>NC_081419.1:29718437-30918437 GCF_949786415.1 Peromyscus eremicus | reverse complement strand
CTGAGACCATCCCCCGGACACTAAAATATGTACCCTGGAAAGGTTCTGAGTGGAAAAACCCAGGCACCTTTTGATGTCATCCATGTGCTAAACCATTGAGAAGATGTCATTAGTTGTGCCAAACCTCCCTTAATTTTTATAATCACATGAACTAGAAAGGTAAATGTGATCTATATGTTTCAACTCACTTGCTGTTACATTTTTCGTGATGCCTGCTGTAAAGGTTGGGACCCCGCACAGGGGCCATTTTCTAGCTGTTTTCATTAACCTGGTGAAGCATTCTCCCTTCCCAAGCCCCACTTCTTATTGGTGGGAGGAACCAGACTATTATAAAAACTGTGTTAGATTATGTCAAACAAGGACAGAAAGGGTGTGGAGAGGAGGAGGAGGAGGAAGAGGAGGAAGGAAGGAGAGCATGCAGGAATGAGGTATCAAACTTGCAAGTGAACTTTTAAATTATTAAGTGAGTTTTGAATTGACTCTAAAGTCCACAGGATTTTCTTTTATTTTCTGTTGAAGGACTGCACTTTATTTACTGATGTGTGGGGGTGTGCACATCCACAAGGCTGCTGTGAACAGCTTGCGGGAACCTGTTCTTTCCCATCCCCAGGCCGGCAGTTGAATGCAGGTGCCTGAACCTCCTGAGCCGTCTTGTCTGCCCTGGTTAGATTCTTAATGGACCGCTCAGTCAGTGTTGCCTTGTGTGATTTCTTTTCTTCTCGGGCTTGTTGTCCTTGGTGTTCATGGGATTTGGTTTCCCTGGCATTTAAACATGGCTGTGATTCCAGCATTCAAGAGGCAGAGGCAGGGAGATCAGGAGTGGGAGGCCAGCCTGGGCTACACAGTGAGAACTTGTCTGAAAATACCACAAACAAACAAACAAACAAACAAACAAATCAAAGGAATATATAAATAAAAAAAATGGAAATCCCAATCACTTGAATTTAATGTTTTGTTTTATTTGTTTTGAAATTATTTCAGGTTTGCCCTGACAAATGTACAGGGAAGCCCCAAATACCCTTTACTCAGTTTTCCCCAATAATAACAATTTATACTTTAAATAACCATAATACAATATCAAAACCAGGAGATTGACATTGGTATCACCTACACACATACACTCCTCTGTCTCTGTCTGTGTGCTTGTGTGTAGTTACGTGTAATTTATCACACACACACACACACACACACACACACACACACACACACACACGTTTATGTAACCATCACCATAATCCAGATGCAGGCTGTCCCATCACTGTAAACCTCCCTCACGTTGTCTCTTGGGGAATGCAAACAACCTTTCTTCCCATATCTAACTGCTCTCAGTCACACAACTGTTCAACATCACCATAACTTTTTTATTCCATGAATGTTCTAGAGATGGAATCAGACTGTATGTTGCTTTTTGAGGTTGGCTCTTTAGGCATGCTTTGAATGATGGCTCCTCCCAGGGCACATGTGTTGAAGGTTTGGTTCTCAGATCATGGTGTTATTAGGTGAGGGTTGAACTCTTTGGAAGTGAGGTCCAGTAGAAGTATGTTAGGTACTGAAAGTGTGTCCTAGAGGGGCATAGTAAGACTCCAGCCCTTTCTCTTCCTCTTTTGCTTCTCAACTGCCATGAGGAGAGGACCTTCCTCAGCTACGTGTTCTCACAGAGATGTTACTGCCTCACCATGGGCACCACAGTGATTGGATAAATGATTCTGGCCTGAAACTGCAAAGCCAGAGCCAGTGTGCAATTCCATCCCAGTTTATTCTGTTCCAGTGTTGGAAAGCTGATTGACGCAAGTGTAACTCATTTGATATCAACCCAGATTATTGCGTGTATCATTCGGTTGTTCCTTTTTATTGTCATATCTGACTCTGTATACAGATGTACCACAGTTTGTATAACCATTTACCCACTGAAGGGCATTGGAATGTTTTCTGTCTATGAATAAGGCTGCTACAAACACTTTGTAGCATTTGCAGGGTGTGATGGACACATTTTCATTTCTTTGGGGTACCATTCAAGAATGCAATTGCTGAGTCATATGATGCATGCATTTTTTTTTAATTTTTAAAAATTTTACTTTATGTGTATGAGTGTTTTGCTTCCATGTATGCTGGTGCATCTCATGCATGCCTGGTACCCGTGGAGGCCAGAAGAGGGCATCAGACTCTCTGGAATTGGAATTGTAGATGGTTGGTTGCGAGCTGCCCCTGTGGGTCCTGGGAATCGAACCTGAGTCCTCTGGAAAAGCAGGAAGTGCTCTTAACCATGAGCCATACTTCCAGCTTTGCACGTTTAATTTTTAACTTCGTAGGAAACCGGCCAACATTTTCACAAAGTGGATGTATTATTTTACATTTCCACCCAAAGTGCAAGAGTTCCTCAGTTTCTCTGTGTTCTCACTAGTGTTTGTATCACGGCTTTCAACCATTCTGATGTGTAGGTAGTCATTTTGGTTTTGATTTGAATTTCCTGAATTGTTAATGGTGCTGAACATATTTACATTCTTATTTACCATCTGTATGTGTTTCTTAGTGAATTACTGTTCATATCCTTTGCTCATTTCCCAACTGGATTGTTTTTTGTTTGGATTTACTGTTGTTTGAGAGTTTTTTCTGTATTTTATATACTAGACTTTTGTCTGATGCAGAGTTTGCAAATATTTTTATCTCCATCTGTAGCTCCTATTTTTATTCTCTTAATTCTTGCAGAGTAAAAAATTTTCAATTTTGGTAAAGTTAGATATCAAATTTTTCTTTTAGGGAATGCATTATAGGTATCAAATTTGAGATTTCGTGTCTAGCTTTAGGTCCTGAAGATAACCCCCCACTTTTTTCAGAAAACCTTGCAGCTTTATATTTAAGTTACAGGACAACTAATATAAGCTTTTGTAAAGGATCAGATTCAGGCAGCCTGCCTTTCTTCATTTGCTCACTAGCTCACACTTCCCTTCCATTCTCTTCCTCCTTCCTTCCTTCCCCCCCCCTCCAGTGTCCCTGTACCAGCCACCGAGTTGTCTTGCTTCACTAATTGGCTTCTGTACTTTTGACAGAAATTGACTGCACATAGTTTTACGGGTTATTTCATTCCTTATTCTGTTCTATGGATCCGTGTCTTCTCCTCCAGTGTTAAAAGTTTTGGTTCCTGTGGCTGTTCAGGAAGCTTTAGTGTTGGATGGTGATTTTCTCTACATCTTTTCACTATTTCCAAACTTAGTTTAGCAATTCCATATAGTTTTGTCTTTCTAGGTGGATTTTAAAATCAGCTGTCTAAATTTATTAAAATATTTGGTGGGATTTTGATAGAAATTCTGGTAAACCTATAGATTCTCTTTGGGAGATTTGATATCTTTACAATGTTGAGTTTTTAGTATTTGAACAATATGCTTACTAAATTTTCATTGGTGCTGGGCGTTGGTGGAGCACGCCTTTAATCCCAGCACTTGGGAGGCAAAGGCAGGTGGATCTCTGTGAGTTGAAGGCCAACCTGGTCTACAGAGAGAGTTCCAGGACAGCCAGGGATACACAGAGAAACCCTGTCTCAAAAATTTTTTTTCATTGGTTTTGTTTTTTTATCAGTATTTTCTAATTTTTACCATTCAGATCTTACAAATGTTCTGTAGGCTCGTGTGTCTTTGAGCCAGATACAATAGAAATCAATGTGCATTGAACCCACATTGACATTCCATTTAATTGGTATTCAATTATTTTAATAGTTAAAATAAGCTGTAATAAGCCTTGACAAAGTGTTTTCCCTACATTAATTGGGAAAACACTCTTTGCCTGCCTAAATCAGTGTTGTGAAGGCTACACTCAATAACACTATATGCTAGTTCTGTAACTATTAACTCTGTAATCTCAGGTAATTTACTCTCTTGAAGGAGACTCCTCAGAAAAATGGAGATAATAGTAGTGTCTATCTTCTAGAATTATATAAGGCTTAATAAATTAATATGTGAAAAATGCTTGCTATAGTATCTCAAGAACTGACAATGTATAAAAATTATATATGTATAAAAATTATATATACTATAATAGAATAATATCATGTGCTAGTGTACGTTAACAGTACAATTCAAATTTTACTGCAATTCAAACATGTAACCACACTAAGCCCAACTCAAAGACAAAGGAAAGCAGTGGAACAGAGCAAACGATGCCACTTGACAAGCTGAACACTGTGACTAGCAGGCTGCCTGAGATGATGTCTGCTGCTATAAATGAACCAAGTAGGGGTGTCTTGAGGTTTTAATGCAATGCAAGCTTGCCGTGTCTGCCAATGCAACTGTATATGGCTCAGAAGGTAAAGGGAATGCAAATAGTTTAATGGGAAGCAATGCCTCACAAACCCAAGAGAAGGCTGTTAGCATAAAATGCTTCATAAATTTCAACCCTCCTAACTTGAATAGGCACATCTTGGATTATGGCTCTAATATAGATCACTTTACTTGGTACTTAAAAAATGGATTTGGGGCTTTAAATATCCCCCTCTCCTATCATCCTTACTTTTGAATTATGGTTCTCCAGTGTGGTTACTAGCTCCCTTGGCAATGCTTTCTAATAAAAATATGAAATTCAGTGAACTGTGTGTGCTTCACGAGGCATGCGCAAATGAACATCTTCTTTTCCTTTTCTTAAACCTAGGGTTGAAGTCCCAAGTGATCTTTCTCCCCTCACCAGCATAGTTGGGACTTCCCCAATCCTCACACCCTGATTTATTTTTATTAAGTCTTCATTGTCCAGCCGACATAGCACCTACCCAGTGAGCACAATAGCCTTCTGAGAGTCTCCGATATACTTTTATCCATCAATTTATCATCTCTTTAATACTCAGAAAAGATAAACACATAATTCTCCATGGTCTGGTTTCCCTTCTTAACATTCATTATGGCAAACCACCCCATGGTCTGCCAGAAAGGCTTAAATTGATTCCTGCCTGTACCTCCCAGCTGGGGCTCCTGGCTTTGCGTCAGTCCCCAGGCCCACAGAGGAGATGGATATATTCTGAATGCAGCTGTAGACCTTTGTCAAGAGCATAAGCCAGAATGAGTTCATAATCCCTGGGATGTATGCTCTGTGTAGGCTTTTCATTAGTTGCTGGAGAAATCCCAGAGCTGGCAATTTCAGATAGCATTTCACTGGCCTCAGCCCTATTGCATCTGGGGAGGAGGGGGTTGTTTCTCTGTCCATCTGTTGCCTCTGTGATATTTCAGTTATATTTCTAATTATTAAAGAAAGAGTCAGGAACAGATTCTCGGTTGAAGGTCTTTCGATTCAGAATAGACACACTCAATGCACACTGATAGAAGTATAGCATGTATCTATGGGTTTGAGATTCAAGAGTAGGTGACTGCGCTTTAGTGGAGGAACATGCAAGAAGAAACTACATTTACCTCATAAAATATTGGCTGTTTGTATGTTTGCTGCCACAGCATTCCTTATAATCCATGTCAATAAATAATATGCAATAATATAAAATAATATGTCCATAAAGTGAATACTTCAAATTTAATTTGCTTGATAAAGATCCTAAAGTATTTTCAAGCACTACAAAGAATTGTAAATGGAAGTCATTTATAATTAATCAATAATGGCCTGACTATAACAGCAATTGTCATAAAACACACTTTATCTTTGTAGACATATTTTTTTTTCTCTGAGTGGAATTCGGAGGTTACAGAAATATTGATGCAAGAGGTTATTCAGCTTACACAATCTGGGTTATGACTTCCAAGAGGCTCTATAACGTATAATAGCTTTCCTTTTTCTACCACAAAAATAAAAGTAAGAAACAAGAAAAAGACAATGATAAGGCAGCCTTTGAAAGCATAACTTAAAATCAGTGCCGAAGGACAAAAGAAGCAGACAACATGAAGAAAAGGAGTTAGAAGCACCTCCAGGCTGGTGAACCGATGTGGTCTGATGAGTCAAAGAATTTAAAAAGGGGACTTAGAGCTAGGTGAGGGCAGGGACCACTAACCTCATTGGGCGACAGCAGTTCTGCTCAGTGTACCCCCAAACCATGTTTCCTTTGGCAAGCTTAACTTAGTATTGTGTGAACTGGCTTTGCTGATCTTTCTTGAGAGTCGTTTCTTAAGGTGACAGCACCCTACCTTCCGATTCTGTCATTTCTTCTTGACTTTCTGTCACGTTAGCTTCTCGTGTGAGCTCTTTGTATGAGGGAAGAGAGACTCTGGAGGGAACTGGACAATCCCACAATGCTCTCGGGGGTTGCATTGTTCGCTGTAACTCTGGAAGTTTTACTTGTAATTTAATTTCTCCCATTAATTCATAGATAAATATTGCTTACTTGCTCATATTTCGTTTTGTGGGAAGCAAGGTGACAGACAGTACATGTGGATGTGTGCTGTCTTCTCAATAGCAGAACTCATTGTGAGATAGTAAGTGGGCACTGTACCATATGTGTACGTGTGTGCTTGAGTGCTTTTGTGTTTCCTGTAACAAAGAGTCCTTGTTGATGGGAATAAGACAACAATTACAGCTCTCTGAGCACATAAATTGATTTCAAGAAGGTATAGCCTCCATTTTCATTTACCTGGACGGCCAACAGGTGGCTTTGCCATTCTGGACTCCTGTTAGCACAGCTTCATCCTTTTATCAGGCCTGCTAGGTGCTCTGCTAACCAAGTCTTCCTGTGACATGCATGAGGACACAGCTGAGCTTGCAGGGTAGTGGAGGACTGAGGATAGGGGCTATGTCCTTGGCGCCCAGTCTTGCCATAGCCTCAGACACAAGGATGGCAGAGAGTTTCCTTACTTGATTGAAGGACTCAAATAAATCACAAATAATTCCCATCTAAGAAGTGTGTCAGGTGATAGGAGATGAATACTTTGCAAACTTTTTCCAGCTCCTCTTTTCCCTAGTGTTGAAGGATTGTCCATTGTCTAACATGGTGATGTCCACTCTTTAAAAGAAAAGGAGTCAGTTTCCTCTACATTAGTTGTCTGAATGGGGTTGCTGATACCTTCATGTGGTCCACATTCCCACAGGAGAGTCAGGAGAGGGTGTGCTTGGCTCACTTGTGCAGAGACCTTGTTGGAAGATTTAGGCCAGCTTGAAAACTAGGTGGTTTCTGCTGTGCCTTCTGCACATAAAACACGATATTCTATTCATGCTATTGCTTCTCTCATTTTCCAGGTAGCCTGTAAGATCTATCAACTATCTATGTGTTTATGCATTTAGGTATCTACATAATTTTCTATGTATCTATGAATCTGCTATCTTTCTATTGCCTATCTATCTATCTATCTATCTATCTATCTATCTATCTATCTATCTATCTACCTACCTATCTATCATCTATCTATTTATCTTCATTATCATCTGTCTCTCTCTCTCATCATCTATCTCATCTGTATCTATCCTCTATCTGTCTGTCTGTCTGTCTGCCCACCCACCCACCCACCTACCTATCCATTTATCTCTGTCATCATCACCTTTCTATTTCTGATCTATCCATGATCATGAGCACAGCTCTATAATTAGAATACCTAGATTTAATTTCACTTCTTCCATTTTGCTGGATGTGTGGTTCAGGGTAAACCAATTACCTTCTTCATTCCTCCAACCTTATGAAAAGGTTGGAGAGAGTATTTTCCAACTCTGGATGTTGCTGTGTGGATGATACATGTTAGTGTGTAGTGTACCACATAAAACCTCAGAAAATGTTAGCCATTGTTTTTACTAGAATCTGAATAAACCCCTTAAAGTTTCAAACAAGTTTAAAATGTATACCAAGTGTGTAAGGTGGAGCCCAGATACAGACTCTATGGTGGTGTCCATCAATGAAGGAATGAATAAGAAAAATGAGGATTCCCTGTTCCTCAGTTGGCTGCCACTCAAACAAAACAATGAAATCCTGCATTTGTAGAAATTTATGTGGAACTGGGAGTCATTATTTCAAGGCTAAAAAGACAAATATCACATGCCCCTGCCCATTTGTAGAAACTAAAAAATTGATCTTGTAGAAGAATGGAGTGGATCAGTGACTTCTGGAGCTTAGAAGGGCAGAGGAGAAAGGAACGGAAAGATGTTGGGCCAGGCATTCAAAGTACAGGGAAGAGAGACTATTCTGATTCCCTGTAGCACAGAGGACAGCTACCGGTTATAGCCCTGTTTATGTTTCAGATTAACGGGAAAAGAGAAGTACAGATGTTACCAATGTGTAGAGATGGTTGATGTTTGAGCAGTTGGAGGTGCTTATTACCTTGATTATGCATCATGTGGTGTATGTATTGAATTCTCATCCCGTACCCCATAAAGATGTATACACATTAGGCCTTTTATGAGTGTAAGGCCTTACACAACAATCTGCGACTTCAGTTACTGGACAGTAGGAGCTAATGTGATGGACAACTGGGGAGAGGCTGCAAGGAGGTAGAAGACATGTCCAGGGAAAGAGTGCAGCTCAGGAACAGACTGGGAGCTGGCACTTCTCTTTGAGCTACTGAGCTATTATTGACCATGTCATAGAACAAGACTTTGCCTCATGTCAGGGTAATGTAGAATTCTAGATAAATATAGTCACATCCTGGAGCTTATCCCTAGCTGACATATCTAAGCATCAAGACCCTTGGAAGTGGAATTTTTTTAGTTTAATTTTTAAAGTAAGTATAGTATTCAGGAAGTTTGGATCAAATGAGCTTGTGAATATCTGTGGGTTTTTTAACCTTCTGTTCCCCTGGTGTAGACTGACTTTGCTGTATCGTAGGTGGTTGGCTAAACATCACTCTGCTCACCGGTGCAATGCCACTGGCAGAACTCTGAGGCTGCCAATATTCTGCCCTGTGTGGGGGCATCATTTCCCTGGGGCTCTGGAGCCTTTAAGGCAAAGATGTAGTTAACCCTGCCTTCTTGGAGAAAGAGAGGCTGGAGCCTCTCTTTCCATCTGTTATGTTCCAACAGAGGACCAGATCCAAATGACCACATTGCCATGGGATCTTGAGGCCACAAAAGACCTAAGTGCATAGACATCTGGGGTTCTCTTCCTTGACTCCACATTTCCCACCCTTCCATAGAGCCAAATACCATCTTGGCTGAGGAGGGGGAAATGAGCATTTGATTAAAAGAAAATGTTTAAATGGGCAGAACGGGATCCACTTTAAGTTAGCAAAGATCAGGCATACACCCTCACCTTCCCTTTCTTCCTATGAGTATCTGGACTTTGCTCTTGTTTAGAAGACATACAAGATATGGAGACTACAAAGGGTAGATTGTCTGCACAAGGAATTATAGTTATAGAGTAGAATGATGCTGAATAATGTATCCAGATTTGCCTTTTTCTTTCTTTCTTTCTTTCCTTCCTTCCTTCCTTCCTTCCTTCCTTCCTTCCTTCCTTCCTTCCTTCCTTCCTTCCTTCCTTTTTTTGAGACAGGGTCTCTTTGTGTCATCTTGGCTGGTCTAGAACTCACTATGTAGACTAGGCTGGCCTCAAACTCATAGAAATCCTGCTGCCTTTGCTTCTTGAGTGCTGGAATTAAAGGTGTGCATCCCTACACCCTGCCTTGGGTATGTTTTTTAAATCTCCACATGCATATTGAGACCTGGCTGTGCAGAAGCAGGTGGTTCTCTGAAGATCATTGCCTCTCAGGGTTTGAAGATGGAATTCTCCCCAGAGGGACACACTTGGTTGTCAGCTTGTTAGGCTGTTTGGATTCCAAAGGATCTGACCTAATAAATGGACTAGTCTCTTGGTGGCTTCATAATATGATGGCTCTTTTAGGGAGTGATGAAAAGGAGGTGGTGGGATACAGTTGGAGGAAGTGTGTCCCTGGGCTGCCCTGGCCTTTCCTTGTATCCATTCCCTCTTTCTGCTTCCTGCCTGCTATGTTCTGAGCTATTCTTCTCTTCCACTTCATCCCTCTGTGACAGATTGACATCACTCCCCCACCCCCCACCCCTGCCCCAAACAAGAGCCTAAATAAAGGATTCCTTTGTAGTTGTTTATGTCGGACATCTCACCACAGCAGTGAGAAAGCCATCACACTGTCCACAGGACAGCTCTGCCTGAGTCAGGTTTCATATGCAGACTTCACCTTCAGTTATATACTTCCAGGATGGTGAGTCATAGACGTGCTAGGGAACACTGGAGCTATGGACATTCTTTTGAGCCCATACAAAAGGATCTCAGAGCACATGTATTTTACGTTGACAGAGTCATTGTCAACATTCATTTCTAGCTTTCTCTTCTGAGCTGGGAGAAGCAGTGTAGGAATATTCCTTCCCTCTCTCCAGTCCTGAAGTCCTCCAGGACAGCCCTTGGGGATCTTTGATTCCTTCTCTCTTCTTCATTCCCCTGCAGTTCTTTCTTATGAACCTTTTTAGTCATTGTTCTGAAATGGCCTCTTAGTTTTCTCATGGACTTCATGCAATCTTCCCCCAAATCATTGGTCACATATTGGCAAATCTTATCATTTCAATGTTCACTCAATTTAAGGTTACCTGCCCAGGCTGGTAAGTCCTTAAGGGCACAGACATGTATGTTATAAACTTTACAACAGCTGTGGCAATTTCAAATTACAAGGACAACTAAAAAAATTTGTTGACAAATACTTTCTGAGTTATTATTTCTGTCCATATCAATAATGCATGAAACACATATTTTAAGAGTTTCTTTTTTTATGAAGAGTTATATACTGAATATGTTAGTCTGTCTGAACTGAAGGGTCTTTGTCATGAATCTTCTCCTCGGACTCTTCAGTGCAGTAGCAGTCAGGAACAGTATGTAAGTGAATGGACACGGCGGTATTCTAGTAAAATCTTATCAACAAAAAGAGGTGGTAGGCTGGTGTTGGCCTATGGACTGGATTTCCTGACCCCTAGTTTACATAAGTAATTTGCGCACTGACAAGGTAGCACTGGTGATGTGGAGTCTCAGACCCACAGCTTTCAATTTGTTCCCTCTGCACTTCTGCTAAGAACCACTGAACAACAAAACTGCCTTTTCACCTTCTCTGTCAGGCTTTCATTATTCTTCCCATTTTTGGATTTTCGGAAAATGTTTCTCAGATATTCAATCAATATAAGGCTCTAAGAGGAACAGCAAATCTCAAGACCTTGTGCATTGCTTCTGTGCATTGACTTTGAAGGACCTGGGAAGTCATATGTATTTTCTTTTATGTTCCTATGATCTAGAGCGACTTGGTATTGGCACTTCAGGTTTGTTTCTACCCCTTTGTTCTCAAATATCCTAGAGGGAAAAGATAAGGGTAAAGAACGGGAGGGATCGGGGAGGTATGTGAAAGCTAGGGGGAACAGGTGAGTGTACACCAAACAGAAGTATTTGTTTCACTCTTCAGATGAGAGCTACTCTAGTGAAGAGCAACTCACGAAACACCTGCAATGGAGAGCGTGCAGACACATTATTGATATGGGCCGCCCTCTCTAACGAGCATACACAAACTCATTGAACCTAAGTAGCAGCATCTGGAGCAATGGACCCAGTCTCCACTAAATACTTTCTAAAGCTCTTAGAACAGACAGTGGACTTTGCTTTGAAAACACTGCCATCGATGTGCACAAGAATGTGAAGGGGTTTTATTTGGTTTTCATTTGTGTAAGTGACTTCTCCCCCTTCACATGGAGGCAGTAGACCATCTCTCTTGGCTACAACGTGGCTGTCAGTTAGACCATTGTGAGTTCTTTTTTGTTCCTCTGTGTGCAGAGATGAGGTTGAGGGGGGCTTTGCTCTGGGATCTGACCAAGTCCAATAGAAAAGAAAGGGGCTTTTAGATGTTTGGGGTGGGCCATAGTTATCAAGGGCGGCTGGCTCAGTGGTACAAAAAGGCATTACTTTTCTGGTGCTTGTCTGAGTCTGGAAATTCTACTGATGTGATACTTCCATGCTATCAGGTAGAAGCAGCCCAGCTATGCTTGAGGGGAAAAAAACTCCATCCCATCTCATCCTTCACTCTGGTGTCACCTGTAGCTAAATGAAGGCCTGGACCTCTTTGCACAACAGGTACCTTATGATGTCATCCTAAAGTCAAGTAAATTCTTCTAGTCAAGCAGTGGAGTTTCTCCTCAAGGGTGCCTGTAGAGGCAGTGATCTGAAGAGCTAAAGAAAACGGTTCTCAGAGGAGAAAAGACAAAGAAAGGATCTGGACATGAGTGTATCTCTGTGGCATTTGATAAATCTTTGCACCCTACAGGCCTCTCTGCTGACGCAGCAATCCAAATTAAACCAAATCAGACAGAATTGGAAAAGCCTGCATTTAATGGGTAAAGTATTCCAGGGTGATTCTCCAGCTCCTCAGAGAGGAGACCAGGACAAGAGACTGGAAGAACCACGTGTCTGTTTTCTGGGATGCAGCTTATATACCCTGTGGGAGTGGTCTTGAGCCTCTCTTGAGGAGGAGCTGTGTTTGGCCGGCTTTGAAGGGGCAGGTTTAGGGAAAGAGATAGGGGAGGGGAGTTGAGTTGGATCTTCCACCAGAACATTCCAGACTTTTTGGGTATAGGGATACCAGGGTGCCAGGGGTTGAAGTAGAGCTCCCACCCAAACAGTATTCATCTCAGGATGGTTTATATTTATTTTTCTTTTCCCATGAACTTGGAGAATAGCTACATTTTAACCAATGTTTTAAAGTTGTTTTCTGTGTTGGATTTGGTTAATCCTAACTCTTGGTAACATGACTTTTCTGTGCATCTTGTGGTATGAGTGGTTCTTGGAATTAGAAGCTCTATGAGATCTCGTGCAGCAGGGTGGTTATGAAAGACAGGGATGTGGGGTGTTAGTCTACTTGGAGCTGAGACCCACTGGTGGATGGGGAGGCAGGAGGGAGAAGGGGCTGCCAGCTGAATGGCATAGATCCCCAAACAGTCTCCTGGAGAGGACAAGAAACATGACTCTCAAAATCAGAGTCAATGTCTTGTTCCTGCAGACTATCTGAAATAGAAGCTCTTAAAAACTAATGTCATAAGAAAGTATGCGATGCTTTTGATGATAATGCCAGTCTTGTTTCTCTATATCGGGCCTCTAAACTGTTCCCAGTATTTGCTAAAATCAGCTCCATAAGCAGTCATCTTCTACCCGGCGTGGCAATCCAACTCCTCGGCGGGCTTTACAGTACCGCTGCAGTGGGCTGCCGCAAGCAGGGTGGCATACGATGGAATGTTACGATTGGGGTTATCTCCTTTGTGCTCAGGGAGACAATTCGATGCCAGGCCCCAACACTGCTCCACTTGCTTCTGTATTTCTCCCCTGCACCAGTTTCTCCACCCTTTTCAGGAAAAGGAGTCAACTTTCTGGTGCTCTGTTTTCGGAGCAGGGGAGTTGGAACGGGGAAATGGAAGTGGGCAGTGGGCGGCAATGGCTCAAACACTTTAATTAACGCTGAGCAGGTTGCATGGCCTCCAAAATCAGATGACACACTTACTTGGGGATATTAGACAAGATGCTTTATCTTTTTGTGACTCGTTTATTTTTTTATCAGAAAAAGAGAGGGTATAATGGGACCTTCTTATTAAGGATGTTGTAAAAATGTATGAAAATGCATTAAAAATCTCGGATGATGCCTGGGTCACAGCAAACACTTGATAAGTGCTCTTTATTCATTAGATAGTTCTTGAATTAATATCCCAATATTAAAGCTGATCAACATAACAATTTGAAAGATCCTATCACCATTTCCAATGGGAATAATTTGAATTCTGATTTCCTGTTTCTGAGGTTGGATAAGAGAAGCGAGCCTCGCCTTTGCTCCCTATTAGCATCTATATGAGTGGGTTTTATGTAGATGAGACATTTGCACTCGTGGTGGCTGGAGGAATGGGCGGAATCATGAGGACTGCCTGGCACTTTATTTTCTTGTTCCTGAGCATTGCACAAATCTTGCTTCCAATGCACCTGGGCCTTCGTGGCCACGCGAGCGGCAGTCATTAAACAAATATGTGAACCGCCTCCATTCAGATTAGTGACATATGCTTCCACTCTTTATGTTTCGAACAAATGATGGAAGTTTCCAGTGCTGTTCCTGGCAATTCACAGTGTAAGTGAAATCTCTCTGCTTAAGGACTCCCTCATTCAGATTGCCAGGACACCGGTGGAAGGGGCCACGGAAAGAAGCTAGCCTTGCTGGCGCGAGATTTTTCATTTCAGTGATATTATGAGTAAAATTCCTATGTGAGGATTTTTCAAAACATATTTTTATTCCTTATATAACAGTGGCTCCACGAGCATCAGTGAACACTGTGAGGTGTGACACCATCCCATGTCCTTGAGGCGTTTCAGCTAAATTTGATCTTAGCACTTCCTTGGTATGGCAGACATTGTTTAATCCTACTTACACAAGTGTGAAAATTTATGCTCAGTGGATTGTGAAACCCAGTCAAGGCCACACAGCTAGTAAGTAGCCAAATTGGGATTTGAAGAGTGTCTACTCTTGGAAATGATGCCATGCTATTTTACTGAATCCCAAATTGTGTTACAGCTCGGTTCACGGTCACTGCATTCTCATCCACTTCCTCTGCCCAGCACTGTCTCTCCCTTTCTCTAGTTCCTCTAGCATTGTGGCATTTGGGTCACTCATTGTAATTTGGGTAATTTCTCCCACCCTTGCAAATTAATTGTTTCTAAGTCCTATCTGTCTCAAAAGCGTTTTATAACTTCACATATCACGCCTAGTGAAACGTCTTTCTTGCAAAATCTAGAGAGGGCTAGAATATCCACACTGTTAATTCACAGAGAGGAGGTGTCCAAGATGAAAAAGTGCCCAGGCGAAAACCAATCACTGAAGAGATGAATGGGGAACAGAAGCACCCAGGGAAGCCTTTGTCACATCCACCTGCAGATGTGTGTTGGGACACAGGCGGAGCTAGTTGGGCCACTAAGGGTTTGGGATTTTAGACTCGGTTTTCTGGGGCTCATGTGTGAACAACCATCTTGAGTCCATATGTTTGGGGAGTTTGTTTTGCTCTAGCCAACATTTTACTCCAGAGTTTTATTTATTAACATTAATGAGAGTCTTGAGGCTAGACCCTCAAGCCCCAGATGGAAAGTTTACACCTGCTAAGAGAGTCCAGAACAAGACAATTAACACTCATGTCTTGGAGTCAATTGGTGGGAGCCATGTGAGAATAAGAGAGCCTGACAAACTGGCTAGCACAGTGGGAATGGAATGTCGATGCCGTGACAGGCATTCTTAGAGACACACCATCCATAACCAATGGTTCTCAAAATGTACATCAGGCTGGTTTCTGTTCAAGGTGCATGATATTCAAATGCTTGTTCTGGGGCCACCCTTATTCCTCTGTGGGAGAAAATGTGTTTCAAAATGAGACCTGTCGTTGTGGTGATATATTGTGTACCCTAATAAAGCTTGCCTGAGGATCAGAGGACAGAATAAGCCGCTAGATTAGACATAGAGGTCAGGCAGTGGTGGCATACATCTTTAATCCTAGCACTTGGGAGGCAGAGATCCATCTGGATCTCTGTGAGTTCAAGGCCACCTGGGACTACATGAGATTGACTCAGTCTAGGAAAGAAAACACAGCCAGGCAGTGGTGACACACACTTTTAATCCCAGCGCTTGAGATCTCATGCCTTTGCTTGGGAAGCACACACGCCTTTAATCCCCAGAAGTAATATGGCAGGGTGGAGAAAGGTATACAAGGTGTGAGGAGACAGGAACTAAAGGCTCTTTTTGGCTGAGGCCTTTTGGGCGAGGACTCAGAGGCTTTCAGTCTGAGGATTCCTGGAAACAAGATTGGCTGAGGAATTGCTGAGGTGAGGTTGGCTGTGGCTTGCTCTGCTTCTCTAATCTTTCAGCTTTCACTCTGATATCTGGTACTGGGTTTTTCATTATATGACCATTTAAGAATAGAACAACACACTGTCTCTTGTGCACATCCAGGAGGAAGGAAAGCAGATGTAGTGGAACTTACTGACTGATGCTTGATCACTCAATATTTGGTGGCTTATGTGGCCAGGGGGACAATAAAATGCCCAATAAAATTCCACTGTTCTATGTTAATTTTCTCCAAACCAGGAACAAGAGCTGTGAGTGCAATGCCATACTAATGTGACATCAATATAAAAACTCTGAGTCTCAACAGGTATAGAGTGTTCAAAGGCAGAAGACAGGAATAAAGTACAGACAACTTGTTAAAACCCTGGACACACAGTGTGAGCAAGCAGGCGGGACACCATTCCTGCCAGGGCCATGGGAGTGGGGGAGGAGTCTTTCTCCGGTAACTCTAGAAGAGCCAATGAGCTCCCAGGACTTTGGGTGGTGATGGCATTCATGTTGCTTTCAGCTGCATTTCCCTTCATTCACAGTTGCGTCTGTTAATGAAAGTCCTCTGGTGGCAGTGATTCTTTTAGCAGAATGTAGGCGTTCAGTAATGACATCCTTGTCGTATTCACAAACACCACGTGTGATCTGTCCTTGCACCTGGTGTACATTCAGCTTTACACAGAGGTCCCTTGTTATTCATGCCTTTTGTACAGCCACACAAGGGAACTAGAATACGAGGTGTAGATTTTCACCTTGGCTTTTATACAGGACATTATTAGCTATACACCTGCTTAGAATAGGCTTGGCTGGCCTAGTTCTTAGGTAAGAATGGTTTGCAACTGGGCAGAAGAAAAGAGACACTAATTGCTAGCAATTAGTGGTTCACAGAGGTATGTTTTCACTTTGAATTAATCAATCCTCTGCGGAAAGGGGGGACAAAAAAGCATGGTGTTAGCTTTATAATCTCAGCATTTCAAGTTTCCTGTCAAACCGAGTGACTCACTCAGATTTTATTCTAGAGTTCATGAAGTTTTAGTTCACCATTTCTCCTCTTGAATTTCATATTAATCAAAGTTATATATGTATGTTGCTAATGTTCTCTGGTTGGTAGGATTCCCAGTAACTGAGCTCCTCATGGAAGCTGCTTCTTTAGGCAAGTAAGGGGAGCTCAGGGGGAAACCTCTCCCTGCGTTTATGGTAGTTCAAAGCTAGCAGCACACCAAAGGATGGGATTTCCAGAACTCCCTCAATGCCAAGGCCTCATCTGCAACCGGTGTTCTTCACCCTGTGCTTGCCGCTCTGAGAAGGGTCTCACTGTCTCATTTCTGTGAGACACCCCGTTTCCTGGGTCACATATCTTCCCCTTTCTCCTGTGGTTCCTAGATTGGGTTGACAACAATACCATCTAGCAGTTGACCAAAGAAGACAGCATAGGACACAATTTTGGGAACCTTCTGGTTTGGTCCTGCATAGATTTCTAAAACCAGAGTTTGCATTGCTGCTAGGTTTTGGAAGGCTGTGTGCGTGGTCTCGGGGCTTTGAACATTGCTTCTGAGAAATCTAGTGTTGTACTGATTCTTGATCCTTTGACTCTGGACTCGGCTTTTAGGAAATTCACTAATGAGCTGTCTTGTATTTTCATTTGTAACAAATGAATGGTTAGTACTGCTATCTTTTAATTTGAAGAAATTTTCTTAAACAAAAACTTCATCTCTTTTGTTTTATCTACTTTAGATTTTACTTATTTATTTCCTTGCTTTCTTATTTGACTTCTCAAGACAGTGTCTCTCTATAACCCAGTGACCTATGCCCCTGTTTCAGCCTCTTAATGCTAGGTCCCTGGTCTGGCTCCACCTCCTGGGGCTTATCTCCTCTTTTCTCCTAATGCTTACATGTCTGATGTTGGAGCCCTTGAACTGAGCCTAATTTCCCCCTCTTTTTTTTTTCTCTTCCTGTATGTCACTTATTTCTGCTTTGATTCTGCTTTTTGAGAGGTTTACTTAGTATTTTCCTCAAATTCTTTTATTAACATTTTAGCCTTTGCTCTTTCATGCAAAAGCACTTTGTATTTTGTTTCTGGAATGCTCCTTTCCACTGTGCTTTCTCGTTTTCTGAATATGGCCGGATTCCCGCTTTCTGGGTGCACTAAGTTGATCACACTTTTACAGCCATCCTTCTCCCTGCACTGTCTCTGGACAGTCTTTGGTGTCTGGTTTTCTGGTTTGGTCTCTGTCTTTCTCTCTGGTGACACCGTGGGCTGGCTTGCTATTACTGCTTACCTGAACATACTGGAAATTTAGAACACTTTAGTGCAATTTCACCCACTTTTATTTTTTAAACTATTATTACCATCACGATTGCAGCTATTCACATCTTGAAAAACACTACCAAGATACCATTGTTTTGTGCCGTCGAAATTCATTTGTTTTAATATTCACTTCACGCACACACCTTTCCAGCTCTTTATTCATGCTCCCTTTCCACTCTGAGTCATGTTCCTTCTGCCTGAAGAAGTTCCTGCAATAGTTGTTTTGATTCATCTCTTCTGGAAACACATTCTCAAAGGCTTTTGTTTGCCAAAAGTATTTTATCTTAATTTCAAAGTATTTTCACAGAGTAAAGAGTTATTGGTTTTCAGTATTTAAAGACAGTTGTTGATTATCTTCTGTCCACCCATATTTCCACTGAGAAGACAGCTTCCAGCACCTCATTTATGATGTTTAGAAGATAATACGACTTTCTCCCTCTGTCTAATTTTAAGATTTTTTTGTTTGTTTGTTTGCTGTTGGCTATCAGGAGCTTTACTAGTCTCTACTTAGGAATGGCTACCTTTCTTCTAAAAATATTTTTCCATTCCAAATAAATCTTAGGAAGTCCCATTAGCACTGTCTTGCCACTGCTTTCGTTCCTTAATTAACTAGAAGAGTGTCCGTGAAAATGTTCCACACTGTCTGCCAGTCATTTACTGCTAATATCTGGGTGTACTGGACAAGCAGCTGCGGTGGCATTCTATCCTTTAACCTTAAATTCAATGTGGTGAGTTGCATGGGACTGCTGGCCTTAGAAAGTCCTCATTTAGCAACCCAGTCTCTTCATTCCTCTTGGAGAAACACCGATTCAGACCTAGTGTTAGTGGACAACATTTCATACGATTGGAGAGCAACAGAACGCTCATTAGAAGAGAATGCAGGGGTCTGGAGGCTAAGGAAGGACATGGCGGGAACCAAGATCAGGCTATCTGGAAAGGGGACAACTTGAAATTTCTGACCCAGAAGTCCAGATGTGACTTGTGAAGGGAGGCTAGAAACTTGGATTTGTGGATATTCACTGAAAGTTTCTTTATAATTTTGTAAACTAAGCAACATTCTCCAGAGAGAGAGAGAGAGAGAGACAGAGAGAGAGCGAGAGAGAGAGAGAGAGACAGAGAGAGAGAGAGAGAGAGACAGAGAGAGAGAGAGAGACAGAGACAGAGACAGAGACAGAGAGACAGAGAGAGAGACAGAGAGAGAGGAGAGATTATGAATGTGCTGGTCAGTGCTGGTTTTGGCTGTGGTCTTCTCACCTCGCTGGGATGGAAACGGAGGCCTAACGGGGAGAAGTGGCTGAACCCAGGCCCTGGAAGTAGCTGCTCTCTTAAAACTCCCTGTCAAAAGTCAACAGATCACTAATTTTCAAAAAGTACGGTTGAGTCAGTCTGGAACTGGATAGTCTAGAAAGCAGGGTTCTGAGTACAGGGCTTGTCGCTGATGGGTGGAATCCAGCATGGTGAGCCGGGGGAAGGACGCTGACTCCTGCAGTGAGGGGCGGCGGCAGAGGCCTCAAAGCACAAGTTGTATTTGTTGATGATAGATATTCTCTCCCAAATTCGTATTTGATTATGACAGCTGGTACTTGATGCTTCTAGCTTTTAATTAATCAATTAATTAATTATTAATTATCTTATTTATTTATAGATATGATCTCCTTCTGCAGCCCAAAATGTCCTGGAATTTATAACGCAGCCCAGACTGGCCTCAAACTCAGCAATCCTTTTATGCCTGCCTCTTGAGTGCTGGGCTAGCAGATGTGAGCTGGTAGATTAGTTCTCTTTGCTCAAAATTGCTTTGGCTCTTTGGAGTCCTTCACGGTGCTGTCCAGATTCTACGATTTGATTTTTCTGCTTCAGCAAAGATGTCATTGTCACTTGATGGGATTGTACTGGGCGTGCAGATCACTCTTGTGGCACTGTCATTTGCACAGTGCTAATTCTTCTAATCCCCACATCCCGGGATCAGTGTTGGTTCTGCTTATGACCCCCTCATGGTATAGCCTCCCGGATCTTGTAACCCAGAGCTGCTTGTATTCCTGTGGCTAAGATGGAAGATGACGTCAATAGAAAGGTGGCAGTCAACACTGCCGTCATTTCCCTTGTTGTATTACACACTGACTCCTCTTTCAGATGTTTCCGTCTCAAAGTAATATGAATATTGGGAATTAGATAAATCTGCTCAGACTATTTTACTTAGCAACTCAGATCCCTGGCTGTCTAGGGTTTTTTAAAAGTTTATTTTTATTTTCTCTATATGTATGAGTGGCTACATATATGTATATGTACCACGTGCATGCCTGCTGTCCTATGGAGGCTAAAAAAGGGTGTCAGATCTCCTGGAACTGGAGTTATAGGTTGTCATACCTTGTCATATGGATGCTGGGAACCAAATCCCAGTCCTCTTCAAGAGCAGCAAGTGCTTTTAATCTCTCCAGCCCATAAACGTACCCAATAGATCATATAAACAGAGACTATTGTTCCAGTTTGATGCTAAATCTGGCGTTTAGGATAAAAGTTTGCTTGTAGTAAGCACAGTTCAGGTTCTCATTCCGTTGCATATTTGTTAGATTCAAGAGGAGCTGTCTTCAGAGGTAGTTTTCACAAACCACTGTCACCAGTGAACAATGGCGGTGCCAGGTTTTTGAATTTGTGAAACCCAGGACATGGGTGCATTTTCAGGGGCCTGGGCCACAGCAGGCTGCAGGAAATGCCTTCTGTCATGACCCAGCCACTAGAGGGATTGTTGTAACAGCCAGAAGCACTTCCCACCCTCCTTGGCCCCTCTGCACAACCTTCTACCTTCCTTTTAAAATTCCAAGCAGTGAGCTAGCTGTCTGGAAAATATTTGTCTTCTTTCCTGGAGAAGTGATGGAGGTAGGTGAGAGCTGCTCTCTCAGCACGTGCCAGGTGGCTGTGGGCTCCAACAATGTCTGATGTCTCCAGAGTGTGCGTTAGGCATTCTCATTCTCTTTGAAGCCTTGCTATTTGCACTCCAAAGAAGTCTGGATCCTCAGGACTGTCTAGGCAGAATGTGGTTGTAATCCAAGAGTTTTCTTTGCTAGTCAAAGCTTCTTGTCTTTGAGACAGTTGCCAGTAAATACACAGCCTAGGAGACTTGTAAGGAAAACCCGAATCACCAATTGTGTGTTTAAGTTGCCCTACATTTAAAATGTGTTTGTTTTTGTGGTGTCAGGTGTCTGAAATAATTTAATGTAGCAAGTTGACATTTGGAAGTGAAACTTATTTTGAGCTATTTAAAAAAACATGGAAATATTTTAATGTTTCTAGAATTAAATATAAGGTTCAGTCAGTTGACAATAAGTGGATGTGAACGAAATACAGACATAATCAATTAACTAGTTAATGACTCAAATATGGAGACATTGAAATATTTCCTTTAAGATAGTTTAACGACATCCATATTAGTACCACTTTGTAAGTTTATAATTAGAGTTTAATTGATAAATAACACACATTTCACAAATGATAGCTCTACATGGTTCAAATTCTTAAGTAAATGAAAGCAAACACATAATTCTGAGCAACTGATGTTTTTTCTTGTGGGCATGTCTCTCTGTTCCTTAGGTTCTTACGAAATAGAAATCATGACATCCTGTGTATTCTGGGTCACTTCCAATAACACAGCTATTTCATATATATGTCAAATCCATAGGTACCCTGTTAGCAGGCAGAACACAAACACATTTTTATGTCATTTCATTATGTGGCTCACACTTGCACTAAATTTCAGTGTGTTATTGTAGAGTTAATTGGTCACACAGGGCTTAGACTCTGCTGTGACACATTCACTTGTTTTAGTACCACATAGAAGCTGTGAGGGAACTTTTGCTACACGGCTCTACTCTGGAATTCTCGAGTTCCTTTTTCCAAAGAAGTTCCAAGCATTGAATGTAATAAATTATTTATCCCTCAGGTAAAACCCCCTGCTCTGTCCTTAACAGTATTTCTTGTTGCCGTGTGCGTGATAACGGAAGAGGGACCAGTGGGTGGTGGCAGGTATGCAGTAGACAATATAGATTTCAGTTCGTGATCTCCTCTCTACAGGGTTTTCTTTTGTGTGTTTATGTATGTGTGAACATGCGTGTGGAGGTGCCTGTGCACTTGGGTTCATGTGATTGTGGAGGCTGGAGTTTGGGCTGAGTGTCATCTTCAGTTTCTCTCTATCTTATTTATTTATCTGTATATGTATGTGTGTGGTATACATGTGTGCATATATATGCTTGTGTGTATAGGTGCATGTGTATGTGGACTGTTTACATGTGGCCGTCTGAGGTTGATGTTAAGTGTATTAACATTGATCTCTTGATCCCTCTCTACCTTATATGTTGAGGCTGGGAATCTTGCTGAACCTATACATAGCTTGGGTTTTGCCTCGTCTGGCTAGCCAGCTTGCTTGAGGAATCCCCTGTCTCTGTCTCTTGAGTGCTGGAATTACAGGGGGGTTGCCATTTCAACCCAGATTTATGTGGGTCTTGGGGATATGAACTCATGTCGTCACACTTGTGTGGAAAGCACTTTATACATTAAGCCATCTCTCCAGCTCCTCCATACTATATTTGAGTAGGATTTCTCCCCAAACCAGGAGCTTGATTATCCAGCTAGACAGGCTAGCCAGCAAGCCCCAGGGATCCTCCTGTCTCTACATCCCCTGAGATGACAGGTGCCGGCCACTGTTTCCAGCTTTTATATGTAGGTGGGGAGTATCAATCTTAGCTTTTTATGCTTGTTTAGTGAGCATTTTACTAATTATCTATCCAGCCTCAGGGTTTTATTTTTGCTGTCTGTCTGTCTATCTATCCATTCAGCACTCTGATTATTATAGCTGTGATTGCTAAGTTTTATTATCAACTCGATTGGCTTGCGAATCACCAAAGCAGGTTCTTGGGTGAGCTTTCTTGGCCTGACTCCTTTTCATGGCTCCCATCTGTTTCCTGGGGCTATGATGTGGGCTGCTCGGCTCTGCCATGCATTTCTTGTTATGATGAGCTAAAAACCTCCTAAATTTCAAACCAAATGAACCCCTTTCCTTTTAAATAGTTGGTTGGGGCAATCTAGTGATAGGGAGGAAGTCAATAGGTTGTGTTGCTGTTGAAACTGCCTTGGGTCTCTGTGTTTGGGAGAGCTGGAGAGTTTCCATTTCCCAGCCTTTCCCAGCTCTCTTCTGTGACCTGCTGATCTGCTTAGTCCTCTCCAGATGGAGTTCTTATCTGGTTGCCAGGAGACAGTGCCGATCTCAGCTGAGACTTTGGAACTCCCTCCAGGACTCAAGGATAGGGCCTAAGATTTCTTGCCTTCAAGTAGAAGGACTCTCAGGTGGCTGATGCTGGTCCATCTTCTCTTTCCTTCCTACTTAAGCTTCAAAGTAGCTTCTAAAGGCCCCTTCATCAGGGGCCCCCCTCACCGGGACCCCCCTCACCCCCTGTCCAGCCTGCAGGACATGGAGTCTTCAGTCTCTTTGCCATAGGAAGAAATCCTTCAACTATCCATTGCTGTGTTCTTTTCTGAGTCTCACAAACATGAGGGCCACACTTAGGCTGCCCTAGGGAGTCTCTTCTGCTCATCAAGGGCAGCTAGGCTCACTCAGGTACCATCTGACAATGGAGGAGACACTCCCCTCGTTCTCCGTTGTCTGTCCCACACTACACCATAGAGGAAATTATTTTGTTTCTTCAATTTCATGTGAGAAAAAAAAATGCTCTGTTATAGCTTTCCTGTGACTCTATCCTCCCCCCAAGAAAATAATAAGCTCTATATTACCGTGTAAAGGGACAATTAACTCTGTCGTTCTCTAAGGTTATTTTCTTGTCTCTGGTCATTTGTCCTTCATTAGAATGTGAACTGTAAAAGAACCAAGGATGCTTGTCTTCTTCACAGCTCTGAACCCACATGGAGAATGATGCCTCACACTTAACATGTGATGACATATATTTGCTAAGTAAAGGAGTATTGGATGGTTACACCCCCCCCCCAACACTTTGCGCTTTGCCGCACAGAGCTGGGGATGTGCAAGGAGAACGCTAACTCCATCAGTTGCCATTTAACTATTATTTTTCACTCGCATAGTCTAAGGAAGGGTGTTTTCTAATTTATTTCCTACTTCAATACTGACAGGCAAAGATGAAGGTTAGAAAGAATTTATTCTGCTAATAGACAGACTGGAGCAAGGACCTTATATCTGGTTGAAGTAGATCATTCTGCACATTCAAATGGGGCTTGACCCTAAAAGCTAATGAGGGATGCTAGAAGTCTTTAAATCAATAGCACCTACACATCACGGTGGAACATTGCTTTCAAGTTCAAGCTTACAAGTGCTGAAGGATGTTATGCATCTGACTTTCTGTCATTTAAAAAGCTTCCTATTGTATTGATCCATTGTCCATGGGACTGTGCTACACGGGGATATTTTCATAGAGGTACACGTTGTATGCTAAGTGTGTTCTCTCTCAAACACCCCACCCACCACTCTCCCTTCGTTTAGCCCCACCATGCTTCTCCAAACAGTTTTCCTTTTGCTTTCACATCGTAGGTACAGGCATGATTTCACATATTGTTGTAAAATCTGGGAACGATGTATGAGAGAACACAAGTGATTTTGTCTGTCTTTTTGAGACTGGCTTGCCTCAAAGTGATTACATTCAGTGATACCCATTTTCCTGCAAATGATGTAGCTTCTTTCTTCTTCTTCTTTTTTTTTTTTTTTAAAGATTTATTTATTTATGTATACAGTGTTCTATCTGCATGCATGCCTGCACGCCAGAAGAGGGCACCAGATCACATTATAGATGGTTGTGAGCCACCATGTGGTTGCTGGGAATTGAACTCAGGACCTCTGGAAGAACAGGCAGTGCTCTTAACCTCTGAGCCATCTCTCCAGCCCCAGCTTCTTTCTTCTTTAAGACGTCCAAATTAAAACCGCAAACAAACAGAAACAAGAACATTCCCAATAGAATAGATTAGTAAGAAAGAAGGTGCCGGCCCTGGGCTTCGAATCCAGAAGAGCCTGATCACGCTCTGCAGTCTGCAGCTTCGCACTGGATGAGGGGATCGGTGGGGCTGGGAGCAACTCAAAGAAAATGTGAACACTGCGCAAAGAAAGATGAGGTGGGTGCCGGACTCCATAGGAGGAGAATCAGCGCTGTGCATCAGGCCGGAAGAAAGGAGAGGACCGGGCTAATTTCTCTTTTAGGCAATAAATACGGTTGCATATGGCAGTGAGAATGGGAGAGGACCACTGTGAATGACTACAAAGAAAATAGCTAAGATCCCTGAGCCCGTAATTGATCTTAATGGAACTTAATTATTTTATTACCGTAATCAGTCACCTCTTACCTCCCTGTTCCTTTCACTCTACTTTGAGAACCTATTAACTCCAGTTACCTAACTATGTCAAGGAAGAAGCTGCTTAAAAACAAATTTTAATTATCGGGCAACTTCATCTGTCAGCTGCAGAGGAAAAGAAGCCAGTGGGACCTACGCTGAGGTGGGGGAGGTTGTCAGTCAGCTCTTTGCATCTCTTTGTTTATCGTTGCCTTCAGCGTCCCATGTGATGAAATCACAAGCTGTGTCCACGTATGTGTATTTCCAGCATCACACGTAGTGTTTCTTACGGAACAGGTACCTGGCAGATCCCAGAGGACTACTCATAAAAACAGCCGACAGGATCCGAATTTTCTAGTGTAACTTTTCAGAAGTTGAGATATTCTGTACTTTAATAAACCAAATAACTTCTTTAATTCATTCTTTCTATGTCATTAGATAGCATAAGTTCTAACATAGTGTTAGCCTCCTCCCTTGCCCTGCCATTTGTTAGGATGCTATGCAGCTAATTCATGGCCAAATGGATGTTGGTTTTACACAATTATTAAAGCTCCCATTTGTTCGTTTTATTTTGCTTACTCAAGAAAAAGTTGTTTTTCAATTTTTAGAAATTTTTTTCTTATTGTCTCACTATATAGCCTATGCTGACCTTGACCCTGACCTTTCTATCCTTCTTCCTCAGTCTCCCTGATGCTGGTAGTACAGG
The DNA here is from genome assembly GCF_949786415.1 of Peromyscus eremicus. Taxonomy (NCBI): domain Eukaryota; kingdom Metazoa; phylum Chordata; class Mammalia; order Rodentia; family Cricetidae; genus Peromyscus; species Peromyscus eremicus. The sequence continues at coordinate 30,892,336 of NC_081419.1, read as the reverse complement.
TACAAGACACTATACCTGTGAAAACTCTTTGATGACACCATTTTAGACTTAAGAATTAGAAATTGTTGAAACAACCCTTAGGGAACATTCATAATGTTCTGATCATTGTACTCAGAATGAGTTTGAATAGTCAACTGTTCTTATAAAATTACATACTTTTTTTTATTACTTTAAGTTTTGAAATAGCATTGGACATCCAGAATAGTCCTGAAAGTTCCTGCAGTATGTCTCACCCAGCTTCTCCAAATCATAGTATTCTTATATGACCGCAGTGCATTGTCAAAACTAAGGAGTTGGGTGAGGTTGGTGCCCTATGAACTCAAGCACAGACCATATTCCTATTTCCCAGGTTTTATATGTCCTACTTTTGGTATATAATTTTATAAAGTTTCAACACATACATAGATTCAAATAATGAATATCACATGCACAATATCGTCACTGCAGAGAAATTCTCTGTGTCAGCTTGTAAGTCACACCCTTTCCCCAAACCCAGTTCCTGCCATCACAATATGACCATTATCATAGAACATTATCATTTGGTGATTATTTTATAACAAGGGAATCATGCTGATACAACTTGATCCAATCCTTTGAGAATGATATTTCCCCTTCCCCACCTCCTCCTCCTCCACCTTCTCTTCTTCCTTTTCCTCCTCCTCTTAGTCCAGCAGGATGTCTGTGAGGTCTGTTCAAACTGTGGATTCAACAGATTTTTTCCCCATGGTTTGTTTTTATTTGTTATCTAATTAATTTGCTTACAGTAGTCCTAAAATATTTTGTCTTTTGATAACAAAGCATAGGATGCATATCCATAGCACCTTAGGGTAGATTGCAAAAATGTTCCTCAAGCCACCCCAAGATGGAGGAGACACTCTCAGTCTTCCTTAGTGCTCCGATTTGCTTAAAATTACCATCATCTGATCCACTCTCATTCATGATTCATGTCGTTTCATGAGGATCCCTCCCTCCCTCCCTTCCTCCCTTCCCTCCCTCCCTCCTTCCTTTTTTTCTTTTTCAAAGAAACAAGGAAATGTTATTCCAAAGTTAAGTGATAGTACAAATCAGAAAGTGACACTGTCAATAGTGACAGCAGGCCACATGAGTAAGAGTACTCTGGTACTCTTATTATTTGTATAGATTCCAAAGGAAGGAAGAGTTAGTTACTAAAGGGTATAGCTTGAGTGGTTCTCTATTTTTATTGATGGATTTGAGATATTGTAAGCGTTTGCTTACTGCACATGTCACTTCCCAGGTTTTATCATATGCATGGCCCATAATGCATAGGCATAAGATGGTAAATGGGGGTTTCCCCTAAAAGTTCATTCAGAGTACACAGTTTATCTTATTGCACAAGTATCCCAAAACTTTTCAGATCAGATCACCCCTTGTTCTTATGCCTAAATGTAACTGGCAATATGTTTGAATATGTATTCTGTCCATGTTTGATGGTTGCCAATAGGAAGAGAAAATTATTCCATAGTTTGGAGTGGGCTATGTACCCATTCTGAGGCAGGTGTGGGCCCTGGGTTTCTAGGTACAATGTTAGGAGAGGATTGCTGGGCAAAGCGCCTGCGGGTAAGGGGTTCAGCTTGCCAAGTGCTTTGTTGAAAGGGAGGTGTGTGTACAGCCCAAATCTGGTGGATTACTGGTTGCCAAGCTCTTCACTATACTCACCTGCCTCAAGTCCACCATGGAATGATATCCCTGAAACAACAAGCCACACAGATCTTTTCTCATTTGTCACAGTGACAGGAAGCTGACACACATGACATTGTATTTCATAAGGCTTTTTGTTTGTTTGTTTGTTTTGTTTTGTTTCTGTGATGACACTTTAGGATTTCCAACTACTTTCTTCTGTTACTGGGCATAGATTTCTTTTTTTACTAGCTGGTCTGTCCTTCTCATATATCTTTCAAATACCAATTTATCAATGGCTTCAGCTTAAATAAGTCTCTATTTGTTTCACTAAGAAATGAAATTGGCTGCAAAAACTGTTGGTGATGAAAATCCTCCTAAGGGCTGAATTGAGGTCTTCAGGAATCTGTGCCTTTGAGAAGCACTGTACCCAGCATTCAAATTTTGCAGGAGGATTTGAAAAAAAAAAACTCTTAAATACTAAGTAATCCTTCCTCCTCCTCATCCTCCTCTTCTTCCTCCTCCTTCTTCTCCTGCTCCTCCTCCTCTTCCTCCTCCTCTTCTTCCTCCTCCTTCTTCTCCTGCTCCTCCTCCTCTTCCTCGTCCTCCTTCTCTTTTTCTTCTTGGTGTTTTGAGACAGGGTTTCTCTATGTAGCACTGGATGTCTTGGAACTAGCTCTGTAGAATAGGCTAGCCTCAAACTCAAGATCTGCCTACCTCTGTCTCCTGAGTACCGGGATTAAAGGTGCACCACCACTGCCCAGCTTCTTCTTTAATTCTTAAGGATACCATGTACAAAAAAGGATGACCATGTGCCGGAAGCACTGACTGTATAGGAGGGGTGCCACAGCACAGAGATGACACCAATGGTGATGGCAGTTGGCGGCTTTTCTGCCATAGCTCTAGACTTGGTACTACTCCTCATGGCACTGGCAGCAACACCCTGGTGCTTTGGTAGCCTCCAGACAGATGTGCACTCGCTCCTCTGGCTGGCACTGCTTCTGCAGACCACTGGATACTACTTTAGTATGTGTATGGAAAGAATGAGTGTAACACAAATCTTAAATGATCTTATAATAAAAAACCCAGAGCTAGATATTGGGGTAAATGCTGAAAGATCAGAGAGACAAAGGAACAAGGCACTGCTACATCTTACCTCTAGGACTCCTCAGCCTGAAAAGCTTCAGTTCTTGTCTCCTCACTCCTTATATACCTTTCTCCACCTAGCCATCACTTCCTTCTTAGTGCTGGGATTAAAGGCATGTGTGTTTCCCAAGCAAAGGCATGAGATCTCAAGTGCTGAGATTAAAGGTGTGTAGCACCACTGCCTGGCTCTGTTTCTCTCCTAGAATGAGTCAATCTCATTCCAGGGTGGCTTTGAATTCACAGAGATCCAAATGGATCTCTGCCTCCCAAGTGCTAGGATTAAAGGTGTGTGCCACCGCTGCCTGGCATCTATGTTTAATCAGGTGGCTTATTCTGTTCTCTGATCTTCAGGCAAATTTTATTAGGGTACACCATATATTACCACACATCAGAGTGTGTGTGTGTGTGTGTGTGTGTGTGTGTGTGTGTGTGTGTGTGCACATGCATGCATACATGCACACAAGTGCAAGCATGTGCTCAATCTTCAGTCTCCTGGGCCTTTATAATGTGGAAAGATCACAAGCTTTCAAACTGCTTCCTATGTTGGCTTCACAAGAGAAACGCACAGTTCAAGACTTTGCTTTGGTTAGAAAACTGAAAAAAAAATTGAAACAATTCTTCTGAGATGGGGTCTCGTTCTGTGATTCAGGCTGGCCTCTCACGTGTGACCCTCTTTCCTCAGCTTGGTGCTGGTGCTCCAAGAGCTCCTCAAGAATGGATTTGAAGACTCTACTGGTTGTTACTGCGATAACAGGCCACCATCAACATCAAAAAAATTAATGCTAAAATCAGTGTTTTGTTATTGGATAAATAAATTATCCATAAAATGCTTTCTTTTTTTAATGTGTCTGATTTTTTTTTTGAGACGATATTGAGCTGTCTAGACTTGACTGATCTGGAACTTGTGATTCTCCTGCCTCAGCTTTTTGAGTGCTGCTGTTATAGATGTGTGCCACTGCATTTGGCATCATATAGCATTTTCTCAATGTGAAAAAAGACAAAATGCTTTTATTCAAATTGATTTCAAATGTGGATGTTAACAGAGGTTGTACAAAAGTGGATGGCAAAATGTTTCTTGTAATCTGCCTTCAAACTCTGAAGCATCAGAAGCAGGCAGAAGGCACCTACCTGTACTGTTACTTTTTCATGGCTGTAACGAAAGATGTAGACAACCTAAGGGAAGAGCTTTTCTAGCCCACAGGTTCAGAGTTCAGTCCATCACTCAGCAGTGAGAGTGGGTGGCAACATGAACATTAGGACGCATAGGAAAGGGGGATACAAGACAGGATGAAGATGAGATGTAGTCCAGAGGAGATGCCCCAGTGACATATTTTCTTCAGTGAGACCCCATCTCCTCACTTGAAATGCCCATTCTCAAGGGGAAACGACTGTCAAGTGCTGTAGCCTCACTTTCATAGTTTTCCATAGACACAGACATCTACTATTCTTCCAATGCTTGCTGGAAGAATGAACTAAGATCACAAAGGTCTCAGGTTTGTGCTATACTTACAAATACTGATCATTTTGCAGTTCATTTCAGATGTACTGATTAGAAGCTTAAAAAATAAATTAGAGTTTCTTTTAAATTAAAATGGAATTTTATCTGTTATAAAATCCACATTTTTTTCTAACGCAGACAGCAGACAGTAGTGACATACTCCCTGCTTTTATCTTGGACAGCAATTTCAACTGTATAAAAGCAGCTCTCTCCACACCCTCTCCACAGCATTATTTTAATGGCAGCGTTATTATCATTGATGGTAATAAGGGACTCTTGCCACTGCCTGCCCCTCTTTCAAGGAGCAAACTGTGATGTCAGCCCATCACTAACATACTAGATATGTATCTCTAGAGGTTGCCATGGAGAATCTGGAAGCAGAGCTGTAGCTCTGGGCAGAGTAAGTACTCTCTGGCATTTCTTGTTGGCCTCAGTGGCGTCAGCTTAGGGAGGAAGGCCCTTGCTTTCATTGTTGGCGTAGATTATTAGAATTGGGTGGGAGTCTGGGTAAGCCTCATCCAAGCCTGAAGTGTTGCTTAATCTGACAGGAGCATTTCTGGGGCTATAACTATATCAGGAGCAACAGGAAATGTGTTGATGTATCCTTTCATCTCTACTTTGAAAAAAAAAATGAGCAACTTCCAAATTAAGAGAATGTTTGTTTTAATATTAATAATTACATCAAAAAGAATGAAGCTTAAGTAGGAGAAACAGTTCTAGCAGGACAAAACGGGTTTCTGAAATTGCTTCTTCATTGAAGACTAGTCTTCATAGAGAAAAGAAATATACCTCTCTTTTGATGAGGATTAAGAATGCTGGGCTCACTACAGTAATGGCTGCTCATCCCAACAGAGTACTAACCTAGAGTATCAGTCTGTATTCTGTTACAAGAACACAATCCCACCAGCCGTGCTGGTTCATAGTAAATGGTATTTATTTTGCCCCATGGATCTGCTCCATGAGACTTCTGGTTGCCAGCACCTTGAGGCAGCATAGGGCCTCAAATGCAAGAGATAGAATGCCTGTGATGCACCTAAACAAACTGGCTTTCATAGCAGAGCCATTATTGAAACAACAGGAGTTCATTGATTGATGATTGGAGCAATCCATCATGACTACAGAGCTCCAATCACTTAACATTTCCCTCTGGTCTGCTTTAATGCCTCATGATGGGGATTAAGCTCAACATGAATTTGGGAGGTGGAGAACCATCCTCAAAGCATAGCTAATGGCACAGCAGCTTCTTTATGCTGGTGGAATGGAATAATTTGGTGATTTACAAATTTTACAACTGGAGGCAGCATCTTTTGTAGTTGGTACAAGGACAGACATGAACATCTTAGGGCAGAATAGAATAATTACTACTTAGCTTCAAGAGAGCAGTCTGTGGAGTAATCTTGTTAGAGTCGCTTCCTGTTTTCTCCTATTTATGGTGTCATGATTAAATTATTTGAGCGTTCAACAGTAAAAGAAGTAGGTCGAGGGTTCAGGAGAGAAGTTTGGGAAGTTACTGGGGAGACTTGGGAATATTTATTGATAAGATCCATACATGAAGAGTCAGATAACACTACGAACTACTAAGAGATGAGACCAGAAAAGCAGAATGGTCTCCATACTCTTTTTGAGAAATCTGGGAAGTATAGAATGCCCTCAGAACGTAAGGGACAGATGCTATCATGCCATGCTATCAGTGGCAGAGCAGGTTCCTGGATGGCCAGCTACCCTTCCTGATTCTGTTATTTTGGGGTCAGACAAGTATTAGAGAGCTCAATTTCCTGGGCATTGAAAAGATAGTCACTCATGGAAAGACCATCACTGCAAAGCACTGTCTTAAATCCACAATGAGAAAGGGACAGTGGGAGCTGGGACAGTAGGGGTTGTGTCATAGACAGTGGTCCTGTTGAACAATACTATATTTATTTTCTATACCACCCAAAGAAGGCCTTCACTGAGGATCCAAGCAGACGCAGTGCCCTGTTTTCATAGAGATCGTGAGTTTGACTGATGTCTATGTCCACTTAGATTTGGACTGGGGACTCATAATTTCATAAAGACTCCAAGTTAAGGAATCAGTTTGACAGTCTTGGAAGAGGGTAAAATCAGTTTGAACCTTTGCTCTCAGATTTAAAAGAACGAACATCCCACATAGTGAGTGAACTTGGGTAGTCCAAGCAGCTCTTCAAGTTCAAGAACATGCTGTGTTTTTGGCACTATCTGGGGGTGATGATAAGTTCTGGGATCCTCGGTGCCACCAGCCTTCTGTGTCTTCTAGACTATTCACTAATTAAAGTTACCCAGTGTTCATTGCTGAATCTTGGTGAAGTCAGGCTCCACAACAGATAGAGCCCAAATGAGGTAGAACCTGTGAGAGATAGAGCACTGACAGAGCCTCATTGGAGAAATAGAGTGGCAGTGTTTGGAAAAGTCTTCCGAATAGAAGTTTCCTAATGCCAATGGAAACACTCAGTTATTATGTTCCTCTTCCCCTAATTAACCCCAAGTCCTCCACCCTACTTTCCTTGAATGTCATAATTTATCCAAGATTGTCATCGATTGTGGGTGATGCATGAGGGTAATCCTCTAATTTTGTTGTGTAAATGAACCAGAATGATAGAATTTAGTAAAGCAACTGTGTCTTTGGGTTCTGATATGGTACCATTTCCTCAACAGCATGAAAGACCAAATGAAACCCATCCTATTTTACTGAAAGAAATTTGAGTTAGAGGAGCTGAAAAGGCAGTCCACATGATCTGCCTTTGTCAAGGACACAGGCATTTTCAACACAACTCTACAGGGAGGAAGAGGTTACAATAGAACGTTAAGAGTCTCTGGGGGCCAGAGCACATTTGCTGTATGATGAGGAAGCTTCCACATTGTATCTGCAGCCAGGTTCTCTTGAATACAGATGCAGATCTGCTAAGGGAGACCCTGGGAAAAGACAACTGTTTGCTCAAGGGAAGAAGGGAAAACCAGTTCAGTTTTGCCCAAGAGATTAACCAGATGAGGGGATTTCTGCATCCCTCAGGTAATTTGTCAGATGGCAGCGATTTCCAGCGGCAGCTTAACATGGACATACCGGTGACAGGTTTGAATTTGTTATCTCGACGTGAAGGGCTCCCCAGACCCTCATTTCCTCCTGGATCCAGCTTTTCGATGGCTTGCTTTGTGCTTTCGGCCCCTTTCCTTCAGTCTCCTTGCTCCCTTTCTTGTCTTTTACAGAACTCCAGCCTTATCTTTTAAGCTGATTTATTTCCCACTTTATGGCTCAGAGAGCAGCTAAAACTAACAGAGAAAGAGCCAACCTGAGTGCTTCCCCATTGTCAAAGAGCAGATGCTGTGGCAGGTGCCACTGGTAAGATATGATAATCAAACAGGGAAAGAAATGTAGAATTGTATTCCCCTGACTTCAGACAGGGCTCTCAACTTGCAGATTCATTCACTGGTTCAGGACAAATTAATATTTCAGAACTTTCTCTACAGTCTACAAGATAATGCCATGTGACCAAATGTAACATGAACCCCCATAATTCAGCTTCTTCTGGGAGGGGTGATGTTCACTTTCCAATTAAATCCTTGTTACATTACATTTCATGCCTTGGTGAAACAGAAATTGCTCTCAGCTCTCGAGGAGGAAGGCATATTTAATAATACAAACGACTTCATTAGCTGAGAGTGACTGGTTTTGGCTGCCCCCTCTGATACTAAGCAGAACAATCTACTTCCTGCCTGGGCATGCGTTTCTGGTCTGGAGGAACAAGTCAGTCTCAAAGTCAATTTTTTTTTTTTGGCTTATGTTTAGATTGTTGGGAACAAAAACAAGTTCCTTTATAATGACCATTTTGGTTATTTCCCCCTTAATTGTTCATATTTTAATAAACTGTTCAGAGGGAATGTAATCTAATTATTTTGTCTAGAAAATCAGCCCTGTACCAGGCCTTGGCTGTGTGGGCTTCCGCATGTTGGTCTGTGTTTTGGAACTAACACCAAACCTTTCTGATCTTTGATAGGAAAGAAATTTGCTTTGATTTTTCTTAAAGCATAGTTATTCTCTAGAAAAATTGTTAGGAAACTTTCATGATTTAAAAACAGATATGTTTTGAGTATAGTATCAGTTCATTTGGTAAGAATGCTGGATATTTTGTTGATATATCTACTTTATTGATATGTCTACTTTATTTAGCTACATGTGTTTAAAAGCACTTCTTTCAGACTTGCAATGGTATTATTACTTTTTTTAAATAACTGATCCCATGAGGGCTGGAGAGATGGTTTAGTAGTTAAGGGTATGGCAGATCTTCCGGAGGACCTGGGTTCAATCCCTAGCACTCACACGGTGATTCACAACCATCTGTGACTACAGTTTCAGAGTATCCAAAGACCCCTTCTGACCTCCATAGACCCCAGGCCAGTACATGGTGCACAGATATACATGCCGATAAAACATTCATATTCATAAAATAGAATAAAAAGACAGGCTAAAAAAATCTCCTGTGCTTGCACCTCATTTCATGCTGCCATCTTTATTCTGAATAACACTGGCAGTTTCTCTGGGCCAATAGCACTCTGATGACTTTGGGTTCTGTTTCATATTTTCTTCCTTTCAGCCTGCCTTGGGCTGATGAAAAGGCTTGGGTAGACATTTCACAAGCAGTTTTGGAGCACTTCTTGGGAGAAATCGAAATCTCTTTGAAGGTTAGAATAGTCACTCACTTTCATTGGTGCATTTATTTGACTAGAAGGAAGCTCAGAGAAAAATTGATTCAAGAAGCAGTTCTGTGGTGGGAGGAACACATGGTTCGTAGTCAAGGCAACCCTGATTCCGAGGCCAATTTGCTGCATATTAGCTGTGACTTCGGGTTTCTGAGACTGTGTTTCTCTTGTGTAGAAAGAAGATCTAGCAGAGAGAATTGGAAATATAAGTGCAATGATGGACAATGTCTCTGGCAGTCTTAACAAGTGGGGGATTTTCTTCCCATTCTCTGAATCTCAATTTCCTTATCTGTAGAATAGAGAAAATGAAAACTACCTATTGTGGGGACTGTGAGAACAAAAACAAGTATGGACTTGGGATGATGTATAGTCACTCAATAGTGAAGTACATTTATTACTTTTATGTAGTATGACTAAAAAGTCCAAGAGAACAACCCAAAGAAGTAACGGTTTACTTTGGTTCACAGTTTCCGAGGACTTAGTACTTGGCTGCCTAGGCCCGTGGTCTAAGTGAGAACATTATGGCCCGAGGAGCGTGTGGTGGTGGTGGAGGGGCTTCTTCATCACATTGAGGACAAGAAACTGAGCCAGGTCTTGAGAAAAGGGGGCTGGGGGACCTGGTCCAACTTTCAAAGTCATAACCCTAGTGACTTACTCCAGCGAAGCCCCACCTCTGGAACTCTTCACAGGTTCCCAAAATATTTCCAGCCTTGGGGACTGAGGGTTCAAAGCATGAGCTTGTTAGAGATGTTTTGTCTTAAAACACTAAGTCCTGAAAGGGAAACAAAAATTCCTACCTTACGAAAAGAATTGTAGCTTGCTGAGAGCATGGGCAATAGTAGGCCTGGTCTCACACACTGGCCAGTGTTCTTCCCCCATATTATCATTGACTAGTTAAACCTTGTTGGCATCCTGGCTTGAGGAGTTGGAGAGCAAATGCTGAGCCAGGCGAACATACCACGTATGATTCTATGTTAAGAAATACTTGGAATGGTCCCTCTGAACACTTGGGTTTACCAGAAGAGAGCCAGTGGGCTGCAGATCGAAAACTTGGTTTACCTTAGAGAAATGACTTTAAATACAATTGTAAAGGGTTGCTTCAAGTGAAACAAAACCATCCTTTTTGTTCTCTTGTTTCTCTGATGTGACATCAGCGTTAGTTAATATAACAATTTGTCTTTTGTGAGTGCTTCTCTAGGTGTCTCTTTACCCTGAAAAGCCAAATAATACCCCCGTTCTATATGACACCGACACCAGAGTCAGATAAAAAGGGTTTCATTGCAAGGCTAAGAAAGAGCTAATTTTCTAAAATTGGAACATTATCTGTCATGTGTTCTTACTCTGTAATTATGACTATTATTCTCATTGGGGAAAAAGAGATATTTCAGGAGGGGAAAAGATTTTTATAAGAGGCTTTTAATATAAATGGGCAATTATATTAAAATACTAACTTTCATGCTTAGACACTACGTTGTAGATATAGTTGATGTACATATAGTAAATTATATGCACATGAAAACTGAAAATATATGAGTACTATGTCTTTTGCAAAAGGTATGAATAATCTTGTGAGATAGATTTTTGAAAAATGAGTTCACAATTTTTATGCTTATAGAGATTTTATTGTTAATATGCAATGTTTTCTTTTTTGCTAAAGAATGAATCATTTTCATTTGGCAGTGAGTCTGAACTTTTATTTTACAAGAATGATTATGCTTTTTAAATAATTTGTGAGGCTGAACAAAGGGCTGTGGCAAAAATAAAAATGGTAACCATGATTCATCTTTTTGTAGAAGATGGATACATTGATATAATTTACGAAGAAATTTTCAGTTTTACCTTAAGTCATTCATTAAGCAGATCAAAAATTTAGATATGGAAAGAAATAATAATATATGGTCATTTTTGAGTTTGAGAATTTTCCACTGATTATCTGGGAGAACACAGTCTTTCCAGAACCTTTCAGCTCAAATGCTACTCCTTATAGAAGAAAACCCAGGCTTCATAAACCCCGGACATCATTTTGAGACCTTTAAAAAAGAATAATAGAAGTTGAAAGTACATAGTAAGAAACAAGGGTGTATTAACTTGTCTAAGATGAAAATTTAAAAAAATCATTAGTAAAAAACTAATGAGTATTACAGATAGATAATTTACAACTGACAATCATGATATTTTTCTTTACATGTTTGGCTGGATGTGTTTTATTTTTCCCATGGTAAAAAAATGAGATAGGGTCTTAGGTAGCCTGGGCCTTGAATTCCTGATCCTGCCCATACCTACTAAGTGGGGATCCAGATTTGTTTTCAAGCCCCACTGTTTTCTATTTTTGATAGTTGGAATTCTTAAGCATTGCTGCCCACAAATGGAAGACTGTGTGGTATTGCTACCAGATGTGTGCCCTTTAAGAGAGGACTTTTGATATATCCAACTCCATGAAATTCATGGAAAAAAATACAGTTTACTCATATTTTGTATGTACTGCCTTGTGGAATCACCCCCACCAGGCAAGAGCTATTTCAGTAAGGATGATGAATGAGTTCTATTTAGAATTTTTTCCCACATTATGGTCAGAAGTATTCTCCACAGACTGGCTTTTGGTTCTATGCAATTTATAACTAGTTTCTTTTCTATTTCCCACATACCCCTAGTGCAGGTGCTATTACCTGCCCAAGGACTGCAGAAAAGGTTGGTTCAGGGACAGATACGTGGCTGTAGGACACAAGCTTTGTTTTCCTTTTCTGAGCACCTAGGTATGTGATCCTGTGCCAAGAGATGTGTATATGCCTACGAAGAGAGACATGGAACAGCATAGAAATATTTGCCCTAAATTACCTTCCTCATCAACATTAGTGGGGACCATAAGCAATTCAGATTTTTTTCTTCACCCTGGAATTTGCCTTTGTAGAACCCTCCATTTAAAATGATAAACCCCAGTGCTTGAGAGGTATCTCAGAGATTAAGAAGACTTGCTATAGTTCTTGCAGAAGATTCCAGTTGTGTTCCTAGCACTGATGTGGGGAACATCACATGCTCAAAAACTGACTGTAACAGATGTAGGGCATCTCTTACCCTCATCTGGTCCATTTGGACTTCTGTGTACATATGGCACACATAAACTCACTCACATGCACACATACATACATATACGAGTAAAAAAATTCTTTATTTTATATCTCTTCCTTGAGCCTTGCTTTCCAGAGTGATGTCTTCTTCCTCTTCTCTTCTTTTTCTCCTCTTCCCTTATCTTTCTAAGAAAAAAAATAATGATTTAAGGGAAGTTCGGCTCTTGAACAAGGCTCAGCAGTGGAGGACAATAGCAGAGTGAATAGGTAGATGAGGTTTTTCATTGGCTGGTGTCCCATTGTACAGGTTCTAGAATTTTCTGGACCATTGTTATGTGTGCATCATCATATTATGTTATTTACATTTTTGCACTTAGGTGTCTTAGCAGTCCCATGTTCTAAACAGATTTCATAGTCACTGAGAGCATTTCCTGTGTCTTTATTACTCTCTGATGATAGACCACCCACTCAAGAACATGGCTGCAGTTACAGAGAAGTGGTACCTGGAGGGGGTCGTATGTTGGATAATCACAAACAAGCTGTTGTCTTCACGTGCTTTGCCTTCTTACAGCCCACTAAGCCTTTAAGATCCCTACCATTCTCATGCCCTTTTCAGCATGGCTCTGGGAATCCAAACAGCATACAGATTTTAAAGCAAAGTCTTTAAATTAAAGGTTGAATAGAAAGTCTGTTGATAAATTGGATATACATAGAGCTGACCTGATAAGCGCTGGTGTTAGAATATGGAGCCCTGACCACTTGCTGGCTTTCTTCCCCTGTGGCAGGTCCCTGAATGGGTCCCAGGACCCTTAGAGTGCCCACTGAACAACCAATCCTGGTGTAGAAAAATGGCTCCTGGATGTAGAAGCAGAAAGCCTGAATTTCTTCTCTTTATCTCTGACATTTCTCTTCCGTGATTTCTATTTCTCTGGGGTTCTACCATGTAGTCCAAAACAGTTTCTAACTTTTGATCCTCTTGAGTCCAGGGATGATGGCGTCTGCCACCACACAGAGCCGAAAGCTTGGATTTCTACTGTGACTTCCATTTTCGCTTGTCATGTCATAATAGGCAAATCGTAAATTGCTCTTTGCCTCTGTTTTTACATTTGTGAAAAGTGGATAATAATACACTGTCTTAACCCGTTCAAAATGAAGCAAGCTGAAGTCAATAGGCCATACATGTGGAGGCCTCCAATACGCTCTATACTTATGAATAATTACAATATAATCCCCTTAACCTTTCTAGCAAAATCACCTTTTGGGTGATTTAAGTGGAAAACCCACAAATAATTATATCTGAAAGGATTATGTCTGCTGCTCTATGCCCATGATAGCATTCCAGGCCCCTGGTAGGCAGCCGCCCACTCCCCTGCTCATTACAAGGAAGCCATGAGAATGAATGTGGCATTTCCAGCATTTACCAGGACAAGAAGCCCAATGCAAATCTTGTTTGGGCTGCTTTAACACAAAAAGCATTCTTCTCTGTGGACGGGTGATGGCTAAGAGAGTGTGATAGAAATAAAATGTCACAATGGATGGCAAGCTTGCATCATGTCCGCAAATTTCTTCTGTAGTTTACCAAGTAACAGTGACACTATTGCCATGCAGAAATGATGTATTTAGAAGTGGTAAATTAATCTTGTTTTTAGTTTGTGCTGAAGTGTGTCTGCTCACAGAAAGCATAGTGTATAGTGAATGGCAGGTCACAAAACGACCTGAAGGGAAGCAGAGTAAACAGAACAGGGAGGGAAGAGTGAATATCACACACTCCTACCACCCAGGTTAAAGACAAGAGAGTGTGAAGAGGGCTGGAACAACCTGCTTTTAGGAAACAAAGAGATTTGTGGTGTAGGGCAGAGTGTAGAAGAGGCCCTCCAGGAGGAAACCACAGTCTAAACATCTTTCAGACCCTGACCTTCCAGAAGAGATGTAGAAAACTGAAGAAGGGCAGCACCTTGTTCAGAATCTTAGCACCTTTGCTACCAGGTCTACTTGACGTCTAAATCATCTCAAAGAGATGAAAATATCTCTCGTTGTTAGAGACATCCTCAATCCTTGTCTAAACTAAGGAAGAAATGACCTGGAGGGGCGGGGCCTGTGGCACGCCCTTAGAAAAGGTGATGGTTGACACCAAGGAAATTTCAGCCAGAAGGCAGAGGAAGGTGTCTCCTTAGAGGCATTTATGCCTTCAGAGTTGACAGTAGCTGCTCCAGTTACCCGGAGACAGGTAGAGGAAGACCAGAAAACCCATAATGAGCAGCTTGCCCTAACTGACATGTGGGATGGAGGGGGCAGACAGTCAAGCTCAACCTGCATCAAGATAAATCAGGCTCCTGGTCATACTGACCTATCTTAAGTTGTTTCAACTTAGTAGGAATAATTTCCACACTGAGAAGAGAGAGAGAGAGAGAGAGAGAGAGAGAGAGAGAGAGAGAGAGAGACAGAGACAGACAGAGACAGAGACAGAGACAGAGAGACAGAGAGACAGAGACAGAGAGACAGAGAGACAGAGAGAGAGACAGAGACAGAGAGAGACAGAGAGAGAGAGACAGACAGACAGACAGAGACAGAGAAACATCAAGATTCTGCAGTTTTGATGATTTTTTCCCATGTTAATGCAAGGACCCCTCACATTCTGTGGAGTTAATACCTAGAAGATGAGTTTCAGTGCTTTTTAATGTCAGAGTCCTATCAGCCATTCACACAAACCCCATAGACTGAGTAGCAGGGCCCACATAGCAGGTCAGAACAATAGCATGTGCTTTAGCACATGGACACATTTTCTGTGTACAAGACTGTAGTCTATCCTCATGAACCACTGGACAGAAGCCTGATCACCTTCCAGCTTAACAAACTTATCTGAGACTAGAACATGAACTAAAAGAGTGAGCAGGGTCACATGATTTAGCAGGTGCCATATTTTGCTACTATATTTTCTGTTCATCTTTTTTAGGGGACAAGATTTGGTCATACAGTTTAGCCAGAAAGAAATTTTATGGAACACTCATGAACTGGATCACCTTTTCTCTGTTTCCAATGATCTGACAAGGCCTAAGCAGATGGCATGCTTTTTAGCAGCAAGTTGTCAGACAGCCTTTGAAGAGCAGGAGTCACGGCAACCTTGACTCTTTTACTTCTTCTCTTCTTACTTCCCTGGTGATGAAGCACTGCCCCGGGGTGATCTCATGCACTTGTCTCTTAAACACATGTCTGTGCTGTATTTGTGAAAACACATTCTATGTCGCAGAGTGATGTTGGTATATATCATATGTCCCTCAAATGTTTGCTCTTCTTGAATTTGGTTGTGTATTGAGATTTCAACAAAATGGTTAGATTTCCATGGACGGCTTTGTTAGAACCCAAACCCGCATCTATTACTAGTAAGAGATTATGGGAAGCGAATAATTAAAGGCACATGGGGATCTTAGCCAACACAGTACAGTTTGCTAATGAAAGACTTTGAACCACATGTTCGGAGTGTCCTGTGTGAATAAAATAACAGAGGGGCCCTTTGACATGGCTGCATCTGGATAGTACCATTATGGACTCAAGCATACCTAGGATGTACTTGAGGCTATTAAACACTAGATGTCATCTGTCTCTGGGCATCTAATAGGGAGATAGCTGGAGCTTCAGTTGGACTTGTCCACCAAGTAGTGGGTGGACAATAACTTGCAATTTATTTGCTCTTTTTTGAACATATGAGCTGAATTGTCATCGAAGACTCAAAAACCCTAATTCCAGTATTGCAAGAGAGAGAGACAGCAAATCACTGGTAGTGGTGATGCCCTTGTGATGATGACAATCTGGCCAACATTATCCATACAGGTTTTTCTTATCTCAGGTATCTGATAGCTAGAGAAATTGAAAACTTCATGATTTTATTAAAATAATAGAATGAATTCCTTGAAATTAAAGAAACAACTTTATGAGTGATAATTTGTGTTACATTATATAAACTTGAATAACAAAAAGGATATCTGATGTTAATTTCTAATATTCACTTGAAACAAGCAATACAGTGAATGAAGAGTAAAATGTTTGTTCTGAGTTACTCTTTTTTTTCTCTTAAATCTTAGGTTCCAGCGATTTTAGGATGATGGAGTAAAGAAAAAAATGCTTGCAACTCTTTAATTCTTAATTTGAATAGGCTTATGTAATGAAGGTTGGATTAATAGGAGAAGAACTAGACAACTTTATTAACATGTAAACTCCGTGGATGCATGGGAGAAGTCCAGGAGGAAAGTCATTCTCAAAAGAGTCCTTCAAATTTCAGCGTCCACAGCATTTCAACAAAGGACAGCAAATGTGTAGAGATGTCACAGGACAAAAGGACAAGGACCTTGACTGTCTGGGGATAACAGACTATGGAAAAATAAATAAACAGCAGACGAGGATTATTTAGCAGATGCTTCTAGGTAAATTCTGCTGGTACTCTCTGAGGCTGGTGGGTGCAATGTCACATTTTCTTCAGTGGTTGACCTTTGCTTTCTCTTATAAAGAGGTGTGGCAAGATTCCATTGGTCTTTCTAAATCTATTTTTCACTTTCAGGAAAACAGAGGGAGACCAGAGAGTTCTCCGTCATCTGCCTTTATGAATTGCCCTCTGCTCTACAGATCTTCATATGTTTGGGTGCCATATTTTGGGGTCCTCCACAGGGCTAATACTCTGACATGTTTATGCCGCAGATGCCATGTTCTTGAATCAGGAGCCTTCTGCTTCCTACAGTGCCTCCTGGGAAAATACCTGCTGCTCATCAAATGGCCTTGGATATGACTCCTTGGAGTAGATTGTTAGCCTGCGTGGCTGCGCTCTCACACAAGGAGTGCCTGCGGAAGAAAGAGGGGGAGGCAGGGGAGCAGTTGTAACTTTACTCCCTTTGGGAGAACTCCTACAACTTTCAGGCAATAGCTGTTGACTGATACCTCATTAACTGTGGATGTCTGACTCTGCTCTTCAGCTCACAGACAGATCCTGTACCTGGCCTCAAGAAAGACTTCAAGGAATTGGGACCAGAGCTTCTAGAGGGCTCGTAGACTTGCTTTGCTCTGGATTTTCATCACAGTCTTAATAACTTACATGGGTTGAATTGTGTCTTCTTCTATTCTTATGTGGAATTCTTGACCCCAGTGTGATGTTCCATAGAGATGGGACTTTGGGAAGTCATTAGGTTTAGACGAGGTCATATGGTTCATGTTCTCACATCTCTCTTTCTCCAAGCCCCTCCTTCTCACTCCCCTCTGTGACATTTTAGTTTCATGGCACAATGAGACGATTGCTGTCACTAGCTAGGAAGAGTCCTAATAAAGTACTGAATGAGCTGGTGCCTTGATTCTGGGCATCTCAGCCTCCCAAACTGCCAAAGATAAGTTTATATTCACAAAGCCACCAAGACCACAGCATTTTGTTTTAGCAGCATGAGCTGATATAGCAACTGTCATGCCCTGGTACTACTTTAAGAGGTAAGGCATCTATTTCAAAACTCAGGAAGGCAAATGTCAACTTCTCTGACTGCAGTTAGAACCATGCAGGTGGCAAGCAGCTTAGTAGTTTAATTTTACGCAGGGACCAGCTGCAAGTATCTGTCTTTGCATGTCTCAACTGGGAATGAGGTAGGGCTGTTGAAGAAGCTGCTAGTGCTGGGAGTGATGGTGGGGTGGTGGGAAGGTTACTTCAGGCTGCTATTGGCAGAAGTCACAACTTGAATCATTTAACATGTGTCATGGTTTGTACCTGCCCTGAGGATGGTGTTTTCAAACTAAGGTACAAAATGAATAATTCCGTGAATATAGATAAAATATTGGGGCAGGACCTTTTAACATGGCTATGATGACAATTTCATTAGTGGGCATCACGTATAATTTCAGAGATGGAATTGACTTTACATTAGAATGCAGCAGTTTTACAGAGAATTAAAGGAATAGAAGAATTGCACCCACATCAAAGAATAGCTGAAAAATCCTCCACAGACAAGCCTCAATGCTAAATACATAGCCACAGCTCTGAAAAGAAAAGGAAAACCATGAAGAAAACATCATAGGAAGCAGAGAAGGGCAAACAAAGGCTTGCTCATGTTCTCCTTGCTATTATCAATCTTTTTTCCTAGGGCTAATGGCTCTATCCTAGACATGCACATTCATCTACCCCCGACATCTGTGCAGAGCGTGGAACAGCGTATCTCCGTCTGTAATTGCTTGCTACCCTGAGATGACAAAATGAACTCCTGATATTTGGGAAAAAACAGACTTTGCTTCCTAGGCAAAGTGATGGTACCTATGTTATTTAAAGTCTTAAGCTGTTTTGCAGATGAAAAGAGGAGACAAACTCTCTGTGTGTTACTGTTAGGGTTTTTATGGAAGCAAATCTATTGTTTCTTCAAAGAGTGTGTTTGTGCATAAACATGCTTCAAGAAAGGGTTCCAGATACAAGTATATAAACCTTCAGGATGTTGTTAATATTACTAGTACTGGCACATACAAGACCATTGGCAATCTCAAGGTTTTCATTGTCTGCAAGGCTGGTGCATGGTGTGTGTGTGTGTGTGTGTGTGTGTGTGTGTGTGTGTGTGTGTGTGTCTTCAATAAGTCTGTCAGTGGAGAAAATTAGACTGTGCTGGGATAATCAAATCCTCAATTGGTGAGGAGCTTTGAGGACTTTCAGATCATAAAACACTGTGACCTCAAATTCTTTCTACCATATCCAAGACAGTTCCTTCTTCGTCCTTGACAGATACACCCCTCCCCAGGTAATACATTACATTCCTTTTCTTTGCTGTGACCCTGGTGTGAGCTCAGGAGTCACACTGGAAATTAAATGTGAGTGGCCCCACATGAAATGTTCCTGTGGCTCTGTATTTGGAGCTTGCAGTCATCAGTGTGGTAATGTTACACTTGTCCATGTATTTCATGCACTTTGATGACACATACTCCTTCATGAAGACAGATTTTCCAGTTAACATGAAAGATGGACCAGCTTGATGTCCAGTACCTTAACAGTCAGGGAAAAACCAGACTAACTTATTGGCTTTCCTCAGACTCTCCACAAGAAAATGCGTTCAATAAGAACTTAACAAATATTTATCAATAGCTACTCTATTTCAGCTACTCTATGCACACAGTGGTGAAAGACACAGAAGGTCATGGCATGATGGGAACTTTCATTCTAGTGCATAAAGACATACAAGTAGTGTCTGTGACCTTGGCTTCTTCCTCTTAGGATCTCATCCTCTAGCAGCTCTCCAAGTGGCTTCATCTAATTGTTATCGCACGGTGCCTTGGACTTAATACATGGTGTCTGACTTTCAGTGTGCCAAAGTAAGTGATGAGATTGCCGAATTGTTAAGGTGATGATGGCAGTTTGAATGCAATTGGCCCTCCCCCCATAAGCTCATAGAGAATGGCACTATAAGGAGGTGTGGCTTTGTTGGAGTAGGTGTGGCCTTGTTGGAGGAAGGGTGTCACTGTGATGGTGGGCTTTGAGGTCTCATATATGCTCAAGTTATAATCAGTGTTTCAGCCCACTTCCAGTTGCCTGTGGGTCAAGATATAGGACTCTCAGCTCCTTCTCCAGCACCATGTTTGTCTGCACACCACCATATTCTGCCATGAAGATAATGGACTAATCCTCAGAAATTGCAAATGAGTCACTTCAATTAAGTGTTTTCCTTTGCATGGTGTCTCTTCCCAGCACTAGAAACCCTAACTAATACAGTGATGGATTGCCAATGTACCAAAGTAAAGGTTGTCAGAGTAGTTAAGGGCGGTCAGAACAGTTAAGAGCGACCTAGGCAGTGGAATCATGTTCTCTTTTGTGTAATTGATTGGTCACATAGGTTGTAGTGCCTGTTTACATTTAAGGTGGGGTTGCGATTCTAACTCCTAATAGGGAAGTAGAAAAGTCACTTTATAGAAGAGCAAATGTGACAGGAAATGTCTCTTGTCACTCTACTACATGCCCAAAGAAAAGGACATATGGCAGCAGAATTCATGAGCCAGAGAGAAAGATGGAGACTTGTTTTAAATAGGGTACCAGCAACAAGAAGAGGTAGAAGAAAATTACTCTAGTAAGAGGGTAGAGTAAGTTCTATTGAACAATCATAGTAGTAAGTCAATTTGTATCAAGGACTCATTGCCTGTTCAGATGACATACACTAAATGAGGAGAGGCAAGATGAAAGACAGAACTCCAACTAGTCTTGTCTATTCATTTCTTGAGCATTCTTTTGGATACCCACTTCATTATATACACAATTCTCTTCTGTGTAGTTATTTGGAGGCTGATAAATAGCAATGGTGACAGCTTTGATGTGGTGTCTGTTAAAACTAAGTCAAATGTAGATATGTTTCCAAAATGAGATGTTCCCTGAGCCTTAGATACAGTGGTTGTGTTGTAGATATATCCTAGGGTTGAACACTCCATAATTAGTTGTTTTCTACATTTTGACCAGTTGTGATTTCTATGACAGTTTCCATATGCTGCAAAAAGAAGCTTCTCTATGAAGGGTGAGATCTACATTTATCTGTGGGAATAAGGATAAATATGTAGAACTCAGAAATTATACTGGTTTAGGAAAGTGATAGTAGTAGGTTGTCCTCTAGGGTCCATGACCTCACTAGCCATGGGCAAGTGACTAATTTTTCTGTACCAGGCATGGATTTGTTCCTATTGAGTGGGCTGGCCAATTAGATAGCTGTTGGTTACACCTAAGACAAACACATCACTATTGTACCACTGAGGATATTTTGCTCAACTGTTCACTGTTGTGATTCATAGGTTTTACAGGTAGATAGCACTATTGATTGCCTTTCTCCTTCGGGTGCTTTCTTAACACCTTCAGATACTACAATAGTTAGTTCTCAAGGAGGAGGCTTTCAGCTCAGTTGTAGTTCAATTTCTCCAAATCCTAGGTCAGATGTGTGTGGTGTCAGCAATAGGGTCTTACCTCCAAGTTTTGGGAGGCAAACAAGGACAATGGCAATAGCTTGTATCATTTGGGGGATCTCTTGTAGTCCTCTGACCAAAAACTCAAAGGGTAGTTTTCCATGTCTGATACTGGGATTTGTATTAGATAATTATGGCTCTTGGGAGGAACAATACCATGCCCAAGTGACATAACTCCATTTAAACACACACACGTACACACACACACACACACACACACACACACACACGTACACACACACATACACACACACATACACAGACTCACTTACACACACATAAACACACAGACATATGTGGAGGCCCACAAAGCTTTCCTAGTGAGATCTGAGCTTGCTTCACCCAGCAGGGCTGCATTAGAGGAATCCTTGACCATGCATGTGGTTACAAGGTGATTAGAAGGGTCTACACTTGGCTGAGCTAGGGGGAGATCTTTTGCTCTACCCTTGGCATTCCTATAAATAGCCCTTTAGAAGAGACAGAAGGGGCTGGTTGATAAAAATCCAGGCCCTCCTGAGGCTATCCTGTATTTCTATCTGTTTCTCTCCCCTCTATCCTTCTATCTAAATCTCTTATCCTTCTCTTCTCAAAAGTTTCCTATTGTAAAATGTGGGAGCTGGTCTCCCAGTTGGGCTCCCATAAATAGGGCCAGGAACAGGGACTGGGCAAAAGGAGAGAGGGGGCATCATGGGTGTAAGGGGGTGTGCCCGATAAGTAATTAAAAATAAAGGTGACAGTATTTTATTCTTGGGAGTGTAAGTAAGGCAGCTGGATGCCAAAGTTGAAAAGTGAGGCTGCAACAAATATCTCTCTCTCTATAGTTTTCTTTCTTTTTTCCCTCTCTCTCTTAATTTCTATCTATAAGAATTAAGGAAAAATATAAAGTAGAATGTAGGAATATTGTGTAGAAAAAAAACTTAGGGTAAGAAGAAAAAATATAAGGTAGAATACAGGAATACAGTATAAGAAAAACTTAGGACAAGAAAAGCAACAAGAAAGAGGAGCTGTGCTCTTGGGACTCTGAATGCAAACTCCTGGGGAAGAATCACAGTTGTGAAAAAATACTATGAATTCTGTGACTAGCTTAAATTTAAGTCCTGAGCAGCAGAGTAAAGAATTTTCTCTGAGGCAATGCAGGTGAAATAAAACTCTTCACTCCACTGGCATTGTTACTGTATGATAGCATCATACCATCAGAATTAGTTTCCTTGGCCATGAAATCAAGAATAGGGAACAGAAGTCTTGGGAAAAACTTAGTAATTTTTCTCTCAAAAATTGAAAGCTTTCTCAGGAAAAACTTAGTAATCTCTCTCTAAAAAACTGGAAGCTCTTCAGGTCTTTCCTGCTCAAGATTTCTTTCTGTAAGGGCAAAAATTTAACTCAACTGGAAATAACATCTATCAGTATGGAAAAATTACCTGTGATTGCTCTAGAAAAAACAAAAAGCCTCTTGGAACAGTGCAAATCCTCTCTGGTAGTCCTATCTCCCCTTCAAGCTAGTATTAGGGGGAAAAAAAGCGGAGAAGTTCTTTCTTTTCTTTTTCTATTCTATTGGGGAAAAGGTCTCTCTGAAAAAACTCCTTCTTTTCTTTCTCTATTGGGGAAAAATCTTTCTAAAAAAGCTCTATTTTCAAGTACTTTTTTTACCTTTTCACTGACCCAGTAAGACAGGAGAACAAAGGGTTACCAAACCACCTGTCCAAGTGTGTGCGGATGGAAAGATGTGGTCTATCCACTCTGGGTACAATGTTAGGTGAAGGAAGTACATCTGTCAATGCCAGCTCAGGGAGAACAGAAACCTCTCATGGTAAAAATCTCACTTGATCTTGATTTTCAGTATGAACACAAACCATGTAAATGGAAACAGAAGTGTGATAGACCAGAAAGGCAGCATGGGAAATGTAGTTCCTTTGTAACACCATGACAATATAGAAAAAGGCAGCTTGGGAAATGTAGCCTGTTTGTAATAGCATGATGATATGGAGAAAGGCAGCTTGGGAAATGTAGTCTGTAATGTGGTTCATAACAGCGTGATGATAGAGAGAAGGGCAGTTTGGGAAATGAAATCCATAAAAGAGATACTGGTACTGCACTGCCCCAAAACTGTTTTTTTTTTTTTTTTTTTTTTTTTTTTGCAGCTCAAAATGCTATTTTTTCTACAAGCTTTGTTAACTGGCTGTAGCGTGAATCTTAAATGGCTTATTAATAAAATCAAACTTGGAGCCAGGTACTGGTGTGAACGCTGGAAGATCAGAGAAAAGAACAAGCCACAGCCACCTCACCTCACCAATTCCTCAGCTGATCCTGTTTCCCTCAGACTGGATGCTTCTGAGCCCTCATCCAAATCATTCTCAGCTGAACTGTGCTGCTCAAAAGCCTAAAAGCTTTACCAGCCTAGTTCCTGGTTTTCACACCTTATGTACCTTTCTGCTTTCTGCCCTCACTTCCTGGGATTAAAGGCTCACTTTCTGGGATTAAAGGTATGTGTCACCATGCCTGGCTATTTCCAGTGTGGCCTTGAACTCACAGAGATCTATGCTTCCAGAAGGCTAGGATTAACTGTGTGAGTGCCACCATTTTCTAGCCTCTGTATGTAGTGGCTGCTCTGTTCTCTGACCCCAGATAAGTTTATTAGGGTGCACAATATTTTGGGGAACACAATACCACCACAGCTGGCCTCTCGAGAGCTAGAAACAGGTGAACGGCTTGCCTGTCAGGAAGTAATTAAAATGCTAATACCATTTGTCAACAAGTCATTTTGAAACTCTTTAGAAAACTAGGGAAAGAGGTCTGTACATTGGGAAATTACTTTGGATGTGAAAAAAGAAAAAACTTCTGAGCAAATAAAAAAAAGAAACGAGTTGTGCTTGAAATGCAAGAGAGAATCATTGGAATTATTGGAATGCTCATGATAATCTTAAAAAGCAGCTTTAAAAATATGAAGAAGAGGGAATTTTACCCTCAGTCAAGCTTAGAGCTAATGATGAATTAGGCTCTGACTTCAAACTTTCAGGAAAACTTTCAGAATGATATCAAAGCTGGCTATAAACTCTGAACTTTAGAAATAATTTGCATACTTCCTGTCTTATTAATAGTTCTGTTAAGAAATCTTTTCTAGATGTTTGCTATAGAATTTGCTTTTTAATGTAAGTTAGTTCTGTTAAGAGATTCTTCTAGATAAGTTTGTAAAATAGGGCTACAGAGTTTCCTACTGAATATAAGTTTGTAAAAAGCATAAGTAAGTATAGTGATATTCATGTTGTAAATATGTATAATGATGTTAAGATAGCTCTTCTAAATGTGTGCTAAAGTTTGAAAAATAGTTCTATTGAGTTTCCTTTTGAATTAAGCATGTAAAAAGTGTAAATACTGAAGTAAGAAATATAAATATTGAATGTAAAAACTGTAAATATTGAATGTAAAATGTGTAAATATTGAATGCAAGTTTGTAAAAAGTGTAAATTCAATATCTGTCTACTTCAGACAAGTTAGGTAACATTAATTTTTAAATGATAAACCAAATCAAATCAGAAGCATCTTGAAGTTTTTATTACTCTTTTACCTTCAGATATATTTGAATACTTTATATGATAGCTTAAAGTATAATTTTATGGTCTCAGTAGCCCCTGGAAAACTTAAGTGAAGGTGTCATAATTAGGGGAGGTTTTCTGTCTTCTTCCTAGATGTTTCCACTCATTCTATTTCTATTTAGAAAGGGGTAGGCCTCTCACAAAGAGATAAGCCTCACACAATGGAGTTAGTTTGTAAAAGTGTCTTTATTATTAGCATGGGATTTTGTTTACTTGAGAGGATACTTTGAAGCGTTTTGAAATGACTGTTTTTTTTTCCAGGGAATCAAAATAGTCTCTTGAAAATTTTATTGAAAATCTTTTAGGAGAGAGTTTTGATTTAGAAAAAGACTTGGTGCAGCTATGACTGCTTTAGTCATCTTAGACCCATTCCAAAAGGTATATTCCATCTTTATTTTCCTCTGCTCCTTTACTGGGAGGTGTGACAGCTATGAAGATCACTGTGGATGTTTGCAAGCTCATTAGGGACCTGGGCCAGAGCTGAGTTAAACTCTGTACCCCCTCTTGCCAGAGGCTGGTAGCCAAAGACAGGTAACTTTCTTCTTGATAGCTTCCTGAATGCACGTATATAAAATTAATCAAGAAGAATGACCTAATACAGGCACAGTCTATCTGAGGGGCCTGGGGAGCCCTTTATTATATCAAGAAGGGGAAGTTGTGGAGGCCCACAAAGGTTTTCTAGTGAGATCTGAGCTTGCTTCACCCAGCAGGGCTGCATTAGAGGATTGCTTGACCATGTGTGTGGTTACAAGGTGATTGGAAGGGTCTTATACTTGGCTGAGCTAGGGGGAGGTCTTTTGATCCACCCCTTGGCATTCCTATAAAATGCCCTTTAGAAGAGACATAAGGGGCCGGCTGGTGGATAAGGATCCAGGCCCTCAAGAAGCTATCCTGTGTTTGTAGCTGGCTCTTTCCCCTCTATCCTTCTATCTAAATCTCTTATCCTTCTCTCCTCAAGAGTACCCTGTTGTAAAATGTGAGAGCCAGTCTCCCAGCTGTGTTCCCACAGACAGACAGACAGACAGACAGACAGACAGACACACACACACACACACACACACACACACATACACACACACACGCCACAAATTCTTAAAAGTTTCTGTGGAGTTGTGTGTGAGGACCTCCTCAGCTGGGACATTTCTTCAATTCTCCAACACTATAATCCTTTCTATACTCTTGGCCCTTCTTCTATCTAAGGCCTCTGAGTAAACAATCTCAAAATACATTGATCAGCAGGCTTTTTTTGTTTTATTTTGTTTTCATTCTTTTGGTTCCCAAGAATTTCTAGACAGTTTTGGAAAACATAGATACTCAAATATAACTTTGAGGAATTTGGATTCAATGAGTCTGGCATGAGGCCTGAAAACAACACAGATAATGCTGAGGCAGCTGCTCAAAGAATTTACCATTTGAATTAATATATATATATATGTGTGTGTGTGTGTGTGTGTGTGTGTGTGTGTGTGTGTGTGTGTGTTGGCTGCGGCCTAAAGTATCAGAAAAGTTCAAAGCCACGTATTGTGCGATATCTAGAGTATACTCAATATAGTTAAGGACTGTAATTAAACTTTACTTGTGCATAATCCCAATTAACCTGAGATTTCATTAATGCCTTTCAAGTTTGCAGAATTCGTTAGTGACATAATAGATAAGAGATCATGGTAGCTATAGAGTCACAATGATGAAAAAGACAAGCTGTTTGTTCTCACAAAGGCTACTACATGTCACTGCTGTCCTCCCAATGAAGTACAGTCTGGACAGGTGCACCAAGTAAAAGTGGCTGTTGATTTTACATTGGTTCTTCCCTCCATTCTGCTGACACTTTTGGAACAACGCTGCATGAATCAGTGAGCCAACAGTTGTGGAACTGCACAGGAAATTGCTAGGCTTTGCCTTTAAGGAACCTGTGATTTAGTCCAGCAGCTATGTTGCAAGGAGTTGGAGATGGGCTAACGGTCAAGCACTGAGATAGCATCACCTTAAGCAAAGTAAACAGGGATATGAGGACTACCATGTGCTGGTGCTTTGGTGACTGTCACTAAAGGCTCCCAGAGTGCAGTGCAGCTGTGTTCTCTTTTGTAGCCCTGTGGTTGTGTGCTCTGCCATGGTAGGTGGCCCCTTGGCATCCTTTGTCTAAAGCTTTCTTTGCCTCCTTGAAGGGTAAGCTGAGTCTTGCACAACGTACTGGGATGAATTTCTATTCCCTTTGGACTCCATTCAAATTCAGCTCTCATTAGCAGATGACTGGCTCTGTCCTTGTTCTACCTCTTGTCACTGTCCTTGCCCACATGGTGCCGAGTTACACACCTAACAACTAGAGCCTGGCACTTAATGAGAGCTCTGTAAGTAGTTATTACCACCGCTATTGTCCTCACATCTGCTCCAACCACGTGCAAAGGTTCATAGGAATACAAAAGTATATTTTTCATAGAATCCTACGACTAGAGTAATTTCAAGTCAAGCAATTTAGTGTAATTAGTTTGACATTAGAATCTTCTAGATTCTTGACAAATATTCAACTAGAGACCAGTCTTTCTATTTTTTCCACCAGATGCTCACCTTCTTGGTGTCCTCTCACTTGGTCTGGGCCTGGGTTTCAGTAGAACCTTCATCAAAGGCCTGGGAACTTCATTCATTGCCTCATGTGAAGTTAGCAGTGGCTGCCATGTTACACCCCGTGGTGTAACTCCATTTTTTCCCTCAGCAAATTCCCTGGTCCTACAACTCCCCTTCCTTCAACAGGTATGTAGAACAGGCTTTCTGTGTGTTTCTTAAACGTGTGTCTTCTACCTTAAGAAGTGGGTGTTCATAGAAGTACCATAGAAGTAGAAATGGAGGTTCCCAGGCCCAGCAGGCTTGGCCGGGTGTCAGAGCATCTACGTGGGCATCTCAGTTCATGCTTGCCTGTTCTTGGGCTTCTCTCTGAATATACCTAAGCCTCAATCTCTTTTTTCCTCTGTCTGTAAATTGGGGATGACTGTAATTATGCAGTTTCTGCAGGGATCATTAAAAATGGTGCACACTGAGCTGCTGAGCTCCATGCTTGCTTTGCTCAAGGCTCTCGTGTCAGTCTCTTGTGAACTAAGCCTTCTCTGGTCTTGGCTGAGGTTGTATGGTAAACAGAGACCAACAAGCAATACTGGCAGATGTTTTGGGTGTGGGCCAGTGGTTCTTAACCTGAAAACCGCCTCTGCCATCCCATTGTCTTAAGCATTATCCTGTGCATGGAGGTGAGAATGTTGTATGTGGCTGACTAGGATGAATTCACCCCTTCTTTGTCTCACACATGCACCTGTTGAATGCCCACTGTGTGATACTACCTCCATATTATCCTGTCTTTTTTTGTTTTTGTTTTTGTTTTTTTGAGGCAGGGTTTCTCTGTGTAGCTTTGCACCTTTCCTGGAACTCACTTGGTAGTCCAGGTTGGCCTTGAACTCACAAAGATCCACCTTCCTCTGCCTCCTGAGTGCTGGGATTAAAGGTGTGCACCACCACCACTGCCCGGCTTATCTTGCCTTTTTTATTAATTTTTTTCTGCCTTAAGTGTACAATCTCTTTGGATGTAATAGGGCAAAAGAGTATTCTGGGTGACACACTGCAGCTTCTATGGTGAGATTTTAAAAATTTTATTGTAAATTTTATTTTTTGTTTTCTTTTGAGAGGAAGGTTGCATGGGTAGCGGGCAGATGTGGAAGGACTCAGAGACGAGTGCAATTGGGGTGCATGATGTGAAATTCATGAAGAATCAATAAAAAGTTAAAAGAACAAAAGAAGGACTGCTTCTTTCCCTTATGCAGCTCCAGGTCCTTTATAGCACAAAGGGGTGGGGGTGGGGGGCTTACGAGTGAGAGAATGAGAGGCCCTACAGGATTCATGTACTTTCTCCCCCTCTCTGTCCTGACACCACTGTAAACACAAGATTGCTCTTCTCCATTCTTAGCCCCCAGGGGCTGGGGTGAGTATTTGTATTAATGTCAGACAGGGCCAGGACCAACATCCACTCTTGCATGCCTTGCTGCTAATGGCCTGCGTCTTTACCCACACGGCTCTCTCCATGTTTCTCTTCCTCCTATGGAAGGAGACTTCCACCTTTATCAATCCAGTCTTGTACATATTTTGACAGAGAATCTGTGTTTTCCTAAATGGGCAGAGTTTGACCTATTGACATTAGAGGAAGACAGATGACAGGTTAGGACACACTTAATATACAGGTGCTCTGCATCAGGTCGGTGGGTGGGAGAAAGCGATTATATGGTTTAGATACATTAGGAATGATGGTACCTGGGAAGGTTTTGTGTCTAAGCGGGAGGCCTCAGGAAATTTTCCTTTATGACAAAATAAAGAAACGAACCCTTCCATTTATTTTACAGAATGATGGGACAGAAGATGTCTGCTGCGACATATAGTTTCTGTCTACACTCACACACAAAACACTTCTGTGACCAATATGTCTCTTCAGTTTTAAAGGACAAAATTACACTTTCATTTAAAGATCTTAATTGGTTTATTTTCAGTTCTGGGATTGGGAGACACTTTACTCCATAAAATAGAAAGAGAGCTGTGGCAAGATGAACCGAAGAGGTTGGTGGTCTAGAGAGAAAGACGCCAGGGCAGAAACAAAGATCGGAGCAGATACTGGTCATTTTCACATATGCTGGGGGCCAGAAGACAGAACAAAGGAAAAAGGAGACTGGGCAGCATCAGGCTATCTTTATGTGAGGGCTGGGGATGAGGAACTTCATCACTGTGGTACAGAATCTGGCCTGGCTTATCTCTCTAGTCCCAATTTCTCAGGTTAAGCAGTTTAGTTTCAGTTCAATGAGGTGGAATTTTGCATGAGCGACTCGGTTTTAGCTTGCCCGGCCTGGCAGAAGCTCAATCCACGTACTGACTTCATGTCATTTTGTTTACCTCTTCCCTTCCGTCTCTGGCGTCTTCCTTCCCTTCTTTTCCTTTCTTTTGTCTTCCCAAGTTATAAAGAGTTTCTTCTTGTCTAGGGAAAACAAAAGAAAATGAAACAAAACAAACACTTTCCAAGCTTTATAAAATAAAGCCGTCTGCCTGCTCCAATTGTATCTGTCCTTACACAAGAATTTCTTGTCTTCAGAGTCCCAAAGGGATTGGGGTGGGGGAGGGGAGGCTTTAGCAGCCTGGAGTGCCCAGGACACTTTGAAGGGGAGAGAAGGAAATGGGCCATGTGAAAGACAGGTGAGAACAGTCTAATGTTGTGGACATCAGTAGCTGGGCACCAAGCCAGGTGGAATGGACAAACGAACATGGAGAGGCAGAGACCTGGGACATGGGTGTTTTATTTCCCTCACGGTTACTATTCACACACACAGGACTACCCTTCAGGTGAAACTGCACCAAAAAGAAAAAGATGACACTGCACAGCTGCATATCCAAGTATTTGCACATAAAGTCGGCATACTCTAAAAACACATGGGCTGGGTTGTGAATAGAGCATGGCTGGTGTAAGAAATATTAATAGCATCCCAGACATCTTCTTGTTAATGTTTGAATGCATTCCTCTATCTCATTTTCTCTGGAAAAAGAGAGATGCAGGGTCTACTGGTCAAATGATTCTGCTGCCGCTGCCATCTCGGCGGCATGATTATGCTGATGGATCGTTCCCACTTTGCCTTCCCAGATTACTCCGTTCTCCCTTCAGCTGCTTAGTTTTTAGCTTTCACATCAGCCCCAAAGAAAAACAGTTAACGGTGCTCACATTTCTGCTGCTAATCTCTGGCTTATTAGATCTTCTCCTATAATTGCATTTCAGGGGCTCCACCAGGCTACTGGGATAGTCGGTGTGTGTCATGCGTTATTGTAAGACTTGCGGATGGAAATCCAGGGCTTTACAAGGTAAGACAAATGTGGTATTGGAGAAAAATAGATTGTTGATAGTGAGGTTTAGTAAGAAACATTTGTTTTCCTTCCAGCCTTGGTTGTTAAATTATGACTTTGGGGCGCTGGGGCCCTAAATTCTCTCCTCCTGTCTTGAAAGCATATTCACTAGGATTTTCTGCTAGGCCTTCTCCTTCACTCTGTCAGTGGCTGGCACCCCAATGAACGCTGCTGTCAGCTTAACATAAATCATACTTCAAGCATATTTTTTTTTCAGATTGGGCAGCCAAAATTAGTGCGAGGAATGTCAGTCTGTTGCCAGATCTGTCAATATGAAGTTTAGATCACAGTTAACTGGTGCCAGTTTAGTTAACTACCTGACAAAAAAGGCTCATAATATGCCGAGAAGAATGATCTCACTCTTAAAGTGATAGATGCTCAAAGCAGGCAGGGATGCTGAAGTTGACATTGGGCTTCTGAAGAGGAATTTGAAAATGCTATGGAATAATGGCAGGATAGGAAGCTGGGTCTGGAATTGCGTGGTAGATGGAAAAAATTGTCTTTATTTTATAAAACCTATCTGCTAAAAAGCTAAAAAAGTACCCTCAGTGTGAGGCCATGCAGACATCTGTCATGTGATGAAATGGGACCTTGGTTCAGCCTTCTACTAAAGATATTCACAATAGTTCACTGTCCAGAAGGAGAGGGTTCCGTTTTAGCTGTGCAGGAATAGATATTGGAGTGACATTTCTTGGTATGCTCATTGTGTTAACAATTAGGAACAAAAATAATGCCTTAGATAAAGTGTATTTCCAAGTCTTCTATGAGCCCAAGGCTGATGTTTCTGTTGGCTCTCTTCCATTTGACAATTCAGGGATTCATGGTCTTTTCAACAACCAGTTCGAGTGTGGTACCACCACTGCAGATCAGTGCCTTGCACATGTGAATCAATGAGCAGGCTTACTAAAATGCACATTCTGTTTCCAGCCATCCAGATAGAATCCTAGCCATGCATTTTTAATGAGCTCCAGATGATGTCTGTGCTGTTGGTTTAAGATGGTGCCTGTCTACAATGGCTTCAATGTCAACCACACAGTGTAGGTGGAAGAGGAAAGAGCATGGAGGAGGCTGGGGGTTCCTGTGGGGCAGACTCTGAAGTGATATTATATGCACCCACATTTTAATTACAAGAGCTCAGAAAGGTACCATGTTCAGTTTCTGGGGGGGCTAGGAAGTGGGGAGCAGATGGATATTCATGAAGGTGAGGGAATGCACGTTAGACAGCCACTAAGATCACTGCCACACTCTCGTGCCTTGGTGCCGGCTCTCCTTTATTTTTATGATTTCAGGATACTTTTTATAACATTCCTCCTCAATGTCCTTATTCATTATCTGTTTTCAATGCTTAAAAAACTGAAATGGAGAAAGGAAAGGAAAAACAAGCAAATGAACAAACAGACAAACAGCAAGAGGGCTGTAGAGCTGACATGGGAAGGATGGACTCAGGGCTCCAGGAGGTTGTGTTGTCAACACAGCACTGCATCACAGTTTATATGACACCCAGAGGTACATCCACTTGTCATACCTTCATGTTCTAAAAGGTGAAAATGATACTTTATATTGGCATTTCACTATCTTCTCTGAGGATGGGCAATCCTAGCACGTATAGTCCTCCTCTTGAGAAGTCCAAAGCTACTTAGCATGGTTTCACTAGTCCCGTGGATTAAAAATGAAGTTATGTTACCATTTCCATCTCCTAGAACACTTAGGTATGAAGAGTGGATGTGCCTCTGGGTGTCACATAGATTGTGACACAGTGCCATGTGGACATCGCTAACCTGAAGCCCTGAGTCCATCCTGATGTGAGGTCTACAGCCTTCTTTGCTATTTGTTCTTTCTCTTTTCCTTTCTCCCCTTCCTTTTTGTATTACTGAGCTAGGGTCTCACTCTGTAGCCTAAGTTGGCTCGGAACTCGTATATCCCAGGCCTGCCTTGAACTCACAACAACTCTCCTGCCTCAACTTCTTGAGTATATGTATTATACATAAGAGCCTAGATGCTTGGCTCTTCTTCATCCCACTGCTTGTGTGATTCACTTTGTCTCTTAGTGGGCTGGTTTTCTCACAGCCCTTTACTATATTGGTATTCACAAGGTGTATTTGTTTTTGGAGAACTCAGGATCTGCTTAAAACACACTTCACTTAGAATAGCTTAGTAAAAAAAAAATAATAGCTGAACTTGAGCTCTGAAGACAGTTTTACTTGGTGACACACAAATGCTATTAGAGTTGGCCTTTTGAAGGCAAGTTTGGGTTCAGTTGTGAGGTATTTGTTTGAATGCATGTAGCCTGTGGTCATCACAGGGTAATTCATAATTACCTTATGATGCGTAAATCTGTAGATGGGGAATATGGAGCTACATTAGTTCTGCCAGTTTATGCTAGTCTGCAGCAGAGGAAAGCCCTGAAGGTTTTATTGTGCTTTTATAGGTTTTTCAACCATATCTTCCCAACTTAGATGTGGTCTGCAGTCTCAGTGAGGTTATAGCCACAGGCAAGTTTTTAACCCTAATACATGTGTTTGGCTTACAAAGCGTGCCTAGTAAAGTAGATTTTTTTCCTGTTTTCTCACTTATACACCTGCATGAAATAGTTTAGTGAGCCCCTAGGAAATCTACAATAAAGACAGTTTATGTTTCATTAGTAAACTGGAAATTCCTTTGCTTTGTTCCCCAAAGACTTGCTCAGTTTTGCGACACTTGCTTATAAATACAGCCACAAAGCTGGCACAGGAGTTTCCTTTGGCAGCTCAGGTGACAGACCTTCTCCCTCAACCTTTCCAGTCTAATTCTTCCCAATGATGCCTAAAGCTCCAGCAAACCCACAGTCATTACTTCTTCAAGGCTAGTCCCACTGGGTGGACCCAAGTTCAGTGTAGCTCATTGCTTACATGGCCTCTGGTGTTTGTTTTGGTCAATCAAAAGATCTCCTCCCCAGTTTTCACCAGCAGAAAGGTGAAAACACCCAGAACACACACTTCCTTACTGATTCCTACTTGTTAGAATTTGTTTTTTTACCCTACCAAGTGTATGTGTATCTTGTGTGACAGTTTCTATCATTCAGTAGAAATCACTTTGCGAACATTGTCTCAAGGAAATGCCTCAGTTCTCGCTCTTGCTCTCTGAGTTTACAGTCATCCCTGTAAGGACATTCATCTCCTTAGGAGACTCTACAGTTGTCCTTATTTCCAGTGGAGCTCACTGCTGCCTAAGGGTCATTTTCTTTGCCTGGTAAACAGGAGTCGGCAGTCTCCAGGAATCTACTGTCTGCATTTACTACTGCTAGTCTTCAAATTGGGTGTTAATCCAGGGGCAGTGACTGGCATAGGGTTGTGAGGAGAGTCTTGGGGGATCCTTGGCAAGCTCAGTACAGGAGAATCATCCAGAGTGGGTGTAGAAACCCTCAGTGTAATTCCCTTGGTGCATCCACACCAGTCAGAAAAAGGAAATTGAGAATTCTTTTCAGTCATCGAGTTGGTCACTACTGAATAGATACAGTATGTTTTCATAAAATCCATCCATTTCCAAAACGAATATTACTTCTGAGAAACAGTTTCTAGATCCATGATAAGGGGGAATATTTTTTATGAAATGAAACCAATCCACGCAACTCCCTGGATTATACGGTAGACCGTGTTGTAGACTGAAGCCTGGCTTTTCTCTGTGTCCAGCTTTTCCTTTTCTAGGTCCACGGTAGGCCTTTGAATCACCTGCTTGAGAAAAGAGTGAGATGTCGAGTCTGTTACACTGAAGACTGTGAGGAGGTTCGAAAGGCCCTCTTTTCAATGCTAGGAAGGATGTTGTTTCAAGCTGGGGCAACCTCTCTGCCCTCTCTTTAAGGGAAGTTCCTTTAGTTTGAGGAGCTAAAAGGCAGGGTGCCCTCTTACAGTGGCTAATTTTGATCTAATCTGTTTAGGGAAACTTATTGTTTGGTTATTCAGTTATTGTCCCCCTCAGGGCAGACTTAATCTAAAATTAATACACTTATTATGTCTAGACATTTCAATTATGACTGGAGTACATTACTGCCATACAAATTTCGAACATGACATAATGTTATGTATATACACACACAAATATGACTATGATAATATGACAAGAGGGTGTTCATCTTGCCCAATAGCAACTAGTTAAAGGAGTTTTCCAGTTTTATTATTGTTTTAGGATTATATTTCTGATGTAAGAAATAGGAAGAGAAACTTGAACTTCAAGAATATGTCAATAAAAATTCTGAGTAACCCAGACCCCCAAATACAAAAATGACATGTTTCCTCTTCTATGTGGATGATAGTTTTGAATCTCATGATATATGTGTTTCAATTTAAATAAATACAAAGGTTAGGTAGCTAGTAAGGAATGAGAGGCAGGTTAGTGACCATCTTCCAAGAAAGGGGAAATAGAAATAGAAATATAGAGATAAAAAGGGAAGCTACATAGGATTAAACATGGTTCAAGGGGAAGGGAAAAGTAAATGAGAGATTGTGGGGAGGAAAAACTAATACTAAAGGCCTTTTTAAAAACCTTAGGGAAACCTACTAGTGTAGACATTTCCTAAAATGTATACATATACAAACAGAATTTAAATAGAGTCATCAAGTAATGGGGGGGATAATGTCCCCAACTGGATATTTAATGCCACCAAGTAAAACTTCTAGTGTTGGGAATGGGTTATAGCTTGTTGAGCCATTGACCAAAGGGTTCTCATAGACCCCATAAACGTAACAAGATATTTCCAAGGCTATTGGTTGCACTCCACAACCTGATGGTAAGGCTCTGTTGCTGAAGGCCATGTCATGGGCTATGGAGGAATTGAGTTGGTATCCAACTAGCAGCTTTACCTCTACTGACCAGTATTCATGGTGCTGGGAGGTACTTTGTATGCTACCAGAGAAGAAAAGTAATCACCAATATCCCACAACAGTGACTTGCCTGCAAGATATACTTGTGTGATAGAGGTGTAAATGTTATGGGAATAACCAACCACTTTTTTAAAAGTTGGATTTAAGGCCCTCTCCATGAGATGGAGCCCATACCCAATACTGCTAGAGTGTCTGAGAATCTAAAGCTATATAGATCATTGGTCCTAGAGAAAAACCTATCACTACCATTCTGCTTAAGGAGCACAGCAATAAAACAACTCCTAATGATGTAGTGCTCTACCCATAGATAAGTGCCTCACTCAACCCGCACTAGAGAAGCTTCTTTCAGTAGATGGGAACTAACACAGAGAGCCACCACTGGACCATGTGCAGAGAGTGAGAGACTATGGAGCACTCAGTCCTAAATGAATGTCTTATAAAATCCCTCCCCTCAAGGCTCAGGGATCTCTGCAGTAGAGGAGGCAGAAAGATTGTAAGAGCCAGAGGCGATATAAAACTCCAAGGAGCCGGGCGGTGGTGGTGCACGCCTTTAATCCCAACACTCGGGAGGCAGAGCCAGGCGGATCTCTGTGAGTTCGAGGCCAGCCTGGGCTACCAAGTGAGTTCCAGGAAAGGCGCAAAGCTACACAGAGAAATCCTGTCTCGAAAAACAAACAAACAAACAAACAAACAAACAAACAAACAAACTCCAAGGAAACAGCACCATCCAGGCACAATAGGACTGATGTATGTGTGAACTTAGAGAGTGTGACAGCACTTACAAGACCTTCACAAGCTCAAACCAGATAAAACCTTAGCACAAAATGGGGGAACTGGAAATAAATCTCATTCCTAACCAAGAAGCTATTTGCAACTGATACTTGCTGGCAAATGGAAAATCAGTTTCCTTTAGTGGAGTGCCACCTAAATACTAATCATACTCCAGGGCAGGTACCAGGAATAGTTTGTCAACATAAAATGGACTCCATATTTTCTTTTGTGTGCTATTTTTGTCTTATTGTTTTTCCTTCCTTCCTTCCTTTCTTCCTCCCTCCCTCCCTTCTTTCTTTCTCCAATTCTTTCTTTCTTTCTTTCTTTCTTTCTTTCTTTCTTTCTTTCTTTCTTCCTTCCTTCCTTCCTTCCTTCCTTCCTTCCTTCCTTCCTTCCTTCCTTTCTTCCTTTCTTTCTTTTTTGAGACAGAGGAAAAGCATAGAAAGAGGACACTCTGGGAGGAGTCATGGGAGGGGAAAGGAAAAAATGAAAATAAATACATGTACATTTAAAAAATTCTACTTTGAAATGATCTCAAAATGGCAAGCAGAATGTGGTTGGAAAACTTCAATTAAATTGCTCTACTATATGCTATTTGAAATGCTTAGTGCATAACAAGAACAGCTTTGTGCCTTGTCCAGTCTAAAGCAATCAGTTGAGGAGAGATGAAGATGGAGCTGATACAGCACTAATGTACTCTGGCTAGGCTGTGCACAAGTGTGAATGCTGCTGATCAGTGTGAACCCAGATGATCATGCCCCGGAGCCATCAGGTCACAGACTACTGGACCTGGGTGAGTTAGCTGTGTCACCTAGCTCCTTTGTTCTACACCACAGTCTCAGTAGTTGTTTGACCTGTCCAATGTCAAGCTATTTCCTTTTTGGCAGATATAAGATTGAAACGCTAGGCTCCAGAATATTTACACAGTGTTCTTCTAATTACTGACATCTAGACATTTGCGGAGTACTTTTGAGCCAATCTTAATGGGCAAGACTCAGCTTTTAGCCCAAGGGGAGAAGAGTTCAGTTGGCATGTAGCTGTGTGCTTTAATTATTGATGTTCTAAGACTTCCCTTAAACAAGCTCTTACTGTATTTAAAAAACACTGGAAACTTTTATACTATCTTATTTATATTAGTCAGTCTTCTCCAGAGAAATAGAATGAAGAAAATATGTATGTGTTTCTACATATGGGGATGTATTAGACTGATTTATACAATAACAGAATGGCAGCCTGCAGCTAGAGAATCACGGACTGGTAGACACTCAGTTCAAAAAGCTCATAGCCTCAAAACTAGAGAACTAGAGGGTCCAATGGTGCAGCTTGTGTTCTCTGTACTGTTTTTCTTTCTTTTCTAGGAAGCAGAGAGAAGGAGAGAAAAAAACAAGAAGGGACCAAGAACAAGATACCCCTTAAGGCATGTCCTCAAAACAGGCCCAAATCCTAGCATTGGTGCCAGCTGATGGCCAAGCCTTCAACACAGAAACCTTTAGGGGACATTTCACATTTAATGTTTAAACCCCCAATGGCTCATGATCACCTCATAAAACAAAATACATTTGGTTCATTGCCAAGAGTCCCCAAGGTCTTATAAGATTCAGCATTGCTAAAAAGTCCAAATGGTGGCTGGGAGGATGGCTCAGTGGGTAAGAATATTTGCTGTGCAAGTATGAGGACCTAGGTTCAAACCCCTAAAGAGAAGGTAAGAAAACCAGGCATAGTTATGTGAACCTGTAACTCCAGTACTGTGGGGTATGACCGGAGACAGGGCGATTGCTAATTGCCTAGTTCCAGGCTTCAGTGAGTGACCCTGTTTCAAGGAAATAAGGCAGAGTGATAGGGCAAGACAACTGGCACCATGTGCTTCCATGTGCTTCAGGAGAACATAGAGCTTCACACATGTTTGCAAACATCTCCCTAGTATACACATATACACAGTCCAAGTCCACCATTCTACTGGAGACTCAGCACAAAGTCATACTTATGAACTCATACAAAAATATAAAAATTAGTCACACACTAGTAACACACTAAGACACAGAGTGCGCATTATTGCCCCTTTTAGTCTGAGGCTGAAGGGCCAGAAATCCTCTGGAGAGTCATTGGCATATGTCTGCATTCAAAGACTGAAGATTGAAGAGGTGACAGTCCTCTAGTGATAGCAGCAGCAGCAGCAGCAGCAGCAGCAGCAGCAGCGGCAGCGGCAGCAGCAGCAGCAGCGGCAGCAGCAGAGCTACTTGGGGAGGGTTAGATCCATGTCCCAGCAAGCTACACCCTCATGTTTTGCCTTCCACCTAGTCCTCTAACCTATGTTTGGCGTTGCTGGACTTCAGAGCGTTTCTTCCTTACTTAGCGTAGTGACTTGTGTGCCAAAATTCTAGAAACAACCAGTCAGACAGACTGACAGAATGCTACATGAGTTTTCCAGTCATCTTCCAACTCAGTCAAGTTGACCACTAACACCATCTATTGCAATATGCTTCCGTTAGAGGTCACCAATAATTCCTTTGGCAAAATATGAACTGTTAGATGCTGATTGCTATGGCTCCTTCTCTTGCATCTTTTGTTCAATGCTCCTCCAGGGAAATGGTTTATAAACAGCATCAGATGACATATTCCTCTCCAAAGACAGGATAAACTTCAAACTTTTGATGAAGTAATGCAATACTAAAGAAAAAAACCTTTAAAACTACTTAAGACTAAATAGCTTGTTATTGAGCTAAAAGTAATTTTCCTTTTGCTTTCCTTTATCCCTTCATGTTTTGGATGCCAGGTGTTTCACTTTTAAAGTGATTGTTATTGTTGAGAAACATGAGGCAAAATTCAGATATCTGTGAGTTAGGAATGAATGAAAACTTAAAAACCTCTGAAATATGATCTTTGAACAGAATGTTCTTAGACTCTCCTATAAGCAATAAAACTTCTCTGTGGATACTTGAATGTGGTGTTAATTTCATACCCAGTTTCCTGTGGCTCAGCAATTATGAGTGATTTTTCTGTCATCATCCACAGAAGATAAAACCCTTTAACTGGACTGGAAACCAGAGGTGGGAGAAAATAACACAGAGAATGTGTTAGAGTTCATATTTGGCAAAGCCATTTAGTATATTCCTTTGGACTCCATCTCTCATGGTGATGCTTCAGGAAGTATAAACAAGAGAGTAGAAGCAGGAGCCACCCAAATGTTTTGTGTGTGTGTATGTGTGTGTGTGTGTTGTTGTTGTTGTTGTTAGCATATCTTTTATCCATAAAAGACTAGCCTATATATTTTTAAATGCCCTGAGATCAGAAATTATTACCTTCCAGTCAAGGGTTACTGTGGTTTTTTTTTTTTTTTTTTTTTTTTTTGGTTTTTTGAGACAGGGTTTCTCTGTAGCTTTGGAGCCTGTCCCGAACTAGCTCTGTAGACCAGGCTGGCCTCGAACTCACAGAGATCCACCTGCCTCTGCCTCCTGAGTGCTGGGATTACAGGCGTGTGCCACCACTGCCCGGCTTATCCTGCCTTTTTTTAGTTTTAGAAAAAAAATGTATTTATCTGTTTTCCAAATGTTTAATCAAGACATGTGTTCATTCCTAAGGATGTTTGCATAGGCTACTAATGAATTCTTTTTCTCCAGTTTCCAACACTGGAGCTGGAGTAGGGAAGTCTTGACAATGGACAACCCAGACCTAGTCACTGGCCTGACTGTTTTGTGTTGATAAAAAATGTTACCTTATTAATCTTACTACTCCTGGGTTCAATCCCTTGTACCACCAAACAATATTAGTACTTATAAAATTACTCATGGAAACACTTCTGGAATACAACTGGGATTTGGGGCTTACATCAATTTAACGTAAGAAATGGTTTTGCAGTTTCTCTGGTATTTGTTCATGAGGCACATGATCGTGTCAAAAATGCTTCAACTTGTTCTCATTTTTAAAGGCAACTTTTTATTTGAGCATGGAGAGGGTCAGGAGGTTTCCTAATGCAAAATTTAACATTGAAATCTTGAGGGACCTTACGTGATTGAAGACAGGATTTTCACTTTGACAGTTTAATGCGTTTCGCATTATGATGGCATCGCCTGCTTTACGGTTTCTGAGAAAGAACTTGCATTAGGTCTCAAAGTAGCCGCTTCCCCTGTAGTTCCTTGCCGTCACTCCTGCTCACATCAAATCCCAGAAGGGACCCATTTGTGGAGGAGAGATAATTTTGCCACTTGGGAACATGCACAGGGTTCTTTGCCTTGGATAAGATCAGTTACACAAAGTGTCCTGTACTGAGTGTGCTCTGTCCAGCCACAGAATGACACATGCAATTAGTTCATCCCCCAGTGCATTCTGCTCTATGGTTCCTTGTAAAAATTCTATGTGCAGATAATTTTCACCATTACTAATGCTGGTAGTAAGTAAATAGACAACAATACAAGATTTCCATTCCGATATATGTGAAAGGACACAGAGACAGGCATGTATGTACTTTCCACAGCTCACTGTACTAGGGCACAGAAAATCAATCTAAATTATAGTTGTATTTTTACATTAATTTACTTTAAGTTTTGGAATAAATAATCCAACACCTGACTTACAAATTTCTTGTGAGTAAGCAATCACTGTAGTTTAATACACTTGTAATACATATCTTAATTTTTTCTGTTTAGTTCTT
Organism: Peromyscus eremicus; assembly: GCF_949786415.1. NCBI lineage: Eukaryota > Metazoa > Chordata > Mammalia > Rodentia > Cricetidae > Peromyscus > Peromyscus eremicus. Next base: position 30,851,564 of record NC_081419.1, on the reverse strand, counting down.
ATCTTATTTTCTGTTTAGTAAATTTATTTACCAGAGAAATGAGTGTTATTACTACATGAGTGGCAAGAAACTAAGAGGGGAGAAATCAGGTAAATTGCTCAGCCTGACAGCTAGTGACAGCCTCAGTTTATTTTCACACAGCTAATATTTGACTTTAACCAATGTTTCTTTACATGGCAGCAAAAAAAGTGAGTACTATGCCTCATAGTATATGAAAGTTCTGTTGGGGTAGAACACCACAGCATTAAAACACTTTATTATTTAATAATTTAATGCCCATATTTTTGTTATTAGTGATAATACTCTGACTAATACAGGACACATCTTAGTACCAGTTTCTAGGTTCTTGAACGGCATTCTAGTTAGCTTTAACTATCAGCTTGATGTAGCCCAGAGTCACCCAAGAATGGGGTCTCAATGGAAGAGTTACCCAGATAAGAACGGCTTGTCCCCATGTCTGTGGAGAGTTGTCTTGAAGGACAGTTGATGTGGAAGAGCTCAACCTTCTGCAGATAGCACCATTCCCTAGGCAGGTGGGCTTGGGGGATGCAGAATCTAGATGAACATGAGTGGGCAGAGTTCCTTCATGCTTTTTAAGTTCTTACTTGAGTTCCTGCCCTGAATCCCCTAAATTATGGATTATATATAATTCATAAGATGAAATAAACCCATTCCTTCTCAAAGTTTCTTTTGGTCAGGATGTTTTATCACAGCAAGTAAATATAACTAGAATGAATGGGGATGTGGTACCTGAGAAATAGTCCCTGTAATGTCACTAAAAACATGAAGAATTTTGGCAAATCTAATAGGATGGAGAATACTAGGCACTCGCATTTTCAGCTTTGCCCAATAACCTCTTCTGGGATGGATTATGATAAATAGTGTCTCTTATTCTGAGCTAGAGTTTCTGGTTACTAGTGAAGAAAGATGGACATTGTCCAAGACAGCCTTTCAACATTCGGAAGTAATTATTGAAAACAGCTAGATGAATATTTCCAAGAAGCTGGGGACCCCTAGTTATGATGTGAAAAGAAAAAGAGCATGGCCCAAATCCCAAGGCACTCGGTTTAGAGGGGAGAGGGTGAAACTCATGATATTTAAAGAATTACACAAAAGTATGATCGAGTTTGGATACTGGGATGCTGACAACTTCAACTCTTCCAAGCCCTGCGTATTTCACATTTTATCTCCGAGTACTAAACAGCATGTAAAGGAGGGATCAGATTTCTCTTAGTAACTTCTGACATCTTGATCTGAGACAACCAAGTCCACTGTAGTGGATTGCCTCTGCCGCCGGCCTTGTCAGAGCTCTGCAGAACTTGCACTGAGGTGACAAGGTTAGAATACAGTAACATGGCAACTCTCTGTTTCTTCAAGTTTAGGATGCCATGCTCAAACCAGACGTTCTGTTTGGAAAGAAGTTCATGGGCAAGGTCCAAAGGCAGATCACTGCTGCCTTCAAATTCCCTGTCCTGGGGGAAGTACTCCCCTATACTCTTGGCAGTGACAATCCTTTTGCTGAACTCCAAAGTATAAATTGTATAGCACACAACCAGTTTTTACTCTGAATTTCCTATCTTAGTCTTCTCATTGAGACACCAAGCAACATGGGGCCATTTCCCTCGGTGGTACTTACAGTGCCCAGTGCTAGCCATCTGTGATTCGTGTTTTAAATCCTCTTGTTTAGTTATTTAACTCTTTCATACTTTTTCTTTCATAGATCACATATGATAAAACTTAGAGATACATTTTCAGTTTTGTAAATAATGCTAGAAACACATACCTTTGGAAAAAGAAATTTTAAAATAAAAATCTAGTGGGCAAAACAATGATGGTTGTTGGATATGGTATACCTGTAACTCTGGTCCCTGGCAGGAGTATTAAGAATTCAAAGTCATATACTCAGGACTGTATGAGATACTGTCTCAAGAACCAAACCAAAACCAAAACCAACCAATTAACCAACCAAACAAACCAAAAATAAACAAAAACAAAAAAACAAACAAAAACCACGAAAACTCAAACAAATAGTTAATGATAATAACATTTCATTTATTAAAACTAACAATTAAGAATGCAATTTATATTATTTGTGAATTAAGGGTTCTGAAATGAATATACGTATTTGAAAATAGACAATTTACTAGTTTTAAGATATTAGAGAGAAAGAGAGATGGAGAAACAGAGACAGAGAGACAGACACACAGAGAGACAGAGGCAGAGATACAGAGAGACATAGAGAGAGACACAGAGAGCAGAGAGAGACACAGAGAGAGCAGAGAGAGACACAGAAAGAGAGAGGGGGAGGAGGAGTGATAGAGAGGTAGACACACACACACACACACACACACACACACACAAAGACACAGAGAAACACAAAGAGAGAGAGGGAAAATGGAGGAGGGGGAAAGATGAGAGAGACTGAGACACACAGAGACAGAGATAGAGATAGATGGAGGGGGGAACGAACACATACATAAGGGAGACGGGATGAGCTATTCCCGGGTAGTGGGTGAGAAGATCTCACACAAGGAGGACTAGGGAGAAATCTCAAGGAGCTAAACCGCCATGTTGATTAATCAAGAGGAAATAGGAACCTTGGTCCTACAGCTGTAAGAGACTAAGTTTGTTCGGGTCTGTCTCATAGGAGCTTGGAAGCAGATTCATGGCCAGGTCCCTGGAAAGAAGCAAGGACCTGTCACTGACTCATCTCCATCCCGGCGATGGCCTAAGCAGGGGAACCAGGCAAGCCATACTGTCACTGCACGTCTGATCACAGAGCCAGGAGATAACAAATGACTTTTGTTCAAACCGTGGAACTTACAGTGTTTTTTTTACCGTAGTAATGGAAAATTAATATGCCCTACATTCACTCACGGTGAGGTAGCCGCTTGGTGCCATCCTTCCGTTTGTTCAATGTGCTGAGAAATTTCTGAGCAAGAGTCTTACTACTTCAGGTAAGATTTGTCATTGTCTAAAGCGTATTATTTCATAAATAAGAAGTGTTTGTACTTAATCTGTGTCTTATTGTTGAGTGACTAAATGAACACACTGCCATGTACCCGTCACTCGATCCTGGGGCACAATTAACTTCTGTTATGAAGAAAGCCTTGGGGAGCAAAGCTGAATCTCTGCTGGGATGACAGACAGTCTTGAGAAATTTCACTTCTGTACCCTTAACTGGTCCCACCAATGAGAACTGCATCTAGAGAAAACTTGAAAAGCAGCTAGAAGGGGCTTTATGATTGTCCTTCTTGGGCGTCTAGGGCGGTGTTTAGACCTTACTTCCGTTCTGACTCTTCTCCGGCTTCCAGGGTGACACAAGCTTTCATTGACAGGCGGAGCTTTCCATCAGGACCAGGAGGGTGACGGAAGAATCCTTTCTGTTAATCGCCTGAGTGACAATTCAGGCTTTCAAGGCACTCACCCCAGCTTTCCGCTCAAATGCAGGTTTTATTGAGGAATATCTAAGTAGATGACTTAAAGTAGTTAAAAAAAAAAAAAACAGTGGGAAGAGACTAAAAATAGAAGTTTACTTTAGTAACTTGAGCGTTTGCTTTGCTCTCTTAGCGGTGAATGTGCCGAGAGAGCTTCCGTGGTAGAGTTAGGCAGCATTTCTGCTGTCGTTAAACTAAAGTGGCTGCTGACCCATCTGTTCATCCACCCGTGTGTTGCTGCGGGGTTTATCACTGTAGGTTAGCACCATGGTGACTGATGGGCAGAAGTCTGGTCTCTGAACCCTGTTTGACCCCACAGCAAGAGTAGCAGCCGTGGAAGTTTAGCTACTGGCAGATGGCCTCTGGGCTGAGACTCAGCAAACACACTATTTCAAAGGTCTCATTTCATTCTTACAAGCAATTAGGTGTGTATGTGTGTGTCAGGTGGGGGTGTAGTTAAAGAATAAAAGAGTAATCAGGCATACGTGGCCCTGCCTGGTGAACTGGTGAGACAGGCCTGTAGCATGAATCTTAGAGAGTCTTACTAATAAAATCAAACCTGAGGCCAGTTATTGGGGTGAACATTGGAAGGTCAGAAATACAGAACAAGCCACAGCTACCTCACCTCGCCAGATCCTCAGCTGGTCTTGTTTCCTCAGACTGGAGGCCTCTGGGTCCTCATCCAGAATGAATCTCAGCTGAACTGTGTTGCTCCAAAGCCTGAAAGCTTAACCAGCCAAAATGCTTCCAGTTTCTGGTCCTCACCCTTATAACCTTTTTGCTTTCTATCACCACTCTCTGGGATTAAAGGCTGCTTTCTGAGATTAAAGGCGTGAGTCACCATGCGTGGCTGTTTCCAATGCGGCCTTGAACTCACAGAGATCCAGAGGGATTTCTGTCTCTGGAATGCTAGGATTAAAGGCGTGTGCTAATATTTTCTAGCCTAAGTATCTTGTGGCTTTTCTGTTCTTTGACCCCAGATAAGTTTATTAAGGTACACAATATTTTGGGGAACACAATACCACCACATTTCCTCTCTTTTTGTCTAAAATTAAAAGGCTTATAACTAATACAAGAAAAACTATCCAATAAGTATATACAATATATACAGCCAAAAATTACATTAATGATGTCTAGTCCATTAACATTTGACAGACTCAGATAAAAACTCCATTATATATATTAACAATGTCCAGTCCAGTAACATCTGATAAACTCAGACCAAAATTTTTTCATTACTTATCTTATTTAAAACAAGTAGCTCCTTTTTAAAAGTAGATTCCATAATCTCCCTTTTTATCTTATCATATCCATAGTCTCTCTTTTTTCTTTCCATAATACATTCAGTAGTCTACCTTTTGTCATTTTTATATCTTCCCCTTTTTCTTCAGTGTATATTTAGTGATCTACCTATTTATCCTATTATTTCTTTATCTTTTTTCTCAGAGTAGATTCAATGATCTATCTCATATCTTATTCTCTTTTTCTTTTTGCTTTCTAGGGGTGAAGATATCTTTAGGGAATCTTGAAGATAAAATTTTTGGGTTAATTGTCAAGTCCTGTATCATTTGTCCAGTCTCTGCATAAAAAGAAAGTTCAGGGCTTGTCATAAGTCCTTGCTCGAGTAGTCTGTCAGGCTGGATCATCTCAGCTAGTCATCTCGAAATTGTCCTGACCAGTTTGTAGTCCAAAGCAGATCTTTCCGTGGTGTTAATCAGCCTAATGGCTTTACCATAGTCCATGTGGAATCATCATTGTGGGATCCTATCATCTTTTTGAAGATTTCAAAGTCATTGTTAGGCATGGTCATGGTTCCCTGCAGACTTTTTTTTTTTTTTTTTTTTTTTTTTTTTTTTTTTTTTTTTTTTTTTGCCTCCTCTGTGGTTTGGAGCAATCACAGTCTGATAAATGTATGTCTCTCAGAACCATGAACATTCTCCCTAGAACAGAAAATTTTAACAGCAATTTCTTCCCACCATTTGTCTTGCCAAACTTTTCCAAACTGACCTTTGCCGATGCTTTCTTGTAACACGATGGTCCTGGCAATTCTTCTCTGAACCAGCAGCAGTAAACCCTTTGTCCCAGGTAGCAGCATCACCGCAGTCACCAACATGATGAGAAGGAGCTGGCAAAGTGCAGCAGTAGCCACTGCCTCCATGGTCCCACCACTGTTTGTGGCTCAGTCCAGGCCGAAGCTTCTCCCAAGCCTCCTAGGCCGGCCTCTAACTCGGGATCCTCCTGCCTCTGCCTCCTTCAGTAAATCCTACCGGTGTGCGCCACCACAACTGGCCGAGTGTAGCTCGGGTCTTTTCAAGAATCCGTACCACTAACAAGGATGACTGGACTGCTACTCACATCACCAGGGAGGCTACCTGGAAAACAGGACCCCAAGAAAGACACGGGATCACCCAATGACAGAGAAATGGAATGAGATCTACATGAACAGCCTGGACATGAGTGGAGGTAGTGAAGGACGAGGGTCGAGGGAAAGAGAGCTTGGGGGAGTGGGAGATCCCAGCTGGATCAACAACAGAGAGGGAGAACAAGGAATAGGAGACCATGGTAAATGAAGACCACATGAGAATAGGAAGAAGCAAAGTGCTAGAGAGGCCCACAGAAATCCACAAAGATACCCCCACAACAGACTACTGGCAATGGTCGAGATACAGCCCGAACTGAACTACTCTGGTGTTGGGATGGCCAAACACCCTAATTGTCGTGCTAGAAACCTCATCCAACTACTGAGGGATCTGGATGCAGAGATCCATGGCTAGGCCCCGGGTGGATCTCTGGGAGTCCAATTAGCGAGAATGAGGAGGGTTTATATGAGCGAGAATTGTTGAGACCAAGGTTGGATAAAGCACAGGGACAAATAGCCAAACGAATGGAAACACATGAAATATGAACCAATGGCTGAGGGGTCATCAACTGGATCAGGCCCTCTGAGTGGATGAGACAGTTGATTGGCCTGATCTGTTTGGGAGGCATCCAGGCAGTGGGACCGGGTCCTGTGCTCATTGCATGAGTCGGCTGTTTGAAACCTGGGGCCTATGCAGGGTCGCTTGGCTCGGCCTAGGAGGAGGGGACTGGACCTACCTGGACTGAGTCTACCAGGTTGATCTCAGTCTGCGGGGAAGGATTTGCCCTGGAGGAGACGGGAATGGGGGGCGGGCTGGGGGAGGGAAGGTGAGGGGGGGAGGGGGAAGAATAAGGGAATTTGTGGCTGATATGTAGAACTGAATTGTATTGCAAAATAAAAATTGAAAAAAAAAAGAAAAAAAACATACATAAATCATTTATAATACAAAAAAAAAAAAGAATTCGTACCACTAACGTTGGGCGCCAGATGTTGGTGTAATTATTATGGCCACTCCATGTAGTTAAAAGGAGATTTATTTAATGGCGTAACTTACAAGTTAAGGGATAGGTAGGTCGCGGGGTCTGGGGAAGGTGTATCGCAGTCCAGCGGTGTTCTCTGGAGCTCTGCTTGGCCCACCTTCACCGTCCAAGGTCCCGGAACCAAGTGAGAGCACCGCCCATCCAGATCTCAGGTCTCCAGGCACCTCCCTTGGCCCCACCTTGTAGGCATGACGGTTGCCGAAGTCTCAATGGGGGTTGGAACTTCCAGATCAAAGCTGGAATAGCTACCCACTACACAGGCCCCCACATATGACAGCTGGGGAGTCTTCCCAAAGAGATTGCAAGCCAAGAGAGGGAGGACATAGAGGCATGGCTTTGACCCAATAAGAACATACTAAGAAGGGGGAGTGGAGACCCCTTGACTTTGAAATAAACACTGTTTATATAGATTCTATTTCTTCAGTGGCAATGCCTGCCTTACCTTGGATGGAATGGTGCCACATGTCCCTGTCTAGGAATGTCCTAAGACTTTGGGGGAGAAGGAAAACTTAGGAACTTGGAATGTTTAGTCAGTGGGTGGAGAGGGCTGCTGAAGTTTGAAATATCAGTGACTTTGACCTACAGGTGAGTGAGACCAGAGGCGATTCTGTTATATGCCATGGTACCAAATTCCCACTATGAACCCCATGATCCCTGCCTGCTGTTATTCCTGCCTGGAATAGCATTCTCTCATGTAAAAGGGCTGATGAAACCAAGGGGAAATTGTTGCAAATGAAGATGTGTAACTTCTGAAGATAGGCCATAAAGGGCACCATGGCTTTCATCTTTCCTGCGTGCTCTAGAGACAGCAGACGCCACACCACGAGGATGCTCTATCAGCTGTACATAGAGGTCTGTGTAAGGACCAGAGACCTCTTGCCCTGAGCCACAGGAGCCAGCCAGTATGGAAGCAGATGATGCTGTCCTGCTCTGTTTTTACTGCCTGAGAGACCCTGGGATACAGCTACCCAGGGACATATGTGAAATAGTAAAGATTTGTTATTTTAGACTAGTAAGTTTTGGGTAGTTTTTAAGTATTAGTCAATTCGCATGCACTTACAGAGCATATGACAGCTAGAATTCCAATATATTCTGAATTAGGAATTTTATAAACCTTGAGTCTGTATCTTATTAATTTTTTCATTCTCCTAACATATTCTTTTTAATCTTTAGATTATTTTTAATTAATAGGGGATTTTGTGGAAACTTAAATTCCCCAGTTTCTTTTAAATAATATCTAAAATGTTCAACCATAGCCATCGCTGCCATCAGAACAATCTTGTTGGTAACACAAAGGTGCCTGTGAGTGTATAGGAGAGATGTATTGGGCCAGGCCAGGGCTAAACAAAATGTGGGTCTCACCTTCATCTGTGTCTCTACGGTTTCGACTGGATTTAGGGGTTCTGTCTCTCTCTCTCAGGACTGTGATGATCTTGGTGAAGACAAAATAAAGATAGAAATAGATAGATATCGAGGTATTGAGGAAAATCACCTTGGTTACTGCCATGACATATAGCTAGTTGTCTTTATCAGGAACACACAGTGACAAGATGCTTTCAGCTTTCCCTTGAACAATCATTAGCATCGATCTGTCACTCAGCCTATGCATTCATCTACCAGTCACACAGTCATCTCTGGCAGCAGCTCCCCCACATTGACATTTAACACAGTATTTGTACAGTTCCTGGCAAGTAATGAAAGAAGAGGAAGGAAAATAATTGTTATTTGTTAAGCATTTGCTTTGTTTGTGGGATTGAATGTCAGTGAAATGTTTCTACAAACAGCATTAGCATCTTTGATTGACAGGGACTCCCCATATCTAAAGTGGTTCCGAACCTTTCCTAAAGCCACCCAGTGATTTGAAGTCTAAAGAACCTTCTAGCTCTTAAGCTGAATAGAATCTTTGAGTTCACAATCTTATGAATAGGCCATTCGGACACTCTTTTTGTCCTCCTCTCTTCTTATGTCTCTGATGTACAAGATCCACTGTATGCTTAGGCAAGAAGAACTATTTGGGACAAAACTCATTATATATTTTCTCTCTAATACTCAATGCCAATTATATTTGTCTTAAAGAGGAAAAATTCTATGCTATTCTATTAAGTCTTGTAGTAATGTTTTTATATTGCAAGAGTGAGATGGAAGAAGAGAATGTATCTAATTTTCTCCAGTGAGGTCTGATATAAAGAAAGCATCATTCAGAAACTCTGGTTCATCATAGTTGTTATCATCCTCATCATAATGATGATGAGGATGATGATGGGATAATAGCAGTAATGATAATAGATGTGATGGGAGGAATTTCAGTTGGAGCCCAAACCTCATCAGTGTTAGCACATGTACTCAGGCATGAATGGAATGTCTGAAAGGAGGGTGCCTCTTTCCCTGAGTGACCACAGCACCCTCAGGGATAGATCCATTCTAAAGGGAGACAGACAAATGGGTGCGCAAAATTGCTTCAAAGATGGTGGGTCAGGAGGGAAAAGGACTTTGGATGCCCCCTAATCCCTTATCCCAAGATTGAGGTAGCTTTAGTATGGACTGTAACAATCCCACGTGCTCACATTCAAACATCTACTGACCAGGAGATCCGCTAGGACCAGGGGCCCCTGTGCTATAGCTCCTGCAGGAAGAATGAATAGCGTTGTCCTCAGACCTTACCGCTGGAAGGACAGCCCCGAAGCCTTCACAAAGGGCTGACGGGATGAGTGGTGATCACAGCCACAGTTATGTGCTCACTGGACATCAGCAGGGTCTTTAAGGAAGAGCTTCCCATGCCAAAAAGGAGTAGTGGATATAGCTGATGCTACAGAGAAGTAAGACTACAGCCTGGGGCTGGTAGAGACTCTGACATGGAGGAGTGCTGGTAAAACAGGTAAGATTCGAGGAATCCACGGATTGCGGGACCTGAAGTCCTTACCAGGGAGGTTATCAGTGCCATCCACTTTACACACTTTGCCCAGTTTCACATCAGGAATGGGAAGCAGACAAGAACCTCAAATGCCCTCCCAAATTAAAGTCATTACAGCACAGTTTGTGCAAGTTCAAACAACAACTGGATATCTCATTTCCTGACAGCCCAAAGCACGTTGAGTCTGGCAGAACCCGCACTTGTAACTGTGGTAGAGAATGAATTCCTTGCCCTTTGGCATGTTCTCTCTTGGTCTTGCCAGTGATTGCTCTCTAGGAGACGCCTGAGTGGGTCTCCTGCTCTGATAAAAAGTAATGGAGTCCCAACTGTGGGGTCTCCGTCACTCCCTTTCCTGCATGAATGACGCTAAGGATGCTGTGCAGTGTGAGGCAAAAGCCATTACATCCACCAGGATTCAGCACAACCAGAAGGAGAACGCAGTTGTGCAGTAAACAGGGTGGTCCTCCTGTCCCAGGTGGATGCTCTCTGGTGACCATGGCTTAAGTTGGTAAGCAGCTACCTAAGTCCCAGCTTGTTGGGGGGTCATAGCGAGTCTTGGTTTACCTCACTGTGTCTATACTGCCCTTGTCCAGGGTGGCTACAATGTGGCTTCTTTGAGCTGCATTGAGATGAGGTTTCTATGAGTTTCTGAAGGATAGTGGCTACTGCAACATAGTATTACAAACACAGGCATTCACCCCTAGTGGAGGGGTTGTTGGCAGTTGGCGGCTGCTAGGGTAGGAAGAATTGGTTTTCTTAGAGGTGTGGCCCCTATGAGGTTGACCATGCTCTAGTGGACAGCCCCACTCCCAAGTGCACATGGACAACACTGGTTAGATTTAGTGAGTTGAAAAACTAGGAAAAGGGAATAAAGTCGGGAGTGGGAACATGTGAGGAAAGGGATCAGATGAAGGATGGATATGATAAAAATACAATGTATATATTTATGAAATTCTCTTAAGTTAATACATTTTTCAAAAAAGAACGCAAACTTTACAGCAAAATTATCCTGGTCCAAATCCCAGCTTTGCTGTTTGAGGGATTTGAGACCTTGGGCAGATGAAAAACAACTTAATTGTTCTCAGTTTCAGTTGCTCTCCTCTAAAAATCAAGATATTTACATTACTCACCTTCCAGTAGTTTTAAAAAGACAGAGGGAAATAACAGAGGCTCTCTTTTTAGAACAGTGTTCATATCACGGCAAATACACCCAGTCCAGGTGAATTTCATTTTAATCATTATCCATTGGTTAGGTTAACTTAGGCTGGTGGTTATGAAAATTATGTCCTAGCGAGGAGACAGCCTTGGTAGCCCTTATGACTTGAGCAGCAGGACTGCTTGAGTCTGCTCATGATGGGTATCAGGTATGTCTCAATTAAGGAGTCAAGTCTAATCCTTTCTAGAGTCTGTGTCTCTGTGAAATTTCTAAGAGAATGGGTAAAATGGCCTCAGTTGGACCAAATGTCTGTCTTTGGTTGTAGTACCTTTGGATAGATTTGCTGTGGGATGTTCTGTATGCTGTGAATGTGTTGCTCTGATTGGTTGATAAATAAAAAGCTGATTGGCCAGTAGCTGGGCAGGAAGTATAGGTGGGATAAACAGACAAGGAGAATTCTGGGAAGAGGAAGGTTGAGTCAGGAGACGCCAGCCTGCTGTCCAGCAGCATGTAATGGCACACAGGTAAAGCCATGGAACACATGGCAACATACAGATGAACAGAAATGGGCTAAGTTTAAGTGTAAGAGCTAGTCAGTGGTAGGCCTGAGCTAATGGCTGAGCAGCTTTAATTAATATAAGCCTCTGTGTGTTTACCTGTGTCTGAGCGGCTGCAGACCAGGTGGGACACAGGAAAGCAGTTTTAATTAATGTATGTATATAAAAAGGCAGGGCACAGGAATTTTATAAGTGGCTGTGGGACCTTGGTGTTGGCTGAGCATAGGAAAACTTTTGGCTACATAGATTGGCAGAGATGAGATGCTGATGTGAATATTGTATATGTCTCTGTGGACCCAAGTCAGATAGAGCAAGCTCAGAGACAAGGCCATGGTAAGGGTGGCTGCCACATCTGCATCTGCTACAGGAAGCCCAGCTCCAGCTCCAGTGGTCTGTTTCCATGGACACGTGCAGGTGAATGCATATGCATGCATGTGGCCATGCATATATATATGAGTTTTCTGATAATAAACACAAGCACCTTCAATTTACACGATTGCCATTTTTAATGCTGCTCACCACACCAGACACCAGTGCAGTTGTTTTGAAGAGCAATTTCCTAATTCCTAGCAATAACCTTTAAATCTTACACAAAATTTGACCAAATTATTTTAGCCTTAGAAATTAATTGTTAAAAAATAATAAAAAACATATTAGAAAATATTACTATAATGATTCTGTTAGAAAGAAATTCACTAGGACATATTTGCAACAGAAACACATAAAGAAAAAAACTAGTCCATAAGGGATGATTGAATAGAAAACATCACTTGTATAGAATGTTCAATGATGTCATTGAGGTCTTTGCAGAGGACATTAAGTGATATGTAAGTTGCATTCCTATATGAGGTATAAAGAGCTAGTTACATGTGTTATATAATATCATTTTTTTTCTCTCTCCAGAACAAAGGACCTGGGCATGGGAACAAAATGAAGAAATACAACCAAACCCAGAGACCATCTTGAAGTAGTGAGAGTAAACATGATTTCCATCTTCATTTTTCTTAGCTGAATTTTCAATTCTACTTCAATACTCAAGTTTTTCTTTCACAGTAAGAAAAAAAGCACATGGATGACTGTGGAGCTGTGAGCAGCCTCTCTGATGATACGTTTGAGCAGCTGACACAGAGGCAGGAACATCCCAAGGTCCCTTATAGAACAGCCCCATAAAACAAAATGGAGTCCGGTTGCCTGGGGGGACATTAGCTCTTTCTGCCACTAAAACCCGTGATCAATTTATCCGAAGGGCCCTCTTAGAGAGGTCACTGGGTAACATAAGAAATGGTTTATTTGATTGCATTCTCAGAGTAAGTGTAATTCTGAGTTTATGGATCCTTTTTTATATTGTCCTTCCAACTATGCTGATGAGAAGCATAAAGGCAATTTAAATAGGAAGTTTAACTAAAGTTAAACTAAAGACGCAGGTGGCATAATTTGTTTATCAGTCTCAATCCAACAGAGGATCTAAGGACAAGGTCAGATTGCATTCTTCAAATTTCTACTATTTTCCCTGACAAGTATCAGGGCTCCATGTTCAAATCCTTTCTGTTACTGAGGTAGTTTTATCCTTTAAGCAGTGAGCAAGGTCTGTGAGGACAGCATAAGCAGCAATCTTAGACATTAGGAGCCTAATGAGGCTCGTTGCCTAGTTGAAGATTCTGGGCAAAGCCCCGACAAGAAAATCTATAGGATTTAATTTTTGAACCAATTTTGTCAATAGACACATGAAAAAGTCAGTCCAAATATTTTTCTCAGAAAATAGGACAAGTTTTTTTTTTTTTTAAAGCAAGTATAATTAAGAACCACATCTATTGGGACTAATAAAGATACCAGATAAGAGCTTCATTAAGGGTCCATGTAACGTGGACATGACCAGCATAATTATTTTCTTGTGTACTTCAGGACCGCATGTATATCTGGTTTCATTTAGATAACTGAATGACCTAAATTATTTAATTTGGGGTCAATTAGATAATAGAGGCCATGTATCAGAAAGGACAACCTGTTTCAAAATGGCTCACTTACGGCCCTTCCTCTCAGTAGCAAATGGATGGTTGCTATGACAATTATGCAGATGACTCCCAGTTCTTCACCACAGCCCTGCGCAGTGGAAGAATATTTGGGCCCCACTCCTTCTCAAATCTGCATGGTGACTTGTATTAGGAGGTTGGGCCTTTGGGAGGCTTTTGAGTCCTGGGAGAGGTCCTCATGAATGGGGTTAGTGTCTACAGGTTAGGGAGAGGGACCTCTCTCTCGCCTCCTCCATCATGTGAGTATACAAGGGGCAGGTTATTGTCTACAACCAGAAAGAGGGCCTCTCCAGAAACCATTCTGGCATTCTCCTCTCAGACTTCCATCCTCCAGAGGAATGTGACCTGTGAGAGAAAGCTGACAGTTTCTAAGCCCCCAGCCTATGGTATTTGATTCTTGTAACCAGAATTAAGATATACGCGTGATTTGGAAAGATAATATCCATCTCTGAATTAGTGGTAGTGGAGGCAGAACTAACCGTGCGGTGGGACAGGGAGAGGCTATGTGGTCATCATCAAGAGAATGCTGTCATTACTATGGATTTCCCAGCTATCTTTTTCTGCCTTGGGAAATAGTTTCATGTTACACAGGGGAGATTTTACTATTTCTGAACTAAAGACGTGAACTCTCGAGGAACTGGCCCCTGAACTCCATTTCGTTTATCCATTAGTTTTAAGAAGGGCAGTCACAGAAGGGCCTGCTGATTTTGCCTGTGACTGAGAGAATGTGAGGAAGAGACTACGATGCTCCCTGTATGTTTGTGCTCCACGCTTATGGATTAAGATGCTAATCATGCCTGTTGTGAAAGTTAAACACTACAGTGCTGATTGGTTCTCCATGTGAGTCGAGAGCTGCAGTGATACTTGGAAACTCGGTGAATCTCCCCATCATGCCTGCGGCTGGAATGCTGAAGTGAATCCAGGTGTGCTAAAAATCCAGATGTTGGGTGAGGCATCCTGGCACGGGACACTCAGAGGCCCCCTCCGTCATATGGGGCAGTTACAGATTGTGTGTCAGTTGGGTTAAAATTGTGTTCATGGACAGAGCGAAAGCTCCCAGGTCTGCAGCTGACTTTGAAGGTGGCAGTGGCGTCTGCTTAAGATATCCAGGAGCCGCCGCTTACGGCATACCTGGGTTGCCGTAATAGGCTGCTTCCATTCCCTGATGTGGATCTTCTCTTGCAGCCTATCTCTGTAGCAAAGCCAGCTGCAAAAGAAACTGGTTAACTGCCGGGGACTGACCACTGGCTCAAGCCAACAGGGGACCCCTTCACCTTCCCGAAGATCCTGCCCTGCCCTAGCTTTTCTCTCCATCTTAGCCCTGCCCTGGAGGTTAGACGTGATGCTACTCTCTCAAGCTCCCCCAGGGTGCTTCGAAATGATGGTGCTCTCTCACCTCAGCTTTCTCATGACTTTCTCTATCAATGGCAATTGCCACCACCCAGTATCTTTTATAGATAAAATTTCCTGGAAGCTGGGTTATGGGAACCTTCCTGTGTCTCCTGCACCAGCCTATGGGCTCTCTGTCTTCTGTGGGATCATAATCCACACCTTTTTTTCCTAAAATTAATTCTTCCCATTCAGGCTGTCTCCTAGTGACAGGTTCCAAGTCCACCTTGTAAATGCTTGTATTTCTAATTAATACCTAATTAATACCTATGTGAGTGCCTGGCTTTGATTGGCGACCAACTATAACTTAGTGCATGAATATTTTTCAGGAAGTATACAGGAAAACAAGCCACTATTCCTGCCCCCCCCCCCCCCCAGGGACTGAAGGAAGACCCATGCATATGTCAGAGTCTAGAACAGGACACTGTTTCAATGTGCTCTCAGATTCAGATGAGAAGCAAGAGGCAAGCTCTGGACAGGGTGTGGGGCCAAACGAGGTTTCAAACAGGATTGTGGATGCCATAGATTATTTGACTCAGGAGGGAAAGTTCTTGGGAACACAGAGACTCCAAGAAAGGCAGAGAACAGGGAGAGCAGCAGTGTTTGCAGAGAAACTGCTAATGGTTCAGAGTGACTAGGATTCAGAGCTGAAAAGGGATTCTTAGAGAATGTGCTAGAATGATAGTTCGTGATAGGGTGTAGAGCCAAAACGTGAGTCTAAAGGAACAGGATTGCTGGTAGAGCTGACAGAAGTGTGTGCTCCTTCTAAAAGACTCAGTGTGGCCAGATGTGGTGGTGCACACCTGCAGCTCAAGGGCTTGGGGAGTTAAGACAAGCTAATTAAGCTAATTGGAGGCTAGCCTGAGCTACATGGAGACATGTCTCAAAATACATGCATACCTACACATACACATAAATAATAAAAATAATGTGTTAATCGAGGGAAGCAACATGAGGATATGGTTCTTTCTTACTCTACAAATTCCTAACTCATCATTTTTAGGTACTCTGGGGACCTGTCTGGGTGTAAGTGCTAACTCAGTTATTTTAATAGGAAGGCCATAGCTTGCTCATTGGTGTAACTGATGGAAGATACAGTTTTGTGTTTCTCCTGGAGTCACACTAATACTGTGCAGTTTGGATGACGTTATTTCAAATCTTCTCTAGAGTCGGGGGATGTAAGTGATAAAGGCCCTGCAGTGACTCACTACAAAGACAGATGTTGATGGAAAGCTCATGTGGCTAGCTTTTATAGTTCCCCTCCTTAGTGGTCATGGTCCTGATTTTCTCTACCCAGCTCCTGTGACCAGCTGTTTGTTGGAGAACACTTTGCTATGAAGTTGAAGTCCTGAGTTTGATGATAGATGCGGGGTGGAGAGATTGGATAATGTCCAGAGAAAAGCAATAAACATGACAAATACCTTAGAAAACAAGGCCTCAGAGGAACATTTAAGGACATTGTGTGTCTTAATTGAGATAACTACATATCTGCTTCATTGTAGTGAACCACAGTAAGATGTTTCTTTCTTCATCATCACAGTGAATACATGTGGAAGAAATGGTCTTGACTCAAAGAAGGCAAATTCCTGTTGGAGCAAATGGAGAAAAATACTCAAAATACAAACCTTGGCTTAACACTAACAGGTATAGACAAGAGCTGTGAATTGTTCACTTAGAACAGCATGGATTGGGAGCTTTCAGCAAAGTAATGAAAAACTCCTGTGTTCCCACTTATTATTCTGCCAGGATTTTTTTTTTGTGAGTCACTGTTGTCAGTAACAAAAAATTCTTAAACATTTGCCATGTGTCAAGGCGTTTAGAAACATAGAATGTTTGTGGGGAGTAAACCTGTGAGAAAAAAGAGCAAGAAGTGAGACTGGATAGGGTACTTTGCTCCACTGTGCCCGCCTGGCCAACTCTTACCAGCCTGACAGGACTGCCAGCCTTGGACTGTAGCTTGTCCAGGGCAGGGCATTAGCATAGGAGGAAATTGTTGAGGCTCGTGTGACTCCTTGTTTAGTCACTGGCAGGAGGCTCCCATGAGCCTTTGCACCACTGCTCCACTTCTTTTTTTTTTTTTTTAATTTTTATTTTGCAATACAATTAAGTTCTACATACAGGCACAGATTCCCTTGTTCTCCCCCCTCCCGCCCCCCTCACCTTCCCCCCAGCCCGCCCCCCATTCCAATCTCCTCCAGGGCAAAGCCTTCCCCACAGACTGAGATCAACCTGGTGGACTCAGTCCAGGTAGGTCCAGTCCCCTCTTCCCAGGCCGAGCCAAGCGACCCTGCATAGGCCCCAGGTTTCAAACAGCCGACTCATGCAATGAGCACAGGACCCAGTGCCACTGCCTGGATGCCTCCCAAACAGATCAGGCCAATCAACTGTCTCACCCACTCAGAGGGCCTGATCCAGTTGGGGACCCCTCAGCCATTGGTTCATATTTCATGTGTTTCCGTTTGTTTGGCTATTTGTCTCTGTGCTTTATCCGATCTTGGTCTCAACAATTCTCTCTCATATAAACCCTCCTCATTCTCGCTAATTGGACTCCCAGAGATCCACCTGGGGCCTAGTCATGGATCTCTGCATCCAGATCCCTCAATAGTTGGATGAGGTTTCTAGCACGACAATTAGGGTGTTTGGCCATCCCATCACCAGAGTAAGTCAATTCGGACTGTCTCTCGACCATTGCCAGCAGTCTGTTGTGGGGGTATCTTTGTGGATTTCTGTGGGCCTCTCTAGCACTTTGTTTCTTCCTATTCTCATGTGGTCTTCATTTACCATGGTCTCCTATTCCTTGTTCTCCCTCTCTGTTGTTGATACAGCTGGGATCTCCCACTCACCCAAGCTCTCTTTCCCTCGACCCTCGCCCTTCATTACCCCCACTCATGTCCAGGCTGTTCATGTAGATCTCATTCCATTTCTCTGTCATTGGGCGATCCCTGTGTCTTTCTTGGGGTCCTGTTTTCCAGGTAGCCTGCCTGGTGATGTGAGTAGCAGTCCAGTCATCCTTGTTCCACATCTAGTGTCCTGTTATGAGTGAGTACATACCATGTTTGTCTTTCTGAGTCTGGGATACCTCACTCAGGATGATTTTTTCTAGGTCCATCCATTTGTCTGCAAACCTCATGATGTCATTGTTTTTCTCTGCTGAGTAGTATTCCATTGTGTATATGTACCACATTTTGTTTATCCATTCTTCAGTTGAAGGGCATCTAGGTTGTTTCCATGTTCTGGCTATTACAAACAATGCTGATATGAACATAGCTGAACAAGTGCTCTTGTGGTGTGGTTGAGCATTCCTTGGGTATATGCCCAAGAGTGGTATAGCTGGATCTTGGGGGAGATGGGACCTCTTGAAACTGAGAAGCTTTTGTAGGGCAAAGGATACGGTCAACAAAGCAAAGCGACAGCCTACAGAATGGGAAAAGATCTTCACCAATCCCACATCTGACAGAGGACTGATATCCAGAATATATAAGGAACTCAAGAAATTAGACATCAAAATGCCCAACAGTCCAATTAAGAAATGGGCTATAGAACTAAACAGAGAATTCTCAACAGAGGAAACTCAAATGGCTGAAAGACATTTAAGGAATTGCTCAACATCCCTAATCATCAGGGAAATGCAAATCAAAACAACTCTGAGATACCACCTTACGCCTGTCAGAATGGCTAAGATCAAAAACACTGAAGACACCTTATGCTGGAGAGGATGTGGAGCTAGGGGAACTCTCCTCCACTGCTGGTGGGAATGCAAGCTTGTACAACCACTTTGGAAATCAATATGGCACTGCTCCACTTCTTACCAGAGCCCACTGCAAGAGTACTGTGAGCTCAGAGAAAAAGCTGTGGTAGACCCTGAAGCCTTGAGCTGTGCTCCTCATAGCTGCACATAGAATCCTTTTCTGAAAAGTGAGATGAGTGGGATACCTCAATGCCTACCCTCACAAATAACACCCTTTATATTAATAATATCTTTTATTTATTATTTGACAGTTTCAAACTGTTTTGATCACATACACCCTGAAATTCCACTCTCCCTAGACTCCCAAAAGGTTTCCTTCCCACTATCACAGTTGCCCACCCCCTCGCCATCTCTCTCCTTCATGGAGTCAGTTAATATGGCCTTCCAAAATGTTAACTGATCTTATTGATCTTATTGGCTTCATCTTACGCAGGTAACTATAGCTTCAGTGAGTTTTGAGCGAAACAGCTACAACCCATGTCCCACTCAGGAAACAACATTTTGCAGTACTCACAGCCATCCTCTGGTTGCTACATTCTTCCTGGACCCTCTTTTGTGATGTTCCTTGAGACCCGAGAGTGTTAATATAGATGTCCCATTTGGGGAACAGCACCCGACATGACTTATTTTCAGCACTTTCACCAATTCTGAGTCTCTACGTTAACATATACGGCATTAAGAGGCTTTTCTGGCCAAGGTCAAGAACAGCATTAACCTGTGGATGCCAATATAAATATTTAGAAGAGAGATTGACAACATGTCCAGTTAGCAAAACATTAATTAGTAGGTTTCCCTCTGAGGCCGATGACTTCCTTAGTCGCAGGCATCTGACCAGGTTTATAGTCCCAGACATGAATCCCATCCTGTGAAGAAGGTCTCAAGTTCAATCAGAAGTGGGTGGTTAGTCCCATAACTTTTATTCCACTATTGCACCAGTGGGCACATCTTGCCTGATACATTCATATTATTGCATTCCGGGTACAGTGCTGAGTAGTGCCATTGATGACTCTTCTCTCTCAGCTACTGTAAAAGCTAGCCAGCAGGGAGGAATTTTCAGGTCAGTTCAGTTTGATTTCTCTGTCTTCTACAACTGAAGTCTGTTGTATCTTCTAGAATAGTGTCTCACCATCTGGTCACAGTGGTCAGCTAAGAGCATTGACAATAGTGTGGACATACTTCTTTTCAATAATAATTATAAAGCGGGAGGTTTTCATGTGCAAACTTAACCTAAATTTTGTTACAAAGTTCTTTTTTTTTTTTTTATACAGTTCTGTCAAATAATCAAATACACATGTGGTTTCTCAGAGTCACCTAAAGAATAGCCATAATCTGAGGAGTATTAGTACCCTTAACAATAACCCAGCAAGGTAGAAACTACGCTTCTGTCTCCCCCGTGAGGAGGTGCAGGTCACACGGTATAGGAGAAGGTTTTTTTTAAAGCCACATGACTGGCCAGTATGTAGCAGAGCTAAGGTGCTCGAAGGCATTTTGCAATACACCAAAGTGAGTGCTGCAAAACTCTTACAGAAAGCCATGGGACTGTCTGGGCTCTATTCTGTGAAAGTAGTTCAATTCTTATGTGCCCCATTCCAGGTTATGGGGGTGTTTGGTATAGTCTTTGTTGTATTAAAATAAAATATTATGGCTTCTGGCATATGTTCAAGCAGGGTTGATTAATTTTTGTGTGCTTTGCAGAGTTTGGTAATTGGAGTCTATGTATCTGTGTTGGTTGACCACATTTGCTGAGAGTTACAACTTTACATAGGACCTTGGGATGCATAGATTCCATTCTCTCTCTCTCTCTCTCTCTCTCTCTCTCTCTCTCTCTCTCTCTCTAATTTGTTTTTCAAGATAGTGTTTCTCTGTGTGTAGCCCTGGCTGTCTTGGACCTCACTCTGTAGACCAGGATGGCCTTGAACTCACAGAGATTCACCTACTTCTGCCTCCTGAGTGCTGGGACTAAAGGTGTGTACCACCACTGTCCGGCTACCTAATCTATTTTTAAAATAAAACAAAGCAGTAGTTGTAGCTAGAGTTTTCCTGCCTGGCCCACAGTCAGGGCAAATCTCTCTCACCTGCCAGTCCCACAGGCGCTCAGACCCGATCAAGTAAGCACAGAGACTTACATTGGTTACAAACTGTATGGCCTTGGCAGGCTTCTTGCTAACTGTTCTTACAACTTAAATTAATCCATTTCTATAAATCTATGCCTTGCCACATGGCTCGTGGCTTACAGGCATCTTCACATGCTGCTTATCCTGGTGGTGGCTGTCAGTGTCTCTCTGACTCAGCCTTCCACTTCCCAGCTTTATTCTCCTCCTTGTCCCGCCTACATTCCTGCCTAGCCAATGGCCAATCAGTGTTTTATTTATTGACTAATCAGCAACACATTTGACATACAGACCATCCCACAGCAAGTAGTCAAAATATGAAGTTTATTGAGACTGAAATATCAACAAAATGGAATTCCTGAATATAATCTTCCCTCTTAAATGTTTTTTCTCCTCTGTATTTTATTTTAAAAAATGTGGTAGGCATCTCAATATTAATTCCTAATTGTTTTTTAGCCAATTACATTGATCTCTGTTTCATTTCAAGATCATTAGATTTGGCCTATTGTTAAACATGTATTTCTAGGCTGGAAAATTGATATTACTGGATGTTTGGATATTTATTGATGACTAAACTCAGGATCAGAAGATTTCATCAGCTCATACTTAATTCATTAAGGTTTCATAGGAATTAGCCGTGGGCTAGGCTAAAAGTTGGTATATTAAATAATCATGTGAACAAGTAGAGAGGATTATGCCAATCTTTTACAAGAGCAGGTGCCTTTGAAGAATTTCAACATGTTAAGTTGCATTGCTAACGATGGAGCTAAACAGCTGCCCTTTTTCTTAAGATAGAGACTGTTGCCTGCCTTGTCATCTTAATTCCATTTTAGGAAGTGCTGATTTCACAGCATTGGTTAACACTGAAGAGTTTCCAAAATCCACTACTGTGAAGTGTATGTGTATGTGCGTACGTGCATGCGTGCGTGCGCACGTGTGTGTGTGTGTGTGTGTGTGTGTGTGTGTGTGTGTGTGTGTGTCTGTGTGTGTGTGTGTGTCTGTGTGTGTGTCTGTGTCATAAGTGCTGAAGCAGGTATAGGCAATCCATTTTGCTGGTGTACTGACTTCCTCTCCTCTTTGGAGACAATGAGAAGTTGAGATGAAGCCTGTACCAATTCTACTCACTTGCCTCTCGCATGGTTTTGTGAGTACTTCTAATGAGGTGAGTATTTCTGATACCAAGACACCGACCTTACTTGGAAAGAGGACCTGGCTGTCGGGTTGGCTCTAATCAGATGACTAATGTTCTGAGGAGACTTGAGAGATGCTGAGGTGAAGGCCATATGGAGACAGAGGCAGCAAGAGTGGAGAAGCATCTATAAGCCAAGGAATCCTCAGGATGGCTGACAGCCACTAGAAGCCGGGACAGAAGTGTGGATTGGACCTTCCTTCAGTTTTCACAAAGACCCAAAGTGGAACTCAACATCTTGACTTCATGCTTCTGGCCTTCAGAACTCTGAGAAAATAAATCTCTGTTGTCACAGACCAACAAGTGTGCAGTGACTTATTGGAGCTGTCCTAGGGGAGAAGTCAGGCCATCGCCATTGGTGCCACTCTCTGATCTGAGTTGAATGTCCTTGGTCGGAGACAGTCTCAGTGGGGGGGGGCACCATGGACACATGGTGTCATCACCCACACATGCCTTTGCCCCACACACATCCCACATTTTACGTGTAGAAATGGCAAATTATCGTGACTTCTTCTTAAAGAAGTATTGAGAGATCTGCCTTTTGGAGAAAGAGTTTGAGTATGTATTTAATGATGATTCCTAACACTTCTTTCCTCCCTCCCTCCCTCCCTCCCTCCCTCCCTCCCTCCCTCCCTCCCTCCTTCCCTCCCTTCCTCCCTCCCTCCTTCCCTCCCTTCCTCCCTCCCTTCCTCTCTCCCTCCCTCCCTTTTTCTCCCTTTCTCTCTTTCCTCCCTCCCTCCCTCTCTCTTTTCTTCCTGGATGAACTACATAATCTCAGCAAGGCTTCAATATTGACTATGAACACTCACCATGCTGAGGATATAGAAAGCAGACAGTGTTCATAAAACTGAGAGTCCTCTTGTGTGTCATTTCTTGGGCACAAAGCTTGTGTAGCCCACAAAGCCTCGGGTGCTCATACCTGGATAGCAGTGAAACCAGGTCCACTTTGACCGGGAGAATGTCCCTGGGAGTGTCCTAAGATGTGGCTTTTTGGCTGTGGTTAAAAAAAAATTGCCTAAAGTGACTTAAGAAAATGTAAATGTGCATCCTGGACTGATCAGCTGGGGAAAAAAAAGAGAAAATAAAACACAAAACACTCAGCATAGTGTCTTTGAATGTGAAATGGCAAATTTCATAGTACTTCAGGGACCATTGACAAGAGCTTAAGGAGCCAGGTGAAGGACAGCAAACCACAGGGGTGGGCAGACCTTGAGTGTCGGGATGGGTGGCTTCAACCTCTACACAGCCTGCAGGCATAACGTGCCACCATAGGTGGTACAGGAATTTTTAAAACAGCCCAGAAATGTGTCATGGTCCGAATTGCTCCAGTTCCATCAGTAACAAGCAACAGTTCCTGTTGTCACAGGTTGGGGCAACACTGGGTTTGTTCAGACTTCTTAAGTACTTCATTTTGATAAGTAAAAATAGTATCACTACTCTCACTGTATTCCATTATTACTAATTAAATTAATTTTTCTTCTCATATAATATGTGTGATTTCCTGTTCTTTGATTACCATTTTTATGCACTCTTTATAATTTTGGATGTTATTTCTAAATTGTGTGCATTATAAATACATTGGCTGGTTTGTCACTTAGCCTTTTAACTGTGTGTTGCATCCTATTATAAAAAGGTCTTCATTTTAATACAGTGAATCTATGGTATCAACTTTCCATGTATTGTTTGCACTTAGCAGGGCTTTATTTAAGAATTCTTTCTCTATCTCAACATGTAGTTCACTTTCCTCTAAAGTATATAGTTTTGCTTTCCACATCAGATTAATCTTGCAATGCTTAAAGTGATAGCAAATATGGAACCAAACATGTCTATATGTCTCCTCTCTCCATTAATTCACCATCTCCCTGCCATGTAAGAAACACAAACCTCTACCATTTGCCTACTCACGTCACATTATCCTCTCCTCGCACTGGCTGACATCAGGGCTCTGTTCTTATATTACACTAAGTAGCTGTTATTGGAATGTCACTGGGCTGGTATGGACTGTCATCAGCTTTACTGTGATGATCTTGAACCTGTCAATCTTGCTGAACTCTTTCTTTAGCAGCTTTATTACTGACTTGGGTCAGAGACCCAAACGCAGCTCTCAGCTTTATCACTAACCCCTTTGTAGCCTTGGTAAAGTTGTGAGTGTCACTAAACTTCAGTGCTATCTTTTGAGGTGACCCATGACATCCAACTCAAAAGAGAGAATTGTGACAGCCAAATCAAGTGAAGGAACACAGTCCCCTGCAAGTTAGAAACACCCCCCCATCACCAACATCGCCATCAAACTCTAGTTCTTTATAAAAAATTCACTTTCCTAAAATTGTCAACAACTAGTAGATACTTCATAAAAGCTAATACAACTAAAATTTAAAGCCACACTCTGGAGACCCCGCTTGTCACCCTAAGCCCCTTAGCTGGGGCTTTTCTTTCATTTGTCTTCTGTTTTGAATGAGCATTTACCACTCCTTTTATTAAGGAAATCCAAAACATGAGGGGAGGGAAAACTATTCTGGGGAAGATGATGGCTTGGACAGCCCAGAATTATCTCCTGGCTTCAGGTAGGATAGTTATGCTTTGTCTGATTCATTATGGATATTAAAGATGTCAAGAAAAAAAATGGCCATTACAATTATGTGACTTTAAAGTATTTTCCAAAAGAGCCCTATCTGTCATCAGTTATGAAAGCTGACCAAATGCTCATGATGACAGACAGACAGCTGGTTCTCATTCATATTAAGTTCCTTCCCAGCAAAAGGAATGTTAAGGCAATCTGGGCTCCTATTATGTTGATTCCAATGTAATTACATTTGTTATTTCCAGGCGATGCGGTAAATCAAGCTGTGGCAAGTAGGAGGATATTTCACAGAAGTAATTTCAGAGAACATGAAATGGGATCACGTGTTGCACTGAACTCTCTTCTGCTCTGAGACAAGTGATGTCCGGTCTAGGCATGGGGGGGGGAGTTACAGAGTGGGAAGTGAACGGTTCTCTTCAAAGATAAGAAAGCCATGTTTTTCACACATTGATGCAAAATTTGTAAGAAACAAAGAAAGACAGTGAGCTAAGGCATTGTAGGTCAAAGGCAGTTGCCTTGGTGCAAGAGGCTTGTCTCTTTCTGTTCTCAGCCCCAAAGCTGCTGAACCAGCTGCTTCCCGGCAGTGTGCCTCTTCTCAGCACACCTGCTGTCCCACAACCTTGCCTTGCTGAGGGATGGCTGTCCATTAATTAACGTCTACAGCCAGGGGTTGCTGACCCTTCTGATTTCATTACAGTCAGAAACTCTCTGGCGCTTATCCTCTCATTCATATAAAGGCCAAGTGCTTTTAGAGTCCTTTCATAAACCGATTGCCTAAGGGCCAAAATCAGAAAGGAATCTAATATAGATGCTAAATGATCATTCTGTAGTCTAAAAGTCTCAGTTGAAAATAGACATAATTCTTCTTCCTGCCTATGATACAATCCCCGGTTAATACCAGGAAGAAAGTGTTATCCCTATGCAAGAGAAAAGCACAAAGGAATTTAACCTTAAAGGGTGCGGTGACCTTAACACAGATTTAAATATTGAGACTCAAATTCTAAAATTTTGCCTATGGACAGCAGGGATGCAGCTGTTCTGTTGCTCTATACGTTTTAAAGAACTGGGGAGTGAAAAACCTGGAATGATTTAGGGCACAGATGTGCCTGGAAGCCCTAGGAAAAGATGACCTCTGTAAGACCTTCACCGCAGCCTGCATGATTTCTTGAGAGGATGCAAAATGAACCCATGTGTAGGGCAGCCAGAGGCAGCGCCGCTCCAGATGGGAGAAGGGGGCTTGGTGTTAGTTGCCATAAAACAGGTCGACCCAACCCGAAGATTTCACTTCCAAACTCTTCAGAGAAACCGGGTCCTTCTTGCTCCTTGCAAGACCCTGGTTCCGCATGTCCAGCACAGCTCATGTTGTTTAGCTTGTACCACAGGGTTTCCTTCAGAAAACTTGAAATCACAAAAGAAAGGGAGAGCAAAGAAGAAAAGGACTGCCAAAAAACGATAGTTTTCCTCAGAACCCTCCATTTTCTCACCTGACTCTGCTGCTCTCTGGTTAAACTTTCAGTTTGGAAGGATTCCATGCGCAGATGTAAAGCTAAGAAAAAGGTAACCAATGAACCAAATTCCGCTTCTTAAATTCAAATGTAGACAGGACTGGCTTTTTTGTTCCTTAGTTTGTTTTGTTTTGGTTCCTCCCAAGACTGATTTACTTCATCTGTATATCCTGCTTCAAAACTGGCTCAGAGGGGGCTGGAGAGGTGGTTCAAGAGCAACCCAGGTTGGGTTCCCAGAACATACATGGCAGCTCAGAATTTCCTGTGACTCCGGTTCCAAGGAATCCGACGCCCTCTTCTGATCCCTGAGGGTACCGCATATGGGGCACAGACTCACATGCGGGCATAAGAGCCATACCCATAAAATATAAATAAATAAATACATAAATACATAAATAAATAAAATCTAAAAACCTGGACTAGAGACTCCTCCTTATGAAGGAATGTGGGGCTTGGCTTCCTCCTTTGGAGAACAGTTGAAATTCTGGAACATTTACAGAATAAAATTAATTAAAAAAAGAACATAAATGGAGGAAAGATGACCATATATGTCTACTCAATGCATTGTATTCATTGCCTTGGATTGTCCAAAATATGGAAATACAGGAAGTTTCAGGAGAAAAAAAATCCAGGGAGCCCTCCTCTCCAGCATGAGATGCCCTGGGGTAACCAGTTACCCTATTCTTCTTAGTTTATTCTTTCCTTCTTCTTCTCCATACAAAGTTGTCTCAAACCTTGCATTCAACACTGGCTATGACAGCATTCTGTTTGGTAGGACACAGGATGATCGAGCTGCCTGCAACTGACCCCACTGGGTTCATTTTTCAAGAACTCCTTGGCTGGCAGGGTTTCAGATCTTACAGGTGACTTTCCCATTCACGGATTGTGTGACCTTTAAGACCCTTCTTGCCTTTGCTTTTCTGATTGGCTTGTTACAAAGATGTGACACATGCTCTTTTATTAAGTAACTAATGACCAGTGTGTTTCTGGGGGTCTTGGAGCTTTAAGGCTCCATTGTCCTGCTTAACAATTCTGTTTTCGCCCAGAAAACTGGATGGTAGGTGTGTGTGTGTGTGTGTGTGTGTGTGTGTGTGTGTGTGTGTGTGTGTGTGTGTTGGCAATAAGATAGTATATTAGCCAAAAACAGCTTTTGTTTGTGCCAGCCTTGAGATTTTGAACTTCTAAAGTAATAACAAGAAATATTGATTGTTTATACATAGGACAATTTGGACAGCTCACAAAATGATCAAAATGATTTCTTCTCCTCAGGAGAACGATGCCCTTCTTCAGGCACCTGGTTCAGGGAGCAGAGCACCTTAGATTTCACCCCTACATCCTCCTTCAGTGGTGTGACATTTTTAAAAGTATGAATGGATTCACTAATAATGACCAACATTTATGTCATCTAGTAAGGGATGATGTCACCTTCCAATCACTTATAGATATAGTTTGATTCGGACTCATGTAGTCCCATGTTTTCCAAGTTAGAGAACCCTGAGGGGTACACAACAAGACTCTATAAGGACATAGAAGAAACAAAAACATATAAAGTCCTAACTTCTGTTAAGCTTGAAAATAAAACATTACTAATAATTTGGTGATTTTTTTTAATGTGCTAAAACACACAGAGCATAGCACCCTAACCATTCTGAAGCATAAAGCACAATGCACAGACATTAAATGCATTCATAATGTGACAGATCCAAATCAGCTTTCTATTTCCAGAACTTTGCATTGCTCTAAACAGAAATTCTGCACTCTTCTTTCTCCACTAGCCCAGCCATAGTGGTGTCTATATAGCTTTCTATCTCTGCAAATTTGCCTATTCTAGATACCTCATGTAAGAAAATCATGTTGGTATTCATCCTTTTGTGCTGAGTTTTTCACTTAACGTAATGTTTTCAGGGCTTATCCACATTGTCTCGTGTATCAGAATTTCATTTCCATCTTACAGTGGTAGACTATTCCATTGTAAGTACAGACCACATTTGTTTAGCCACTTCACCACTGATGGGCCTTCGGATAGCTTCTATCTTTGGTCTATTGTGAATAATTCTATTATGGGCACTGGTGTTGAAGTATCTGCTTGAATCCCTGCTTTCAAATTTTTTGGATCGATACCTAGAATTGAATTTGCTGGGTCAATAATATGATTATCTCCTTTTTAGAGCCATTAAACTGGCCCTACTGTGACCATACCATTTCCGGTGCCTATCACTGATGCGTGAGTACTCCAATTTGTCTATATCTACACCAGAACTTATTTTCTGTTTCTATTCATTTTGTAAAATAACCAGCCTAACAGAGGAGAAGTAGTTTGCTGCGGTTTTGATTTTCACTTCCTGGTCATCTGCAATATCGACATCCTGTATTTATTGCTCATTCATATATTGTCTGCAGAGAGATGTCTACTAAAGCCCATTGCCTATTTTTTAAGTTGTGCTGGTTTTCATATTCTGGATATTGATTTTCCATCACTATATGATTTGTACATATTTTGTCCCTTTCTGAAAGTTGCTTTTTGACTCTGTTGATGCACTGTCTATGGATGTGTAAAACTTGCAAATTGCAACAAATTCTAATTTATCTACTTTTTTCTTTTGTTGCTGTGTGCTCAGTTTTTTAAAACAATGATGTTCACCCACTGCATGTGTGATTGTATATGTGTAGTAGATATATGTGTGTGTGTGTGCATACATGCTACAGGTCAATATTGAATGCCTTTCTCAATTGTTGAACATCTTACTTTTTTGAGACAGAGTATCTCATTGAATCTGGACTTCATCGATCAAATTAGACTTACTGATCTGCTTGACCAAAGACTCCTCCTGTTTCTGCCTCTCCAGTGCTGGTGTGATTGCCAGGGCATGCTGGCACACCAGTTTTTATTTTTGTTTTTATTTTTTAAACTTAACATGGACCCTGGGGATCCAAACTTAGGTCTTTGAGCTTGTGTGGCAAATAATTTACCGATCAAACCATCTCCTTACCCTATATTGTATCTTTTGTAGAAGGTATCTTGTAAGAAAAGGAAAAATTCCATAATATATAGAGGGTTGATGCTTGGTGTTTCCCCACCATAGATCACTCTCAGTTGTAGATGTAACCAACCGTCTTATTAAATAAGATACACAGAGCCGATTCAGAGAAGAAAGCCAAGAGGTCAGAGCTAAGAGCCTCACCCTTCCTGCTTCAGTGATCCTCTTCAGTCAAGAGAGCTCTCCGAAAGGGACCTACTTCCTGTGTGTATGTCTTTATATAGTCTAGCTGTTCTGCCTTCTCATTGATTGTAAACCTAAACACGTGACTGCCTTGTCACTGCCTGTATGTAACGCCCTCCAGGTCCTTAAAGGCATGTGCCACCACCACCATGCACTTGCTATGGCTCTAATAGCTCTGACCCCCAGGCAACTTTATTTATTAACATACAATTAAAATCACATTTCAGTACAAGTAAAATACCACCACACTCAGTCCTTCACAGAGGGTTGATACCAGTGTTTGCATGAGATAGATCACTCTCAGTCCTTCACAGAGGGTTGGTACTAGTGTTTGCATGAGATAGATCACTCTCAGTCCTTCACAGAGGGTTGATACCAGTGTTTGCATGAGATAGATCACTCTCAGTATGCTCTGTGTAGAGCAGTTCCATGCCTTTAAGTGGATTTTCTGATCCTATTATTTATATTTTTACCTACATAGTTACTAAAAGAAACCTTCACAGTCATCAAGCCAATGGCTGAGGGAATACCTAGAAAATTCAAAGGCAAAGTAAGGATAAAAATATTCATTACAGTAAGTAGAAGAAGATGTGAAAGTCAAGCCTTCAGCTCCCAGCTGTGACTGTCAGCTGCATTAGGAAGAGCTGACAAGGAGTCAGCAAAAATTCACAAATGTCAACGCAAGTGTTTTAAACCGTGGATTGTGCTCTGTTGCTGTTAACAACGCACGTCAGACATGACTGCTAGGATGTCAGTAGTCAAAGTTAACATGAAGATTCGAAAGCTGTTCATGGTTGTGACAAAATTCTTTTGAACACAGCATCTACAACATTTTAGGTTAGATTTATATTACATAATACACAGATTGATATTTATAGGTCCAATATTCATGGAAGAATGCATCTGGCAATTTTTTTCGATGGAAGTATTTTTAAAAGTTAAGCATTCTGGTTCTCACAAAGATAGGTAAGCTTGCAGACTTATTTGCCCTCAGCTTTGTGAGTACAAAACTAGCACCCAATTAAGCTTTGAGATTTTCTCTCCCTTTGAAAAGACCCAGCAGCGTGACTCTAGTCTGTTTGGTACAAGTTCCCCAGTGGGTCACTGCAATGGCAGCAGAAGACTAGCACACTTAGCTTTAGTGTTTGTGAGAACGAGTGTTCTCTCTTCCCTCTGTGTTTATGTGGACTCTGAGTAATCCTTGCCACAAAACAATTACAACCCTAGGAGACTAATTTGATGCCAGAAAAACACTAGCTGAATTGAGTGGTGAAAGTCATTATGGACCCAAAATATGTTAATAGAGAGAATTTCCTCAATAGCGAAACTGTAGGTCATCAATCACACAGAATCTCAGCACTTCTATGCTGTGCTGAGGCAAGTCCATTATGATTCCAGCTAGTAGACTTGCTGGATCCTTGTTTATTCTGATATGACCCCATTTGGGAGTGAACCTTCTATCTCAATGCTCAGTAGTACATCCATGAAAGCCTAAACTGTGACAGGGATGAGAATATTATCTAGTGTTTTTATTCCCTTATCATTTACATAAGCATAACAATTTTCTATTGTTCATAAATTATCTCTATTCACATTGATCTTGACTTCAGAGCCATGCATATCCAACTGCCAATCAAATATCCTTAATATCCTTGCAGAATAATTTCCTTAAACCAAGATGAGCTTCTCTGGTCATATATTTGGTGATCATAACTATGAAAACTATTTGCAAGAAACACCGAATTCTTGATGTAACTTTAATTGGGAACTAAGGCACTTCTTTGAATCTTGAAGGGCAGCAAAGCTTCAAAGCCCCATCAAGGGCTGCACACTGCACACTGCACATTCTTTACTTCAGACAGCTGGAAGGTTAATACAGAAGGGAGCTTTCAGTTTGTATTTGCTCTCTCCTGTAGAACCTACAAATTGAGCCAACTCTGCTCACTCATGAAAATAGAAAAGACGCCAATGCACATAATAACCCAGGTCTTACACATAGGGTCAAAGAAGACTTCATAAGATGCTTCTCTCCCTGGAGCCAGGTTTTAGAAGGTGATTTATCCTGAAGATGGAATATACGTGGAGACAAGGAAGGAGAGACGAAAATGCAGCAGAGTAGAGGACAGAGACTGGATGCTTATGGAAACAAATATCTATCTGCCTCCAGCTGTGAGGGACCACTAACGCAGAGCAGTACATTGGTGTGACAAGTAGAAGGAACAATGCTTGTTCTGACAAAGTGAGGTTAGAAGCTTGAGGAATTGCATCTACCCGACCTGGCCACATGGATGGTGGGATGCTTCTTTAACATGGACCCTGCTCATCTGCCACAGTGGGAACTCTATCTCCTCTCAGCTCACTTTTCTGGCTCATTTTTATTTGTTTCAATTTTGGCGACCACTTAAGATGCTCCTACTTGGCTTCTGGTCTCTTTGTTCATAACAATCTTGCCTCTTCTCTGAAATCTAAAGTCAACGCTTCTTTTCGGGGAAAGCGTTAACTCCCTTAGTACAGGTCTGTCCCCAGCACTGTCTTTATGAGTCTGCCATTCCAGCTGACGATACCTTCTTGATACTTTCATGTCATGGAGGACATCTGCTACATGAAGTAGAACTGTTCCACTCCAGAACCGCTCTCTATGTTGAAGGAGAGGTTGGCTCTCTCCTTTCCCTCAGTGCATCCCTCTGGCTCTCCCACACTTCAGCACCAAACTCTTTGGCTCTCCTGAACCTCTACATACACAGTCCTTCCATTTTTCTCATCCCATGACCCTCCTTGGCTTCACCCCACTCTCCACCTGATCATTCAGTACTCCAGCCTCACTGTTATTCTTCTACCTCCCTGGCTCCATTTTGCATGCATCCTGCACTTTTTTTTTAAACCTCCAGTCCCCAACTCTCTTGAAAAATTGGGTTCTTGTCATCAGAGAAACCTCTTCCTCCACAGGATCAAATAAAACACAGCTCTTCTGTGACAACTTGCAGCCTTTTGCCTATACCCATCAAGACCTCTAGTACTTCTGATAGCTTTGGCAATTTGTGACATTATCCACAGATCCAGTCTTCAAAAATGTGAGGCATCTAGGGTTTGATTTTTCTACCTAGATAGGAAGAGATCTGGACAGAGTGTCACCCCTACTCTTTAAAACACAAATATAGACAGACTGAAAGTTCTTTATTATTTTTGAGCACAATGGACAGCTGTGGCTGGAGAGCAACTTATGGTATGGACATAGGTGATAAGTATGCTCTTGCTGGGAAAGTGGGTTGCAAGCCTTTGTTTACCTGGGGTCAATGCAGCGAGAAGCCAATGAGGAAAACTTAATAATGAACATAAAGGGTAAAGGTTGAATATGGGTTGTCAGTGTGGTGCAGGGCCCCAGAAGTGCTGCAAAAAATAGATGTTCATATTCTCTTGAGTTCCTCCACTTACCAGGTGCTCATGAAAAGACAAACAGAGATAATAAGACTCCTGAGAAGTGCCCTTTGGGGTCTAGTCCTTAAAGATGGCAAGAGCTGCTCTTACAAGAGGGACACAGATCTACTGGGACCTTCCTCTCTGCTTATTCCTGTAGAAGAAATTATTATTATGGAGGGGAAAGGGAAAGGTGGCCAGCTTACACTGTTGCCACACTGAAAGGCTCCTATAGTTAAGGAACAGAAAAAAAAGTCCTTCTATTCCTAGGGAGGTATTTATGCCAGGCAAAAATGGATGATTTGATAGGACATGGGCCCTGAGAAGGCCACACCTCCACACAGGTTGTTAGTGCCTGCCTAAGCCTAT
Source organism: Peromyscus eremicus (assembly GCF_949786415.1). NCBI lineage: Eukaryota > Metazoa > Chordata > Mammalia > Rodentia > Cricetidae > Peromyscus > Peromyscus eremicus. The sequence goes on along the minus strand of NC_081419.1, from coordinate 30,818,547 downwards.
CTTAGAACATCTCTCTCTCCCAGTTCTCAACACAAAAAGTGTGAAGCAGCACAACGTGGGAGAATATGGCTGAGTTTCAAGACCCTGAGCCAGACCTGCTGTGAGGCATTGTAAGCAGAAAAGAGCAAGTATGGGGGAGTCCTCCACTCTACCAGTTCCTACTGTAGACCCAAAGCTGGAGGGATTCAAGTCTGTGATCCCTTGGGGACCACTCCAGCAACAGGAAGCCTGGAACCCAGTGCCATTCCCCAGCAGATTATTCAACCTCTTCCATTAATGGCTGGCATGATGGATCGGCAGTGATAGAAACATTTACTGTAGTTGTAATAGCTTCAAAATAGGTCTCATTTTCCACTCTACTCCAATAATTGAGTAGAAAACAGTGATGTAAAACTCATCAAAATAATCATTTACCGCAACTTAGGAGGGCTTGTGGACAAGGGATGGGTTGAAAGGAAAAGGTAAACAAAAATACCATGCTGCCAAGAGACGAAATGATCACCAGGCTTGAATCAGAACTTGACACTGCTGGAGCAGGTGTCAGAAACATCAAGCAGAGGGACCGGGACTAAGCTGTTAACGGTTGTGCTCCAGGCTTGGCAAATGATGCTTCTGAAGAGCCAGAGAGCAAATTATCCATTTCCTCCAGTGCTGTAGACTGAACTGAGGGCCTTGGGCATGTCAGTGGTTTACCTCTGAGCTTTAGGCTCAGGCACACACAGGAAACATTTCAGGGTTTGTGGGCTACATGTGATCTTTGCTATCAGTTTTTTGAATAGAAAGGTTGCAAGCACTTTCTAATGTGAAAGCTAATATAAGTGCATATGCCATACACAAATAGACAGTGGCTGGATTTTGCGCATGGGCAGTAGTTTGGTAACATGTTCTCTAACGGAAAAAAACATGCTAGATCATATGGGTAATTTCAACAGAGAAGTAGACACTATAAGAAGCAAAAGTTGGGGTTATAGACATTTAAAGAAAGGTCATAGTAATAGGGATGGAGAATGCCTTTGTTTGGTTCCTGATTAGATATAACCAGACAAGGAACTGATCATGAGGTTGGAGATAGTTCAATAGGAATTACCATGTATAAACCACAAAGAGATTAAAAAAAAGTGAAAATAGTTAATAAAACACAAACCAACACCAGACTAAATCAAATTTTCCTATGGTATACAAGGCATGTGAAAAACCATCACTCTAAGATGTGTTTAATTGTAATGTCCAAAAGAGAAGTGGAGAGGAGAGGAGAGAGAAGAGGGGAGCAGAGAGGAAAGGAGGAGATGAGATGAGGTGAGGGAAGGGAAGGGGAGGTGAGGGGATGTGAGGGGAAGGGAAGGGAGGAGAAACCCTCAGAAAAACAGTGACTCAGAACTTCTCAAATTCCCTAATAGATACAAAACACACAGATGCAAGAAGCTTGCAATATGTCAAGCTGAATAAATGCAGCAAATGGAAAAATATTAAAAAGCCCCCAGAAAGCAAAAAAGATAGACAGAAAAAGAAATCAAATGCTATACCTAGATCCAAAGTGCTGAAAATGGGAAGCATCTTAATGTAGCCTGGTGGTCAATTCTGAGGCAAAGTTGCAGTAATTACAGCTATTGGCTGATGGGAAAGGCACAGAAGAATGGCCCAGCCATGACACTCTGAAGGGCAACAGCATATTTAAAGAAAATCAATAGCCAGAGCACCCCAAGGCTTTCAAATAGTTGGCACAGGTATGTGAACAGAGAAGTTACCTTTTGTCTATACCTTAATAATAATAATAATAATAATAATAATAATAATAATAAGATGGCCAGAGTCCAGCCACAAGTGGTGATATGTCAAAAATGGTGATAAAGTCCATAAGGTGATGAGGTAAGCAGCTACCCATGACCTTGGTCCACACTCTGTGTCATACCTTTTTTGTTTATCCTAAACCAGAAAGGGGAGAAGAAAGCTTAGGCAGGGCCCCAGAGCTGAGAAGTAAATCTTACCCAGTCATAACCATGCTAGGATCTGTTTCCTGCGAGAAGCAGACTCCCCATCAGGATTCTGGAATCCCAAAGACAGGAGCATCGTTGATGAATGGTTAGTGTGTTTTTGACATAGACCAGACTCCAGCGCTAGCCTCTCTCTAGCTCCATGCAGGGCTGAGCCTGTGCAGTCCTCGACAAAAATCCCTTTCAAATGGCTCTTGGACAGTGCCAGTCAGTCTGCTCTGTCCCTAACCAAGGCATCAGAACCCCACAGAGCAATGCCCCATGGTGATGGGTGTTCCAGCTGGCCCAAACCTTCCCACCATCTGATGGCATGTGACTTGTGACTTGTTTTTCCTCATTTACCTCCCACATTCTCCATGGCAGTGAACTTAATCCATCAATATTACTCAGTTTTATTGTTTATTCCACTATATCCACTTTACAGGTCATCAGGCTTCCTACGTCACAGAAACAGACCCTGTCTGTTCAGATAATAGGTCTTATGTGTTGATCCTCATACACACAAGCTTGTGCATTTGTTCCTTTTACAAAGTGCTCGTTAGTATTAACACTATCTCTGTGTAGACATTATTCCCTTTTTTCAAGAAGATGCGAAGCCATAGCGCAGGTTCAAACTTGGGTCTAGAGAACTGTTGAGCCTTTGCTTTTTTCTATTGCCTCATGCTTCCTCTAGAAGACAAACCCCAAACAGAAATTACTCCGAATCAAATCTCCATCCAGGTCCACTCTATATACCATTTAATAAGAAGAGAGAATCTATCTTTCAAATTCCCTTTGAATAGAAACTGAATCCTTGCGCAAATATCTGATGTGGACATGCTCCGAAGGCAGGTTTCAATGTGGGTGGAGACATGGGGTGACAGGCAGTGAGGAGCAATGGGGGCTGGAGAGCTAACGGGAAAGCTCCAACACGTGGAAGGGGAAAGAGAGAACCAATGAAAAAGCCCCATGCACAGCTTCACAGTCGGTCAGCTCTAGGCTCTGGCTGTCTGTCACTGACTGTGCAGGACTCTCGGGGGTGCGGGTGGGGAGACGGGACCAAGACATTTGTTTTTTAAAACAATGACAGAAAACTGACTTACCAGAAGTAGTATGGAGGGGCTGTCTTGGCTTTCCTCCCTTCCTGCCCATCTACTTACCTTCCTCCCTCCCTCCCTCCTTCTCTCCCTCCCTCCCTCCTTCTCTCCCTCCCTCCCTCCCTCCCTCCTTCTCTCCCTCCCTCCCTCCCTCCCTCCCTCCCTCCCTCCCTCGCTCCTTCCCTGCTTTCTGCCTTCTTCCTTTCTCCAGGCTTCCTTTATTCCCCCCCCCCCCCACACCTCCACTCTGAAGCAGGGTCTTACCTTGTTCCCAGATTTGCTGAGGGTTTGGGGCCCTCCTGCCTCAGTTTCCCAAGGCCTGGGAGTACAAGCAGGTCCGACCACATCCCTCCTGCCTTCTCAGTCAGTATCTGTACTGAAGTATTAACTGAGATTTTACTGTGGCAACAAAAGCCAACAGAATGTGTGCGTTTGTGACTCATGGGCTTGCTTAGTGGTGCCTTAGTGAGGCAGCATACGATGACAGCAGCATATGACATTGCCAAACTGTCCAGTCCTACAAGGCAGCTTGGCCACTGTAAGAGCAGCACTGTTGGATTTCCAGAAGGAATCTCCTTTCCCCCTTTAAATTCATTAGTTAGAAAACTTATTCTCCAGGGTTTCAAGTAAGAAAAACAGATTATATTGAAATGAACATTAGGCATTCTGTTTAGCAAACTAGTGTGATCCAGAGTAATTGTAAAGATTTATATTTATTATTTAATATATGTGTGTCTTTGAGTCTGTGTGTGTATTTATGTGTATGTGTGTGTGTGTGTCTACAAGTCTCTGTGTGTGTGTGTCTGTGAGTCTAAGTGTGCATGTGTGTGTGTCTGTGAGTCTCTGTGTGTATGTATGTGTATGTGTGTGTGTGTGAGTTTGTGTGTATGTGTATGTGTGTGTGTGAGTCTGTGTATGTATGTGTGTATGCATCTGTGTGTGTGTGTGTGTGTATCTGTGTTTGTCTGTGTGTGGATATGTGCATCTGAGTGCAGGTGTCTGGGGAGGCCTGAGGTGTCGGATTCTCCCTGGAGCTGGAGTTACAGGAGACTGGAGCCACCTCAGGTCCTGTGTAAGAGCAGTAAGCACTCTGACCCACCAAGACATCTCTCCAGCCCTGACCCAAAGCCATTTTTTAAATGTCACGTTTTCCCAGTATAAGGAGCCACTTTTCTGAGGAGTAGACACCAGTCTTGTTTCTCCCTCAGCTCTTAACTTACATTGCACAAGTACTTACTAACAGTACACTGCTCGGCTGTGTGTCCTTTGGATTTGTTCACCCTCCGGAACTCTGGGGCCTCATTTTATGCCATGTGTTCTTGTTACTACAAAAAAGCTACTAAGAGAGCCTAGGTGGAAAGTTTTTGCTACGTGTGTACTCACTCCTAAAATAATTTCAATGACTGTTTATTCATTGAGCTAAACTCCTAGCTAATGCATTGCTATAGAAGCTTTATTCCAAATGTTAACTTATGGCTATGGTATTTTTTTTTCATGTTTGATTTTATGAAAGCCAACTAGCTATTTCTAAGCTCACATATTGTTTGCTTATTACACCATTTATAGCCCTGATTAGCAACTATATTAAGTCAACTTCCTATGAAACATGGGTTAATGATATTATTTGCAGATAAATATATGACAGGGAGATTTTATGGTGAGGTGACTCGCACTGTGTTTGCATAAGCATCTAGCTTGTGCCTTGAGTGACTGTTTGTTCAGTTTCTTTTGCAGCTGGGTGTGTAGCTTCCAGGAAAGAAGAAGAAAAAGAGAGAATTCCATGGAAGCTAAAGGACTTACTAAAGGTGCCATGTGAGAGGAAAAACCAAGTAAGGGTACTGGTTGAGGTTCAAGGTCTCTTGTTTCCAGGGAACAAGTTGGTAATGGTTCTACCAAGGGTTTGAACTCATGACCTAGGTAGGCATCATTATATTAGACACAATCAATTGAGTTCTCTAAAGGAACCTGTGTGTGAAACCCTACGTCAAATCTAAAGCAGTACATGCTACATCATCCTGGTACCATTGCTTCTATTGTAATCACAACTGAGAGAGTTCTGGAAAGGGTCTTTATGAGAAATTGATAATATATCCCATAAGGCAAAATAATTCTTCAAGTTTGCATTCCCACCAACAGTGGAGGAGTGTTCCCTTTGCTCCTCATCATCTGCAACATAGACTGTCATTAGTGTTTTTGATCATTGCCATTCTGACAGGTGTAAGGTGGTATCTCAAAGTCGTTTTGATTTGCATTTCTCTGATGATTAAGGATGTTGAGCATTTCTTTAAATGTCTTTCAGCCATTTGAGATTCTTCTTTTGAGAATTCTCTGTTTAGCTCTGTAGCCCATTTTTTAATTGGATTGTTCAGTATATTGATGTCTAGTTTCTTGAGTTCTTTATATACTTTGGAGATCAGTCCTCTGTCATATATGGGGTTGGTGAAGGTCTTTTCCCATTCTGTAGGCTGTCTTTTTGCCTTATTGACCATGTCTTTTGTGCTACAAAAGCTTCTCAGTGTCAAGGAAATCAGTATGGCGGTTTCTCAGAAAACGGGGAATTGATCTACCTCAACACCTAGCCATACCACTCTTGGGCATATACCCAAGGAATGCTCAATCATACCACAAAGATACATGCTCAACTATGCTCATAGCAGCACTATTTGTAATAGCCAGAACCTGGAAACAACCTAGATGTCCCTCAACTGAAGAATGGATTAAGAAAATGTACAGCCGGGCGGTGGTGGTGCACGCCTTTAGTCCCAGCACTCGGGAGGCAGAGGCAGGTGGATCTTTGTGAGTTAGAGGCCAGCCTGGTCTACAGAGCGAGATCCAGAAAAGGCGCAAAGCTACACAGAGAAACCCTGTCTCGAAAAACCAAAAAAAAAAAAAAAAAAGAAAAAAAAAAAGAAAATGGGGTACATATACACAATGGAATACTACTCAGCAGAGAAAAACAATGACAGCATGAAATTTGCAGGCAAATGGATGGAACTCGAAAATATCATCCTGAGTGAGGTGACCCAGACCCAGAAGGATAAACATGGCATGTACTCACTCATAAGTGGATTCTAGATATAAATCAAAGAACAATCAGACTGCAACCCACAGAACCAGGGAGGCTACATAGCAGGGGGGACCCTAGGATGACTGTGGCTTATAATAAGTTTTGGTTTTACTCAATCACTGGGCAAGCCTCAATGAAACATTTCACTATTAGGATAAGAATTCATACTGTATCAAGCTGACAATAGAAAAATAAATAAATTAATTAAAAAATAATTCTTCAAGATTCAACAGCACAGATTAGGCTCATGTCAAAGTCACAGGGAACAACAAATGCTCTATAAATATAATGAAATAGCTACTGGTACCCTGAAAACAAAGGAGAAATTCCATATGTCACAATGAAAAATCCCCACAAGACATTTCCTTCCCTTCAGAAGGAAAGTGAGACTTGATTTGTCTCTCTAATAACTAACCATCCTGAGCGTGTGAGTCACTGTAACTGACATGATTAGCTTGCAGGGGAAAAGGTCTACTACCTACCTTCACACATTCTGTCCAGTCCATGGTCAGCGGTCATGTTGCTTTGAGCTTGTGGTGAGGCAGCATACGACGACAGCAGCATAGGACATTGTAAAACCATCCAGTTCACAGCCAAGAACATAAAAAGAAAGGACTGGCCTATGAACCTCCCACAAAACACCATCCCCTCCCAGTAACATCGCCCAGAAGACCAAAACTTCAAAACATGAGCTTGGTGGGGTCTGACTTCTAAATTAGAGCACCTGCAGATACAGACTTGCAATGAATTCATTCAACCAGGAATGTTATTGAGCTTTTCTTGTCACGAGTGGTTAGGACATAGAGATGACAAAGATGTACTAATGTGTGGTTTCTATGGAGCCCATTTTATAATAAGAAAATACAGTTCATAATAATGTTATCTAAGCTTCCAGACACAATAGGATTGATGCACACATGAACTCACAGGGACTATGGCAGTGTGCACAGGGCCTGCCCAGGTCTAAGCCAGTGCTGAGAGGGGGAAATGGACACAATCCCCCATCCTTAATCTAGAAGCTATCCCCAGTTGCTAACCCCTGGCAAAGGAAAAGGAAGTTTTCTCCAACAGAATGTCATTGGGTACACAAGCCACCCTGAAGGGCAGGCCACGTGCCCAATAGGAGATGGCCTACATAAAACAAACTCAGTAGTGTTTTTGTCTTATAATGCTTCAGGCATCTTTAACCTTATAGATCTTTTGCTTACATATGATGATGTCCAACTTTGTTTTTATGATTTTTTTTATGTGTGTGTGAATGTATGTATCTCAGTGTCTGACTGTGTGTATCTCAGTGTCTGTCTGGGTGTATCTCAGTGTCTGACTGTGTGTATCTCAGTGTCTGTCTGTGTGCATCTCAGTGTCTGTCTGTGTGCATCTCAGTGTCTGTCTGTGTGTATCTCAGTGTTTGTCTGTGTGTATCTCAGTGTCTATATGTGTGTATCTCAGTGTCTGACTGTGTGCATCTCAGTGTCTGTCTGTGTGAATCTCAGTGTCTGACTGTGTGCATCTCAGTGTCTGTCTGTGTGCATCTCCGTGTCTGTCTGTGTGCATCTCCGTGTCTGTCTGTGTGCATCTCCGTGTCTGTCTGTGTATATCTCCGTGTCTGTCTGTGTGCATCTCAGTGTCTGTCTGTGTGTATCTCCGTGTCTGTCTGTGTGTATCTCAGTGTCTGTCTGTGTGCATCTCAGTGTCTGTCTGTGTGTATCTCCGTGTCTGTCTGTGTGTATCTCAGTGTCTGTCTGTGTGTATCTCAGTGTCTGTCTGTGTGCATCTCAGTGTCTGTCTGTGTGCATCTCCGTGTCTGTCTGTGTGTATCTCAGTGTCTGTCTGTGTGCATCTCCGTGTCTATCTGTGTGCATCTCAGTGTCTGTCTGTGTGCATCTCAGTGTCTGTCTGTGTACATCTCAGTGTCTGACTGTGTGTATCTCAGTGTCTGTCTGTGTGCATCTCTGTGTCTGTCTGTGTGCATCTCCGTGTCTGTCTGTGTGTATCTCCGTGTCTGTCTGTGTGTATCTCAGTGTTTGTATGTGTGTATCTCAGTGTCTGTGTGCATCTCGGTGTCTGTCTGTGTGCATCTCGGTGTCTGTCTGTGTGCATCTCCGTGTCTGTACGTGTGCATCTCAGTGTCTGTACGTGTGCATCTCCGTGTCTATCTGTGTGCATCTCCGTGTCTGTCTGTGTGTCTGTCTGTGTGCATCTCAGTGTCTGTCTGTGTGCATCTCAGTGTCTGTCTGTGGGCATCTCCGTGTCTGTCTGTGGGCATCTCCGTGTCTGTCTGTGTGCATCTCCGTGTCTGTCTGTGTGCATCTCAGTGTCTGTCTGTGTGCATCTCAGTGTCTGTCTGTGTGAATCTCCGTGTCTGACTGTGTGCATCTCCGTGTCTGTCTGTGTGCATCTCAGTGTCTGTCTGTGTGTATCTCCGTGTCTGTACGTGTGCATCTCCGTGTCTATCTGTGTGCATCTCCGTGTCTGTCTGTGTGTCTGTCTGTGTGCATCTCAGTGTCTGTCTGTGGGCATCTCCGTGTCTGTCTGTGTGTCTGTCTGTGTGCATCTCAGTGTCTGTCTGTGGGCATCTCCGTGTCTGTACGTGTGGCTTGTACTTTTGCTTTGCCTCTCTTTTCCCTGTTCATTTGCTTTGTCCTATTCTTGTTTGCTTGTTTTTATTTTATCTTACCTTATGATATTATTATTATTGTTGTTCTTGGAGGCTTGTTTGTATTCTAATGAGAGAGAGACAAAGACAGGGTGTGGATTTGGGTGGGTGGGGAAGTGGGGGAGGATCTGGGAGGAGCTGGGGAAGGGGAAACCAAGATCAGAATATATTGTATGAAAAAAAAATCTATTTTCAAAAAAATTTAAAAGACGTTAGCTAAGGAATCAGAAAGAACTGACCGTTAAAAGGTGACACAAAGGGGTTAGAGAGAAGGCTCGTGTTCCTCTTTTAGAGGACCTGGGTTTGATTCTCAGCACTCACATGGTGGCTCACAACTATCCATACTTCCAGTTCCAGGGAATCTGAGACCCTCTTCTGATCTCTTTGGGGATTGTGCACATGTGCACTATGCATACATACATGCAGGCAAGCATACACGTGTGTGTAAATAAAAGTAAATGAGTCTTTTTTTAAAAAGGCTGCCTGATTTCTCAAACCTGGAAACATTCTCTTGAGAACCAGTGTGACGACTCAGTGGGTTGAAGTGAAAGCCTGGGAACTGAGTTTGATGTCCAGAACCCGTCATGGAAGGTAAGAACCATCTCCTGAAAGTTGTCCTCTGACCTCCACATGCGTGTGTTATGTGTGTTCCTGTACACACAGGCACGAGCACACACACATGCACACACACGTACACATACACACATACACAAGCACATGTACACACACTTATGCACGCACACATACACACTCCAATAATAATGAAAATAAAGCAAAACTCTCTTGAAATCACAAATTAGTGTAGAGATTAGTGCAGATGTGGTCTGTTCAGTGGAGTTCGATGAAGGTACTCTAATGTTCCACAATTGACATATCCTCAGCAATTTTGTAGTTTCACTAAGGACTTTGCCTTTGAAAGCACACAGGCTCTCCTTTGACCCCTGGACCCTCTGTTTGTCAGCACTGTGAACTTAGGCAAAGCTTTAGATGCTTCGAGTTTTAGCTTCCTGGGGTGGAAAATGATTTGCTACATTATAAGGGAAGCACATAGTGTCTGGCAGGTTTATTATTCAGGAACTACCACATCTTCCTTCTGATGGAAGGAAAGTGAGGCTCCATAGGAGAAAACTGATTTTTCCTCTGCCGTTTCTGCACGGCACACCAGGTGGAGCTCATTTTGACAATAGGTATAAAGTTTAGAAACACATCCAGGAATCCGAGCTATGTTTCTTTTGTTTCTTTGCAGAATGATTTTTATTAAAATGCACATAATTCCTTCAAGATCACTGCTGGTTTTAGATTGAAAGGCAGTTTCACCCAACCCAGCTTTGCAGGGTAGAATGAACACTTGTCAAATCCTATTTAGCCTTCCGGAAGTGTCCTCACAACAGGCTTTGCCTACCACTAGTTTTCAGAGCTGGAGAACAGAGTTCACATTAGGTTAAGGGTGAAATGAGAGTTTAACTCAGAACCCTCATCTCCGGGCTCTGATCTAAGCATTCCTCCTTCAGGTAGAGGTTTGGTGTTTGCAAAGCAAAGGACTCAAATTTCCTGACACTCTGTGGCCTGGAGCATTTATCAAAATAAACTGCAAGTGCTGGGGGCCTGCCCCAGCCTTCGGAGATAGGAAGAATGCTGTGCATGTGGTGAGTGCTGAGGGAGTGGGCCATGAGTACACCCAGGGGAACAGGCTTTCTGGAGGTTTCTATTTCCCCAACCCAGCCGTCTCTCTATTAGTAACAGAAGCCTTGCCTTTCTCAGTCTTAGGCATCTGGTTCCATCTCAGATGCTCTAAAGTTAAAGTAGAATACAAAGAGAATATTTGGGGCCTTCAGATTCAGTAACGCTTGTTAAAGCAGAAGTGATAAAAATATTAGCTATAATTATGGGCATACCTTGTTTGCAGAAGTTATCAATGTCAATAACAAATTACTATATTCAGAATAGTGATTTCTATAGTAATAAACTTGCTATGTCATCTTTCTCTTGTACATACTAGGAACTTCTACAAAACTCCAAAGTATTTTGATGCTTTTTGTTGTTGTTATTGTCTCATTTCACAGAAGAGGAAACTAAAACTCAGCAAAACAATGTCATTTCCTTAAGTTACCCAACCAGGTAGGTAATAGTACTGGGACTATAAAACTCTGACTTCTAAGCTATTTGTCACACACACAGAAATTCATTTTCACCTGCATTTCCTAGTTTTGATCCAATGTTGCTAATGATTAACATTGTTGTCAGTTGTGATCAATAATGCTTTGCTCAGAAGAATACAGAAATTAGAAGGTGGTTCCCCAAAAGCCCGTGTATGAAAGGCTTAGTTCTCGGGGTGATGCTATTGGGAGGTGATGGAACTTTATGGGAGGTTTGTAGGCTAGTCCCCTCCTTTCTTTTCTGTTCCTTTCCATGAACTGAATGGCATCATGTATGCTGCCTGGCCACAAGCCCAAATCATCAAGGCCACTTGATTATCATGGGCTGGAATGAAATGATCTCGGCCTTGGCTTTTCCTTTCTAAGTGTCTTAGTTAGGGTTTCTATTGCTGTGAAGAGACACCATGACCACGGCAACTCTTATAAAGGAAAATATTTAATTGGGGCTGGCTTATAGTTTCAGAGGTTTAGTTCATTATCATATAGTGGGAAGCATGGCAGTGTGCAGGCAGACATGGCGCTGGAGAAGAAGCTGAGAGTTCTACATCAGGATCAACAGGTAGTAGGAAGTGAAGTGCTACACTGGATGTGATTTGAGTATGTGAAACCTTAAAGGCTACTCCCTAGTGAAATACTTCCTCCAACAAAGCCACACCTCCAAATAGTGCCACTCCCCATGGGCCTATGGGAGCCATTTTTATTCAAACCACCACAGTAAGCAAATGACTCCGTGATTGTTTACTTTTGTGCTTGTGAACCCAAAACTCAGACAAATTCTGACCCAGCTTTCCCAGTCTTAGGGTTTTTGCTGCCATGCTGCTGAAGTCAGCTCTGAAGACTTCCTTCAGCCTCTATTGCTGCCAGACTGAGTCACGAGCTGGGTCTTCTGATGTTTATTTATAGATGTTACTTTCATCCAAAATAAAAGGAAAGTTATGACAGGCCAGTGTTCACCTCAGAGGACTCATACAAAGTAGGGATTTGCTCCCGAAGTCACCTGAGATGATGATGATGTCAGAAGCTAATGCTGCTGGTTACTGACTTGACAGTCACATTCAAAATTGCCACCTGAAGCAAAAAAGGCTTAGTTCTTTTCTTGCAAGTGCAGTGTAGCACTTCTTTTGGCCATGAGGATGAACATCCCTCATTCATCCATTTCCTTTCAACACCATCTGGGATTTGTAGTGCATTTCACACTTTGTATAAATCAGGAACTAAGAGAGTTCAAAGCCCAAATCTCCTATTGACTCAATGTTCCAGGGCGTCTGAGTGAGTCCAGAGCATTCCAGCCTGGGTAATATACAGTACATTTGTATATTTGTTATAAAGTGTTATTCTAGAACAACAAGACTAATAAAAGATGGGAAGAGCAAGGAAGTGAAAGCAGGATGACTCTTGCTTCAAACACATGAATGATAAATGAATAATTTATTCATTTAAGAATACTGTGCTTACTTAACTAGACCATAGGCACTATGCTAAGAGATCCTTCCTCATGTTGCACTGGTCACCAAACTTAGCACCCAGCAGTGGAGTGACCCCAACAGTGTCACAAAATACAGCACAAGTCACAATGGGCTTTCTTCTAAAATTAAAAAAAAAATCTGAGGATCCAATTTACTATGGATCTTTTCAAAGAGAGGGATTAAAAACATAAGGGAAAGAAATATTTCCTTTTACCACTGCTGGAACCCCCACAACAAAAGACAGATTAAGGAGACAAAGGCATCTACATTTATAGGATAGGAGCTTCCCAGGACCTGAGCACCTTGGAAATGAGCCAACTGATGTGTGTGTGTTGGGACTTGAGCTCCAGTCTTCAGCAAGGGCAGCATGCTCTCTAACCCATCATCCCTCTAACCCATCATTAAATTCCTCCTTGTTTGAAAGTATAATAGTTTTTGAGACTTTCATATATTCATGCAATATATTTTGATCATAGTCATACCCATTCCTCTCCCTAACTCCTCCCAGAATCACCCCTTTCCAACTTTGTGTCCTCTTGTTTTGTTTATATATTTTTAATAATCCACTGATTCCAATTTGGGCTGCCCATTACTCACATGTGTGGGACCATCCACTGGAGCATGGTTGACCTAGTAGGGTCTTATCATAAAGGTGCAGGTATCTAAAGTTGATAGAAACCAGATATTCTTTGGTAGCAGAGAGGAATGTTCCGGAAGCTGTCCACTCAAATAACCCATTAAGGTAGGCATGGTTTATCATGGCTCTGATTGCTTTCTGTTGGCTCAGGTAACATAATGAGAGTCCCCAAGAATATCCCACAAAGATGATGCTTCCCTGAAAGCTATTGAAAGCTATTGAGAGAACTTTCTACTCAGTGAATCAGCTTTTATATTGTTTACACATTTGATCTTCCTATGAATTACTCATAGACTATTTCAGAATTATTTGTCACAGAATCTTTTTGGAAGAAAAATGCAATGAGAAGGGCACTTTTGTTTTGGGAAATATTTTAGATATTTATTTATATTGCATGTGTATGGATGTTTTGACTGTATTTATGTGTGCTGTGTGTGGTCCTGGTATCTGTGGAGGTCAGAAAGGACAGTGGCTCCTTTGGAACTGGAGTTATAGGCAGTTGTGGGCTTCTATGTGGCTACTGGGAATCAAATCCATGACCTCTGAAAGAATAGCAAGTTCTTTTAGCTGATGAGCCCTCTCTAGTCCCCACAAGATTTATTTATTTTGGGACCTCTCCAGCCCCTACAAGCTATATGTATGTATGTATGTATGTATGTATGTATGTATGTATGTCTATGTGCGTGTGTACACATATGAATTTAAGCATCCACAGAGGCCAGGGGAAAGCACCAGATGTCCTGGGGCTGGAGTTGCAGGTAGTTACCAGGTGGATTCTGGGAACTGAACTCTAGTACTCCACATAAGCTGCATGTGCTCTTAACCACTGAGCCATCTCTCCAGGTCCTTTCAGTGTCCTTTAAGAGAATACTTGGTCCTGACCCAGATGTTGCATAGTTCATAGATGGATGATGTAACAGCTTTCTTACCTGAAGTTAATGTAAGTTATCATAAGTTTAATAATTCAAGTGTGTGGAGAACGAAACTGATCTTTGTCCTAAAGCAGACATGTGACCCTCTAAGATTGGGTGATGTTTTGGTCAGGTCTTTGGTAAATGGATGGAGATGAGGGTGATCCCACATGTTGTTATGATGCGGAGTAGGAAGGAAAAGGAATATCTGCTGTCAGACTATATGCTGTCACATCTCTGTGACAAAAGTCGGGTAAACAAGAGTGAAGTATAACCAAGTTATTTAGTCCAGTGTGTGTGAGTGGGGAGTCTTCATAAATGAAGAATCAGGGGGCAGAGAAAACTCTGTTATGATAAGGAATCAGAACAGTGTGTCCACGTTTGATTGGGTAAAGGAGCCATGAACTTAGAGTAAGAAACTTTGAGGACAAGGCCAGGGCCATTGCTGCAGACTCTTGTGGCATGACTGTGTCTTCATTGCTTCCCCCTTCCCCCACTTGAAGGTCAAAGATGCTCTTTGCCTCTGCAATTGTCATGAATCCAGGTGTCAGGTGCACCCTGGTCCCCAACAAAGGCAAGAGCTCTTCCTTGGAAGACTTAAGCACAAGTAACCTGACTATTTAAAGTGATCGGCTTGAGTGAATGGCTGCACCAATGTGATTCAGATCAATAACAGTCATCATGCCTGCACACCACCAAGGAGTCCTCCAGCATATGGGGATGTAAAGAAAGCAAAGAGGCTCTCTAGAGACCAACTTACAGAGACTCCTAACACCAATGACCAAGTAGCTTCTTAAATGATAATCACATTCCCTCCAAGACCTCTTCCCTCTCATTTATATCTCTATGCATGGTTACTTGGAAGTTAATGCCCATGAGCTTTTCAATGTCATTGCCAACATAGTAATGCTTTTCTGTCATAGGATTTAGCAAATTAGAGACTCTGAGTAAATAATTAAAATTAAGACTATTGTTAAATACTAGGCCAACTTGTTTCCACATTGCTCAGATTTATGATGGTATAACAATATTCTAGTTGCTGGGTATTTATCCCTATTAAAATTCACAATAAGCTACAGCTTCCAAAATAAAATCAGGAATTACATGGTGCAGAGGAGTTCTCTTTATTTTTGTAAAATTCTGACTCCATGTAGTAACCATTCACAGGAGAGAGATTGGGGCCCTTGTAGAAGAAATTTATGCTATCAACATTTCTTGAAGCATTGTGATTGTCAATGTTATAGTTCATGCATCAATCAATCATAGGTATGTGCATTACTGTTGGTCAGGTAGTAGATACATATTTCTGATTTATGGGTCAATATTTAACTTTCCTCTGGACAGGAGGAAGTGATAGCTGTTTGAACAGAAAAACAAATAAGCAAGCTTACTGTGTCATTTGGCACCTTGTGTTTCAGTGTCAGCTGAGCAAATTTGAGAAATCTAGTTGGAGAAAATTATGCCCCAATGGAAAGTCCCATAAACATCACTAACAAGAAAAATCTCCTATTGGGAAGCAGCACCAACTGACCGTGATAATTAGTCTCATCTAGAGAACAATTACAGGACTCAGGAGGGCGAGACAAAGGCTTTCATCCTGTCCTGGTCTGGGGTTAAAAACTCCTGACCCAAGCAAAAGAGCCGCTTGTTCCCAGATGTGAACCACCAAAGTAGTGACACCTCAGGTCTCAAGCCTCGGTCAGACCTGTTGTAGAGGTTTGCAGAGGGAGGCTCTGATGCCAGCTTCCATGGAGTGTCTCTCTTCAGATCCATCTCATGGCTGATGTCAACTCCAAAAGCTAGACAAAACAGGGAACGGCAAAGACACAAAGCCATCTGTATGGATTGCTGGAAGAAAAATCTAGGCAGATCTGATCTGAGGGGCTAGGACAGCTTGGGGAAAGGAAGAACACACGTGAGGCCTTAATTCCCTGCTGCTTTTATCCCTCCGGGTGGGAAGAAATCAGCAACCAGACCCTGGAGTAACCCAGTGAAGGCCATTTTCAGAGGTGAGGGAATGTAGCAGAAGACTGAACCAGTACTCTGTATACAGGACCCTGGCATTGGGTATTGTCTATGCTGTACATGCACTGGGTGAGACACAGAACCCCCACAAATGATAGCTGGTGAGAGCCTGAAACCACTAAGCCTAAGCCGGTGGTATTTTACAAGCCAATATCATGGGGAAAGTTGATTTTAGGCTTTTCATCATAAGTACCCTACACAATCATTTGAAATATTTGCAAAGGTATGCTCCAGAAGAAAAAGTAAAGAAGAAATATCTTGCAGCTCCTTATATGAATCTATTACAGCCTTGAAATTGACAACTAGGAAGAACATTAGAAAAAGTAAAATTTCAAATCTAATTTCTGATAAAAGTATACATTGAAAATATAAGCTATTAGCAAGCCAAATGAGATTGTTTTAGGAACAATTGATTTATTATTAAAACTTAATAATCATAATATATCATAGTAAAATAATATCAGAAAACATCACATCTTGGTAGAATCTGAAGATGAATTATGTAACATGCTCATGCTCAACATATTTGGATTTCAAAATAGGAAAAATCCTTTATACCATTAATGGAAACATCCAAATAACTAATCATGTAAAGAAAAAAAAAGTAAACACCTTTTCCACCAAAGCTGAAAATAAGACAAAGTTATTTGGGACTATTTCTATTGAATATTATATTATACAAGGCTTAGCCAGTATATTAGGTCAAGAAGCAAAAGAAGAGTGTTATAAAAAAATAGAAAGTTTTAAAATGTTACTAGTTGAAGTTAATATGATAATTCACACAGGAAATCTAATGTATATTATATATATATAAATCCTATTCATATATATATATATACATATATGTCTTGATAGGTGAGCTAACAAAGCCACTGAATAGAAGATAAATATATACAAAACTCTACTTTTCCACATAATAGCAACAAGCATGGCATGTGGACAAGTGCATTTTTATAAAAAGAGTTTGTTTATAATGTCATTAAAACCACTCTAAATGGAAAACTACAAAACGTTATTGAGCAAAATACTGAATAAAGAAACAACTCTACATACATCCAGTCACTGGATTTATATATAATTATATAAATATAATATAATATAATTTATATATATTATTAGATTTCCTGTGTGAATTATCATTTAATTGTATTTTTTACTTCAATTCATGAATATTTTTTAATGCTAGTCAAGACCTTTGCTAACTACTTCTGTATATCCTAATGTCTTCACCTTTCTCTGCCTTGAGTTTTAACTCTCTTCATGGTATATTTTGTGGCAAAAGTTCTCGAGGAAGGGTTGTGGAGAAGAAAGAGTTCAGTGAGAAGTGGATGGGACAGGATAATCAGGGGGAATTCATTGAAGTAAACATTATATATCTATATCTATATATAATCTCAGCATTTTATTCAAGGCTTATTTACATTTTTTATTTATGGCTATAACTTGATTTTTCACTATATATATATATATATGTATATACATACACACACAAATATGTACACACATATGTACATACATATACATACATATATATATGACATTATGAAAGAATAAATAAAATTTAAAAAGCCAAAGCTGGAGAGATGGCTCAGCAGTTAAGAGCACTTGTTCTTGCAGAGAACCCAGGCTTTGTTCCCAGCATCCACATGGAAGCTCATAACATATGTAACTCCAGGTTCCAGGACACCAGGCATGCATGTGGTGTATGTACACATATGCAGGCAAAACACTCTTACACATAAAACTTTAAAATGACATATAAATTTAAAAATTTAAATGAAAAAGCCAACCATAGGATAATGTATAACTCCATTTATATGAAGGCCAACAAGAAATATTAGCCTGTGGTTATGGGAATATTGATTATCTGCCTTTGAAGACTGATGGTTGAGGATACTAGAGAGGGGTCAGAAGGAGTCTTCTGGGGTGCAGGTAGTTCTTATTTCTTACTTTAGCTGTTGGTTATCTAGGGAGTTTGGTCAAAAACTTGCTGAGTTGTAGTATTTATTTCTACTGAATGTATGTAGCTATCCCTCTGCATTCATGAGATATTGGCTTCAGGGCTCCCATCCATATCCATGGATGCTGAAATCCCTTATATGAGATCAGGCAATATTTGCACATCATCTATCCACATCTTATTATATACATCAAATCATCTCTAGATTACTTAAAATACTGAATATAATGTAAATTCCATATTAACAGTTGTTATACACTCCTGTTTGAAGAATAAGGACAAGAAAGACATCTGTAATGTTCTGTTCAAGTTTTTCTGAATAGTTTCTATCTGGTATTGGTTGAATTTATGAGACTGGCAGATGACTACCTTATATTTCAACACCAAGATTCACCACAAATACGTTTTATCTAACTTCCATCATAAAATCATTAGGTTTTTAAGGCCCTTTTGAGTGGAAATTTATCTACAAGTTCTAAGCTTTCATGGCCAGTTGTGATGCTGACCATACTTGCTGCATGTACTACATACAGGCTGTGAGACTGTATTACTGTGGTACAGCAGCTGTGATACTGGAGTGTGGGAAGGGCATTGTTATTACTTGGGAAGCAGGCCATGAATCCAGTTTTCATCTTCATGATAACCTTTCAATTTCAAATGATAAGCTACTTATTTTGCTTGCAGTTAAAATAGTGAATTATCTGTGACTTGTTCCACAGGTGGTTATAGACACAACATGAGATTAGCTGTTAGTTGGCGTCTCTGAATTTACAGTTCTTTTGGATGGTTTAGGGCAGAGCAGAGAGGAAGTGGCTGTGGCCTTCAAGGAGCTGAATGCACTTACTGTGATTCTGGGGTACTGAAGGAAGTTTGGCTGAGTTTGGTGTTTTCTTTCTCTGTCTCTGTCTGTCTGTCTGTCTGTCTGTCTTTCTGTGTGTGAGTGTGTGTATAATTGTGTGTTCACCACTCATTTTAGGTAATAGCTGGCTAAGTGGGAAATGACCTGAACTTAATTTCAGAATCATTTTCCTTTCATTTTCTTTCTCCCCTTTCTTCCTCTCTTTCTTTCCATCCCTCATTCCCTCTTTTCCTTCTTTCCTTTCTTCCAAAAAGGTCTTCATCTAGTAAACAACTACAACCCAAATCAAATCTTTGAAATCATGTGATTAAGGGTTCTAAACAAATACCAACTTTCTTTGACCATGTGATTTATCACTTGCTAGTATGCAGATGTGCAATTCATAAACCTAATCTCACTGTCTTAACATTTCCATTGCTGTGATAAAATGCCATGACCAAAAGCAGATTGAAGTTTATTGGCTTATGTGTCCTGGTCACAGTCCATTGAGGGAAGTCAAGGCAGAATGCTGGAGGCAGGAACTAAAGTAGAGGCACTGGAGCAGTGCTGCTTACTGGTGTGCCTCTCATGCGTTGCCCATTCTCTTTCTTAGAGCACCCAGGACCACTGGCCCCTATGTGACACCACCCACAGTGGGCTGAGTTGTCCAACATCAATCATCAGTCAAGAAAATGCACTGCAGGATTGCTCACAGGACAATCTTAAAGAGACATTTTCTCAATTGAAAGCCCTTCTGTCCAAATAACTCTAACTTGCATCAAGTTGACAATAAACTAGCCAGACATTCACTGAGTTCTGAAAATGTCAATGTAGTTTGAGCAAGTATTAAGTGAATGTAGCATGAATCTTAAAAGGTCTTACTAATAAAATCAAACCTTGGAGCCAGGTGTCGGGGTGAAGATCAGAGAAGCAGAACAAGCCGCAGCCACCTCACCTCGCCAGTTCCTCAGCTGATCCTGTTTCCTCAGACTGGATGCCTCTCAGCTGAACTGTGCTGCTCAAAAGCCTAAAAGCTTAACCAGCCTAGTTTCTGGTCCTCATGCCTTATATACCTTTTTGCTTTCTGGCATCACTTCCTGGGATTAAAGGCTCACTTTCTGGGATTAAAGGCATGAGTCACCATGCTTGGCTGTATCCTTGAACACACAGAGATCCAGGTAGATCTCTGCCTCTGGAATGCTAGGATTAAAGGTGTGAGTGCCACCATTTTCTGGCCTCTATGTCTGTCTAGTGGCTGTTCTGTTTTCTGACCCCAGATAAATTTATTAGGGTGCACGATATATTGGGGAACACAATATCACCACAAGTGAACTCATGATCTGATCCTCCTTCCCTTCCCTTCCCTTCCCTTCCCTTCCCTTCCCTTCCCTTCCCTTCCCTTCCCTTCCCTTCCCTTCCCTTCCCTTCCCTTCCCTTCCCTTCCCTTCTTCCCTTCCCTTCCCTTCTTCCCTTCCCTTCCCTTCTTCCCTTCCCTTCCCTTCCCTTCCCTTCCCTTCCTCTACCCTCCCCTCTCCTCCCCTCCACTTCCTCTCCTCTCCCCTCCCCCTTCCCTCCCCTTCCTCTCCCCTCCCCTCCCCTTCCCTTCTCTACCCTTCCTTTCCTTCCTTCTCCTCCCCTTTCCTTCCCTTCCCTTCTCTTCTCTTCCCTTCCCTTCCTCTCTTCTCCTCCCCTTTCCTATGCTCTCCCTTTTCACCCTCCTTTTTCTGTGGTACTAGAGGCTGAACCCAGGACCATGTACACACTAGGCAAGTGCTGCACCACTGAGCTACGTTCCCACACTCCATGATACTTTTTGACATTATTATTTTTAAATCTTCCCTTCTAATTATAAGTAATCAAAAATAACATCACCACTTTCCATGAGTCAATAATTAAACTGATCTTTTCAATAATAAACTTAAGATGCAGTAACGACATCTAAATTCTGTAATGAGTTGCTATTGTCACAGGTACACACCCAAATCAATTGCTGAATTACAAGCCCATGCTGTATTTTTGAAGAACAGATATTTCTAGGGCAATGCTGCCACCTTTGCTGATTACCTTCCAGTCCAGTTTACTAGCAAATAATTTGGAGATCAAAAGCATACTTTTCAAAAATTTTTAGCTAAAATGGAAACCTCAATTCTTGTATTAGTATCATAGCTCAAAGAATTTTTACATAATCTGTAATCAGGAGGCTTTTAAAATAGTGGACCTAAAATCTAAATTAAAGATGTGTTTAACCCTGGGGCTTCTCTCCAGGAAGAGAAAGCTGGCCATGAAAGAACTACCCACATGCAAAGCAGCCATTGAAAAGAGAGACAGGAGAGCCAGATGTGGTGGGTGCCTGGATTGACTGTGGGAGCCTCTGTGTGAGCTTTAAAAGGAACACCACATGGTATGTCCCCAGGTCCATCTACTCAGGAAGTGAAAGGAGGAAGCATAGACTCACTGCTTCTGGTTCCCAACTGGTCAAGGATAACTTCATGGGTGATACTTTATCTTTGGTTACACTTGCAGGTACTTGGATGCCAAATAGATTTTCATAAGTGATGATCCATGGTGCAGCACCAGACACTCATAGTAGTGGGAATGAGAGGTTCTCAGTATGGGCTCAAGTGAGACACTGCTGGACCATGTCTGCATGAAGTGGCACTGCTGGACCATGTCTGCATGAAGTGGCTTGAAGGAAAGTTGAATTGGTTTCTATATAACTAATGGGGATGAGAAGACTCAAAGTGTCATCTGAGATTTGCTTGATTACAAAAATGTTTTATTATTAAGATTTCATGAATCCAGACTTAAGAATATAAGCAAATTGAAGTCTAAGTCAAACTAGTTCAATTAAAAGGAGATTGTGTCACTCAGAAAAATGACAAATCTAGCCACAGGAAGGTCATGGATGCAGAGTTCCGCGATAGATAGTTACAACTCTAGACTCTAGGATCTGTAACATGTTAGGAGAATTACCAAAGCATTCAGCACTTCAATTTCCTGTTCTGTAAACCTCATAAAATCACATCAGACTCATATATTTGTTGTAGCATTAAATGAATTACATGCAGAAGGTACGTAGACAAATCCCCGGCTCAGTGTTAGTCACCAGCCGTACTGTCCGCATTTCCACTGCCATCATCAAGTTCATCATTCAGGAGTACAGAGTGCATTTCAGGATTCCATTTTCCTCACTTCTTGTGAAGATGTCAGGCTTATAACTCAATAGCTTGGAACCCAAGGGTGAAAAAGTCAATTCTGGTGGGACACTCCTGGGGAGGGCACTAATTGACCCACATCAGGGCTATTAGCATGTCTGCAGCATTTACCACAATGACTGGCTCTCTAAGGCCCAAATCTGAATTACAAGTCCATCTATGGCTGGGAGAGATGGAACTGAGCATAGATACGGTCAACACACCCTAACCACAAAGCGCATGCTCACCACCGTCAAAGACTATTGTAATGAGGTGATGGATGGTAGTGGTAAAACAGAGGTCATCTTCCAGCGACAGAGATGTAGGTACATTTTATTTACTCTTGAATGTCAGTGTGGAAGTCTATAACGCTACTGGCTCCTTAGCAGAACTTGAGGAAGGGAATCTATCTTGTGTTTCTTTCAAGTCCTTGTAACAGACACACATTAATGCTCTGCTAACTGTACCATTGAAAACCTTAATGGTCATGAGATATGAGGATTACTGAAATAATTCCAGGTGATAGAATATTATAGAATAGAAAATGTCTCAGCATGTATCACACAATTTATGTTAACTTTTTGGAATGAACTCTTTTCCATTTCGTGTCAATTTCAAGCTTTTTTCTTCTTTCAATGCAATCATAATATATGTTCTTTACTTTAAAACTATAAAACACAAAAGCCTTCTTTCTTTTCTCTACTTTCACAATCACTGGCAATGATTTGGTGCAAATGGCCAAAGCAGTATTTTCCCTATTAGTTGAAATTGTATTTTATATCATACCCAGTGGTATACCTCTGTTTGTGAGAACTGGACTGCAAGTTAAATTAGCATTGTGTGTATTGATAATCTAAAGAAGTTTTAATGGGCATTAATTTCAGCGTTCACACACTGATATAAGTCTGAACATGATGTCTTTGATGTCCTAGTCACTCAATTTGTGGTCTGTTCTGTATGAAACGACATTTATGATAACTGTCACATGACAAAGAATTTCTACCAACTTTAAAATTATAGTCTAAGTCTTTACTTCTTTTTCTTAACCGCTTCTTTTAAATTACCTAGAGCAAATATAAACATGTCAATTTTTCTTTTCTTAGGAATTTTTGCAGTGTGTTCACTATTTCAAATTTAGCTATTTGCCAAAATGGATCACACTGTCAGAATATGGCATATTTGTATATGACATATAATGACATAAAGAGGATGTATTGAATAATAATTAACTATTGGTAATTATATTTTTGTTTCCTATTTATTCATATTTCTTTTAAAATTCTTTTTTTTTTTTGATTTTTCGAGACAGGATTTCTCCGTGTAGTTTTGATGCCTGTCCTGGATCTTGCTCTGTAGACCAGGCTGGCCTTGAACTCACAGAGATCCACCTGCCTCTGCCTCCCTTTGAGTGCTGGGATTAAAGGCATGTGCCACCACCCCCTGGCTTAAAATTCTTACAAAAATGAGAGTATGTAGATAAACATGATGAATCCATATTGTCTTCAGGAAGATACACCAAAAATACTTGGAAACATGCTAGTTTATAGCCAACCAGAGGCAGGTGATTTATAAATACCTCTGTGTGTTGGGGGTTGGGGTGAGAGCAGATAATAAAAACTCCACCTAAAGTACCCAGGAAACTTATAAATCAAGTTTGAGAGGAAAATAAAATACATTCAGATGTATAATTCCCCCCCCCCCAGTTTCATATACCATTCTAAAAGAGTGAGTGGGAGCCAGTGAGAAGGCTCAGTGGGAAAGGCACCTGCCAGCACGCCTGATGACTTGGGGGTGGAAGAATGGGTGTTACCACAGCAAATAGTTAAGGGAAAAAATAAAAACAAACCCAACAAAATTATTAAATACTGAGACACAGGAAACATGAGACTTAGCACAAAAGAGAAGAGATAGTCCCAGGGTTACTGCTGAAGGGAACTCCCAGCACCACAGCTCTGCAAAGGTGCCATAGAAACGTGGGTCCTGACTGGAGTGGAGGACCACAGTCTCCAGAAACCAGCTTTCAGGAAACCTGAAAGCAACGTCGTCAATGTGCGTCCCTAAGACGTTCAACTTATTAGCATGAAGTTGTCCAAACAGTCCCTTGTTCTCCCTTTACTATTTCTAAAATGCAGAGATATTACTCCTCCCATCCTTGCAGTGGCTGGTTAGCCCCACCCCCCATCAATGCATCTAAAGAATAATCAACCTTATCAGTTTCAAGGAACCAGATTTTGGTTCATTTATCTTGTCTGCTGCTTTTCAGCTCTCTGCTTCGTTGGTTTCGCTTGGACTTTTGTTAATTGCATTTCTTCTCTTTTTTCCTGGGTCCCCTATTTCTACTTTATTGAGATGAATCTGATTTGAGCCCTTTCTCTGAACATGCACACTTAGTGCTGTTAATTCCAGTATCTCTCATGGTCGAAGCTTCCCCTACACTTGAAAATATTCTCTTTCCATTGTCATTCAGCTCCATTTTGACTCCTCTGATCACGTTATCCAAAATCTAAGCCTCTGACCATTTTCTAGGTATTTTCCTGCTGTGGATTCCTACTTTCATCCTGTTGTGACTAGAAAACATGCTCTTTTAAGCTAATTGAGACTTATTTTGAAGCCAGAAGAGGGTCCATTTTGATAAGTATTCCACGTATACACAGCAAATGGATTCATTCTGATGTTTGGAGAGCTTTCCAGAAGTGTGAGTTTAGTCAGGTTGACTGACAGAATTAGTCAACCTTTCTGTATCATTACTGATTCATTGCTTGCTTGTAAAATCAGTTCTCAAGGAAAGAGTGTTAATGGCTGATTGTAATTTTGGCTTTTTTTCCTGTTTCTCTATCCACTTTGTTATGTTTTGAAACTGTTATTAAGTACATACATTTAAGATCCCATTATTTGATATGATGGTCCCTGCAGCATTATGAAAGAAAACTCACTTTCTTTGGTCATGTTCCTTGTTTTGAAAAAATAGCTTAATAAGAGCACGATAATTCCAATATTCTTCTTTCTTGTATAGCAGCCTGGATGTCCAAGACATTATCATGTTCATATTTATTATTAATTATACACACATCTCACTTAACGATATATTATATAAACCACGAATACATAGAAAACTAGGAATTTACAGGAGAAGATAAAAATATATGAGAATGGAGGTTCCCCTATATATTTTTTATTCTTCTAGTAGACCACCGTGCACAAATTCCAGTCTGGGACAAGCCTTGGCAACAACATCTAGGTGCCTCTTCCAGGGTGGACAGACAAGAAGAGCGGGGTTATTAAAACAAAAAATTGTTGAAGATTTCCTTTGTTTTCTTCTGTCTTCTTCTGGACCAAACATATGTAGCATTTGCATATCATACAACTCCTTTTAGTTCAACTTAAGCAAGCACACAAAGTCATTGATAGGATCTGTAATGGGACAAAACTCACATGTATTCTCAGCTTTGTAGGAGATAAAACTGCTAATGTTCCATGATGGAAGTTAGTCTTCAGCAATGCATAACAATGGGAGCAACCGACAGAGAGAGCAAAGTCCGGAGGAACATTTGTGAAGGAGCTGGGAAGTACCTGTTTTCTGGTGGTAAGAGAACATGGGATAGAAGGAAAGGACTCATGGGACAGTGGCTGGAAGCTGTACCATAGAGAACTGATTTTCTGAAACCATAGCAGGAGTGAAGAGCTTTCGCTGAGAGTCCTAGAAGGACAGTGCTGAGGAATCTATGCCACTAAAAACCAGACATTAGTTTGCTCAGAGAGACAGCCGACAGTGGTCACAGTTATTCATAAATCAGGGCAGACGAATATTTTAAACGCTTGAAGAATAGTGCTTAGAGACTCTGAGAGACCTATGAGGAACGAGGCAGTCAGGTGAGGCCCTTGTGACTCCAGACTCAGACCAGAGAACTAATAGTAGCAGAACTGGAAAGAGAAACAGAGAAATGTGGAAAAATAAATAGCAAGGCATGGAAAGCATGGGAATGAATGAGCAGAGAGAGTACTTAAACCTTATGACTTCCTGCCGTGGGAGGCACTATTCACTAGAGAACAGGTTACTGATACTGGTACCTTGAGAGTGGAGCCACCCTTTGTCCAGGACCACCATGTCTTATGAGCTGGCAACACAAAGGTGGGAGAACTTCTTGAGGGCCTTTCTCGACTTGGGGCTGCTTAACATCAGAATGGCAGAATGCAGGGAGATGCCGGTGTAGGTTATCACTTCCCAGGCCCAGTACCAGGAATCATAGATAGTTATGGCTCGTGTAGTAGATATCAGCAGGAGTAGGACATATGATGTATAGAAGATGAGGAAGAAGGCAAGAGACTTCAGAGCCGTGGTGTGAGCCTGGGTGCTGTGATCATGAGGCCTGGGACTGTGGTACCTCATCTGTTGCAAATGCCAATACAGTGAGAGCATAAGCAAGATGATGGAGAGGAGAAACAGGAAGAATGGTGTGACCCACATCAGCAGTGCATGATAACGATAAAAATACCCATACAGCATCTTCCAACTGTAAGTAAGTGTGCAGTTTTTGCTAGCCATCATCTGGAAGGCAATTATACTCCCAGTGACCGAGGAGATGACTGACAGGCCACCAAAGAACAAGGACAAGAACAATAACTTGGGTACTGACCGAGAAATTCTCCATTTCATCCAGGAGAAGATGGGGTGGGAGAAGGAAGAGATCTTCACACAGTAGAAGACGGCCAGCCAGCTGGTGAGCCAGAAAGTGACAGTGTTGATGAAGTCCCAGGGGATCCCCAAATAGTTATTTTTGTACCAAAACACAAAGAAGTTCAGTAAGTTGTTTAGGATGGCTAGTCCATGCAGACAGAACCTGGAGGCAGCTAGGCAGGCCACAATCATGTCACCTGCAGGGAGTGCCTGGCTCTGTAACCATTCCCTTCCCAGCACAGTGACCATGAAGCCATTTTGCAGCATTGCAGCTAGAGACTGGACACAAAAGATGACCGCAAAGATGAGTGTGGGTGAGAAAGACATCTTCTCTGTGGAGCATTTGCTTAGACTGGCTCCTACTGCCAAGCCCTGGGACACAGCCACAGACAAAACAGCATCTTCAGGCAAATGACCTGGTGGAAACCTCTTCCTGGATTCATGCAAAAGCCCAGCCACCAGCGAGGCCCACGTTTGCCAGGAGTTGAAATGAGGAAACCTGCTCTCCTCCCTGGTGTGGAAATCACTCTCAATTCAATGACACCTGTGTCTATTTGCAAACGCTGCATTTGCCTGCTTTTTATCAGGCAGGTGCAGGGAAATAAGAACAGGATCCAAGGATGATCCAATACACCAACACTCTGCACATGGCTACTGGTTTTCGTTTTCAGTGTTATAATGAGCAGTGTATTTGTACCGTGTATATTGATGGGTTTCACTGTAGCATTTCTATGCTTGTATATATGTTGCTTTGACTATATCAGCCCCCCTAATTAACTCCAGGTCACCTTCCCCTTCTCTAGTAACCCATCTACCACTTCCAACTTAGTCTGTTTTTACTTTTATTTTAGCTTACATGTTTGAGAGAAAACATACTTGGTTTTCTGTGTCTTAGTTATTTTACTTTACATGACCTCTAATTTATCCCATTTCACCACAAATGGCATCACTTCATTTTGCTATAATGGTCCACTGTGGTCTGTGTGTATGTGTGTGTGTGTGTGTGTGTGTGTGTGTGTGTGTGTGTGCTTAATTCTAATTCTACCTACATACCTACCTATCTCTTTCTGTGTCTTTATCCATCTATCTATCTGTCTGTCTATTTATAGCTATCATCCCTATCTCCATGCCTATCTCCATCTCTATATCTCTACATAATATTTTCATATCTGTTTATTTATAGATGAACACTGAGGCAGATTCCAAAGCTTAGCTCTTATAAATCGTGCTGGAGTAAATGGCTGTATAAGGTTCTCTTACCTATGCTGACCCCTTCTTTTGGATATAATCCAGGAGTGGGATAGCTTGGTCATGTGTTAGTCCTAAGTTTAGGTTTTAGAAGAGCTACTGCACTGGTTTTCACAGTGGCTGGACTAATTTGCATCCTTACCAGTGGTGCACAAAGCTGCCTTTTAGTCCATCTCCAAGCTGGCCTTCCATTGTTGCTTGCTTCATTTTGGTAGCCATTGTGAAGGATGAGATGGAAGTTCTTCTTCTCAGGGAAGTTCTATTGACATCTGATTCTCACTATTGGATAATGGAATACACATTCATTTTATTCAGTGGCTACTTTCAGCCACATAGTGCACAGCTTTCCTTACTGTAGTCTTCCTTCAAATGGCACTGAGTTAACAGGGAGTAAACATAAAATTATACATTTTTCTCCCTTTCTAATTTTTATGAACTGACACACAGTTTATTTCTATATATGTTGAAAATCCCATAATTCTTAATTAGATTTTCCCCTGTGCAAGCTCAGCAAGTCCCTTCATAAGGTAGGCACAACTGATCCAGGAGGGCACGGGTTGGCAAAGACTGTAGACTCACCTTCTGTTGTGATGGCTTTTCTGCACTAATCTTCTCATTTTCCACTGTCTTTGCAATGCTCTCTGGGAGGAAATACTCAGAGTGGCTGTTATTTTTGCTGTAAGCAGTCAGGGATATTTCAGTGATTTAAATAACAAAATTGTCTGGCATTGCCAGGACACCCACTTGTCACAGGCCTAGTTTCTTTGTTTAGAATCAAGTTTACTTTTGGTATTATCTTTTGTACACAAGCCTTTTATATAATGAAAATGAAGGTAGAAGAGTATCTAAGTCATCTAAAGCATGCCAGTTAATGTGAAATGAGTATTACCAACTATCAAACTATAAAAATATTAACTGACTATGATGGTGCTTGAAGCATCCTAAAAACAATAACAAAGTAGATTAACCGGACCAAAAACAAATTCAAAGGTGCACGGACTTTAAACATAAGAAAAATAGTTCTGAAAAGCTATGGGGAGCCGGGCGGTGGTGGCGCACGCCTTTAATCCCAGCACTCAGGAGGCAGAGCCAGGCGGATCTCTGTGAGTTCGAGGCCAGCCTGGGCTACCAAGTGAGTTCCAGGAAAGGCACAAAGCTACACAGAGAAACCCTGTCTCAAAAAACAAACAAACAAACAAACAAACAAACAAACAAACAAGCTATGGGGAAGAAATGGGCTTTTAAACAAAACATATTAGTCCAGCTGGCATCTATGTCAGGAACCAAAATGACTTCATGCTCAAAAGTCAATTATAATGTTATATTTGTAGATGAAAGGAACAGTAGTCTTCTGTGGAGCGAAATGGAGAATGTATTTAGAATTTCAAAACAGGGGAATATTTCTTTTTTATATTATTTATTTATTTATTTATTCATGTACATCTGTGTTTTGCCTGCATGTATGTCTGTGTGAAGGTGTTGGATCCCTGGAACCGGAGTTACAGGCAGTTATAAGCTGCCATGTGGGTATTGGGAATAGAACCCGGGTCCTTTAGAAGAGCAGTATGCACTCTTAACCACTGAGTCATTTATCCAGCCTCAGGAAAATATTTCTTAAGACTGAAATCAAATTATAAAAAAGAAAGAAGCACCAACCACAAGGGGAAAAAACGTATTGCTAAAATAGTTTACTCGGAGATGCAACAACGAAAGCAAAATGAAAGACACACAGTGGACAAAACCCACAGATACGGCTGGTGAGGGTACAGGGAGAATTTGTGCAGGACACTAGTGAGAATGGAACAGAGACTCCAAAAGGAAACGGCAAAAATCATAAACAATAAATCCAGGAAGGGAAGAGAAAGTTTAAAAAGCTCATTAAATATGTACCAAGTGCTCAATCCTATTGATGGTCGAACAAGAATGAATCTGTACCACAGTGGACACCACGTCACAAACCTAGAACAGGGAAGTTAATCGTGTGTGTGTGTGTGTGTGTGTGTGTGTGTGTGTGTGTGTGTAAGAGAGGGAGAGGGAGGAAGTGAGAGAGAGAGGGGGCATGGTTAATTTCAGATACTGGGAAAGTTGTGTAATACTGGAAAGGTGTACCTTTTTGGTGGCAAAGGAAATCTGAACAGCTGTATTTTAAAAGAGTTTAGCGTTATTAACTAAACTGCAGATGCACACCAACAGGTAAAACTAAATTTTATTTTTTACGATAAACATTAAACGTAAAACAAAACAAGAAAGTAAGTTACAACAACAGACAGACTGTGAGCTCAGAAGGGATTTGGGCTGAGGAGATTGTTTTTGTGTTGCTGAGTCATGGTCACATAGACTTTCAGTTCATCAGTGTCTCTACCCACATGCAGAGCAGCCATCAAACAGAGAGCCAGGAGAGCCAGATATGGTGGGCATTTTACAAATAATTGTATAAAAATAGAAGTATCCAATAGGAAACAAAGGTGGTAATTAAGAAATAGAATACATGTTTGCATAAGAAAAAATACACAAGTCAACAGTGTGGTTTGATTTGAAAACATTTTCATCATAATTCATCATAATACACTCACAATAGTTTGGTAAAAAGTGTAATGCATTGATTTTGAGAACGTGGGAGTCATCAGTTGAAGAAGGGCTACAAGAGAATTACGTTCTCTTCTCCCAGCAAGAAAATGAATGCAGATGTCTAATGCTGAAAAAAAAAAATAGAAATGGTAGTACAGCCCTGAGTTATAAACTTAGAGGTCAATAAAACATGGCTAGGGAATAGGAGGTTGATGTTCTTGAGAAATAAGACTTGGAAAAGGAAAGTACAGGGGTTCCTCCCACCTTAGTAGGGCTGATTCAGACTACAGTTCAAATAAATGTATTAAGAGTATATATGCTTTATTTGATAACACTAAAAAAATAAAAATAATAGGGAGTGGAGAGATGGCTCAGTGGTTAAGAGCAAGTTTATGAGCCTGGGCTCATAAACTACACTGGGCTGGTTGCCAGTGACTTCAGGGACCTGCCTGATCTCTGTCTCCCCATTGCTGGAATTACAAGTGCCCACAACCACCACAGGCTTTTGACATGAATGCTGGTATCCAAAATCAGGTCCTCATTGTAACAACTTCAGTCAACAAGATGTATAGATGATAAACAGACATATAAAAGGACATTACATGTCACATAATCAAGAAATTACTAATTAAAACCACCATGAAACATCACTACATATCACAGCAATAGAAAATAATTAAGACACTAGATGTATACATAAAGCTTTTACTTTGACGTTCATAATTTCTAAAACCTGGAAGCAACCAAGATGCTTGCCAATAGGTAAATGGATATACTATGGTACAGTGGAATATACAG
This sequence comes from Peromyscus eremicus, assembly GCF_949786415.1. NCBI lineage: Eukaryota > Metazoa > Chordata > Mammalia > Rodentia > Cricetidae > Peromyscus > Peromyscus eremicus. Next base: position 30,787,281 of record NC_081419.1, on the reverse strand, counting down.
TGCTAAAAATAAATGAAGTCCTTATAGAGGACCCAGACTCTATTCCCAGTACTCACACAGTGGCTCATAACATCTGTAACATAATCCTGTGCTCTCTCCTTGCCTCTGAGGGCAACAGGCATGGTGCACAGATATACATGGAGGTAAATGATTTATATACACAAAATTTTAAAAAAATATTTTAAAACATAGTGAAGAAAGACAGTGGAGGGGTCAGTGTTTTATAAGCCTGAAGAGAGCCCAGTACAGTCTCTTCAGTCACCGTGAAAGATGTAGCTGTAACAGGGGAATGTTTGTACCCTTCTCCGTTTATGACAGTGTGAGAGGTAGGGCCTTTGGAATGTGATTAGATCACGGGGCTGGAGCCCTCGTGAGTAAGATGAGTAGTTCATAAAAGAGGTCATTGTTTGCCTTTCCATCCTTCCAGGTTGCAGCTATTAGGTACCACATATGGGAAGATGCTCTTACCAGACACCCAAAATACCAGCACCTCTGTCTCGGTGGATTTCTCAGCCCTCAGAACAGTACAGATTTACACTGTTTACCAATTACCTCACAGCTCAATTAGACTAAGATGATTCGGTCCATGCAAATGGATGATTATTCATTTGGCAGAGTAAAAACAAGCAACCATTCTTCAGTCTACGGGTATGTATGTTTACTTTTTGAAATATAAAACTGTTTCTTACGGAAAGTGCTAGAATAAATAAATCAGTGTTATGGCAAGTCATGTTAAGTATGTGTGTGTACACACATGCTTAAAAACACATATTAACTCCCCTCCTTCTTTTCAAGAGGGGAGAGAGACTGCCTTACTCTTAGGAATCTGGGTTAATATAATCCAAATTCCACTTCTGGGTATGTGGCTGCTCAAAGCTCCCCCCAGAAGGAGTGCAACACTTCCTCTTAATCCTTCACAAGTGAGCAAAGCTTCTTCCGTCTTGGGCATTTTCCTCTGAGAAGGCAGTCAGCCTACACTCTGAAGCTTTCCAAAGGGAGAGTCATAATACACCAATCTCCCCCTTCATTTGATATTCTGCCACCTTACTGGCTGCATTTCTAGCACCCATACTTGCCCAAATCCCAGCTGTGGGTCCTCACAGTCTAGAAGTCACTTTAGAAGCGTAGGACTATCTCTCCAGCCAGCCACCCTTCTAGAACCTGAAGTTGGGTGAACAAGGGGAGGGGCTGGGGCTGAGGCTGGCCCTCCTCAATGATTTTGGAGTTTTATTACATACCATGCATTCCATCTAAATGTACTTATATATGTTCCTTATTTACACCACCACATAAGGCATCCAAGCTTTTCTTGCTAGGTTTGCCTCTTAACACTGATGCTATCAATGTGATTAGTGTTACCAATCCTATTGTCATATTTTTCAGTATTTAATATACTGTCCAATAACTATGCTTCTTTTAAAATATACTTACCATCCATGTGTATTTCTTCCATGAACCATTTCTGTATAGTCTATTCTTATGTTTCTATTGTGTAGTTGGTCTTTTTCTATGTAAATATTGAAATAGCAACTTTTTATAGATGTTGAATGGCAAAACTCGGTCTTCTGAAAATGTTGCCAATGCTTGGATTTTTTCCTTTCTACTATTTAGCTTTGGTTGTAGAGTCTTTTTCAAATAGTTTAAATATTTTAAATAGTCAATTTGGGTGGTTATCCTCTTCTCCTTTTTTTTTCTTTTGGATTTTTAAAAATACATTTGCCAACTCCAAGTGGTGATAAAATTATCGTATATTTACTGCTACTATTAATGTAGTCTTAAGGTTTATAGGGCTTTGGGCTGTTGTTGTTTTGCTGTGTATGTTCTTGGTGCTCATTAAGGTCAGAGTAGGGCATTGGATTCCCTGGAATTGGAGTTCCAAATAGTTTTGAGTTGTCATGTACTGGACACTGGGAATTGAGCCCAGGTTATATGGAAGAGCAGCCAGTACTCTTAATGGTTGAGCCATCTCTCTAGCCCCGAAGGTTTATAGTTTTAATTAACTTGTAATATATTTACTTATATTTTTATGTTATCAAATAAGAACAATGTCCAGATCTATAGTTATTGAATTAAAGGGTTTTACTGAATATTAAATCCTTCCTCTACTGTTGATTTGAACATTCCTCTATGGCATGCATTAAATTTATTTCTTTTTCCTCCCCTCTCCCCATTATATACCTATACACATATATGTTTCTTTATATTTCTTTTTGCCAAATAATCTAACAGGGTTTCCGGTGATTTCCATTCCTTGTTAGCTCCAGAGAAACCTCTTAGCCAAGAGAATGTGATGCATATTGACAAAGCTATATTAAAAAATAAACAGAACAGTCTAAAGGCTCCAATATTTTTTTCTTTTTCTGTCAACGCTGATTTTTATTTTACATTTATTATTTTAGAAAAAGAGAGTCATTCCTTTGAAAGTTTATGGTATGTGTGTACTGATTACAACACAATTGGTACAAATACACGTTTCTGAAAGTCATTGTTTAGACCTCTGGTGCTCACTCATTAGTAATTTTCTCATTTTGAAGACTCAGACTAGTTACGTTGATAACACTGGTGATAACATTATTCCCTGCGGCATTAACTTTCCTTGCATGAGTTCTTCATTTGCATATTGATTCTGGGGAGTTAATCTTTGACAACTCAGTCTTTAACTCACCCTGCATGGACCATCTGGGAGAGAAGTTTCATTAGTCAGTCATTAAGTTACTTAACAAAGTTCAGAGAGATTCAGAGCAAAGGAACATAGGAATAGATTTACTCCGAGTCTCCACTAGTGTGGCCCAGACTGAAGAGACTTTCTACGTAGATACACGGTGAGCCTGCTGTTATAAAAATAGTATCCAGCCTGTGTTGATTCCCCAAAGGAGGCCTTACCTCCTATGAGGAGTAGATGGGGGTAGGGTAGGGGGAGGTGAGAGGGAGTGGGAGAAGGGGAGGGAGGGGAGACTGTGGTTGGTATGTAAAATGAAAAAAAAATTAAAACAAAATGGCATATGTAAAACAAAAACCTTTTATATGGATTAATTTAACACATTAAATAACAGTTTGGATGTACTCAGTTCAATAAAATACATCATTATATTTGTAAAAAAAATAGTATCCTATCTTCAGAGTTGCTTTCCTAATCCTCACCTTCAACACACATGAACAAACTCGGGTATGCATGTACACACACACACACACACACACACACACACACACACACACAGGGACGCACAGAATCTCTAGGTTTTACATAGACTTCAAAATAGTCTAATTAATAATATTGTCTATATAATAAATTATATTTGGAAATGAAGAACTATAGCTACTGTGCACCTGTTCATGGCCTTGTCCACATGTTCGCCCTTACATAGTAAATTCTAATTTTCAGTATGTATTATAGCTATATATAGACAATAGTCTTTACTGAAATTTATCTTGTTACTCAGTCCAGTAAAACATAAGAATAATTTTAAGGAAGATTGGATGAAAAAACAAGGATATGAATAATGGCATTAAAACCTTTAGGAATTTCTGTGAAATTTTATGAGGAAAGATTAATTGTTTTAAATCTTCCTTATTTCAATAATTCTTAGTGACCTTTCACTCTATCTATTAGTGTATAGGTGTGATATCTGTACTGCTTTTATATATACTTTTCCAGCCTTAGAGTCCTGGGTTTTTGCCTTGAAAACTTTTCATGACTGGTGAATATTTATTGAAAGTGTTTGTATTTTATTTTTATGGTACTGGGGACTGCATTTCTGATCTTGCACATCTAGGCATGTGCTGTACTATTAAGCTACACCACTCATCTGAAGGAAAATAGTGGTCTTTCTATTTCAGTTGACTGATATCTACCTCTTCTGCTGATAATGGTGTTGCAAGTAATTATAGAATACAGGCCCATGGTCGCACTTTGACTCATATTAGATAGTTTCTGGCATTTCTTCTTGATGGCCTCATGGTCCTCTTCCACAAGTGTTTCTTCTTACTAAGGCACAAAAAGCTAAACCACTTGAGGTCCTAAATTTTTTTTTTTTTTTTGGTTTTTTGAGACAGGGTTTCTCTGTGTAGCTTTGCGCCTTTCCTGGAACTCACTTGGTAGACCAGGCTGGCCTCGAACTCACAGAGATCCGCCTGGCTCTGCCTCCCGAGTGCTGGGATTAAAGGCGTGCGCCACCACTGCCCGGCGAGGTCCTAAATTCTATAGTCTTTGAAAACATCCAGCTTTTATGTGCTATGTGCATTGAAGTAAAACTACAGAGGGCCTGATAGAATTTTTGTTATTGTTACTCATTTCCACATTAGGGTTTTTGTTTGTTTTCCGGCTTTTTCCCCCTGAGATGAAATGCTGTTTACTTTGGCCATGCTGCTGGCTTCCTGCTCTTCTTATTCTAGGTGGAGCCAACCTCCCTGGGAGATAGTCACAGCAGACCAGCTTCAGAACACTTTAACAGTGCATTTCTACCTTTGCTCAGGCTCAGGCAAGGATGCTGATGAGTGACCCCAGTAGGAGGTGCAACTGCTTGGGGGTGGGTGACCGGACTGATCCATTAGCAGTTGATGGAGACCCAGAAGCCCTCTTGAGTGCACAGGCTTATGGGAGCCCTGTGATACAGGCTACAGTATCTGTCAGTTCCTCTTGATCATCATGGCATGAAGACAAAGAAATGAACTCACTAGACATTCTACTTCTGATTGCCACTTGCTTGCTTTACAGACAGGTTGTGTTCTTTTCTTAGCATCATGGACAATCCTACCACCATGAAATCCAAAATAAGAGTAGGCTCAATGTTATCAATATTTGGATCTTTTCTTCTGTTGGGTCAAACTTCAACTGAATTTGGCTCAGTACTTCTTTGGAAAGTCAGCTTGGTGCAGCTGACCCAGCCTTGTTTTGTCTTCCTGTCCCTACATCATGTGTAAACTCCCCACCTGTCTCCTCTGAAATCTCTGTTTTCCCCACATCTCTGTACATCACATCTTTGCCCTTATCCTCCCTCCAGGGAACCATTCTATCCACTAACACTTTCATTTTGATTCTTTTATATTTCATTAAGATAAATCTTACATCTATTCAAGTTGTAGGCTAATACACCTCCTTCATGAATTCTTGAATAATCACATCTTCATTTCACCGATTTTCCTATTTCAATTCAGAAAGCCGTGGGAATGTGTAATATATAGACACTTTCAAGTTTCCATGTTTATTTGTCATCTTTATAGAGACATTCACGTGACATGACATCACTAAGGTGGAAGCTATCCGGTGGTGGGATACATAGGTGTCACGTGATTCCTGGTGCCTTTCCTATCTGCTGTCCTTAAGGTATAATCCTTAACTCTATGTTATCAAAGGCTGTTGTGATTCTAATAAGAAAAAAGGAAGGTCACAAATAACTATTATGCACGTTAAGATCATTTTAATAGCAATTTTAAGTTTTCAGAAAAATTAAAAGGAAGGAACAGAGATTTCCTCATATATCTTGTGCCCTGCATAGGCATGACCCTCCATATCATTGATATCACCCACTTGAATGTTAGAATTAGCAAATCTATACTGACAAGTCTCAATTACCCAAGGTCCATGGTTTACAATAGCATCCATCCTTGGTATTATACATATTGTTTATTTGAAAAACAAAATATAATGACATGTATCTACTCTTTTTAGTCTCATCTAGACTATTTTTACTGAAGGGTTAATGACCTAAAACAGGAACCTCAAAGGAGCTGAGAAACTCCTGACTCAGCATACTGATTAGACACCTGCCTGACAAGCAAGCCAAAATGGTAACGGGAGCCCCTTCATTAGAGTTGGGGACTCCTGACAAGAAGGTCAACGTAAGGAAGAACACCTCCCGTTTTGTGGCCTTTAAACTATGAAGAATAAATCTACAGATAAAACTTTTCTCCCCTAAAACTTCCTTTTCTGCCATTAAAAACCCCAACCCCCTGCACCAGGGTGCGCAGTCTCCACACCCACAGAGAGACCATTGCCTTTCGTTGTCTGACTGATGGACACATGCTTCTGTAGAGGTCGATGGCCTCTTCTTCCTTTGATTTTCATGTTGCCTCCACCAATCCTGATCTAACATTGCTTTCCTAAAAGCCCTCAATTTTCTACTTACGCATTTCTCCCATCATCCAAGATTGGCAAGTCTAATCTTTTGTTTGTTTGTTTGAGACAGAGTTTCACTGTGTATCCTTGGCTGTCCTGGAACTAGCTCTGTAGACCAGGCTGGCCTTGAGTTTAGATACTCAATTGAGTGTTGGGATTAAAAGGTGTGCACCACCACCTCCTGGCTCACCTAATCATTTTACTGTCAGTACAGTTTTGGCTTTTCCAGAGTGTCATATAGTTGAAACATACAGTATTTGAAAGTTAGCTTCTTTCACTTAACGTTATGAATTTAAGGTTCTTCCACATCTTTCAATGACTTCATTTATTTTTAGCACTGTATATTCCACTGTATCATAGTATATCCATTTACCTATTGGCAAGCATCTTGGTTGCTTCTAGGTTTTAGAAATTATGAACACCAAAGTAAAAGCTTTATGTATACACCTAGTGTCTTAATTATTTTCTATTGCTGTGATATGTAGTGATGTTTCATGGTGGTTTTAATTAGTAGTTTCTTGATCATGTGACATGTAATGTCCTTTTATATGTCTGTTTATCATCTATACATCTTGTTGACTGAAGTTGTTACAATGAGGACCTGAGTTTGGATACCAGCATTCATGTCAAAAGCCTGTTGTGGTTGTGGGCACTTGTAATCCCAGCAATGGGGAAACAGAGATCAGGCAAGTCCCTGAAGTCACTGGCAACCAGCCCAGTGTAGTTTATGAGCCCAGACAAGTTGATGAACCCTAAGTTCCAATGAGAAACCCTGTCTCAATAAAACAAGGTGAATGGCTTCTGAGGAGTGACACCTGGGGGGGTTGACCTCTAGGTTCCACATGCAGGTGCACATATGTGTGCACACACATGCGCAAAGAGTTCTGTGTGTATTTTAGATAACCGTTCTTTACCACACTTGCCTTTGACAGATATGTTCTTTGAGTTTTCAGCCTGTCTTTGCAGTCTCTTGATGTTCATTTCACAGAACAGAAAGTTTTAAATTCTAATGAAGTCCACTCATTAATTCTTTCTTTTCCTCATTAATTTTTGCTTTCATGGATAATACATTTGATGTTGTATCTAAAAAGTCATCACTGTATTCGGGGTCCCCAGGCTTGATCCTGTGTCACACTGAGCCAAGTTTTAAGGGCTTTTCTGGAAGACTTACCACAAGCTGCTGTGTGTTCTGCCAGGTAGACTGGAAAATGCCACTGAGAAAGCATTCAGTGTAAGGCTTCTTCTGTAGCAGAAGAAGGGAGGATGCTCCCTGGGAGACCTCTTGGTCTCTGTGACACATGCATATGCATGAGGCTTCCATCCTCATGTAACTTCAGGGAGAATGCAAGTACCTGCTTTGCCCTCCTGAGCAATAATGTGAGTGATGTAGACACCTGAGAAATCAGATGTATCCACCAGCCGAGGAACCCTGTTCTCTTTCTAATTTGCTTCATGGGCCCTATTCTTGCCCTATGAATATTCTTTAAAGATAAAAACTTAAAAATTTAACAAAGATAAAAATAAATGAAAAAAATCTGTTCATTTACCAACACCATGTTTTGTTCATCTGGTTTCTAACACTCAACGAACATCTCATAAATATTTCCCACTGTGGCTAACACTTCTAGGTCTGTATTCTCAAAGTTTTCCCCCACTTATCTTAAATTTGCAAATTCCAGGGTAGATTAATGTAGCGGTTGACTAATCCAAGTGAAATGACCTGCGATGACCTTAGAATTTAAAGAAAGAATTGTAAATGTTTGATACATTTTTGCTGTTATTTGCCATGCTGTGTGGTTGGTCATTAAAAGCCCATCTGCTCTGACAGAGGGGTGTTTTCTTGCTTTTATCAGACACAAAACAAACCTCTCTTTGTGTCGTGATCACAGCTTCAGTCCTCCCTGTCAGGTGAATCCCCCAGTTTGATAACCTGAGATGTCTTCACATTAGCAGTATCTACAAAGCCGGAGGCACACACAACCCGCTCCTGCACATTTGCTCTCCAGGCTTGGTGGCGCGGTTGCCACAGCGACCAAAATGCCGCATTCTCTGCTTCTCATTCACGTGGGAAGAGACATTCTCAAGGTGATGGGTCTTCTCCACAACTGACACTGCAACTGTTGGTTTTTGATATTCACACTTTACTCTCCTGTGCCGAGACCCAAGGAGGGCTTTTCACTGGGACTATTCAGGTCGGCGGGGGATGGGTAGACAGAATTTATATGCTGATGATTAATTACAGATTTCGGAACAAACCAATATGTAATTATGATTTCTTCCTGGATTTTGACATCCATTTATACCTTGACTCAAGCCATCATCAGGAAACCTTGTTGCTGCGTCTGCCACAAAGGGAACATGGGAACTCTAAGTTACACACACACACACACACACACACACACACACACACACACACAAATTTAAAAGTAGCAATTAAAATGAAATCACATTAGTCCAACTCTTTGACAAAGTTTAAATAGATATTTATGTATAATTGTATAACAAGCTATTTAGAACCTGAAGGTTCAGCATTAGTTTATCACTCATTGAACAGTATCTGTGAAATAGCAATGAGTAGGCATTGCTCAGGACCATTGTGTACAGAAGTGATACATGACCTCCAGGGAAGTGTCATAGCTACATAAGAACACGTTAACAGCTAACGTAATTCCACATTTGCAGATCTCCATCTTAGTAATGACAAAGCCGGCTCTCAGTTGCTCCCAACCTTAGTTTTGAAGAGAAGGTAAGTTTTTTGTCTTTTTGATAGAATGCCTTAATTAACAGCAAAATACAGATTTATTTTTAGGTTAGAAAGGAGCAAATAAAACATCATTTATAGTATTTAATTTTAATTTTGTTAAAAGAATATGCTGCTAATATGCTCAGAGAACCACAGTCATTTCTTAATAGCCTGTATCCTGTATCATGTCTTATAAAGGGGAGGGAGGATATTTCTAGAGTACTTGTACTCTTCCCTTTGACTCTGTGTACATCGCCTTACGTAATATAACACACTAAGAGTTACTAATTATCTTATGCATGTGATTGAAAAGAAAGCCTTTTATGTCCATGACCACACAATCACTAAATAACAGAGCCATAGTGAAAAGTTTTGTTTTGTAACTGGGATTTTTATAATCCAATGTTCTTTGCACTAACTTGAAGGAACAAATCATCCAAGGAAGAGTTCAGATTTAGAGACAAAGTACTGCATAAATTTTCTTTTTAGAAGAATTATAAGTAATTACTAGATTGCCAAGATTTTGATGTAATTATTATTGAATATAATCTGTGGGGGCCCAGATTACTCAGGGTCAGGGAGTCTGAGCTTGCTTTACCCAGCCAGGCTGCACAATGGGATGATTTGGCTAGGGGCGTGTGTACCAGGTGTTTGGAAGGGTCTACACTTGGCTGTACGGTGTGCTTTGATCTTGCAAGGGGGAGATCTTTTGCTTCTTCCCTTGGCATATTCTAAAAAGCCCTTTTCAATAAAGCTCTGGGCAGCTGGGTGTTGACCCAGGGCCCTCCAGGAGCTATCCTGTGTCTCTGTCTTTTATCGTCTCTTTCTATCTTTCTACCTAATTTCCTCATTCCTCTCTCCTCCACCTAAGAATCCTTCAAAAGGTGGGAGCTGGACTCCCACAATAATCTGCATTGTGTTGGATGCTAATTTTATTTCAATCACAAATTGCTGGTCTTGGCTGTCAACTTGATGAAACTGGGATCAACTGAAAGGTAAGGCTTGGCACTCCTGTGAGGAATTCTTGGTTAAATCATTTGAAGTGGGAAAACTCATCCTAAATGTAGGCAACACCTTCCAGTGGCAACCCAGATAAAGGGAGACAGAAGGAAGAAACTTGCCTCTTTGCCTGCTTTCACACCTGATGGAGAGTTTACCTACCCTGTTGCTGTCTCTCTTGTGTTCTTTGCTGGTATGACAACCAACCTCTTCAGGTTTCCCACTTAAGCTGAAGCCCACAACCTCCCCAGGAGTCCTTTGGCCTTTATTGCCAGGCTGAGCTGTTGAGATATCCAGCCTGTGGGTTGAGCATTTCCTGTACTCTTGACCTCTGTGGTGTAAGAGCCATTGTTGGGCTCCCAGATGATACTGTGTAAGCCACTCCGATAAATTCCCCTTGATACATGTTAATTCTATTACTTCTGTTCCTCTAGGGAACTTTGCCTAAATATGTTTGCCAATCATTTCTTTGACCTAAGGATCCTCACTTTTGGAGGGGGATCATCTTTGTGGGAAGCTAGATTTCACCTCAATTTTAAGGATGGATCATATTAACTCAGGCTAAACTTTCTGCTCCTTTGATCAAAATGATTAGGTCAACAGTTGTACATGGGAACAGTGTAATCCAGGATTATAAATACCTTGAATGGTGGGTGTGAAATGAAGTTTCTAGAAGAGAAAAATGAGAGGGGGAGGGAGTAAGGAAGGCAGAAGGAGAGGGGGGAGAAGAGGGAGAGAGAGAGTGGGGGGTAGAGAGAGAAGCTGTACTCATGATAGAGTCTACAATGTCCTGTTCTTATACTTTGATATCCAAAGTTGCAGGGCAGAGCTAAATTATCATATGCTACTTCAGTTCCCTTGAAAACTCTCACTGCCCACCCCCATGTATGACCTAACATCTTGGGACTATATGAACCCTTAGTAGGCCAGATTTCACTGATCAAGTGCTCAGAATGTCATTAGATGACATCTGAATCTACTGCAGAGATTTCCCCCACTTTGTTGAAACCCACCTGCCTGCTGACCCCACCAACACATTTGGTATGCACTTTGGCTTAATGTCTTTCTTAGTTCTGAAACTAATAAACTCTCATGCAAACACTTCTACAACAATGCATGGTATTTGAGGAAAACCGAGTCTGAGTTCTTGGGCCATGATCACCATATTTGGCTCCAGAATTAATTCTCTTTTATTCCCATCAAGGTGAGGATTGTGCTTTTACACTGACATACAATTAAAGTTTCCTGCTCATTTGTATGGGACAAGGTTCTATTTCTTCTGATATATGTAATTCATGGTTATGAAGTCCAATTTTGAATGGTGAGTGTGAAACGAGGTTTCCAGAGAGAAAAGTGAGAGGGACACACGCACACACACTCACACACACACACACACACACACAGAGAGAGAGAGAGAGAGAGAGAGAGAGAGAGAGAGAGAGAGAGAGAGAGAGATTTCAGACTTGTCACTCTGGCAGTGAAAGACAGAAAGGCTCTCCCCTCATCCTGAACACAGGAACGGAGAGTGTGTGAACCAGAGCACAGCCAAAATGCACACAAATTAAAAATAAGCTTTTGTGTACGTAATGCTAATGCTACACAAAAACTGTCGGTCTGTTGTTGTTTCCCAGCATAATAACCCAAGTGGTAAGGTCTGGATGTGGCGCTGGCCCTGTTACAGCTGGTCGTGCTCTACAAAGCCTGTGCAATGAAAAACTGACGTAATAAAGAAACAAAGTCAGGAAAAAGCACATGGAATGCTTGTGATGTGAGGTCACACAATCTTGGCTTATGGCTGCGACTGTTTTTCTTTAAGCTAATACATTTGCTGGGTTGCTCAAACCAATTGGCTCGGGTTTTCTGCTACCGAGGCATACTGATTCCTTTATGTCTCACACAGTAAGTCTACTTCTCTTCCAAAAAAGAAAGCTGAATTAGCCTTGAGACCAGCTGGAGCACTAAGTAGATCAGGGTTGGCAAAGGAAGGAAGGCACTTGATAGGCAAATTTAGCACACAGTAGGTAGATGTCAGACAAGAACCATGTGGGGCCACTGTATTAGTAGCAAGACTTAGATTATTTCTTAAAGGAGACAGGAAGAGTGTATACTTTTCAAAACAATGCTAAGTTAAATCCTTAGCCAGCAGACAAGTGCTAATTAAGACTGATTTTAGAGTTCATCTCACCCCATCAGAATGACTATTATCAATAAAACAAACAACTAACACCAGTGAGGATGTGGGGGAAGAGGAGCCCTTAAACTCTGCTGTCGGGAGTTGGAACTTGTACAGCCTCTGTGGGTATCAGTATGGAGTTCCCAAAAATCTATAAGTAGGACTGTCATAGGACCCAACTGTCCACTGGTGTAATCAGAAGGACTCTAAGTCAGCACACCATGGAGGCACTTGCATGTGTATGTTTATGGCTGCACTAGTCACACAAGCCAGGAAGTGGGGCCAGCCTAAGTCTCCATCCACAGATGAATGCGTAAAGAAAATACACATGAAGTTTTGTGTGTCCATAAAGAAAAATAAAGTCATGACTTCTCAGGGGCTGGAAACCACTGTGTTAAATAAGTCAGACTCAGAAAGACAACCCAGGTTTTCCCTCATATGTGGAAGTGTGTGTGTGTGTGTGTGTGTGTGTGTGTGTGTGTGTGTGAGAGAGAGAGAGAGAGAGAGAGAGAGAGAGAGAGAGAGAGAGAGAGAGAGAGAGATGAAACTAGAAAGGAGATTGTGAGGGGCAGAAAGATCTTAAGGGATAGGAATAGACTATTACTGGCTGCATGTACAAGCAGAGGCCTATCTGTGAGAAGAAAGAGAATCAACCAGAGTGGCCAGGAGTGTGGGAGAAGGCAGTGAAAAAGGCAGGTGAATTAGAATGAAGCACATGGACACATATATGAAAATGTCATAATGAGACATATTGCTTTACACGCTCTGCTGGTTTGAAAGAAAATGGCCCCCAAAGGAAGTGGCACTAGCAGGAGGTGTGGCCTTGTTAGAGGAAGTGTGTTGCTGTGAGAGTGGGCTTTGCATTCTCCTATGCTCAAGCTGCTCCCTGACTTCCTGTTTCCTGTAAGATGTAGGTCTCAGCTACTTCTCCAGCACCATGTCTTCCTGCATACCACCATGCTTCCCACCATGATGATAACAGACTGAACCTCTGAAACTGTAAGCTGCCGCCTCAATTAAATGTTTTCATTTATAAGAGTTGCTGTGGTCATTGGTGTCTCTTTACAGCAATAGGATTCCTAATTAAAGCATATGCTAAGTTTAAAAAACTAATTTATAAAACAACCCTTGTTTGAAAACATGAACAAAGCTGTGCAAGCAGAAAGGTTGGAGGGAAGGAGTGTGGGGTCATAGAGTGATGGACTGGTAGATCCTTACAACTCCTGGGGAGGCTCTAAAAGTTTATTGTAATACAAGCTGACCAGTCACTGCATTTCTCCTCCATTATAAAAAAATGAAAATGAAAGTATCTATGACAAGCCTGGCGGTGGTGGTGCACGCCTTTAATCCCAGCACTCGGGAGGCACAGGCAGGCGGATCTCTATGAGTTCGAGGCCAGCCTGGTCTCCAAAGTGAGTTCCAGGAAAGGCACAAAGCTACACAGAGAAACCCTGTCTTGAAAAAAAATAAAAAAAAAGAAAGAAAATATCTATGACAAATAAATCCCAATAAATCCATGTACCCCCTTCCTAAATGATACATCTCATCTACAACCGAAGCAGCACATGAGCTGCTCCCCTCAGCAGGTGTTGCTGTCTTCTGCTTCGCCCCAGCAGAGCGCCATCCCATCCAGCTCTCCACGAGACAGATTTGAGTCCAAATTGAGCCTCATCAAGATCAATTCTCTTGTTCCAGGAAAAGCTGTTACGGGGGTTAGAACACTTTCACTCTCTGACACTGTCACCCGTTTATGAGAATAATTTTCTGTCTACCCTCAAAAAGTGGATGAGCCTTGAAAGCGGCTAACCTCACCGGGGGGAGGGATGAGAGAGAGGACAGGACCGGAAGAACACGTCAGTCAAACGGCACTCACACACACTCAGAATGTAGGAATGTCAAATAGCCTGTCTCAAAGCTTGCGTTTCAGTTTTCATTCATCTTATTTATTTTAAACACGGTGGACAGAGACTATTCCTGCCTGATTAAATGTACAGTACAGAATGCTGTAACATGTCCTTCCACTGGCCCCTCACCAACATCCTTTTCTTTTGTTACCAAGAGGTAACCATCCGATCAGGAAGTAGCCTTTCAGCAGGTTTTGCATAATCTAGTGTATCCCCTTGCATGCTGTTGCTGGTCCCCCTTTCTTACACAAAGTGTGACATGCTGTAGTCTGTTCTGCATTTCCTACTTTGACTTACTGGCATCTCTCAAGGCATCTTTCTTTGCCAGTATTCCGAGAGTATTGCCATCTCCCTCCATTGGCTTACAGTTGCACGATGTGGGGTTACTGTCATGTGACCAGCTCTCTAGTGGTGGAAAGCTGGGCTATTTCTAACTTTGTACTATTATTACACACTGCTTTCAACAAATAAGTTTACATGCATCATATATTACATGCCTGTTGCTTATTTCCAGAGAAATAAAGGCAAACCCTACTAAGAGTCACTACCAGGCTCTCTCCAGCCTGCACCGAGCTTTAGGCATCTCATGGCACAGTTGACACAGGAGCAGCACCATCGAGAGCAAGAGAAATCTCTACCACGAGAAGCAGAGTATGTGCTGGGACAGCCCGCTGCCAACACTAACCGAGGAGGCAACAAGAAATACTGTGCCTGACATTGGATGTGGGGAACTTCTCTGGGGCTCTCAGTGCTGTACTCACCAAGCAAGGATCATTGATGCTGTCTGCAAAGCATCCAAGACCTGGGTGAAGAACTGTATCGTGCTGATTGACAGCATGATCTACTGACCGCGGTACCAGCCCCACCATGAGTTGCCTCCTGACTCCCGAGGAGAGAGATTTTTAAACAAGCAAGCAAACTACAGTGACAACAACAAAAATCAGAGACAATGCAAAAGAAATAAGACGAAAGGAAAAAGGACACCAAATCAGCTGCCTTCAGAAGCAGTTCCGGCAGAGCACGCTTTTGGTCTGCGTTGTCTCAAGATCGGGCCAGTGCGGCAGAGCAGAGGGCTGTGTGCTAGCGGGAGAGGAAAGGGAGTCCCATCTGAGGATGATCGAAGCCTATAATCAGTCATCATCCACAGCTCATGTAATAAAGGTGTTTATTGTTCTGGGTTTTGTTTGTTTATTTGTGTATTTATTTTTGGTTTTTCGAGACAGGATTTCGCTGTGTTGTTTTGGTACCTGTTCTGGATCTCGCTCTGTAGACCAGGCTGGCCTTGAACTCACAGAGATCCACCTGGCTCTGATCCCGAGTGCTGGGATTAAAGGCATGTGCCACCACCGCCTGCTGGCTGTTTATTTGTTTTTTAAAGAGACACCTTCCTTTTGGGTAACCTTCTAAGTTAGGGCCTCCACCTGGGTAATTTTGGAGGCTTAATGAAGCTAATTTACTTCTATCCACTATATTTAGCCAAGAACAGTGGCTTGCATTTATACATAAGTGCCAACTAGCCAGATGTTTGCAAAGAAGATGTTTGTCTCTGTTCATAGGGGTCTCTGGAACTTAACGATCAGAGGGGCCCTTTCCACCGTGCTCCTCACAGACCTTCACATCTAAACAATTAAGCTTGCTTTCCACTGTGGGTGAAGAGCCAAAGCACCCTGCCACCTGCCTCCTCGCTGGCCTCTGTACCGAAACCACAAGTGGAAGTTCTGAGGGGTGGTACCGCTCCAGACCGCCCTTGCGTTCCTCCCCCAGGAGAATTCCTCCAAAATGGTTGTTCTCACCAATGCCTTTTTATTCTGTAGGGGGAGCAATGCTTCTTTTCCCTGGGCACATCTGGGACCTTGTGAATTAGAGTGACAAAAGGTTGATCAGCATGAGGAACACAAACTAAAGGTGAGTGCTGGTAGAGTGTGTGTGTGTGTGTGTGTGTGTGTGTGTGTGTGTGTGTGTATGCATGTGCTTGTGTGTGTTCCCAGAAATCAGTGATATGTGACTCCAAGGGATGGCTAGTGGTTGTAGAGACACAGCATTTTAACACAGGACAACAAAGTAATAAAAAAGGGAAAAGACAAGGAGAGGGACTTGGAGTTTCTGTGGTGTGTGTCTGTGTGTGTGGAGGGGGGTTGTAGGTAGGGAATAGAGTGGTGGGGAATTCTGGGAAGTCCAATAAAGGAGAAAGCTAGGTGACTTGGGCTTGTTAGTGTAGCCATTCCAGCTCCTCCAGGGTCTCTGCTGGGCCGAGGAAGGTGGGTGGTAGTTTCTGGGGGTGCTGATGTCTTTCCTTCTGGGCAGAGAGGAGGAAGTTATCAAGGTGCCTGCCCTGCTTTTAGGAAGACAGTGAGGCAGAGCCTTTTCCCTTTGTGTTCCTACGCTCCACCTCAGTGCAGTTCTTACGCTGTGTTGGTGACGTGCGTTGGCAGGCGTACCCTACTACCTATCCCACCTGCTTATTCCATTCTGCCTTGCTTCTGTTGCCCACGTGCCTCTTTAAAACGTCCCTTCTGCTAGGCACGGTGGCACACAACAACCAATCCAGTGGTCTGGAGACTGACGCGGGAAGATCATTGATTTCAAGGCCAGCCTGAGATACAAAGCAAAACCCTGTCTCAAAACAAACAACAAACAAAACAGGCAAAAAACAACAGCAACAAAATATCTCCTTTGTTCTATAATTCTGTGTCAATTGTTATGGTGGCTGCTGTTTTCTCAATGCATTCATTAGATAATTACTTCAGCGGATTATTTTTGATGATTTTTTTTCCCTCTACCTAAACTTTAATGGGCAATTTAAAACACAGGCTGGATTTTTTTTTCTGGATTGATTTTGTTGTTAAAAAAAAAAAAAGAAGAAGAAAACAAACCAACAACCAACAAAAAACCTTTTAATACCACAAGTTGTAAAATATGAATTAACATTTCAAATTAACGCACTCTTATAGTCAGTATCTTTACAGAAATCCAGCATGTCCGCCTCCCCACCAGCTGACCCCTGGCCATGTGTGCTGGTGGGGTTTAAGTCAATGAGACACACTGGGAGGCATTTTGGAAGAGAGAACCTCAATTGGGAAAATGCCCCCACCTGATTGGCCTGTGGGCAAGCCTGTGCTACATTTTCATGACACATTTCCTAACACACTGGGTTGGTGGTCCTGTGTGCTGTAAGAAGGCAGGCTCAGCCAGCCATGAGGCTCTAGTCGGTGAGTCAGCTGCGTTCTTCCATGGCCTCGGCTTCAGTTCTTGCTTCCCGTTTCCTTCCCTGCTTGAGTGCCTCCCTTGACTTCTCACAGTGGTGAAATGAAATATAAGCGAAACAAACCCTTTCCTCCCCAAGTTGCTTTTGGTCATTTTTTTTTTTTTTTTTTTTTTTTTTCACAACAGAAGAAAGCAAACAAAAACACCGTTCCTCTGGCTGAGGACAGTGATGTGTGTAGGGAGTTTCCACCATCTCCTTCCCAGGGCCAGGAGCTGCGCCATGTAATGCATGCTACCCACAAGTAACCCGATTTCATGCACTTCCCCCTTAGAATGCAGCTCATGCCGTCAGGGGTGCTCTGAGAAGGGATGTGCATGGGGCGTCCATAGCACTGTATTTTCGATGACGTCATTTATTTCATCCGCTGATTTGTTGCCATCTCCAGTCTCCTTTACTGACTGTTTCTGTGCACTGGTGTATAAACTGCTGTCCTCCATGATCTCTGAACAGTCGTCTCTCCTCCAGCTGCCTTCTAGGTTTCCGAAGGCAACGGTCTCTGAAGTGACGAAGGCCTGTGCTTACCCTGGGCTGTTATTGGTTTGGTTTATTGAATTACACCTAGAGCTAAGTGGATATTATCAATATCCCCTTAAAAAGAAAGTGGTCCTTTAGTGGCTTTGGATGGTTCTAAAACACTCTTTTGTCAGGAAGGAAGAGGTCTCATTCTTTATTTGCACAAATTTCATGTTATAGAATAGTTACAAAGGTCTTGTTACCCAAACATGTAGAGACTGTGTGTGCTTATAGTCCTGCAGGTCGTAACTCCCTGTTGATGAATTCAAATGTTTCTTTACAGAAGAGAGAGGAAAACAACCCAAATGATGGCCCCAATGCATGTGCTTACTTTATCATCAATAACCTTTGAAAAATATTGTTCTTGTAACAGCAGGGTTTCGAAGAAAAGAATAAAAGAGAGAAAGAAATAAAAAGGAAAATAGAAAATATTCAGCAACACAGAGGCAGGAAACCATGAGAGACCAGACTGCAATGTTCAAACGGCGGTTAAACTGATGGCCTGCCTGGGATTCGAGGCTGATTACTCTCTCCCCAAGGGGATATTATAAACAAGAATTTACTATCAAAATATTTTTATTTGTCTGAAAACTAATTTACCAAGCATGGAGATCAGAGGTGTGGAGCAGATGGGGAAAACAACGTGCTTGCTTGCCTTAAAGGAATCGGCTGCAGAGAGCCACAGAAAGTGGATTGGAAATGTCACCTGAGCCCCGAAGCTCCATAAATATCAGGAAAGAAGACAGCACCAATCTCGCAGCCCACAGCCCACAAAGCCACTCTCTTGCTGCGGGTATTAAACATTAATGATGATTGCTACAGTAAGGGGCAAGAAAGGCCCGTTTCTGCGGAGCTGCCCAATCCTGGGGCTGCGTGGAGCTTGCCGCAACAGCACGTTTTGCAATTATTTTTTGTGCTGTTCTTTTATCTCTGTGAGAATCTCCAGCCTCCAGGTAATGAAGTGCTTCCTTTATCACTTTGTAGCACTGAAATATTGATCTGATTATCGGAACAAAGGATTACTGCAACAATAGGAACCCTATCCTGGTGTGGACTTGGACTTCAGAAGGGAAAAAGGAAGCGTAATCAGTAATGTCAGGACGTTTTTCAATAGATGTTTGCAAATCATAGAAAAATGCTAAGACGCCTTGCAGGCTACTTGCAGAATGTAAACCCGTGCAGTGCTAAACATGGGTCCAAAAGCTAAGCAACAATTGGCCTTCAAAGCAATGTTAATTATATTTCATTTTATTATTTTTTTATGACTGTGAATATACATGGAGGGGCCCTTGTGTGGAGGTCAGGACAAGGTTTAAAAGGTTTTTTTTTTTTTCTTCTTTCACACATTTAAACGCTTCTAAATTCATTTTGCCTTATCGATTTTAAGGAAGTTACAAAGGATAACGTAGATTTGGTCAGGGAATTTTCTTAGGATCCATGCTCCTCTACCTGGAGTTTACTTCCCTGATTTAGGGTTTATGTTGTTGTGATAAAACACCATGACCACATGAAACTTAGAGAGGAAAGGGTTTATTTCATTTTGTAGACTGTGGGACATCATCCGGGGAACTCAAGGCAGGAGGAACTCAGGGCAGAGACAAGAACTACAGCAGAGAGCCTGGAGGAGTGCTGTTGACTGAACACATGACATGCTCGGCCTGCTTTCTCATACACCCCAGGACCACGCACCCAGGGTGCTACCACCCACAGTGGTCTGGGCCCTCCTATATCAATCACTAATGAAGAAAATACTCCGTAGACTAAAAGCAACCGTATGGGGTATTTTTCTCAATTAAGATTTACTCTTCTCAAATATGTCTAGGTTTGCATCAAATTGAAAAACACAACCAGCACATATCCAGTAGGTACAAGGCACAGAAATGCCAAGATATAAATGGCTTCCAATTTCCTTTTTGGTTTTTCGAGACAGGGTTTCTCTGTGTAGCTTTGCGCCTTTCCTGGAACTCACTCTCTAGCCCAGGCTGGCCTCGAACTCACAGAGATCTGCATGGCTCTGCCTCCCGAGTGCTGGGATTAAAGGCGTGCACTACCACTGCCCCGCGGCTTCCAATTTCTATCTGCCTAGCTTCAAGGAGTCCAGTGTTCTGTAGGAACAGGAACTCAATGCCTCTTGCAGTCAATACAGGTGGCAACATAGTGCCCAAATGAGTTTCAAGCATTACTAATTGGAACCTGGAGATCACACTTGAGACTACTCTACCCAGGTCCAACAGAGACAGGGGTGCTGAGCTAGCATTTCATTTCAGTTGCTAGAGCTGTTGACGGGGTGTCTTGGAGCGGAGTAGGGGCTGATAATCCAGGGAGGCAAGAAGCCCTGCGTGTTCTATTATCTTCCACTGCTTCGGCTGTAGAGGAGCATGGCTCACTCTGCTATTTCAACTGTCTTCTCCATGAATCCTCTTTCCGGAGCCCCAATTGCGTCTGCGTGTATCTTCCGCTTTAAGGTCCTCTTGAAGCTTCCGGTGAGTCTCAACATCAGTGCTTACTCTACGGCAGCCATTCCTCTCTCTGAAGGCTTCCACGCACTTACTGTGATTCTGTGACTATCAACAGACACACGGGAGAGGAACCCTGCCTAGTGTGCTGGGGAAGACAGTTCCCTCCAAAGGGCAACTCTGTACCCACTGCTTCTGTGTGACTGGACACAAAGGAACATGACAAGTGTGCTGGTTAGTTTTTTGTCAACCCGACACAAGCTAGAGTCGTCTGGGAAGAGGGAACTTCAATTGAGAAATCACTTCCATCCAATTGGCCAGTGGGCATGTCTGTGGTGCATTTTTTTTTTTTTTTGATTGATGATTGAAGTGTGTGTGTGTGGGGGGGCACTAGTATATTTTGGGTAGAGCTGCCCCTGGGCAGGTGGACCTGGATGTATAAAAAAGCAAGCTGGGTAAGCCAGTAAACAGCACTCCTCCACGGCCTCTGCTTCACTTCAGTTCCTGCCTCCAGGTCCCTGCCGTGAGTTCTGTACTGACTTTTCTCAGTGACTGTGGCCTGGGAGCTGTAAGATGAAATAAACCCCTTCTTTCCCAAGTTACTTTTGGTAATGGTGTTTCTATCATGGCAACAGGAACCCAAACAGTACAACAGACCTTGTGGGTGGTGCTGCAAAGACCTTGGGGATAAACCCTGACAACCTGATCTCTAAAGTTTGGAGTAAGGACTCCAAAGTGGGGCAGATAGATGTTATAGAAATAGTTTTTGTTAGTTTTTTGAGGAAGGCCTGCCTAGAATCAAGGGGCTGTTTGGTTCTTATGACAGCGGTCCTAATTTACTCTGCTTCTGTGGCTCTTCAAAGGTTCAGTTTCTCTCATCTTTGCCAGCACTCACTGTCATGAATCATCACAGACAATAATTTTTCTGACAGGTGTGACACGATACACACAACCTTAGTGACTAGGGATGCCACACTCCACCCCCTGTCCTGTATTTGCTGGCCATTTCTGTCTCTGAATTTTACCAGTATTTATTCAAGTTCTTTGTCCATTTAAATAATTTTCTTTGCTATCGAGTTGAGTTCCTTATATATTTTGGTTATTAATTCCTTATTGACTATATATATATGGCTCACATGTACATTCTCCTGGTATCTAGATTGTCTGTTCACACTTAATTGTTTCATTTGGTGCACAGAGCTTGTGTAAAAATGTTCCAGCCAGCCCCAACAGGACTGATGTACACATGAACTCAACAGAGGCTGTGGCACCAGGCACAGGGCCCAGGCAGCTTCAAACCAGACAAAATTCCAGCAGTGAGAACAGGAAGTGGACACAAGTCTCATTCCTAACCAAGAAGCTCTTTGCAATTTGTAACTGCTGGGGAAGGGAAAAATCAGTTCTGTCCAATGGAGTGCCACTGGGTATACCAACTACACCCCAGGTTAGACCCCATGCCTAGGAGTAGTAGGCCAACACAAAACAAACTCAAAGATATGTTTGTGGACTTTTATTTTTGTTTTGCTATGTTTTATCATTTTTCTTGTTTTATTGATCTGTTGTTGCCTGTCTGTTTTGATTTTTTTTTGCGGGTATTTTTGTTGTTCTTATTTCTTAATTGTTTTTATTTTTTATAGAAAGAGAAGAGAGAAGTCATAAAATTGTGTAGGCAGGATTGTAGGAAGGAGTTGGGTGTTGTTTGGGGAGGGAAAGAACATGATCAAAATATTTGTATAAAAAATTAATAACAATTGTTTCATGATTTCATACATACATGCAATGAGTTTTGGTCAAGTCCCCTTCTCTCCATTTCAGTTTCTATGCTACTGGTCCCACCACTATATCCTAATCATGTGTTCTTTTAAAAAAATTTTTTTAAGTCACTGAGTCCACTTGGTGATGCCAATGTGTGGCTGGGTATAGGGCCATCTGTTTGAGCACGGTCAACCTACAAGGGGACACACCTTGAAAAAGAGAAAAAGAACTCCCTCTCCCTCTCCTAGTAGTCCCAGTTGCCAAAAGATCCTCAGCTGGGGCCGGGACTTCCTGTCCATCTTCCCCTTCTGTACAGAGATTTTTGTTTAGGTTGATCTCACACAGTTCTGTTTCATGCTGCTGCAACAGCTGTGAGTTCCTGTGTCCAACTGCCCTGCTGTGTCCTGAAAACACTACTTCCTTGTGGTCAACTACTGCTTCTGGCCCTTTCAGCCTTTGTACCTGAGCTTCTGTGTTGACCCCTGAGCCTTAGGAAGAGGGAGTGTGTCCCATTTAGGGCTGGCGACTCTGCAGTCTCTTCTCTGCACGTTGACCAGCTGAGGGTCTTGGTTAATTGCATATACTATTAGAAGCTTCTCTGATGAGCATTGAGAGATGCACTAATTTATAGGTATAATAATAAGACATTAGACACCAAATACTGTGTCCATTTATTAAAACAACAGTATTAGGCTCTTGGCACTGATACAGGTGTCAGAAATAGGTAGCCTTGTAGAGCAGGCCTTAAACCAATCAGAAAGTGGTCCATTAATCTCATAACATGGGCACTACTCCTTCACAAGTGGGCATATCGTTTGAGGCAGATCATTGTGGTAACTTGTACGGTTCACAGAGTAGGTAATGTTGATGATTATTTTTCTCCTGTGGTAGCATGCACAACACCTTCCAGGACTAAAATCCAGCCAGCAGGGCCAAAACTTTCATGTCAGTATCATCTTTGTTTCTCTGGGTTCTATGAATCAAGTATATGGTGTCTTCAGCGATAGTCTTTCCATTACATTCTTGAGGGTACTCTAGTATGGTGGCAGTAACTTGTAATTGTTGGGGGGTGGTCTGTGGGATTCCACTGGACAACAATTCTAAAAGAGATAACCTGTCCCTGGCACCAGGCTTTTTATTTGATAGTTTAGGTTATTTAGGTGGGGCATTGTCCCCTTGTCATAGGACAACTCCATTTAAACTGTTTTTATGTATGCATATGTGTATATTTTAGGAAGCTTCTACAGTAGTAGAAAACTTTTTAACATGATGTAATCTTATCTAGTTTTGCTTTTTTACCCTCCAGCCTTGGGGTTAAGCCTAAATAAAGTTGTATAGACTAATATAGAATCCCGTGTGTTTTTTTCCTATAGTTTTATAGTTTCAGGTCTTATACTTTTGTCTTTAATTATTTTTGAATTGGTTTTTAATGTGTGATATGAGATAAGGGTTCATATCATTCTCCAACAGGTGACATTCCAGCACCATTTAGTAAAGAGGTGATCCCATATTATTTTGTATTCTTGGCACCTTGGCCAAGTTTCAACTGATTGTATGTGCAGGTTCGTTTCTGGGCTCATAATTTTGCCAGTAACATGCATGTCAACAACTACAGTTGATATTATACTTTGAAATCAGGTTGTATGAGATCTCAAACCTTGCTCCTTTTTGTTTAATTGCTTTGACTATTTAAGTTTATGTATGTTTCAGTGTGCACTGTTTGATGTTTTTTTCTTTCATAAATGAAAAATGACTCCGGAATAGGGATTACTTTGATATTGTAGATCACATTGAGTAATGTGTTTTGAGTAAGCTGATCTTGGACTGTTGAACTCTAGCCCTTAAAATTAATAGGGGATATCTGGGATTGTCCTGAAGGAATGTTAATCAAATCTGTAAAAGTGATCATTTGAACCCATTCATGATCGGTCATGTGGGATTTAGTTTCCTTAGTGAACTTTCCTATGAACAAGACTAGCTGAAAACAAAAGCAGCCAGAGTGTGGAAGAAATGACCACAGTACCCTCCCCTAACGTAATTGGTGATCAAATCAGGAGGAAGCACACTTGATAAGAAAATACCTCTATAATGATAAAGACTCCTATAATTTTATATCGCCACTGTCAGTATTCAAGACACAAAAGTCCAAGCGTTCATTAAACAACATTCATTACATACTGACTATGGGCCAAGCTATGTTCCATGAATCTTGCAGAGTTTAGAGCCTACCTAACAGGGTACTTTATAAACAAATACAAATACTGTAACATTACAACAATGAAGGAAGAAAAGCAGGGAAATGATAGAGGGTGCACAGAGCTGATGGTTTCCAGGAGTTATATCCCATTAGAAGAGTGCAGGGGCAGCAGCTTCCTGGGTGATGTCGGCAGCTGGCCACAGCATTAAGAATGATCAAATTGCCGGGCTGTGGTGGCACATGCCTTTAATCCCAGCACTCGGGAGGCAGAGCCAGGCGGATCTCTGTGAGTTCAAGGCCAGCCTGGTCTACAGAGCAAGATTCAGAATAGGCACCAAAGCTACACAGAGAAACCCTGTCTCCGGGGGGGGGGGGGGGGGGAATGACCAAATCAAGAGGCTTCTTCTTGGTTAAGGTCATGAACCAGGTGATTCAATCTGGAATTTGGCAGTTTGATGAGACAGTAAATGTGAACATAGGGATGAGAGCCAATCCTTCAGGAGTTGGGCTCACATCACCAAGTAGCTGTGTGACTGAAGTCACCTTGTTCAGTCTCTCTGACCTCCGACCTCATCACCTTCACTGTCAAATGCAGATTAGATTGAAGCTAAGATTTATTTTATCTTTAGATTGCACTGGGCTCAGGACTATGTTTTCGTTTTTAAATGAGGAACACTTAGAGGGAACTCCTATTATCTATAAGCAAGAGGTGGAAAGAAGTATCTGCCTGAGGTGACCCAGCAGTGGGCTTTGTAGCAAACAGGCTGAACTAGAGTTTTTCCTCAGGCAGGACAGGCTGTGCCTGTGCTCTGTTCACACTGACCCTGAACCCTAAAGTCTGGATGGGGTGGAGGGGTGGGCGGTATTTCTACCTGTTTCTCTGAAGGGATGGCTTTAAGTAAGAGTGTTCATATTTGACCAATATGCTTATTCCCCAAGTAAGGCCATTCTCAAGCTTTTGCAGAAATGTCTCCTCTGAAGTACAACTCCATGGCACCCCCAACTATGCTATACAACTCCATGGTACCCCAATTTTGCTATAGCCGAGGCACGCCCCTCTGTTGAGTGTTGTCAGAATGGGGACTGTGTATGCTACAGATTTTTCTGCCTGTAATTTCTAGCTAGTGCGAAGTGACTTTTTCTGTGGTTTTTTGAAATTGTTTATTTTTCTTTCTTCTTGGTAGCATGATAGCTATCAACAGAGGAACTGGATATTAAACTCAGGTGTGCACAGCACTAACATTCTTGATGACGATTGGAACCCTATACCTTCAGGGCTCATGGATTAAGTGAGATCGAACAGAAGGCTCTCAGCTTAGTGCTTAGCCAACATTTCCTGTAATTTATAAGTAATTATTGGTTATTATTATTTCTACTTCATATTGTAATTACAGAGTTAATTTTTCTAGAAGTTATTTCATTTGAACTAAGTATTACTGGAATTCTGTGGAAATGTTTCCTCCTAATGTTCTTGCTACATTTGGGGTTAATTGAAGAAGAAAGAAGTGAAGTGAATTGCCTGGGACCCTGTGCTGAGCTACTGTGAAATGAGTATAAGGGTGCTGATATAATGAATTATTGTATTGGTTTTGATCAGGTTGGCATGAATTTTGTCTCAGTGTGTATTATCATGTTTTGTTTTCTTTTTGTTGTTATTACAACAGCATACCCGAGCTGTGGTAATTTTAGAACAAAGTTACTTAGCTCACAGTTCTGGAGGCCCAAGGGCATGGTGCCAGCACTGGCTGGGCTCTGGTTGGGCCCCACAGTCGTGTAAGCACCTCTCAGAGGGCATGATTATGCTGCAACGCAGGTGGGCAGAGCAGCTCAGGGCAATTATAATGGGAGCCATATTGACCTGGAGGTTCTAAGTAGCTCTGCAAACAGGCTGTAGGCCACTTCTGGTGTTCGTGGTAAGATAATCAGGGCAGGCTCCCAATGGCAATTCGTCTTTATAAGAACTAACTAGGAGTCTCACGAGCGCTGCCTTAGTCCTTCTCACACGATTCACCCACATTGTTCTAAGACCACGCACAAGTCTACACCTTCTACACATCCGCCATTTCAACATTGCCTTCTGAGGGACCAATGTTCCAACACATGAACCATCAGGGACAAACCATATTTAGAGCGCAGCATGAAGGGAGGGTAGGGCAGAGAGAGAGGAATCAAATTTGCACTAACAGAGAGACTCTCCCAAAAGCCGACAGGTAACGGCTCATGGCAAAGGTACAGGAAATGCTCTCACTGTACACATGTCTTAATCTGCCTGGCATGGGTGTTACTGGGCCTTTCAATTTCTCCAGCTCTGGCTACCCTCAGAGCTGTCTTTCCCCTTAATAACCCTTCTCTTCTTTGCCACTATCCATGTTTCTCTGTTCAAATCTTGGTTTAGGGAGGCAAGAGCCTGTAAATCACAGTGGGTGTTCTTCAGTCCCAAGCCACACCCACACAATAGGGCTCCTGGACTCTCACCCTGGGTGCAAGAAGAAGAGCATATGATTGTTGTTTAGAACAAATGTGGGGGAATTGTGGTAGTCAGAAGTAGAGTTAGCCAAGGAAGGAGAGAACAAGACAGGTGCTGCAGGAAGAGGCTGGGTCAGAGCCTTCTCCCCAGGTCAGCGCTGTTGACTGAGTGCTGCTGTGTCTTAGTCACATGGGGTTGAGAGGGTAGATAGATGGACTCCAAGATTGTGCCTTAATCTACAAGGACACTGAACACACTTAATGAGGGACTGAACGCCATTGATTGCACACTACCTGGTTACATTGGGAAGTGTTGTATGTTTGAAATTTTTGAAAACTAAAAATTGAATAACATGCCATGAGTTACCAATAGTTACATCCAATGGGTGAATTGTGTAGTGTGTGAATTTTATCCATCAGCTATGTGTGAAACCCATGGGGAACATTTTGTTTCTACAATTACTGGGTGATTTTCCTTTCAGTTCGGTAAGGTATGCCACACAGAGTCCCTAGAAATAGCGAGAGGTTGACATTCTTTTTTCGAACCACACACCTCTGAGGGCTGTAAGTGGCTCTGCAAGCAGATGACAGGTTATTTCTTGTATTCTTGGCAAGAGGATCAGCTGAATGAGAAAAATGTTCACTGAAATTCAGGGCTCCCTTGCCTATTATGAGAGTCTTGTTTTCTTATCCCTTAGTAGCTGGTTGCCATTGCGCTGTGTCCAGCCTAACAAAGCTACGCTTATAAAACTCATCAATTCGCACACTGACAGCATCAGACAATAGACTTTTGCTAATTAATATTTAATGGGCCTATGGATTTTTTCCTCAGCAGCTGGAGTGCTAAATAATAGTCAATTAGCAAATGTGTTAATTAACTCTAATTACATAGCACACAAGCGTCTCCAGGATTTTTGCTTTATAGATTTACAAGTGAATGTTTCACCACTTTTCTTGAACACATCAGGCAGCTAATTAATTGATAATAATTCCTTCTTCTCTCCAAAATGTGTATTTAAAAATAAAGTCCAATTGAATGCTTGATGCCAGTTTTTAAAAATGACATTTATAGGTATAAGATAAGACTGAATTCTGCTTCTAAACAGACTTGTGTTAATCACCAGGGAGTTTTTCACTTATAAATAAATGAGAAAGAGCAGAGAACACTATGGTGTTCAGTGTGTGTGAGAGAAAAAGGAAGGAAGGAAGGAAGGCAGAAAATGCAAACCATCAAAGAGGCTTGTTCTTTGTGAAGAGTAGGCACACCTAATTTGACTTGCAGTATGCAAAACGATGAACTCTGGGAGTAAGGGTGAGCAATGTGTACCCTGCAATTAACAGCAATCTTCTGAGCGTCGCATCACATGACAGTTAAGGGAACTGCATCTGAACATTGTATGGTGCCCGCCCGCTGGGGACTGGGAATGCTCTAGGAAGGAAATTAGCAGAGTAGCTTTGTACTTGGACCAGCGTGCTTGAGAGATCAAAGGCTGACGATGGCAGCAGCCTGCTGCTGAGTGCCAGCCCTGCCCCATTTTAGTGCCCTTGGATGCAGCTCCAGGCATTGCTGAGAACCCTTCAAGGGACTCTGAGGAAGCAAGGTTGGCTTTTCAAATAAGAGTGTGGTCTTGGAATTCAGCTCAAATGGGCAAGGCACTTGCAGATTTCTGTATCGTCAAGTTTATGTTACCTCCTTATTCAGCTGCTAGCTTCTGCTTTTGACCCTTGAATGCCACAGAGGGTCTTTCAAAAAACAAAAGGTTAAGATTAATCCCACAGATTGAATTGGCTTGATCATTTCAACAAGTCCCAAAGGAGCTACCAGCTTTGATCAAGGACACCACATTTTTCTTTGTCTCTGTGGTTAGAGTCACTGGGCCTGTGAATCTCTTGAAAACACGGTAAAGAAGCAATGTCATGAGCCTGCACATTGGAAAATGCTAACCTTTGTTTACCTGTTTTGCATTTTTTTTATTGAGAGGTTAGGGGGTGGGCAGCTGTGTTGATTATTCCATGGCTTATGTGACTCTGTTGTGAATTAGCATGTGTCCTCTTTAAGTGTTTTTTGAAAATTTATTGTGTATGTGTGTATGGGTGCATGTATCTGCATCCATACCATGATGTGTTGAATTCAGAAGACAACTTTTGGGAGGAGTCAGTTCTCTCCTACCTGCTGAGTCATCATGCTTGCCCAACATACACTTCCTTGATAAGTAGACAACATATTTGGTCACCCATGTTTGTGTTTTGTGGGGCCTAGTGGAGGGCCACATTTACAGGAAGCCTATGAGAGTCTGGGACCCATGGACAGTGTGCTGGAGATGACTGATGTTGTCTGGAGTTTGGGCTAGTCATCAGCAGCAACAAAGGTGCTTTTATATTAGGCAACTCATTGGTGGTCTCATATGAGAAGTAGGTATTCCTCTTCATTCCAGCTAGGCTGTGAACACTAGTTGTAAGTGTAGGTGTCTGGGGCTCCTGGCCTCAGCATTCCCAAGTTCAGCTCACCTTACATTACCTCATGGTGTTGTAGCAGGGCCCACGTGACCGTTTTGAAGTCTATACAGACCTGTGAATGTTCACCCACCAGACTCACTCCCTTGGTCTCTTGGATTTTAATGAGCATCAAGGCTCAGTTGTACAAAGAGATGGTCGGGCACCTTCTGGTTGGTCTCCCCACCTTCCTGTCTGGCTATGTTTTCTGGGATCATCAAACCATAGAGTGCTTGTCTCTTGCTAGGTGTTTGGGGGAGAACCTAGGCTTTCAAACTCCTGTCCAGCGGGTAGTGAGGCAGCAACTAAAAACTTGGGCAGGAGTATGAGGAAGTAGAGAGGATACCCTCCCCAGACCACAAGAAAAACCTCTCCGTCAGCACACAGCAAGACAACCCCAGCAGTCCCAATGTGGAGTCTCAGAAATGAAGGAATGTGGATTTCTGTAGTTCCTCCTGGGGTCCCACCATCCCCCAAACAAAAGAATCAGAAAACCCATGGCTTATTCACCTACCACAACTTTCCGTGTACCACAAAACAGTTCAGGGAATGTTGACTCAAGTAACTTTACCTTGAGTAGGACATAAGCTTGGTTTCAGAGAGGCAACTTCAAAGAAGAGAACCTTCGGCATGTTCCACCTACGTCTGTGCACAGGTGTGAGGCCTACCTGCCTACGTGGCAGGCTGAGGAGGAGGGAGTTTTTATGGCAGTTAAGGACCTTAGAGGTTTCCTGATGCTGCTCTAAAGTCTTTTGCAAACACTTCATGGCTGTAAAAGTCATGAAGGGTAGAAGTTTCATGTCATCCTTGAGAGGCCACACTGAGGGTGATGGCAGTGTTGTGTCCTTTTTAATTTTAGGAAGCTCTTGGAGAATCTGTTTTCATTCCCTTTCTGGCCTTACTGGGCTCCCTTCATTTCTTCACTGTGGCCTCTCCTAAGACCTCCAACACCAGTGCAGGTGGGTGGGAAAATTTTTCAGAACTGAAAATTTCCCTTACCTTAAAATTGAGGGTCTAAAAAGTCTTCCAGTTGGTCCTGACAAGTTGGTTCATTCTTCCTTCGAGGGTCAACTCAAATATCCCCTTGCCATGAAAGAGATATCTTGAGAGAGGGGGCCATCATGGGGTTAGGGAGAAACCTGGTGCCAGGGAAACTCCCAGGAATCCACAGGATGACCCCAGCCAAGATTCCTAGTAATAGTGGAGAAGGTCCCTGAATTGGCCTTCTATAATCAGGTTGGTGTCTACCCTAACTGTCATCAGAGAGCCTTTATACAGTAACTGATGGAAGCAGATGCAGAGATCCACAGCCAGTCTCTGGGCCGAGCTCTGGGAGTCCAGTTGAAGAGAGGGAGGAGGAAACATATGAGCAAGGGGAGTCAAGATCATGATGGGGAAACCCACAGAGACAGCTGGCCCCAGCTCTTGGGAGCTCATGGACTCCAGACTGACAGCTAGGGAGCCTGCATGGGACCAGCCTAGGCCCTCTGCATGCAAGTGACAGTTGTGTAACTTGGTCTGTTTGTG
The DNA here is from genome assembly GCF_949786415.1 of Peromyscus eremicus. NCBI lineage: Eukaryota > Metazoa > Chordata > Mammalia > Rodentia > Cricetidae > Peromyscus > Peromyscus eremicus. The sequence continues at coordinate 30,756,675 of NC_081419.1, read as the reverse complement.
CAGCCCCTAGCAGGATCTGTTCCTGGCGAATGAGCTGGCTTTTTGGAACCTATTCCCAATGGTGGAATGCCTCATTCAGCCTTGATACAGTGGGGAGGAGCTTGGTCCTGCCTCAACTTTATATGCCATGCTTTGCTAACTCCCATGGAGGCCTTACCCTTTCTGAGGAATGTATAGGGGTATGGTAGAAAAGAGGTGGTGGGGGAGGAAATGGGAGGAGAAGAGGGAGGGGAAACTGTAGTTGGTATATAAGTAACAAAAATTAATTTAAAAATTCCCTTGCCTTGAACCCAAAGGAATAGAAATAATTCTCCCTCTTAGTCTCTTCCTATGATTTTTGTACATTCTTTTTTTTTTCCCAGACAGGGTTTCTCTGTGTAGCTTTGGCGCCTTTCCTGGAACTCACTCTGTAGCCCAAGTTGGCCTCAAACTCACAGAGATCCGCCTGTCTCTGCCTCCCGAGTGCTGGGATTAAAGGTGTGCCACTGCCAGGCTAGTACATCCTTTTACTGTACCTAGGTACGTACATGTGCATTTGATGAAGACCTGTTTCTCCCCTTGCTTAATATACTCACAGACTAAGAAAACAGAGTGTCCAGGTTCTCTTTGCATTCCTAGTCTGCAGGTGTGGATGATGGGATGGTTGTCAGTATCCACAAATACATCCCCCATCCCCAGACAGAGTCTCAATTTGTAGCCCAGGCTAATGTCAAACCTGTGATCCTCTTGCCTCAGCCTCCCTGGGGCTAGAGTCCCAGGTGTGTGTTATCACATCCAACCTAGAACTGAATCCTAAACTGAGTGATAATGGGCATTTAGGGAAAGCCCCGCACCCCTGGACCTAAAGCTTCTTGGTGGGAAGAACTCTGCTTTCCTTACGTTTCTGCCATTAACCACTGAGTGTAGTGCCTTCCTGAATGGATTAGACAGTCTTTGACACTAGCTGATGGTAGAATGGCGGGAACACACATTTGATCTTTCAGGCCTCATATTTCTCACCTGTAAAGTGAGAATGTAATTTCTCCACGTGTTCCTGAGGCTTCCCGCCAACTGCAGCACTTACTGGCTCAATTAACTGGTGAGCCTGAGAGAAACCAACTAAGTTCCAGCTTCAAGGCACATTCAAGTTACATCTTACCCAGGAGTTCAAAAGTTTCCCATAAATAAGGCCTGGGCGTAGGTTTCTCATCACGTAACTAGGGAACGGTTGAGTTGCAGGATGGCTCTGCCTATCCCAGGTGCACATGTAGTTAAACTCAGTTCTCTTAGCTCAGGTTAAGCTCTTACCCTGATGGGTGTGCAGTTGGCCAACCGACACAGAAGGAAGGACCAGTCAGTGTGCATGGGATTATTCACAGAGGCATCTTCAGATGGAGAGGCCCACTCACTAGAATAGAAGAAAGATAATGGATGGGTTGGCGGAGTAGAGAATAAGATTCTCCAGGAGTGCATGGCAATTCATTTCCCCCCTTTTCCTAGGAAAAGAGAAGCCAGAATGTGTCACTTCTACCTATTCAGTGACAGAATTCCAAGACCATTAGACTGTTTGGGCTGCAGTAATAGTTGGTGACAATCTGCTACGGAGGTGGGAAGAAGTAGGAGAGGAGGGATGGCAATCCGTGGTCCAAATCCTTGGAGGAATGAATGTGTGTGGGCATGGGGTGGGGGCTATGTTTCAGTAAGACTGTTAACTGCTGTCTGTCACAACAGAAACCAATGAGCAGAGATGGGAATTATATCTTTAAAGCAGAGAAGCCAGAGGATTATAGCCTCAGAAGATTCCGAAGTCATTGTTTGTGAATGCATTCTACAGGGAGCCAGAACAAAGCCACAATCATTCCAAGGTTAGGCTTGTCCCTCTGGACAGGGGGTCAGCCTTGTCTCCTAGATCCATATCTTGGGTGCTTCTCTCCTGACTCCAGCATTTTTTCTCATTATTGTTTGGGTGGGGTCTCAGGGGGAAGGTTGCATGCACTAATGCCTCTGAGTCTCTCATTCTTACTATGTCACCATTTGGATTACATGCATGTTAAAGACTATCTCAGAACAAAACATGTGCTGGGCTACTTATTGTATGTGTGTAGAAACCTTTCTACTCCACGAAGTAGAGATGTGTCCTTATAGTATAGAATGTAAAAATGCTCCCCTCTTTTCCTCCTGCCCCCATCAGCATGATAGTCATTAAGGCTAGGGAATCCCACCAGAGGAATATTCTGAGACCCCTCAGATGTGGGGTTCAAGGCTGCATATGATGTGCCACATGCAGACAAGCTGTATAACCAGAGTTGAGTTAGTTGACCTCATTCTTACTATATTTGAGAAATTGGAAGCAGGGCAGAGTTCAAGTCTCATCAGACTCAATTGAAATGGGAAGCATGGCAGTCTGAAAGAGTGGGGAGCTGGCAAAGGGACCGCACATTTCTGTCACCAGTACTCTAGGACCATGTTTGGAAGGATGGAACTTGGGACTAAAGAAGCAGAGGAGGAAGCTGCTATAAAATGTTCCTTGGATTACCAAAATTTTACTTTATGGTCTCAGCATAAAATTGCTACCCTCTAGGCCATGTCATCAAAATTCCTCATTTAAAACAAACACATGTTCTTATAAAAGAATTTACATGTAATAAATTACTTTAATTGATCTATTTTTATTTGGTAAATACTACATGTCCTTTACTCAGTGTGAGAGACTCATCTAAATGCTTTGTAATATTAATATAACTAATGAAGCTTGGCTCCCTATCAATGCTCTAAGAGAAAAGTCTATTCAGACAGGTGCAGAGTTTTTTGTGGGCATCAGGAAATGATGGAAAAGCTATAGGACTTTTGTGGAGACAAGTACTTATGTGGGTCACAAAACAAAGTACTAAGAGTGAGTTGGAGTGAGCAAAGAGTCCTCAAACACCATCTATCCTCATACTACAGAGTCAGCTGATCATATCCAGTCTTGATTTGGGATCATAAACCCAAAGCTAAAATAAAGAAGTCACATGGACTGTCTTAAAATGGGAAAAGAAAACAGGACTGCATCTCAGAAAAGCCTCAAAATGTCCTCAGGCACGGCCAAAATTCTTCCAAAAGAGAGCATGGGGTGGTATTCCTAACTAAGTCATTAAAAAGGGGGTGGGGGAAGAAAGAAAGAAAAAAAACAGAATTCAGAATGAGCCATAAAAGAGCAGAATGTCTTATGCATTTACCAAAGTCATTACTAAAAATAATTAAATGGCTTGATGGTCTCGGGGATTTCAAAAGAGAAGGAGATGTATGCCAGAGCCATCCATACATTCCCCAGAGAACGGACAAGAAAATCATGAATAAAATTATGACCAAGCCACAATAGGTGATCCAGCAATTAGCATACATGAAAAGAACACCATTAGGAGCCACAGCAAGGCAACACCACCATTTATTTTCCACACTGATTTCTTTTTTGAAGCCATATTTCAATATTCTTGATATCTGCCTTCAAGACCCTGAAAATAGGTGACTGTAAAAATCCTTTCGGAATCAAACTATTGAGGAAATAATCTTGTTCATATACAGAGAGACGGCAGTGGCCAGTCTTGGGTGGTATCAAGAGAAAACAAACTGTTTTAACTGTTCATTTAATAATTTACTAGCTCCAGGGTAATGAGTGAGGTTTGAGTGTGAATCGGTTAAAAAGGAATTATCTTTTGACAGTGAGGCAAGACACACTTGAACAATGTTAAGTGTTGAGTTCAGAATCTCATTTCTTGATCCCAGCTTTCCACATGCGTGATCTGAGGAAGTTGTTCAGCTTCTCAAAAGAAAATGAAATTGTTGCATTAGAAAAGCAATGTGATGTAAAAGTATCCGACATTTTCTTGGTACTAGGTTTTGTCAGGGGTGTCTTAAGCATGGTACACACTGGATGATTTAATTTTTACAAGTGAGACAGGAACTACAGCTCTCTGCACTTGACAGCTGAAAGTCTCAGGGAGGAGCTAAAGCCCAGGGTTGGCAGCCAGGCCGGAAGGAGCCACACTGGACCCACGGAAGTGTGGTTTGCATCTTTGAGAGCTCTGCAATTTTGATTCTAGAATTCTTTGTTTAGACACATGCTTTCTAGAACACTTTATTTTAAATTCTTCCTGCAGTGAGGTTTTTGAGTGGGAATAAGCAGAGGAATGCCAGCCCCCCTGCCCAGTCATAGGAGGATTGTGTAAGAACTCTGCAATTTCTCTAGTCACTCTGTGTTCTGCCTGTGTAGTCTACCCGGTTAATGACATCTTGCCTCACTCCAAGCGTGGGGCAGTAGCCATGGCAAGATTTGCTGAGCAGTGCTTGTTTAAACTTCTCTGGATGAGGATGTCTCGAGCTTCCTGAGGGGGAGTGTGCGGGAACAGTACTGGAGAAAACACTGTTGAATGTTGCTTCCTAGATCAATGCTGTCTCCCTCTTCATTCTGAATGTTCTGGCATCTGGATGGAGCCTAGGAAGTATTGTTCCTGGCGAGTGCACCCAAGTGGCAGTTCCAAGTAGACTAGAGATGGAGCTGAGAAGCCACCATTCAAAGTATTGTTGAGCAGAATAAAAATCTGATCAATTGTTTATCACTTGTACAGGAAATGCCGTCTCTAGTCATATTTTTCCTTTTAAAACTAGCAGTCCATAACAGCTAAATAATAATGGATTTTGCTTTTATGGTGTATCGGGCATTTAACTTGACTCATTCAATCCTCCAAATATATATAGGTACCATGCTTATGCCAATGTACAGAAGAGGAGACTACAGTTGTGGGAGAGACCTGTTTTGCTTACATTCACACAGTGAGTTAGGTCTGCAGTCAAAGCAGGTGTTACCTACTTTATCTTCAGACTTCCCTTCACATTTCCATTTCCATTCACCTAGCAGTGGTGCTGAGGGTTGAACCCAGGTCTATCACACACTAGGCACGCAAGGCTTCACTGACCGGTGTTCTCAGTCTTCCCCATTCCTCTTCCCCTCATTTCCTCTCCTCTTCCTTTTCTTTTACTTCATTCTTTTCTTGGCTCTGTCTTCCTTTCTTCCTTTCACCCTTCCCTTCTGCCTTCCTCTCTTCCTCCCTCTCTCCTTCTTTCCTTTCAGCATCTAGTACTTGGATTTTATGTTCCCATTTTTCTGTATCCCATGCCTTAGACCCGAGTTTACTCTGAAGCCTGGGAATAGTTTCACAAAGATAGAGCAAATTGCCTCCCCAGGGCAGACATGAGCCAGCCCTCTGCCCCCGTCTCCTTCCCTACCATCTGCATTATATCTACAACATAAATGTCAGGGTGAGGCCTCAGCAGACGTTATACAGATGCCAAGGTAAGAAGAGGGAAAATAGACCGTGGTTTTGATTTATATGATAGCTTTCAAAAAGCCTTCTTTTTAAGGAAAGAAAGTAGGGTGTTCCTTTTTCTAGGTTTTTAATAATAAAAAAAAAACACTGTGCAGAAATGAAGCCATTTTTCCTTGTCTTTTTAAAATTGACCACTCTATATTAATTTCTGAAGAACTATTGAATAAATTATACATGGAAAATGATCAAATTGACTTGTGGGATTTCTTCAAACATAATTTTAAACATATGAAAAATTGTCCTGTATGAGTGCAAAAAGAGGCAAGTGTGGCACTGAGCAGTACCCTGCAGAGGACCCTGGGATTTTCTGAGAGGACTGCAAAGAATTTTGATTTTCTGTATTTTCTATATTCCTTTTTAAATCTGAAGACATCCTTCTTTAACACTACAATTTTGCTTTGGCCAGTGAAACGAGGCCTGTTTCTATCACTTACAAACAACTCTGGACTTTTTCCTTCAGTCAAAGTGTATTGAACTGGCTTGCAAACCGAAGTGGGGTGGAGACTGATAAATTAAGAAATAAGAGGGACACACATGGAAGAAAAAGGAAAGATGAGCTGGGGAAGGGCACTGAAAATTGCCCCTAATACTACGGAAGTCGCAGCCTGTCCTGCTCACCACTGCAGTGCCTGTGAGGGTGCTTGGTGTTGGAGAATCAAGGCCCTCCCGAGACTAATGCCCTGAGCAGGGAGGCTGGCTACAAGTAAGGTAAGAACACACTAAGCCTCAGCCCCACTCACGTGCCCTGCTCTCTACCTCCTTCATCCCCTGCACCTACAACCTCCGGGGATGAAAGGCAGCTGGATTACTGTCCTGTTGTGTGGGTCACACACTAACCAAGCTACTCTCTTACCCAGAGAATGAGTGGAGTGATCCTTGATGTAGACGAATTCTGTTTCCTCCCTGGGAAAGAGCTCCTCTTCCTCAGGAAACCTTAAACTACACCTCTGCTCTCCCACCACAGGCTTCACATCTTCAGGCCCTGCCTCTTGGTCGATATTTGTCAAGCCTTTTGCCTGAAACAAATTTCCTTCAGGAACTTCACTGACTTTAAGATGCAAATGGGGACGATTTGATCAGGATACATGCTTGGTGAATTTGTCTGCTAACAAACTCCAAGACTTTTACCCATTTCCATCATTCTTAGCATTCTTCCAGCATCAGATGTGGAAGACACAATTAAACGAAAGGGCTGTTGGTAAGGTCTAACCTCAGGGTAGGGAGGGCTTGCCAGACATTCTGCATTGAAGTGACTTCTTGATCATTGGCGATTTGTGCTGTCCATGGTAGTTAGCAGGCATCTCTTAGAGCAATTCCCTTTGACAGGGAGTTTCAGAACAGAAGTAAATTGCATTATTTCTGGGGTAAACAAAGCAGCAGATAGAAAAACCAATAAGCCACCCTATATAATTACAGATGGTCCAGAGCACAAATTTAAGTCAGCCACAGTCACATGCCTTTCCTCAAAAGGAGTCAGATTGGTGATGGGCAATAAGCAAAGTTGCTCCAAGCCATTGGAAGACTTAAGTGACACGTCAACTTCCTTGTCACATTAAAAGCTGAGCCTCCTGCTAAGGACAGGCGTAATTGCTTAAGCATATCACCATGTGTCAAAATTCCTAATTGATTTCTTGCTCATTAAATCCATTATGCTTCTTCAAGGCCAGATTACTGGGTGTGTGGAGTTTGAGCCTTAAGGATGAAGGAAGCTGGATTTTATAGAAATCTGCTTCAGAGTTGATACAAACAAAACTAAAAGGCTCCCAAAAAGAAGATTCTTAAGCCTATTCACGTCATTCTGTGTTTCCATAGCAAGACAATGGTATCCTATGAGGATTTTCTAGCAATCAAATAGGTTGTTCTAAATGATCAGGAAAATATTTGTTTTCAAACCAGGTAACACTTACAATATGATAAGTTTCACAGGTGTACTCTTATGGTCATAATGTATTTTCATTTCTGTTTAATCTCATAAGGAAAATATCTTTCTCATTTTATATGACTTGCTAGTATTATATAATATATAAATATAATATACTTATATAATATATGTCATAATTATATATAAATATATATAATAGTTTTATATATATTATAGTTATACATATTATAGTTAAAAATCGTTTGTGAATGAAAATGAGTTTAACTACTGTATGAAATTTTGCTCCTTGACTAAGATTATAGAAAGAAATATATTTTCACACCACATACCTCTATGTATATACAAATACATTCACTTTAAAAGTAATATATTGGACTTAAAAATATACAAATGTCAAAAACATAAAAAACTGAAATTTATTTTGAGTTGAAATCTGAGACATGTTTTCTCTTGCTTATTTGTCTTTTTCTGAAAAGCTAACAATGTCATTATGACAATAAATATTATTGTTCTTCTGATTTTTTTTTTAATTATACAATTAATGAAACCAAATGGCCCCCTAACTACTGGTTTTCTACTTGACTTGACCATGCCGGTTTGAATGAGAACACCCCCATAGGCTCTGGTATTTGAAGGCTTGGTCTGTAGGTGAGGGTGTTGTTTGGGAAGGCTATGACACTTAGGGACAGGGGGCCTAGCTGGAGGAAGCCTGTAACTGGGGACAGTCTTTGGGGATTACAGTGTCACTCTACTTCCAGTCCCTGCCCTCTGCTTCCTGTGTGCCGCTGAGATGTGCTCTCTAGGCTCCCTGCCCCCGCCACCTGTGGGCATGTCTCATCTCAACATTATAAACTCCCCAGAAGACAAAACCTCTCCTCCTTCAGTTGCTTCTGGTCACAGTGTTTTACCACAGCAATAGAAGAGTAACTCATTCTTTTGTGATACTTATTTTTTTCCAACCAAATATTTGATAGCAAGATACAGTTTCTTGAGTTTTTCCGCACAGTATTCTCAAGAAACATCAACAATATTTGTCTTTGAGGCTTCAGAGCCACTGGATTAAAATAGATGAATGACATCTGGGTGGTCTGGCTTTAAAGTCTTGCATGTTTTAGATTCATGGAACAAATATGTATCTTTGCTTCTTGTCAGCATTTCTCATCATTGTGTCAAAATACCTAATGTAGCAACAAAAGGAGAAACTTTTTTTTTTAACCTCATAGTTCCGAGCATACAGACCACCATGGGTCTCGGTAGTGCGGGTGGGTCAACCTGAGCAGCAGGTATATGTGTCAGAGCTTCCTCTCATCGTGCTGGATCAGGACATCCAACACTTGAAGTCGGAGTCAGAGTCAGATATCATCTTCAAAGCTCACTCCCAGCAAGCACAGAGGAAGAGGTCCATAATTACACCATTAACTAAATTTTTATTAGGAACGGTAATAATAAAGAGATTCTAAGTAAAATATTCATTTCTTTCCAGAAAGAAAGGCCAGAAAAGGGTTGGCAATGAGCCTTTACTCACTGTTGACTCTTGGCCTGAGCCATGCACTTGTGTCTGGGTTCAACTGTTAAAGGCTGTAGACAAGGGTTGGAGCACACCTACCACAGAAGTAATCATGTGAGGCTCATATGCTCGAAGAAGCCAGGCAGTGCACCAGCTTGACTGCTCACTGGGATGGGACTGGGCACAGAGCTAAGTAGATGAGTTTAAGAAATGATTAAATAAAGCTTTCTAAATTGGAGTTGTAGAGCCCAAAGTGCGGTTTCTGATTCCCTTATACAGAAATAAAACCAGTGTTGGAATTAATAAAATTACCCCACCTCTGGCCTTGCTTCTTGCACATGGAACTCCACGGTAGCCCCAGAGTCGCTGGTGTGTTCACAGTCTGAAGACTGATCAGGAGCCACAGAGGGAAGGGAGGGTCAGAGGGTCATCCCGGCAGCTTACATATTTTTTTTCCTTACACAGCATGCCTTATGCAAACAACACTGTGCCTGACACTTACAACCTAAAGATGCTTCAAAATGAAAAACAAAACAAAACAAACAACAACAACAAAACCAACCAATCCAAAAAAAATACCCCCTCTGGCTCCAAAAGAGACCATTTTCTTTACTGTCCTCCCTTTTCTCCCTTCCTCCTCTTATTCCTCCCTCTCTTCCTCCACTTCCTCCTTTTCTCCTTCCTCTTCCTCCTCCTCCCCATCCTCCTTTTCTTTCTCCCCCTCCTCCTCCCCCTCTTCTTCCTCCCCCTCTTCCTCCTCTTCATCTTCGTTTTCCTCCTCCTTCCTTTCTTCCTATTCCTTCCTAGTTACAGAAAGGAGCCAGCCAGTCAGATTCTAAGTTTAGCTTTCTGTTTAGCCTGGTGTTTCCTTGGCTTCTTTAATTCTTACCTTTTCTCATAAAAGAAACAGTTTTAAATTCGCTGACAATGTGACTGTGGAAGCACATATCTAGTAGGAGACAATGAAGGTGAGGAGTCCAGAGCCTAAAACACTGTAGGTGCTGGATAAATGCCAGCTCCTGCGGCATTAGTGTTATTGTGGCTCTGCTTTTTACATAGGCTTTTTATGCAATCTGACATTTCATTTCAGAAGCTAGAATCACCTGCACCTAGTCACTGTCTGTATTTACTGTTTTTGTGTTATTTTCACTCATGCAGCAGAGTCTAAGGACCAGCAAGCAGCTACATAACCAGATCCAATGCTCCGCATACAATAATCTAGGTTTGTACATTGTTGCAGGATTCTCTTTTAGAAAGCAGGTTCTCTCTTTAAATTTAATATCACCCAAGGATTTTAGATATTTATTTTGTAAACAAAGTCATCAGTTGCCTTAAGGAGAGTTCACTGACACAATCCTGGTGGGAACCCCAACAAAAACTTGCTCACTTTTAGCTGGTATTTTCTGTAGGTTTACTGGGCTCAGCAGGTGCAACCTGATACAAAATAATGCTATTACTGAGGGTTTTTTTTTCCCCATCAGCACGTTTCCATTGTTATTCTACTCCAATTTTTCATTTAGATAATGAAATTAGTTTTCCATGCAAATTTCTTAGCTATCTGTTCTTTGGTCCATTTTTCAAGTTGCATAATTTAGTCAGATTGTTTTTATTTGCCTCTCTGTGCTTTGGGATATATATCTCAATATATATATTATTTGCATATATATGTGCAAACAACCCTTTTTATTAAAATAATGCTCTACCTCAAATATTTGTTGGCAAATATGTCTGTCATGATTATTTTAAGTGATATTTTTGTCTTGATTTTTAAACTAAACAAGAAATTTTTTGAGATCTTTGATGTTATCTTCACCTCATTTAAATGTGTTCAGCAATGGCTACGAATGGCATCATTAACTTCTACCTTCTCATCTGCAGTAATTGGTGATTGATGATGCAGGCTTCTAATTACAAACGTGATCTTGGTCCAGTTGGATTTCATGGCGCCTAAGGCTGAGTGATCTGAGTGAGCACATTCCATAGACTCTCATTTCTCAGCTCACAAATGGAATTGTCATATAATATTTAACTATGTGAATAGTTAAGGATTCTTATTTTTATCTCATTCTTTTACACACTACCACTGTGCCTTCACAGACTGATACCACATGCCAAAATAATTAATTCATTAATATGACAATTAAAACCACTCAAGAAGTCTACCGTGACAATAAAAGTCAAATCAACTCATTTACTTCAGTCAGACAATGGTTTCAGGGATAGGTGTGTGCATGGAAGTAACTCTATAGATGATAGTTCATATAAGATTTAAAAAGTTGAATAAGTTTTATGTAATCAATTTCAGAAATGGGACATTGTAAGTCACATTTTACAGAAAGGGAGCAGAACAGTCGTGTTTAACACATAGCTTAGGGATAGAAAAAGTAATTATTATAAATAAGAATTTTCTAGAGCAATAGATACAATTTCAGTAATATAGGCAGGGCAATTATAATAAAATGAAATTAAAATTATTATTACCATGCCATTTAAAATTGAATTCTCATGTCAGACAATTCTTCTAAACAATTTGGCAAAACTCACTAAACTCACTGGAGAGAGGTTATCTAAAAACATGTGCGGGCAGATGGCTGCCTAAATGATCATTACTATTAAAATAAAACTAATACTGCCGAATTTGGAAAAACACAGGAAACTGAATGGGTATGAACTGTCTCAGTGTGATCAGGAAGAATACAGAAACCCGTCACTTAAGTGATGTATTTCAATTTTCTTTGTTCTAAGCCAGATCAGATTAGGCGATATCAACAAGAAATCAGGAAACTTTCAATAATATTTTTTTATTAACTACTGAAATTGTAGTCAGTTCTAAGCAGAAAACTATTGTTTCACAGGACCAGTTCTTTTAGTGTAATAAACACATTTGGAGAGGCCATGTACTGTGTTTATCATTCGAACTGTGTCTCGACGTGCAAATTCATCTTTCAAGTAGGTACAAAGGAGCATTTATAATGGCCACAGCACATCATGGTTTACTGTCTGCCCACCAGATGCAGAACTCTGCTGGGAACTGCAGCAGTGCAAGAAACCATAAGCTACTCTGCCTTTTGTCTACCGTGCCATGTGGGCTTAGTCACAGCAATGAGCACTCACACAAACTGTGGTCCTGAAATGTGTGTACAGCACATAATGGTCAGTAAACAGTGGCACGAGCCTCATAAAAATGTAAAGGTGAACATTTTCAGCTCAGGAGCTTGGCCCAAGGTTTTTTTGAGATGCTTTTGGCCTGGATCAAGGGAGAGTAAATAGGAAATAACTAGAAATGATGTGAGGATGAAGGTAAGGTCAGCCACAAAGGAAAGTGAAGAAAGTACATATTAACAGCCAATGATACTCACTTGGTTGCAGGTTTGGTACTACTGGTTCTGTCTGAGAATGAGGAGGAAACAAATGTGGGCCACGCTCAGGGAATGTGGTTCCCAGTAAATGACAACTGAGTAACACAGCGTCTAACTTTAAAACCATTCCAAAAGGTGTCCTTTCCTTCTCTCTGTCTCTGTCTCTGTCTCTGTCTCTGTCTCTCTCTCACACACACACACATACACACACACACACACACACACACACACACACACACACACTGTGCTCACAAAGCCTTTGCACCTTAAATAAAGGTATTATGAAGGTGAAATGAGAAGAGATTTCCTGTCTCCCCTTTGCAAAATTCCAGCAACTTTTCCCTTGTAGGGTGACGTGCAATTTATGGAATCTATCTCAGCCACCTATTCCTATAATCCACCATGAAGACAGTCATGTATTTATGCCGATGCATTGAGCATCTACAGTATATTTTGGCTGAAGTCCTGGAACTCTAATGGGTCAAAACTAAAATCTCATCCATACTTTTAGTCCATACTTTTGGCCAATCGAAAGCACAAATGCATTATAGGGAGATCATACATAAAAACAGAACTCTGGCCTGCAACCTGCTCTCTGTCTCCTTGTCCCCTGAGGCCAGCTAGCCCTTCTCAATAACAGCAAACAAGCCAGAGAGTCAGCCTCCTGTAAATCAGACTTGCAGGAAGCTGGGTTGTTACCAAGCCTTTATCAATTCAGGAAGCTGCACAATTGTTTCTGTTATATCCCCATAGGACAAGGACTTCATAACATGCAGTTTCTCTCATTTTTTCTGCTATGTCTAGCTAGGACCATGCAGAGGAAGCCACATGTTCTCACAGCCAGTCACACAGGGTACCCTGCTTCCACTGGGGGAACTGACAGTCGCCTCACACTGATGGTACCAACAGGAGACCTCCACAGGCTCGCTTCCCTCTTTGTCCACTGTAAGGCTGCCCACTCCTTTTCCTCACTTGATTCTTTGTCAGAATACAAGTGGTCAGTGATCATGGCTGACTCTCGTTCTCTAGAAAGCTCCAAACAGTCTTCCTTTTTTCTCTTTGGCAGGTCTTCATCTTCCATATTTAATGCAAAAGTCGCTCTTGGCATTCAGGAACCACAAAAGGGGTGGGTTACAAATCTACAAGACGATACACCAAGAAAACTAAAGAAGCAAAAACAATAATCAATCAAACAAAAAATATCCAACCAAGCAAATGGATTGTACAGAAGCACTAGTATTTTCTCATTATGATCTGTAGAGGTCCAACTCGAGTTCCTGATCAAGGGAACAATGCAGCTTTTCCTAACTAGTTGTGCTATGTCCAAAGCTCTCCTGAATTCAGACCCAAGCAGCACAGACTCTAATCCAGGAGGTTTGGCGAAAGATGAAGCTTGTTAATAATCTTTAGCCTTCGTAGGCCATGCACGTCTAGTACAACTATTCAGTTCTTTCCTTGAGCACGACCATACACAATAAATAAAAGAAAAAAGGAGAGCTGTTCCACTGGGACTACTGGCATGCATGAAAATCCCAATTCTGCATGATATTATATAACGTGAAATTTCTTCTTCTGCTGCTTTTTTTTCCAACTTTAACATTAAAAAAATCCATTGCTGGGTTTTCAGCTATACACATATTGGCAATGAGCCTGCCTCACAGAAAACTGGGCTTGCAGACCTTAGCCCGAAACCAGCAGAAAGTTGCAGTATATGGGAACACAGGAGATGAAATATTTGTGGACACTGACTCTAGAGCTGACCATCAGAGAGGACCAACACGCTGTCAAAGGAAGCACAGAAACATGTCTGCTGTTTCCCCACAATGCAGGGATAGGAGTACACAGAGCCGTGGATAGTTACTACAGGCTTGCTGAAAGGGTGAAGCAAGTGAGATGGATGCACTGTCATGGCAACAGATGGGTGAGAACCAGTCCTGCCGTGGGAAGAAGAGACAGTGTTCCTGATGATGGAAAACAATTTGGGTTTGGGGCTGGGTCCTGTGAAGAGCTAATCTGAACAAAGGCAGGTACCAGACAAAGACGTAATGTTATCTGTGGCACAATTTGCAGAGTCAGGGTGTGGAGGCAGTACCAATAGTGGGTAAGGGCACAGGCTCTCCAGTCAGACTGCCTAGGTCCCATGTTAACCACTGGCACTGCTTCTATTAGTGATTGGGTGGGCAAGTAGCTGGGTAGTATAAGTGTCATTGCACTGTCCCTGTCAGTGACCCTGGGCAAGAGGCTAGGTGGTAGTGTTAGTATCCCTGCAATGTGGTTCATGTTAGAATCAGAGACATCCACACAGCTCAGTTCCACATCAAACAGATTTGACTATTCCACTCTGTTCATTACCATAGCTTTCATGTCCCTGGGAGATGAATTTTAAATAATTATTGTTTATTTTCAGATGCTGTGCAATACCCATTCACAGAAAAGATCAAATGACAAACTCCACACTGAGACCCTTCTCAGAAGGCCTGTCATGCTGTGCTGAGTAAGCTCTCATGTCCTGATCTTCACCCAATCCTAATTAAGTTGCTACTGAAGGATCCACCTTAAATCAGACTTCAAAATTTCAGTGTACTTCCTGATCTTGCCCCATTTCCTCTGAGATGCTGCTAATCTTGTAAAGGCATCTCTCTCTTACGAATTTTATATTTGTCCTACCAACACTGTGTGTGTGACAGACAGTATTAGGAGTCCTCACATGTAAAGCTTTTGGTTTGCTGCTGGTCCCAATCTTAAATCCTGTATGATGTTGGATGGATAAGTCCCCAGAAGAATTGCTGGAAATGAAACAAACCCAGCCAGGCATGATGGTTCACATTGTAATCTCAGCACTCAGGAAGGAACACAAAGCAGAAGGAATGTGAGTTTGCAGCCAGCCTGTGCCACATAGCAAGAGTCTGTCTCAAAAGAAAAGCAGGTGGAGGCATTTCAAATGGGTGTCAGGGAAGAAAGTGATAAATATGTAAACAACATGGAGTGTGTACAGACAATTGATGTCTTGAAAGGAAAGGATATATTGACAGTTACAAGAACATGGTTGAACCTTGCAGACCATGTGTCAAATGAGGTAGGACAGTCACAATAGGAAAAACATGTAATTCCATTTGTATGAGGCACTCCGTGGTTCAATATAGAGAGACAGGGGATAAAATGGTCAATGGCAAACTTGAAGAAGGAGAAAATGGATAATTGTTTAATAGCTGTGACACTTCCATTTGGAGTATGAGAGGTCTGGAGACACTGGTGACAGTTACGATGGTAACAATGTATTGACGGACAGTGAATTGCAAATTGTGGAATGAAAAGTAGTCACAATGGTGAATTTTGTGTTATACACATCTTTCCTCATTCTCTCTCTGCCTTTTTTTGTTCTCTCTGTGTACATACATACACTATGTATGGATGCTTTCTATATGAATGTCCTTTATATATGCATATATGGAAAGTATAGATACACACAAAATATATATGCACAGATATTTCCTAAAGTACTTGAGAATTTTCCAATATATGTATATAGTTCTCTACTCTTCTTAACAAAATCTATATTTTCCAAATAATGGTTGCTTGTCTGTAAGAATAATATTCTTATTCTTTCAAACTAACAGCAGTTTGATTGATAATCCTACTAAAATATATAAGGTAAAGCACTCTGTCCTTCCCAATGTTAGAATGTTAGAATGATTTTCTTTACCAACATTTTGTTCTAAGCATCATCTAACAAAGATTTATGATGAAGGTAATCTGGTTGATTTTCTTTCACTGACTGTGTGGCTCTGTATGTTTGCATGTGAGTGGGGAGAAAAAGAGATAGACAAACATGGATGGAGATATAGACATATATACACAGAAAACACCAATGTGCTTGGAAGTCTGTAATCCCATTTCCATGTGACACCTCAGAGCTCTTCTTTGGAATGTCATTCCCTGGTCAAGTTACATGAATGAATAAAATTTCAAGGGTATTTAAAGATGCCACCAATGGCATATGGATGCCATGGATCTCAGGACTTATTATTGAATTTCACCAAGATCTACCAGAAGGTGAAAGGTTATTAACTTATATTCTATCCCAGGCACAATTGATTACAAATTTGATAGCTCAAAAACATGGCTCCAAGAAAGACAGCATCAGGATGACTTCTTTTGAAGATCTACCAAAGATCCACTTAAAAATTTCACTGCATTGGAATTTTAGTTGTGGTTGGAGGAGCCAGACAGGTGGAGTGGGATCACATTAGTATCTGTGGGAAGGAGAGGGGACCCAGGGAAAACTATCTTCAGTGAGTGGCCATGTGATCTTGGGATATGATATTGGTAAGCAGACCTCCATGACCCTGCCAGTCATGGTACATAATGGTAGATTGGAGTGCTTTCAATTTTGGGGTTTGAGGAGGCACCCTAACTGGCTTTAAGCATGAGCAGACCCGGACAGAACTCTGTAAGTCTCTGTACCAGAATGAGATTGTTGCAGCCCCCTCCCTTTGTCCTTGAAGGCCAAAATCCTTTGTAACTTTGGCATGAAACAATAACCAATTGAAAAATAAGTGCTGAGAAAAATTTAGCTTTAATCCATTCAAATGAAAAGCAAAGAAAGGATGAACTCATGGAAGGGTATGCCAGCCTTTGTAGAAAGAATTATTGTGTAGATTTTAAAATACAAAACTCGTGTGTAGCTTAAGTTTTCCTGCCTGGCCCACAGTCAGGGCAAATCTCTTTCACCTGCCAGTCCCACAGCCTCTCAGACCCGACCAAGTAAACACAGAGACTTATGTTGCTTTCAAACTGTATGGCCGTGGCAGGCTTCTTGCTAACTGTTCTTATAGCTTAAATTAATCCATTTCCTTTAATCTATACCTTGCCACATGGCTCATGGCTTACCGGCATCTTCACAAGCTGTTTCTCATCGTGGCGGTTGGCAGTGTCTCTCTCTCAGCCTTCCACTTCCCAGCTTTATTCTCCTCCTTCCCCGCCTATACTTCCTGCCTAGCCAACGGCCAATCAGTGTTTTATTGATTAATTAGCAACACATTTGCCATACATCCCACAACACTCGTGGTGATTGAAGCTATCACCTTTATTTAAAATGTTATTAAGGGATATGCATGGTGTTGGTAATGATAAATGTGTGATGTGCTGCAGAATCATGTTAAAACCTGATCTATAATCGACTATGCAAAGCTTCAACAGGAGGTGACATCTTCACAAATATCTTCCATAGAAAAACCTGGAGTTTGAACTATTGAACAACCAGGGTGTGGAGTGGTGTTCTTCACAGGCACAAGCTGGACCAGCCCAGTTGCAGAAAGATACCCAATCAGGTGATTATATCTTTTGTTATAACTGTGCCTGTCATTTATTATCTTATTGAGAATAAGATAGAAACTTCTTTTTTGCATGTTATTTGTACACTGCATTCAATATACCAAAAGAATAATTACTTAATGGCTAGAGAGTGGCCAAATTAACAATAATGGGCTGGCCTATTATCTCAAGCAATCAAACAGACATTTTCCTCCAAGTTCTGGAGCATAAGACCCTCACCTAATAACAGTAATAAATAATGGGATAATTTCCATGCCAGCTGCCAACAGTTGCCTTGCTCCAACCAGAGTTTTATATCATTGCATCTCTACCTACAGGAAACAATGGCCTTCTCAGTCCTGTGGTAAGATTCTGAACTTTTTTTTTTAATTGCTGCAGTCTTAATGGGTTGCCCGAGCTTGGGGTTGAATTCTAGGTTCACAGTATTGTTAGGGGGGCTCAATGTGACTGGTATGTAAGTGCAGTTCAGGTCAAAGGTTCCTGTTATGAGTATCTGGATTATAGTGGGAAGATTTCCTGTGTCCCACCCAGTCTGCAGCCACTCAGACCCAAGTAAACACACAGAGGCTTATATTAATTATAACTGCATGGCCATGGCTCAAGCCTTTTGCTAGCTAACTCTGTGTCTTAAATTAGCCCATAACTATTAATCTATGTATTGCCACATGTTCCATGGCTTTACCTGAGTCCCATTACATGTTGTTCCTTGGATGGCTTCCTGGCATCTCTCCTTGCCTTCTTCCTGTATTTCTCTTTAAATTTCCTGCCTGCCTCTAAGCTGCCTTGCTGTAGGCCAAATGGCTTTATTTTTCAACCAATCAGAGCAACACATATTTGCAGCATACAGAAAGACATTCCCCCATCACCTCCCCTTTTCTGCCTAAACAAAAGGAAGGTTTTAACTTTAACCTATTAAAATTACATATAACAAAATAGTTATCAAGCAAGAATTACAGTTACAATATCTAGTCTGTTTGTATTTTGTAAGATTAAAGAAAAAATTTTCTATCTATCCTATATTTGTGAGTCTAAGGTTTCATACCTAATTTATCTTTTATCATAACCAAGGAAAGTTATAATTATAACTATCTAGTCTTCAACTACATCAAAGACCTCAGAAAGATACAATATTACCTAAGTAAACAGGAAGAGCATTGTAAGCAACTTCAAAAAATTTAGAATGACAGAGACAGCTGCTTGCCTGGATAGTCATCCAAAGTTCCTCTGTAACGTTGGGTTGTCCATCTTCAGCCCATAGGCCTAGTCTCTCAGTCATTTTTTTCCTCTGTGTCCTCTAGAATGTTCGGCAGTTTCTTCTGTGAAGCAGGAACCTGAAGGACCATCTTGCCTTGCAAAGTTCAGTGGTCATCTTCCTATGGGTCCTGCATGTCCAGTTTATATGACATTTTGTCAAGCAGTCCAGGCAAGAACAGTTTCTTGCCCAAATGGCTATTTTGCCAAGAAGAAGACAAATTCCATATAGAGTGTCTTCAATGCCCATCTTTCTCTTTGAAATAAATCGATGCTGCCAGGAGCAGATGTGTCTCACTGTCCAGAAAGTCTAAGTTTTTAAAACATTTTAAATGCCATGTTCTGTAGGTCTTTGAAGTCTTTGAAGATCATCTACTTAATTGAATTGTATCTATGTATACCTAGAAAACTTAACATGACTACAAGTTTGATTATCATAGATGATTAACTACTAATCTGTATTTCTTAATTATCCATTACAATTTAAATGAGTTACATAAACATAATACCTTAAACTAGAGTAGAAATATACATACAGTATAACAAAATTAACTTTAAATTGTATCAATAAATCTAAAATCTATACCAATGTAAAACATTTTAAACAAGTTACTCTTTAGAAGCATGTTCAACAATCCATCCTTTTATCCTATCATACCTATATCCTAAATTTCCATATCACTGGAGTGGGAGGAGCCTTTGGTTATTGGTGTGGTACTGGTGGGGAAGTATATACTTTACTGAACATGATTCCTCTGCCAGTTAGTGGTTTGCATTCATCTTTGGTGGTGTGGACCTGTTGACTTATGAAGTTCTCTGGACTGAACTTGCCTAGCTTTCTGAATGCTGTATTCAGAGTATGTAACACATTGCAAAGATAATGAGCTGAAGGTAATAGCCAGAGATGGCTCAGAAGGTGGGAAGAAGTACAGTTGGGTCACTATGTGGACTGGTAAATAACCCCATTTTTTTCTTCTGGCTTTATGGCTGTGTCGTTTTAGTGAGGGTCATTTGCTTTATTACTGTTTTATTGTCTCTCTGAAGTTCTAGGTGTGGATGTGATTTAATTTTCACTTTCTTGGACTCTATAGGCACTTGGTTAGACTTCTGTTTTAATTTACCTCTGTTTGGATGCTATTCAGGGTGATTGCCTACCTACTTATTTCCTCTTGGGATCCTACGACTCTCTGCTGCCTTACAGTGTGCATTATCATCACTCCCAACTGAAGCACATGGAAACCAAAGTAAGGGAGTCCTATATGTACATCCAAATTTGCAGAGTGGATGGTGCAAAGTTGAAGTTGGAATTCGGGCAGTGTGATTCCATCATCTATGATCTTAACTGTGCTTTGCTGCCTCTCTTGTGAATGGCTAGCACAGAGCCTTAACTGTGAGTCATGGAGTTGTTCTGCTTACAAAAATGGTGTGCAAGCAGACAGGTAAGCTGAAGAACAAGGAGCATAGCCCAGAAAATGGCAACTATGCTTCTGGATACTCTTCAAATTCTTGCTTCTTTAAATATGTGGCATTATTTGCTCTTTTCATTCTGAGCAATATTACTCTGAGTAAGTCTCTGTCTTAGTGAGGATTTCTTTTGCTGTGAAGAGACACCATGACCACAGCAGCTCTTATAAAGGAAACATTTAATTGAGGTGGTGGCTTACAGTTCAGAGGCTCAGTCCATTATTACGTGGGGAGCATGGTGACAGCAGGCAGATGTAGTGCTGGTTACATCTTGATCAGAAGGCAACAGGAAGTTGATTGTAGCACTGGGAATAGCTTGGGCATATATGAGACCTCAATGCCCACCCCCACAGTGACACACTTCCTCCAACAAGGTCATACCTACTCCAACAGAGCCACACCTCCTAATAGTGCCACTCCCTATTAGCTCCCACAGTCTGGGCAGCTCTCTGAGAACAGGAAGGAGGGCCCTGTAACTGACCCTGTATTGATGAACTTGGCAAAGTCCTGCCATCATATCCAGAGGCCCCAGCTACACCAGCTTTTCTTGTGGGTAACATGTGTGGCTCTCTTTCAGCGGTGGGACTGTTCTCATTTATCATTTGCAGTAACACACCTATCATATTTTTTAATATTCTCGAGAGTAAACAAATACATTAACTAGAACATTTCTCTTAGAGGAAATGATCCATTTCATCAAGAGGAACATTTACTACAATACTTGATTTCCATCTTCTCACAGTCTCATTTTATGCCACAACAGTTTTTCTCAATTACAAAAGAAAACTTTGAAAAACATGCTGTCACACGCTTCCACTACGCCTTCCTGGTGGCAATACACACAGAGAGGAAAAGCCTAATTCTGGATCCAGACAGATGCCCTTTTGGATCTCTGAATAGCATTTTTCTAAACAAACTGCTGAAGGCTTCAGAAACGAGACCTGTGATGCCTAGCAGAGATTGCACAGCACCCACATAAAAGAAATTGCAATACTTCTTGTCAGATGTGTTCTGATGTGTTCCAGTTGATTGTAGGGTATATATTCATAAGATAACCTAAGGGGTAATTGAAAAAATTTGTGCTTTTTTTTTTACCTTTATCCTTACCTATAGCAAATGAAACCAGATTCATACATGAGTATCATACTTCTTTGATAGACATTTTAATGTCAACCACTAAGGTTTTTCATGTGTACAATATAATATATGCTCCAAGAATAATTGTTCTAAGGATTTGCATAACTATTTCCTGGGATTTTTGTTTCCCCTCCTTTAGGAAAGTTGTGTAACCAATGATATTGGTAAAAGCTTAGTGTATGAACATACACTGCTTCATACCTCATGGGTAGCTAAATGACTTAGCTACTCTCACCACTGCTTCTAAATATTTCCTGGACATCAAATAAAACAGCTTCATCATCAGAGTGGTATCTAGTTATTTGTTTAGAATATGTGAAGTAGGCTTATCAAATAAAAGTAGCCATGGCCATGAATGAAATGGAGAATAAGACAGAAGAGAGCTGGAGGTGCTAGAAATGAGAATCAGATAGTAGAGAAAAGCAGGACTCCATAAGTCGATAAGATTCCTAAGTAACACATGAATTTTCTACAGGGTGTGAGGCAAGTCAAGGTTAACATTAATTCAACAGTATTTATCAAGCACCTTCCATATGTCAGAATGCCCTCTAGTCTCTTTTGACATATTAGTGAAGAAAGCCGGTATCTGACCTATACTGGACTATTACCATATGTAGCCTGGTCAAGGCTACACCACGTGCTTATGGGCATCACTGAATTTAACCTTCACTGACAAGATGCAAAAGTTCACTATCTTTCCCAGGGTTACACAGACAGTAGTTTGCACTGCAGAGATAATACCCTTAATTATTTTTAATAATAGATATTTTATAATTGTTTATTTTATTTGTGAGTATGAGTGTTTGCCTGCATATATGTGTGTACACCATGTGCATGCTTGGTGCCCATGCAGGTCAGAAGAGGGTGGTCAGAAACCCTGTAACTGGAGTTACAAATGGTTCGGAACCACTATTTGAGTTCTGGGCATCAAATTCTGGTCCTTTGTAAGAGCAATAAGTTTTCTTAATTGTCAAGCCATCTTTCCAGTCCTCAAGAATAATATTTTATTACTTTATTTGAAAGATTTTTTAAGTGTCTTTTGATCATATTCACTCCTCATTCTCAACTCCTCCCAGATCCACCCACGCCTACTCACTTAACTTCCTTCTTACTCTTTGTCTGGCATCAAGTCCAATTCGCACTTCCTAAATATTCTTGGATGTATGGCGTGTCCTAGAGCTTTATCAAATTACCAAGGGTCACAACTTTAAAGAAAATGAACTCTTTTTATTCTGTTTGCTATCAGTTGCCAACAGCTTCTCAGGTAGGGGTAAGATTTCATGCCTATACTCCATCCTCCATGCTGGGATTTTTCTTCTGGCACGAGCCTGCACAGGCTCATTCATGCTATCACAATCTCTGTGGCTTCATACATTGTGTCTGGAAAACATTGTTTCCTCGTCATCGTCTTCCTCTGGCTCATACAAACTTCCTTCTCCCTCTTCTGTGGTGATTCCTGAGACTTGGAGGGCAGGGTACAATGTAGATCTCCCATTTAGTGTTGAGTGCTCTCTAGTCTCTGCTCTCTGAAGATTGACCACTTGTGTGTTTCTGTGTTAATTTACTGCAAGAAGAAGCTTCTCTAATGTGGGTTGAAGGATGGACATAGTGATAATTCAATATGTTAGCTTAATACTATCTTTATCCAGCAAAATAATTGTGGTAGGTTCTCTACTATAGTATGTATAGCCACAGATCCTTGGTATAATAACAAGGCTTGGTTTCTATCTCATGGAGCAGGGCTTAAGTCTGGTTTAAAAAGGGGCTGATCACTCCCATAACATTTGTACCACTATTGTACCAGTGTACCTATTTTGCCATGGCAGTCCTTTTTGCAGCTCACAACATTTTCAACTGGGTAAGACTGGTAGTTGCTTTTCTCCTCCAGTAGCAGGCGTAGGACATTCAAGTACAATAAAAGCCAGCCAGGAGGGTTGAAGCTTCCAGGTAGTATCAGACAGATTCTGACATGTTTTATGGCTCAAGTATGTGGTATCTTAAGCAATAGGAAAAATTCATTCTCTTAATCTCTTCATGGAATTATACTGTCTATGAATCTAGATTTCAGGTTCAAGATGGGTAGAATATCAACTCAATTCATAGATGAACTGCCTGGTGAGATAACATTGGCTGGTTTAAAGTAGCCTCTGGTAAAGTATAAGGAACTGTATCTTATGTCTTGTCACATACTTGGTGCTTTTTCACTATTCCACATGGTTTTTACACCTACAAAACTGGACACAGAACAATCTATACATTTTCAGTACCAGGAAAGAACTTTTAGTAGTTGAAATCACAAATCTAGAATGTAGAACTCTCTTTGTGAGACAGGATGCATGCATTATGATAACATTCATGCTTAAAAAATGAGTATTGGAAGGTGTAGACTTGAATTTTTACTTTTAAAATAGACCTAAGAACTTCCAAAATTTGTCACTGCATTGGAATTGGTATCAGGTTGTTGTTGCTAATGTTTTTAAAACTATGTATCTGTTCACAATTGACATACTCTAAATATTTACAGCACTTTGCTCTCTAGAAAAACTCAGATGAATCAAATAACTTATTAAAGTGTCAGTTACATAGTAAATTATTGGGAAGATGAGAATGTTTAAGAATAACCACAATATGAAAAATTCAAGTGGTTCTCTTTAAGTGGTTCATAATTTCCTTGCCTTATTACTTCCCTCCTGCCCTTTACCCACAAGCTGCAAGTTAATAGAAAACAGGAATGTGTGTGTGTGTGTGTGTGTGTGTGTGTGTGTGTGTGTGTGTGTGTGTAGGCTCAGGAGATTGCATTTGTGTATCCAAGGATTGGTTATTTTATTCCATTTATTTGGATTTCAGGAAAGCAGGAAACACATTTAACCCTTAAACATCATGGGAATAGGTCATATAACACAGTCATGAACCTCTCACAACAAATTAAATATAGCCAGGTGTGAGGGAAAATAAATTCCATATGTTAAAAA
Source organism: Peromyscus eremicus (assembly GCF_949786415.1). NCBI lineage: Eukaryota > Metazoa > Chordata > Mammalia > Rodentia > Cricetidae > Peromyscus > Peromyscus eremicus. Next base: position 30,732,424 of record NC_081419.1, on the reverse strand, counting down.
TTATTTGAAGAGATAGAATTTCACTTGAAAATATAAATGGAATCTGGGGGTCCTTTCATTAAAAGATTTATTAAACTGTAACATGTCCAATAACCAGTGCTTATGTGAGAATATGGTGAAGTCACCACTGTAGCCAGAAATACCACTGAGTAAATATTCAAAGACCTTGTTCACACTAGACTTAAACTTCTACTTGCTCAAAGTAGACTTCTTTTCCTTTGCTACATTAGACTATTTTACTAGGTTCTTTAAATTTTCCTGGAATGTGGCAAACAATCTAGAAACTTCTTTAATTCTGAGAGAAAGAAGTGTGCTCAAGATCCAGAGTTGCACTGTGGTACCTACTGAAGAAGAGCAGTAATGATAGGCTTACCCCATGTTTGATACTTTACAGAGATAAGTCTTACTTATCTTACTGCAGCCTTATGGAGTTCTACTGTTGTCCACCTTGTCCAGAAGTTGAGATGGGAGAGCTAACAAGTCAGTTTTTCCATCCTGTGGAGACTGACTATGCTTCTCCCTGGTTACAAAGCACTTCAGCTAGGTTGTGCTGTTTCCCAATGAAAAGAATTTTAAGGACAAGCAGAAGACAATGAACAGTCAGAACAATGTCTACACGCAAAGAAGGAAAGCAGAATAATGCTTTGGAATGGTGGAGTGGAGATGTCAGACTGAAGTCACCCGGCCACATCCTTGTTGGCTAGGGGCTTTCTTAGCTGGGCATCAGCCATTTCTTATGCTCTGCCAGGGTTAAGCTCTTATGATATATTCTAGCAAATGCATTCCAATTTTATAAACAGGAAGCCTGATTACCTGAAAGTCCCAAGGTCAGACAGCTAACGAGTGGGAGGACCAGCATTGCAGACCCTAGGCTCTGTGCTTTTTCTTGCTTTTCCCAGTAGAGGAGGGAAAGTATCCATAAACACTACACATAGGGTTGGTCTGCAAAATATACCAGACACATCGAAATCTACTGGTCCTAACCATTTCCTTCTGAACTCTAATCAGTTCCTAACTCATTTCATTTCATTCTGTTTCGGCCTCTCAGAGCTCATCAGAATGGCTCCACAGGCTCCTCTAGGGATTAAGGGCACAGGAATGGGAGGAAGGCATGGCTAGCATCAAATCTTTCCAGACCTCCTCCCTTATCTACTTTAGTTCTAGCGCAACTTCATTTAGGCCCAAAGCATGGGAACCCATTCCAAGGCATTGCAATAGATTAGCTGTCAGGAGCAAAAGCATTTGCCATCTGAATATACAAAGCAAAATGTGGAAGTTATTTTGTTAAAATTAAGTCTGAACAAAACCAATCGCTTCTCTTCCCATATGGCTTTCTGGGCTCATATGGATTTGTACCAAGCAGACAAAGAACCTTGAGGTTGTCTAAGCAGACCGTGAGCTGAAAGGGTGACTCTAGTGGTCAGCTCTAGAGTTTGGGTATGAAGTGAATTCTACACAAAAGTTCATGTGTTGAAAGGCTGGTCCCCAGGGCATAGTACTACTTGAAGAACTTACAGAAAGCTTGTGAACTGGCGTCTACATGGAGGAGGAAGGTCACTAGTGGTGTGCATTTGGGGATTATATCTGATCTTTGTCCCCTTCCTCTGTGCCACCTGCTCCTCATGCCGTGATGCCCTTCCTCACCATGGGCTCAGAGTCTGAATCCAAGATCCAAGGACTTCTCAACCCATGAGGCAAAATAGATCCACCATTCCTTTAATTGTTGTTCTTAGGCAATTATGTCAAGGGGATGAGAAACTAACACAGTAAGCAAGCATCCCTGTCACACAAGCTCCGCAGATTATGATCGTGTTATGAACATTCACCTATCCAATAGTGATCTAGCACCGATGGTAACAGTTATACAGCATAGACAGTAAAGTAGTTCAACAGCACAGATCATAAGGTCTCACTCTGCCCTAAGTCCACTGTGGGCCCCATATTATGAGTGAGTGTGTGTTTTAATGAATAAACAGGCTGCCTGAAAACATGTTGAATAGTGAGTGAACTGAGATTTGCCATTTCTGTTCTCTTACAGGGAGCACTTCCAGCTAGCCAGCATGAGGGTAAGCCAGGGTTAAATTCAGTATGTAGGACTTCTCTGTATGTTTGGAGTTTATTTGTTACTTTAATTTTTTTCTTACAGTATATATTAGTGCTGAACATATTCCCTGCCCTGTTCTCTCTTTTCTCGCCCTTTCTTCTCAGTCCCCTGAGAACAATTTCACTCCTGTTTTTGTTTCTTTTTTTGTTTTTTTTGAATAGGGACTCACAGAGGTTTGTGAAGGAAGCAGGACGAGTTTGTTCAGGACAATGTGACAGTACAGATTACAGAAGGACACCCTGACAGGATGGACAATGGGCCACATGTGTGAGCCTTCCCAATGGCTCCACTTTCTTTTCATTTGATAATGGTTTTATGTGCGCAGATAGAAACCACAAATAGAGTAAAGCAGTGTTGGTCTTTCTAGGACTGGCTTAAATCACTTACACGGTCTTCTCTAGTTGCGTTCATTTCCCACCAACGACATAACTTTATTCTAGTATTTTTTTCTGCCATTCCTGTTTCTTGGAGACCTGAGAGAAGGTGGGATCTCTCCTCCTCCATTGTTGAACCCCATTCTCTGCCTTGATTCCAGAGCCATGAGACTGACAGGAGCTGTTGCTTTCTTTGAGCACAAAACACCATGAATGGTAGTGTGCATAGTTTTGTTAACATATCATCCTGATAGCTGATATGTCCACATAACACTTTATTTTAAACAGAATATCTCCACTCACTCTAGTTAATAACACTTTCAGCCATTCCCTTCTAGTCAGCCATGTCTAACTCATCTGTTTATTTGGCAAATGTCTAATAATAAATACAAATAGCATAGATTCAGGTTAATATGGTGTTATCAGGCAATAAAAACACACATTTCTCTTATAATCTGAAGTGTTAGAAGGAAGTAAATCTAAGCTTCCCCTTTTTGTCTCTCTCACAGGAACAGGACTTGGTTCAGCTGTTTTAGACAAAGTTGGGGTTCAGTGGCAGCTTCCTTAGTACATGATATGACATTCCAACAGTTCCTACACTTAAGAAGACCCTTGGTTTAAGGCTCTGCAATCGCTTTCTCAGAACAACTTTTAATCACCTGTTAACAAGGGAGTCCTGTGATTTTATTTTACTCTAAACCTTTCCTTATGTAGTTGGTCTTGCTTAGATTAGACACTTTGAAACAAGCAGAAGGAAATCATCTCAGAAGCAAGACTGGAAGGCGGCATTTCCTAATCACAGAGACTGGTACGCTCTGCTCAGATGCATATACAAGAGAACAATTAGTGACTGCTATGCAGGGAATCAAGGCATGAAACTGGTTCCCCATGTCAGGTCACGTCTTCGCATCAGACTTAATCATGGGGTTTTAAAATGAATTCCCTGAACAAGGGATGGAACTCAAAACGTCATCGGAGAAATGCTTTTCAAAACCAAATGCTGATGCTTTTTTTTTTTTTTCTTCAGTGCTTGGCTTGTTGCTTTTGGCTCCCTTCCTCAAGCTCAGACAGTTCCTGGTTCATGGGAAACAATTGCATTGGAGCTAATGGCTAGGGACATGGCTCCCTGGAACCCCAGTGTGCTGCTGTCTTCCTTTCTCCCACATGTCCTTTCCAGCTGTTTGCTGTGTAGTTGCTGTAGCAGTATGGCAGCTGCTGATTGTTTTGAAGTTTCCTTAAAAAATGTAAACAGCAGTCTTCTTTGTTAATGACGTATTTCAAGAGATAGACTCTACATCATGTACAATGACATGGACTTCGGCCTGCAGGCTATCCTCTTTCTGCATTTAATCCATGCTACAGATTTCTGTAATTGTGTGCTGCATCCTCTCCAACCACATCTCAGGTATCTGGCTGCTGCTGGTCCATTGACCTTGCTCCATTCTTCAATAATCACTGGATAATCACTGGAACTGACTCATAGCTTAGTTTCCACTGGGTAAATAATCTTCCCTGAACACAGGCTAATCTCTGCAGAAGGCAGATCAGAGAGGCAGGAGGCACGGTGGGAGAAACTGAGTAGATGAACCGACTTGCTCATCTCCTTGTTTTATTCCATTCAGTGCATTCTTTTCCCTTCAGAGCAAGGCCCCTCAAGGAGCCAAGGTGCTTTAGATGGGCATTTCACACAGCTTGGCACTCTGGGCCAATCTTACGACTCATCATTTCTCCTCATATGCTGGCAGTCTTGGCAGTTCCAAAGATGACTATGTTCTTTCTGGCCTAGAGTGTGTGCCTTCTAAGTCCTTGAATTAAAGCTTCTTATGGGGCTGGGTAGATGACTTAGTTGAGAAAGTGCTTGTCTCACAAGCATGAGGATCTGAGCTCAGATTCTCAACATTCACATAAAAAGCTGGGCAAAGTGGTATACACTTCCAAGACCCCAGTCCTGGGGGAGTGGGAGGGGCATGTGGGGAGTGGGCGGGGCATGTGGGGGAGTGGGCGGGGTATGCGGGGAGTGAGAGGGGCAGACACAGGAGGAGCCCAATAGCTCACTGGGTATCCTGCCTAATTGGATCAATGAGTTCCAGGTTCACTGAGAGGCTCTGTCTCAAAGAAGACGGAAAGCAACCGAGGCAGACAAATGTCACTGGTCTTGGGCTTCCTACACTGTTTTCTTCAGTCTGGTCACTGCTACTTGCTTTATTAGATGCAGGTGACATGCTGCCATTTCAAGAAGGACTGCTCTAGTACTCCAAGATCCTGTGTAGACACACCTCTCCAGGCTCTGAGAAAAGTCAAACTGTGCATAACTCTATTACAGCACTCATTATTTATTTGAGTCTGCCATTAGGTTTGGTCAGTTTGAGAACAGGCTTCTACTTTTTTGACACTTGCTACTCAAAGTCTGGTAGATTGATGAATGAGTGATTAAATAAATATATCAGTGGAATGAGCACAAAAGATATTTTATTACTTATGACAATTGACAATGTGTTGTAAGAACCTTCATACTGCCTTGACAGGCAATCTTAGTTTTGCCGTTAACCATATTTGAGGATTTTCAGAGGGACTCAAAATCTTTCTGAGTGAAAAGTAAAAAAAAAAATATATATATATATATATAATATTGTAAATCAAAGTCACTAGTGGGTTGTCAGATTTGCGGATGGGAAAAAAATAGCTTCCCTGACTCCTTCCATGCCACGCTTTTTCTCCCTCCTCTCCCTCCCTCTTTCTCCTCTCCCTCCCTTCCTTCCTTCCCCCTTCTTTCCTGTGCTACTAATGTACCATGTACTGTTTTAGAATTGAGGATGCAATGGAGGATCCTGCAACCTCAGAAAGCATACAATACAAAGATGGAAATACTAATGATGTTTGACGGAAGTGGGCGGCAGACTGTTCGACAATTTCAGAAAAGTAAACATTGTACTCCTTTACTTATTAACAGTGTCCACAAGAGCTTCTACAAGCCAGTTCCTTCTCCACCACCAGTCAGTTTCTAGTTTAATCAAATGAACCTTAATCTGGCTGGAGGGATTTTTGGAAAACTCTCTGACCACTCAGGACCCCTCTCCTCCATGCTTCTTTCCCTTCAAGAAAACAACACAGGCTACAGTAGTTTACGGCAAGGTTGCATTTAAAAACTGTTTATTTTAAATAATCGTGATATACATGGAATGTGCACCATGTGCTCTTGTGATGTATTTGCAAATGGACTGAAATCCACCATCAAGAGAATGAACATATCCATCTCTACATATAGCTACATGTATGTGTGTAAGGTTGTGAATTGAAGTTCTCTGAGGGAAAAAAAGGTCACAGCTGTGTCAAAGATTCTGCAGACCAATGGAATGATTCCAAGTTCATGATTGTGGAAAGTTGGAATGCTGGACATTGAAAGTCAAAATTATCCTGGGCTAAAGCATATCCTCAATAATCATCTTGTCACTCACCTTATGTATGACAAAATATCCTCTTCTAACTGCCAGGTAATACCTTCATCATATGTCAACTGAGCAGACCACTGGCTTCAGCCAATCCCTGTTGGAACACAGTTAAAAGAATGAGGCATGGTGAATAATGCTTTGGGGAACTGTGAGAGAGTCTCCAGGCAGAGGACCTTCTACCTCAGGTGCATTTTCTTCCCTGGGTTGTTCTTGGATGTGATTTCATGCCTTCTGAGACTAACATTTACATTCAGTTCACAAGACATGTTCATTCTTGATGGACGTCAGAACATAGGTGTAAGAACCCAATCTGGTCAGTGTGCCCTGAATATGGATATGCCCTTCCCTTCTGCCTGCTTTCATGCTACCCCAGATATGATGTATAGCATATACCAGGCAATTGTGGTTTAGTTGGTCTGTCCTGAGAAAGTTCTGGGAAAGGGCTGCTCTGTTAATATTTAATATGTGCTTACTGGCATTTATTTACATGTTGTACTGATCATATTTTTCTGACCATGTTGTTTTTTTTCTGAATTCAAACAACCTTCCTTGAATCATTGCTTTCTTTGTTACATTACATTTGTGTATAGAAGTACACTAAAACTGAAGTAAGGTTGTCCACAGTATTAGATTGTAGTCCCCCCTCCATTCTGTCAGGTCCTCAGATCAGATCCCAGGTCCAGCAGAAAAGTACAGGTTGGCTGAAAAGTCAACAAAACCCAAAGCTAAACGTGTCCTTAGATTGCCCCTGGAACTTATAGTAGACTTTCTCTTGCTTTGCTGAAACCGCTGCACCTGGCAGTACTTCCAATGGATTTGATAAATGCACTGTGTTCCAATTTACTTTAGTTTTTGTGACCATAAAAACTCATATACTGCTTTCGTGGGGGAACATGCCACTCAGCGAAACCCCAGTCCACATCCTAGGCTGTACTGGCTCCCTAGGACTTCTGTTTCAATGTGTTAAGAAAACTTAAAGACTTGAGGGGGCACAGGCATCGCTCTTTCTTTTTGGCCAATGTTTCTCAGAGAAACAAAGATTCCTTTAACAAGCTTCCCCTAGTGTGTCTAAGTTGGTGGTGCGGACAAGACACATTTAGGTATGTTTGTGTTGTGATGCTGTATGTCCTCACTGAGTTCTAGAGCAGAAAAAACATTTGGTACAAAGTTGCTATCTGTCATCCTGTGCTGGAACAAGGGCCTTGTGCAGACTCGGGCCGCTATTTTGGAGTTGCAGATACTACTGAAAAACTGAATTTTAGGTGTTCTTAAAAATAGAATATAATGATGCATTGAAGGACAACTCCATTCATCCTCTCTTCTGAGTACTCTAGTCTCTTCTACCTCACTTGTGACCAATTGAAATAGTAAATAATGGCCATAAAAGGAAATGCAAATCCTCTGTTAGCTGATGCCATCTGCAGGATGCACTCCTTAGCTCCCAGAAAGTTCACTGCCATGGACCTAAAGCAAGAAAAGCTATTCTAGCAATTTTCAGTAGATTTAGCTCATGTAATTAAAATAGTATATGCATGCATGCATGGATGCACACCAATCAGGGACAGAAAAGGTGCAATATTAATGTTCTTGAATTAGGAGCTAGGATCCGAATTTAACAATAGACGTTATAGAATGTGACGGAATGACAAGTCTTACTTCAAAGGAAAAAAATGCAATCAGTCCATTCCATAATCAACATAGTGTTTTCCTTTTTAAATTCATATAAAATGAATTCTGCATGGCATGTCAAAATAACTTTGGTGTTTGCTCTGAATGTTCTTTACACCATTCTGGATAACGCTGTGCTGAACATCTTTATACATAGTTTGCATACATTGTTAGTTGTCTTCTTGGAATAGGTTTTTCTAAGTAGAATTCTTGGATGAAGGCTGTGTACACCCACTGTCTTTGTTTAGAAAACGTTGCCCATGCTCTCACTAGGATGTGTAAGAGAACCCATTTCTGCCACTCATCAGCCTAAGGGATTGAGATTTTAGAAATGTCAGTAGTTTCATTTACATTTTCCCAGTTACTAGAACATATCGTTCTTGTTTCTTTTAGGACTGCTAGTCTAGTATTTTTACTTTTATGAATTTGGTGTGTTTTCTCCCTTAGGGTTTAGGTATCATTTATTATTAATAAAACTTGTTCTTAGTAATCTCACATATGTATGTAATGCATCCTGGATACTCTCCCCTCTCGCTGACTTCCTGCCTGCTCATGGCAGACCCTTCCTCCCATAGAAATATCTTTCTAATATTCTAATATTCATGATTTTTGTTTTGTGTCTCATGGAATTTAGTAGGGCCTTCTGCCTGATCTTGGGTTTGGACCTTGCTGGGCTCACCAATGGGAACAGTACTAATAGAATGCCTCTGTCCCTCACAGAACCTGTTAGTTCTCAGGTTCAGCATTCAGAGATAGAACCCCACGACCACCTGCTCCCACCATAGCTGAGGGTCCAACATGTGTGGGCCCAGTGTGAGCAGGCACAGCTGTTGTGAGTTCAAGATCGTTATTGCCATATTGTGCTTAGAAAATGGCCTCCTCTTCCTCAACGTTCCCTGAGCCTTGAAAGGGTGGGTGGGATAAACAGTTTGCTTAGGGCTACACCCTCAGCAGTCTTTTGTCTTAACATCTTGTGCATCCAGGGTCTCTGCATTCACCTCCACTACAGCAAAGACAGGCCTTTACGACTAAAGTTTGGAGTACCCTTTGTCTGTGGTATACACATAAACATTTAGAAAGCAACATGGTGCTAAATTAATTTATCTAAGAAGTAGTAGTAGGCTCCCCTAGGGCCTAAGACCTCCTTATCATATGTCTCTGAGTGGAATTATTATAGTAGGATGGAATCCCCCCCCACTTGTGGAACAGGCCTCAAATCCAACCATGGAATGGTTGGTATTCCTCACAGAGTTGTGTTGTAGTCAGCTGGGCAGGTGTGAGGATGTTTTGAAGAGATAGCTGGTGGCCCTTGTGCTGGTTATCAGATTATTGAGCCAATAGATTCCCCCAAAACTTGGTTTTCCTGAGAAATCTTATGTTGGAGAAAGAGACAGTCTTTATAAAGCCTGGACCCCCCCAGAGAGGAACTTCAGATTCATATAGTGTACAACTTGTCAGACCACCTTGCTGGAGAGACTGGAGACCCAAGAAGGACAGAAAGGACCAGACTTTTTGACTGAGGACTGCTCAGATACATATGATACTGTCCTCTACTCAAGCTTCAACTTCATTTCAGTGCTCCAAAGAGACTAGAGAGGGTCTTTGGATCTCCATGTCCCTCTTCCCAATATGGCCAAGTTAAAGAAATCATACTTTTCTATTCTACTAATTTGGCCATTTAAATTGGCTTCTTGAGGTCAGGTGACAGAACCTGACCTCTTGGTACAGACAGTGACCCAAAGTTTGGTGGTGGTGGTCTCATTATTGCACCAATGGGCACATCTTGCTGGGCAGGTTTGGTGTTTTGGTTCATAATGTTCACAGGTGGGAAGACTGTTGATGAGTTTACTCCGCAAGCATCCTGCATGCACCATCTGACACTATGGAATCTAGGCTTCCAGCTCAGTTCTAACTTGCATTTTCTATACTTTGAATCCAGTGTGTTGGTGGCTTTAGGGTTTTATTAACTACTTATGGTAGGCAACGAAGAGGGATGGCAAGAGGCTGCATTGTTTGGAGGCCTCTGGTCTCTCTCTGACCAACAGTTCATGAAGAGGTACCCTACCTATGGCATGGGGTTAGCTTAGTGGCCCACTACTTCTAAGAATTCCATTGTCCAGCATTCAAAGTTGGGTGGGTAGAGAGGTGGGAGGATCTGGGAAACGTTGGGAAAAGGAGAAAATATGATCAAAATATATAGTATGAAAAAATTAAATAAAAAGATTAGTAAGTATATATACTGAGAAACAACATTGCCTTTATATATTTAATAAATTTTTAGATTTATTTACTTTATTGTCTGTGCATGAATGTTTTGCTTGCATGTACATCTGTGTGTTGGATGCACCCTGGAATTGAAGTCATGGAAGGTTATGAACCACCATGTGGGTCCTCTGAAAGAACAAGTTCTTTGAGCCATTGTGACATCTCTCCAGGCTCCTTTTACAGTTTTAATTGGGTTACCAGGTAGTAGATTTCAGTGTGGCTTTATCGTAGCTCCTTCAGTTTGATTAACCCTGCCTGACACTGTCCCTCATCATCATCTTTAAAATAACAGCATTTCAAATGCATTAGACAACCCATCAGATCCTTTACTGGCTTTATTTGAAAGACAGAGGAGCTGAGCCTGCTTCCTCCAAGTGAGCTAATAGCAAAGAGAATCACCCATGCCTGTTCTTGTCCACTAGCCTTTGCTTTGCCTCTGTCCTGCTGCCCACCAGCCTCTCTGGTTGCTAGAACACCTGTGATCAAGAGCTGTAATGAAACATGAAGAGTATCCATAAAACAAGATGAGCTGATATGGGTGATTGCAAGGTAAAGGCATCCACATTCCTAGAGATGCAGTTCCCTGGGCTGCCCATGAAGCCACAAAAGAACTCTTAGATCAGAAAAAATCAACTCCTCCAAGTATTCTCAGTACGTGAGGCCTCTCCTAGGTCTGTGTTATCACCTGTGCCATGTAGTGTCACGTGAGGGCTCTGTAGGGAACCAGTGACAGCAAAAAAGAGGTTATTTACAACTTTGATAGTCTTAAGCAGAAAAAATTATATAAATAAGATAGGTTATTTAGAAAGCTTTTAAAGTCCTAATTTCTAAAGAATATATAATACCTGAGGTAGTTGACAGTTTTTATGTTTTGAAGAATTTTAAGCTATCTGGTAGAGAATGGATTTAAAATGAGCTAACTTAATCCCATTAAACATGTACATTTGCTGTTGAAACAAAAAGGAAAAACACAGATGTAGAGAAATGAATGGTTTTTTTTTTTTTTTTTTTTTTTTTTTTTTTTTTTAGTTTAACTAAATTTTAGCTAATAAGGGGGATAATACTTCTGAAAACTTTCCTAGTTCTTAATCGTTCTTAAGGTATATCCTTGCTTAGAAGTATAATAGACACTCAGAGGAAGATCTTACCATTTTCTAAGTAGTTTAAACTCTAAGAAGCCAAGCAATATCATAGCATTTTAGAAAGAATATTTTATATATGCGCTAGCAATAAAGTGATGGAAATTTCCTTTGGGAAAGAGGGAATAAGGCCAGAAATAATTGTTAAATATGAAGTGGTTTCAGGAAAAGATTATTAACTCACAATTGCCCTACAGACATATATAAATACAGAGGAAGTCTGAATTCTACTGGGATTTTCATCACTTAGTCCGCAGTATTAGCAAAGAAATTTGAAATCTCCCCCATTAGCCTTCAGAGTGGAGCCCAGAGGAAATGTAAACCAGATGAAGTCTGTTTTGAGACCTGGAGCTGAAGCTGTTGGTGAGGTCCCAGGAACACGGAGAAAGAACACACAGCCATTCTCTGAGAAGTCTAAACTTACGAAGTCTTGACACCAAGAGAAATGAGTCTTACTCTGGCGACCACTTGGCCTACAGAAGACATAGTGTCCACTAGCTGATTTTGAAGCTTAATTCACTATTTCCTCGATTTACATTGTGTTTGAGAAGGAAAAATGGTCCAGGACTCTAGTTTGTTTTGCTCTGACCAAAGAAAAGAAGCTAAAGTGAATTTTGAAGCATCTATTACCTGCTAAATGCACATTAGCCATTAGCGTGTGGGGAATGCTCTGCCCTCCAAGTCATTTTCTGGAAAGTCAGATCAGAGGAAGAATTTGCTAGAATTGAAAGAGGTTGCCACTTTCGGGCGGGGGCGGGGGTTGTCAAAGGCAGAGGCTGGCAAGACAGACTTCACACAAAGCTACAGTACAAGAACTCACTGGAACCTAGAACCTGGCAGTTAAGATGGGGTCCAAACGAAGCTGCAGCGCATTATATTTTTGAATTAGTTCCATTAACCTCTAACCACACCAAAAGCTCTGAGAAGAGAAGAGCACAATGGCGCACACACAAGACTCTTTGGATATGCCTTTGACTTAGATGCTTCACAGTCATTGTCAGTATGAAAAACATTAACAGATTTAGTATAGATGTGAAAACGCAACCAGGATAACGGATCGGACCTATAGACTTCCCACGTCTTGTTGAACTCTGATCACACTGGATTTTCTGACATCTGAGCCAATAATTAGAAGATTCTCAAGAATGATTTTTGCAGGTAGCACCTCCTTTTACCAGCTTAGGAGTTATGTAGCAGAGATTTTATGCAGCATGTGTCCTTTTCTGCTGTGGGATGGTCTGTATGTCAAGTATGTTACTGATTGGTTAGTAAATAAATCACTGATTGGCCATTGGCTAGGCAGGAAGTATAGGCGGGACAAGGAGAAGAATTCTGGGAAGTGGAAGGCTGAGAGAGAGACACTGCCAGCCGCCATCATGACAAGCCGCATGGGAAGATCCCGGTAAGCCACGAGCCATGTGGCAAAGTAAAGATTAATAGAAATGAGCTAAATATAAGAGTAAGAGCTAGACAATGACAGGCCTGAGCTAATGGCCAAGCAGTTTAAATAATGTAAGAGTTTGTGTGTTTATTTTATAAGTGGGCTCTGGGACTGGCGGGACTTGGTGGCGGTAGCTGGAGAAAAGTTCTCCAGCTACAAATGGCGTCCAACGTGGTGGCAAGAGTTTCCACCTAAAAACTTAGAAAAAAGATTCTAAAACGGAGCTAAAAACAGCTTCCTAATTGTCTCTCTCAAATGAGCGGCAGCTGCCGGTTTGAGCTACTGGCAGGTTCCTAGCATGCGCTCTCGACCTGCAGTATGATGGGAATGAAGCCTCTGCAAGTGGCACATTAAGCTGCATGGTGGATTTAGCCTTTGCTAGTACAAAACAAAAAAAGAGGTTTCTGGGCTACACGCTGCTTTGATAGAAGCATAGACCCACTATTTCTGAGAGTTACGGGCTCCCAGAGCTGGCGGAAAGCGGACCACCGCCATGTTGGGAAGCTGAAATGGGCGGAGCCAGCAGCCACTGCGCCATTTCAGGCTTAGAAGGCTGCAGTTTAAAAGGAATAGGCTCAAGCTAATATAAAAAAATAAGCCACGTAAAGATGGCTACCACACAGAGAATCTGGATTATGTTCTCTTTGATATTTGTAACTGCAAAAAAACATTTGATTGTAAAAGCTGTTGAGTTATGCCAAAATGTATATTTTAAAGGTACCTTGACTTCAAAATTTGGATATAAGGATATGTTACTTTGGAAAAGAGTCTCTGCTTTTGTTTCCACAGAAAGCCAGAGGCTATGGATTTGTTCCAGATTAAGATACATCAGGTTTGACCAGCCAAGACCCCCTGAAAGGTCTCCGATGACACCATGGCCCTGATGATCCAACATCCAGAATGGTTTCAAGGCAACTGGCTCAGACGACATACCCTCATGGACTATTTCATAATTCTAAAATTTTCTTTGTATCCCCATAAGATACAGCGCCTCCCTCCAGCAGGAAGTAGTAAGAGAAACTACGCCCAAATTCCCAAATATACCAAGCTGACTTTGGAGATATGTAAAGGTTAAAACCTTCCTTTTTAAGAAAAGAAAAGGGGAAGTGCTGTGGGATGGTCTGTATGTCAAGTATGTTACTGATTGGTTAGTAAATAAATCACTGATTGGCCATTGGCTAGGCAGGAAGTATAGGCGGGACAAGGAGAAGAATTCTGGGAAGTGGAAGGCTGAGAGAGAGACACTGCCAGCCGCCATCATGACAAGCCGCATGGGAAGATCCCGGTAAGCCACGAGCCATGTGGCAAAGTAAAGATTAATAGAAATGGGCTAAATATAAGAGTAAGAGCTAGACAATGACAGGCCTGAGCTAATGGCCAAGCAGTTTAAATAATGTAAGAGTTTGTGTGTTTATTTTATAAGTGGGCTCTGGGACTGGCGGGACTTGGTGGTGGGAGCTGGAGAGAAATTCTCCAGCTACACTTTTCTATGTTAAATATCTGCAAAATGGCAGCTATGACACTGGACCATCTAATCACAGAATACCTTCTGATATCTGGTGGCCTTTCTCAGGGTAGCCATCTTCCAGATGAACGAGGAAGATGCACACTGGCTGTGCAGGCCAGTGAAGAACTGCCTTAGGTGTGAGGATCTTCATTCCTTTAGCCTCATCCCACCTTGCTTTTTAACACAGCTCTAGCCTATTCACCCTTCTATTTCATTGATGTACATGAGCCAAGGAAGAAATTGAAGTGTCGTAGGCCAGATCGTCACTCAAGCCACTGGAGCCTAAGCTTCTGAATGTACATAAATAATGAGATGTATTGTCGCTTTACTTGGGAACAAATCTTAGGAAATGGGAAGGTTTACAACTGCATTCCACCCAATCACAATCAAATAGACTACAGGCCTTGAGACTATTCCCATCACCAGAAGAATTCAGAATAAGAGTAAGATTCCCTGAGGTTATATACACACCAACATTCTACAGAAAAGTGTATGTACATGCCTGTTTTCGCCTGGGAAGAGTTCATGGATTTGAAAAGACAGAGATGTGCAAACGCAGCAATAGGTTGTATCCATCTTTTAAAAAGGACTAATATCTAAGTGGTAGGTAGTCTCCTGTTTATGTTGAGTTCTTCTGCGGAGAAGGATTGCAGCCACTTTGGCCTAGGTTGAACAGCCCTCATCCCTTTGCTGAATTCAGATCCCTACGTTATCACTTTTGCTTGCAAGGCACATTTCTGCTGCGGAGCTTGTAACAGCGAGAATCATTTAATGAGTTATCAGCAAACACGAAAAAGAAAAAGAACTTTGATTGAATTTCATAAGCTGCTTAAGATTCCTGTGTTCTTGGATTGCAACGAGTGTTTACACTTCTGCTAATAAAATTCTATCATGCAGATGACAGGTACCAATTAAAGGCAATCATAAAGCATGCGCTTTCTGTGTTCTCCGAAGCACAATCTTTAAAGCTGGTTTGTTGAGTGTGTCTGGCATGGAATATCTTTGATCTTCAGCAGGTTCCACAGCCTGTGGGATTTCAGCCATCCCAATGTGGGAGAGACAGAGGAAATAGAAAATGGCTTCAGGTGTGCATCGAAGCATGAAGATCAATTTGTGCTTCGAGCTGCTGAAACAGTAATATCCGTCTTAGAAGATGAACACAAGCCATGGCAGCAGGCAGACCTGCTCATGGAGACTAACTCATATGCAGAAATACCTGTTTCTCACTCACCTGGTCTGTTAGCAGCCATCTCCCATCAGAGGTCAGCTCCTGCTCCAGTAAAGCTTCCAGGAACCCAAGCACCTTGATCCAGCTTACGGCCTCACCATCTCTGTTACCTTCAGCATCCCGTCTGTGGTCCACTTCTTAAAACAGCTGGCCTGGAAGCAGCCCACACTGTTTCTGCTCATATACCGTCGAGTAAATTCAGTTACACCTGACCTCGTGGGAAGCAAAAAAATATAATTAAGCCTAGAATGTACACGTTGGAGAAAATAAGATTTTTGAGTAGGTAGGTATTTTCGGAGTACTTGTGTATGGTTCCTGCTACAATCAAATAAAATGAGTTCTCTCACTGGTGAGTACAACGCTGATAAACACAGCCAGGAAATCGAGTCAGGTTTGTCACTTAGAGCAAGGAGAGCTTGCTGCTGCGTTTCAGCGCAGTGCTTTGCTGAACAAAGCTAGCAGGGGGCTGTAGTGGGTAGCCATTCCAGCTTTGATCTGAAAGCTCCAACCCCCATTGAGGCTTTGGTAACTGTCACACCTACAAGGTGGGGCCAAGAGAGGACCCTGAAGACCCGAGATCCGGATGGGCCAGCGCTCTTGGTTTCTGCACCCTGGACGCTGGAGGCAGACAGAGCAGAGTTCTCCAGAGAATACCGCTATCTTTAACTGGCTGGAAAATTACAACAGACAAGACCAGTGGGCCGGCATCTGGCTCTTTGTTCCCACCTGGTACCTGTTGTTGCTCTGCAAGGATCATTTCCCTGTTACTTTTTTCAAGGCTCACTTATGGGCCAGAACGATGGCTCAACAGATAAAGGCCCTTGCCTGATGACCTGAGTTGGATCTCCTGAACCTAGCTGTGGAAGGAGCATACCACCTTTTCCAACTTGTCCTCTTACATCTGCACACAGGTATGAACTCAAGTGCTCCCTCTCCCTACAAAATAAATGAATGTGAAAAAATACATAAATAGGGTTTGGAGAGAAGCCTTGGTGGCTAAGAACATTTGCTGCTCTTGGAGAGGACCAACAGCAGGTTTGATTCCCAGCACTCACACGGCGGCTTACAGCTGCCGATAACTTACTTTAGTTCCAGGAGATCCGACACCCTCTTCTAACCTCCACAGGCATCAGGCATACATGTGGCGTGCACACATGCATGCAAATAGAACATTCATATGCATGAAATAAACATAAGTATATCTTAAACAACAACAAACAAATAAACACAACAAAGCTCATCATCTGCCTTTTCTTCTGTCACCCCGTCTGAGAGGGTGTCTCGATCTTCACTGTTTCACTCAGCTGTTGCGGGGCAGGGGGGTGTTCCAGTTTCCTGTAATACTTCTGTATTTGCAGCTCTTATTTAAAACAACCGCAGATGAAACACCTTGGAAAGAGCACCAGTGGACATCCAAAGGGCAAAGCCCTTGCCCACCATAGCTAGATGGCAAAGCACTGTTGCTGCAGGTACCATGCACTTTGGTTTCAGGACGCAGAGAAATTAGTCAGAGATTAACCAGGAAGCTTCTTCCTTACTGGCTAGTTTCCATAGTGCCAAAAGGTACAATGTGGTTGCTGAGGGAGAAAAGACACCAGTGATCTTACCAGCATTGGATTCTGCATGCTATAGTACCAATCTGCTAGGCAAGGCATGCCCATGGCACAATAGTGGCATGGAAGTTATGAAGGCTGCCACACTTTCTGATTGGATCTGAGGACTGCTCCTCAGGAGGGAGCTTGTGCCTGGTTCTGTGAATTTGGTCATAAGACTGTAACTTAGGAGGTTATAGGTCCTGGGGGAAACTACTATTACTGTTTCACTAAATAGTCACGTTAAACTTCTAAATATTTATGTTTATCTGTATAGATTTTTACTGCTCTCAATCTTGGTCAGAAGGACATCTTTTAGCAGTAGAAAGCAGTTAACGCAGGCGCACAACTTGTGAAACTGTTGATAGTAAATGACTGTGAGTGTTTGTCTGTAAATGTGACATCAGTGTCATACCCCAAGACTCAGGGAATGTCACGGAAGAGAGGGCAGAAATACTAAATGAGCTAGAGGATGGGAAGGGGTGCTGTGACAGGCTGTCTTCTAGAGGTGACGTGACGATTCCACCTATGAGCTCACAGCAGCTGAACAAGGTCAAGCCAGTCAAAATTCTAGCACAGATGGGGGAAAGGCTCATGAGTCCTGGCCCTACTAAGGAACTCTTGATAGTTGCTGGGGAAGGGAGAGTCATTTTTCTTTGGGAATGTGGTAAGTTATCCATGGTGTAGTGCATGACCCACCCATGTGGATGAGGGCAGCACTAATTGGATTCAGTGGGATATAAAGAGAGAGAGAGAGAGAGAGAGAGAGAGAGAGAGAGAGAGAGAGAGAGAGAGAGAAGAACACCCGTAGTTGTCAGGGGGACACATTGAAGGGATCAGGGACTGATGTAGGGTGGGAGTGGATTTGATGAAAATACAGTGTAAAATATGTATGAAATTCTCAAAAATTAAGTAAAAATATTAAACATATAAAATAAAAAAAGGGTCTACCCCCATCTGTAAGCATCAGTGATTGCCCCTAAAAAAATCTGATAATTTCTTGAGTTTATCATCACTGGTGTGAGGTCAGGGCACATGCTCTGGAGCAGGGAGTAAGAGCAAGTGTAAGTTTTCTGAGTTCATAGTTTACCTGAGAGTGTGTCTTGACAGCTCAGTCTTTCTGCAGGCTCTGGACTCAAATGAGAGATAGGATCAAGGTGCTTCTATTCTGGGAGCAATTCACGTGCATGGATGTATTTTGTTGAATGATACATTTTCACTTCATAGATGTGTGAATTCATATAGAGTATATATTTGTGTGTACATATCAGATGACTGTTTCTATATACGCATATTATTATGTATATATGATTTATCACATACAGTTAATAAAGTGCTTATAATGTAGGCCTTAGGTTCCCATCACAACCTATTTCAAACATTTGGTAAATTACTCTGCTGTAAAGTCTTGGTGGGCAACCGTGTCTATCAATCTTGGGAACTCATTGTGGTGTTAGTCACATATGGATTGTGAAGACCTACATTTCAGCAGATGAGTCTTCTGTTTGGTGGAGAGTTGTACCCACTTCTCTCTGAATCTTAACAGTAGGATGTTTGGGGTTGGCTCGCATCAACTAAAATGCCCAGGGACCCAAATAGATTTGTGTGGACCAGTGACATGTGTGACATGTGAAGATAGGTAATGAGAGAGATCACCTACATTCCTGTTCCCTAAATTGTTGTTTGAGCTCTATGTAAGACAGCAGAGAGGCTAAGACCACTGTCTTCAAAAGGTCTTCCATGGGCTGAGAGATGGCTGAGCAGTTAAGGGCACTTCCTGCTTTTCATAGCTCCCTTCTGGAACTGAACTGGAAGTTTCCTCTCTAATGCCTAGCTTTCATGGTGCCAGACGGTGCTAGACAGGCTGCTGGGGAAGAAATGCATCAGTGGTCTGACCCATCTGTGAATCTTACAAACAACAATACCAGCCTTCTAGGTAAGGTATGTCCACCAGTGTCCACAACAGTGGCAGGGCTGTGGTGGGGGTCACCAACCACTCTGTTTAGTTCTGAAGCATGTTCCACAAGTGAGGATTCATGCCTGGTATTGTGAACCTGATTAAAAACCCAGGGTTGATGTCTTAGGCCTTAGTTGTGAACTTACTACTGTTGTTGTGTTAAATTGTCAGGGCTCCCAGATGTCTTTTAAATGCTTGTTTTTAACCATAGTAACCATAGACAACTCCTGTTCCTCCACTTATTCACAGAAGCTTATCTTTGAAATGAACTGTGGTGAAGGCAGAGGTGCATGGCTGCTCAGGGTGCTGAGAACAAGCGAGTTGAGAGCTCAGCCACAACGTGACAATCATAATACTGCTAAGGCCCAGAGATCATTGTGATGAAGGAATGGAGAGAGTTTAAGAGCAGGAAGAAATGGGGAAGGACTGTGAAATGCTGTCTATTGGGCATTGCACAGCTAATCTATTTATGACACCACAGCAGCTTGGCTGCCTGTACTGGGTTTACACAGGGCAGGGTCTACCAACAGCCAATCATAGATCAAAGAAGTGCTCATGCTTCACCTCTCTGCTGAACTGTTGGCTACTGATGGATTCTAGGGGAGAGCAGTTATTCTTTTCAATACTGTACTCAATGAGGAGCCCACCAGATTCCAATGGACAGTTCCAAGTCCCCTATCACATAAAAGAGTCTGGTTAAACTCAGTGGGTCTCAAAACAAACTCAAAATAAATTAAAATATGAAGATGGATGTCCTTATTTTATATCTGTTGTTGTGATAAAAACATTGACTAAAAGCAACTTAACAAGGAAAGAGTTTATTATATCTTACAGGTTACAGCCCATCATCAGGGGAAGCCAAGGCAGGAACCTGAAGTCAAGAACTGAAGCAGATACCGAGGAGAAACGCTGGTTTCTGGCTTTCTCTCCATGGCTTCCTCAGCTTGGTTTCTTATACAGTTCAGGGCCACCTGCTCACGGGTGGTACCACTCCCAGTAGGTGTAGCAATGCCCACATTACTACCCGTTCACCATGTCTGAGCGAGGGGCTGAGGATTAAAACAGAGACAAGACAGCGGGTCATTCGTCTCAGTAGAATACCCTTTCCTGAAGGAGGGAGGAGGCCTTAAATACAGACTTACAGCCAGTGGAAGACCTGGGAGGGCCAAAGTTCACTACAGCTGTTTTACATTCTAGCATTGCACCAATATGCAGGATATGCAAACAAGGAACCTTCAGTAAGCAGTTAAGGAGAAATGAATCCAGCAGGGAATTAGCATCTGATCAAGGTCAGCAAGCAAGGCAACAGCTCCCCAAGTATGGGGACTAGGGCCCAACAAGTAGGATGTTACCTCCTACGTCAATTATTAATTTAAAAAATGCTCTATAGGCATGCCCACAGGTCAATCTTATGAAGCAGTTCCTCAATTGAAGTTCCCTATTTCCGGGTAACTCTACTTGACAAAAACTGACCAGCACTGTGAAAAGAGACTTATAGGGAGAAGTGAGTGTAATAGGGATGTTATAAGGTAGGGGATAGCAGTAAAGAGAATATACTTGCTGGGCATGGTGGCGCACACCTTTAATCCCAACACTGGGGAGGCAGAGGTAGGCTGATCTCTGTGAGTTCCAGGACAGCCTGGTCTACAAAATGAGTTCTAGGACATTAGGCTATTATACAGAGAAACCCTGTCTCAAAACAAAACAAAACAAAACAAAACAAAACAAAACAAAACAAAACAAAACAACATACTTTATACACATATGAAGTTGTCAAAGAACAAAGTCAATAAAAGAATAAAAGTTACAGTTTTAAAAGCCATGCTAGAGCTCCTCAGAAGGGACTACATTGAGATTAGGCAGTCTCCTGCCCTAATTTACTCCACACTGCATGAAATAGTTGGGTTTGCAAGCTGTGCCTTCCTCCAAGAGACTCCATTTTACAAGCAGCATTTCATTCCATTTTGAGGATGGAAGACGTCTTTGCTCCTGGGTAGACATGTGCATGGTATGATCTGTCTGACACCATGACATTCCCACATGACTTCAGGGATTTGACCTGATAAGAGGTGGTGAGCAAATGAAGGAATAACACACACATACAGACAGACAAGCACACACACACACACACACACACACACACACACACACACAGAGAGAGAGAGAGAGAGAGAGAGAGAGAGAGAGAGAGAGAGAGAGAGAGACAGACAGACAGACAGACAGACAGACAGACAGACTGACAGAGACAGATGGAGAGGTAGCTAGAGATACATATTTACTATATGATATATAGTTTGTAATCTAAGAGTATTTGAAAGTGTTCCCAATGAAATTATTCTGTCCTGTGAGTTTGTTGTTATTCAATAAATCTGACATTGAGGAGAGACACAGATGTATTCTATATCTTATGTAGTGTGTCAGGACACTATAATGGGGAAGAACTGGCTCTCTGCCTCCTATCATAGTGGTGATAGTGAATGCTTTAGAGAAAGCGTGGACATAGGCTACTAGAGGTGGTCAAATATTGAAGGCAGGAGGATTTTGATGGAGCAACTTAGAATCTTGTTTAGATTGGATTCTTAATGGTAGAGAGGGAGTCAGTCGTCAGGACTAGTCAAATGGAGGACCCAGAGGATCCTTGAAGAGCTCTAGCAGGCCTGAACATGGTAAACATCTCTCTCGCCAACAGTTTTGCTTTTTACCCTTCTTCCCCATTCCCTCTGCCTTGCCAAACCATTAGATTACATTCCTGAAGCTAGCCACCAAGGTCCACTCCCTTATTTGGCCACTTCTTCCCCCTGAGGCTGACTACCAAGGCCCAGCTATCAAAGTATTGCAGTCTAGCAATCAAAAGTCCCTTTTTGGCTCACCCTAATTAACATGCCCAAGTAAAATTAAACCAACTCATCCTAACGTAGAGTTTCTCTTGGTCCCTTTGTAAACTGCCATTTGCTTATGGGCCATGTCTGTCTCCTATTGGTTATAGTATTAAGGCAACTCCACATAGGGAGGTTTATTTTGTGGCGTAACTTACAAGTAAAGGGATAGGTTACAGAGTCCAGGACACAGTCCAGCGGTGTTCTCTGGAAAACTCTGCTCAATCTACCTCCAGCATCCAGGATCCAGGAACCAAGAGAGCCAGCACATCTGGATCTCAGGTCTTAAGGGTTCCTGTCCCTGCCCCACCTTGTAGGCTTGACAGGTACCGAAGCCTCAATGGGGGTAGTACTTCCAGGTCAAAGCTGGAACAGCTACCCACTACATCTCCTCCTTTTGTCTAAATAAGAAGGTTCTAACCTAATACAAGACTATATACAATAGGAATGATTATCAAATATTGTCCAGGAGTAATAAGGGATAATGACCTAGATAAGATGGAACTGCAACCAACACAAACAACCACTACAGTCTCCTCTCTATCCAGAGGCAATCCTCTGTCCCTCCAGGGTAAATATCCCTTTCCCCTCCCCCTTATTCCTTCTCCCTTGTCCTCTATCTCTTGTCTTTGTCTCTTAGTCCCCACCCTTTGTTCCTCTGAGGCAAATAAATCTCCTTTGTGCTGAGAACTTGGTCTTGGGGTGTCCTGTGCTGACTTCGAGGCCCTTTAAATCCTGACTGAAGTTTAGCTATGGAGCAGCAGTCGTGCATACCAAGGGCATCTGAAGAGATTCTCAGGACTGGTGAGTGGAAACCATGATGGTTTCCCTGTCACCAGCAGGATTTTGATGGGAGGAGGCACACATTTATGTCATCTTAGTTATTGCTCTCAGTATCTTCCTCTGGTACATACCAGCTCAAAAGTCCTATTAATACAGTTGGCCACGATCCTGAATGCAGTAATTTGACCATTTCTCTCTAGACACAGGATTACAGAGATGGAACACCAGTTGCTAACGTTTGCTTTAATATTCTGTGCATCTGTGGACTCATTTGTGCTTAAGACAGCTCTTTTCGGGATGCTTACCCTTTCTCATTTTTCTCTCTTGAGCCTTGTTTGCCTGAATTTTATGTGTTTTATTACTCCCCCCGTGCAGAGGAGAGGTAAAAGACTGCAAGTGAGGCACTGACTGAGCAATTGCACTTGGAAGTGACTTTAGAGTGTGCACCTCACTGTAGCACACGTTTATATTGTAGATGAGAGCCTGTGTGTAAACTTAGTGGTGCTGTATTAGCTCAGTGTGTGGTGATGATAAATACATGGAGGTTCAGGGAGCTGGAACGGATGAGCTAGGATTGGTGGGGAGAAAGGAGCCTAGAAACCCACTAGGAAATAGAATCCACAGGAAAGGGAAAGGCAGGGATAAGGGTGACTGAAAAAGCATCAGCTGTGATTTCTCTCAGATAAAATCCACCTCCCTATGTGTGCTTAAATATTTAGCAAGATTTAACTGGCACAGTATGGTAGTGATCTAAAGAAAGCAAAAAGAGGCTGTGTGAACCACATGCTTGGCCAATAAAAAAAGAAGGAATGTGAGGGAGCCTGAGAATGCAGCCAGACTACTAAGAGTGGTATCTGATACACTGTGTGACACTCACTGGTCCTGGGATCTGAACAAACATCTGCTCACCCGAGATAGGGAACCAAATCATGGATACCACCAAAATTCAACTTGGTGAACCAATAAGTTTTATTTGGAAGAGGGGAACTTTGATTGTTGTGTAAAATGAATGAAAAATTTTTTGTAATTAAAAAAAGTTGATAAAAAATAAATAAAAAATAAAAAGAGAAGAGTGAGGGGTTACTTACAGGAACAGATATGTTTCAAAGACAGCTGTACCACTGAAAGCCCACCCTCACATTGGTGACAGTTAACAAAAGCTGGCGATCTGGAGTGCACCACACAGGCAACTCAACAGATTAGTGAGCATCCTTTATAGGTAGCTCAGTTGGTCTAAGCCTTTCCTAGGCAGCTGGATTGGTTTCTGTCTTCCAGGAAGCTCTGGTGGTCTGAGTGTCTAGGCAACCTGACTTGTCTGAGGATGATTCTCATCAGTCTTTACTGCTTGTATAATCTTAGGGAGGGGCCTAGTGCATCTGGTCAGTTTCAGGGACTTCCTGAAGCTCTTCTGAGTTGCTTACTTTCTTAATACACTTCTCTTCAAGATGGAATGTTTCACCTCTGCTTAGGACATCGTTTTGGTCACCTCCCTGTAAACATTCTGTCTTAAAACATCTTGTCATTCTACTTCCCTTTTTGCATTCTATCTTTTTAGAAGTTCCCTTACAGGATGGATGGTTTTAATACCAGGGGGAACTACTACTCAACAGACCCGACCTCACCTGTGCATGTGTCCCTCCTCGTTGCTCTGGTGAGAGGGTGAAAGAACCACCCCTGCTGGCGTGTAGAAACCCCAAGGGAATAGGGCAGAAGTTCTCAACATTCCTAGCACTGCGACCCTTTAATACAGTTTAGTCATGTTGTGGTGATCCCCAACCATAAAATTATTTTCACTGCTACTTAATAACTGTAACTTCGCTACTGTTGTGAATCTTAATGTAAATATCTGGGTTTTCTGACAGCCTTAGTCAACCCACAGGTTGAGAACCACTGGAATAGGGCATCAAATGGAGTTCAGGACCTGAACCTCCCTTTTTCATTCCCAAGACTCCTACAATGCCAAAAAGACAAGGATGACAGAGCCTGAGACAAAAATGCCCCAGTAAAAACCATTAACTGCCCATATGGGCATTGGAGTTAATCAAGCTATTACCCTGTAAAAGGAATATGTTTTCCCGAACACATTTTCAGTCAGTACTTCCTCATGAAAGGGACAGAGAAATTTAATGATGCTACTCTCTCTAAAGTCAACTTGTGAAACCCCTTTTGCTTAATGGAAGAAGTGTGTCTCAGAACACTCTGAAAGAGTGAGCCCTCTCTGTGCAGCCACTGGGCCTTCAAAGCTGTGCTGTTGACCCCACATATGTATCATGTGGGTACATCCTTTACCTAATGTTTGTTGAGCCCACATGCACTCCTCATGGACCCACATTCCCAGTTAGTAAGTTTATCCCCTCTGCTCCTTGCTATTAAATTTCAATAACTCTTAAATCTTGAACACCACTTCTGGGTGTTACTTGGATTAGGAGTCCTCTAGGGTGCAGATTTCCAGGGTGAGGATTGGTGGGATTTCAAGTCCTGAGCTTGGGGCAAGCCCAGGGATTGGTAGGATTTCAAGCTCAGGGACTGGTGGGTTTTTGAGCTTGGGGGTTAGGGATTGATGGATTTGTTGAGTGCTCAAATCCAGAAGTGAGCTCAGACATTTACCCTACAGTAATAACCTTGCTTTTTGGCTTCTGTGTTCTGCTTCTAGCTAACTTTTCTTGCTAACTGAGATGTGTCAACCCAGGATGTGGTTTTTGTGCCTAAAAGCCCACCCTGAGAAAGGCTCAGGGCTACACTTGGATTCTGAACTCCCAGAATCACTGGTTGGCTAATAAGGACTTTTTATTGGCTTAGATGCATGTGTGCATGGTCTCCCCCACAGATACCTCATAATGTTTCTGGGGGCTCCAGTGAGACCAGATCCAAAGACACCAGACCTTGAGAAACTGAGGATCTTGGAGCCCTTCAGAATGGGGAAGAGTACGTGGTCAAGGTACTCCTAGGGGTATGCAACCTGAGGCATTCCAAGGCCCCAGGACTCCCTCTGGTCAATCACTGCCTAACTCTTCCACTCCAAAAGGAAACAACATGGAAATTCACCTGGTCTGTCACCTCCAGAGGTATTTCTGGTTAAGATACCTAATGTTTGGACACACAGGAGAGGCCAGAAGTGGCCACTGATTCAGTGACCTGGATCTGTGTTAAACGTCACCAGACTCCCCCATCTGTTCAGGTGTGTTTGAATGTATAGTGGTCACTACTAACCAAGCAACACAGTTAATACTAGGATGTCTGGAAATCCCCTCTGCCAAAGCTGTTAATCCATAACTCTTCAATTAACCTCAGGCAGATTTTTTTGGACAATGTCAGAAAGCAACCACATTCTTTGCCAAATATCTCAAGAATGGTTTCTAGCCCAAATATTAATATTCCTCTCCTACTAAGCCTCTTAAGCAAGGCCCCTATAGTTCAAATCATCCTCAGTACCACTGTCTTCCGTGCTTCTACTAGTGTGGTCCATTAGGCACCCCTTAAAGCATTCATCTGCTTTTCTAATCCACATCCCAAAGTCCTGCTTCCTCTGTCTGCACTTCCTCATTCTTGCTTTGTCTGAAAATGACTGATGTGGTCCAATCTGTTAAGCCTGACTCAACAGATGCCCTGCTATGAGAAGCAGAGGAGGTACTGTTCACTGATGGGAGCAGTTTTGTTCAAGATGGAGTCAGGTATGCTGGGCTGCAGTTGTCACCTTGGACAGGACAGTGTGGGCCTACTCTCTCAGCCGAAGGACTTCAACACAAGGGCTAATCTCCTGGGGTTAACCCAGACATGTCACCAATAGAAGGTCAAAGCCATCACTGTGTACAAGGACAGTTGGTATGCATTTGCCACAGCCCATGTCCGCGGGGTCCCTATATATAGAGAGGGAGCTCCTCACCTTACCCCAAAAAAGAAGTCAAAAACAAAGAAAAGATCTCGGCCCTACTAGGGACCAGATGGCTGTAAAGCGAGGTAGCCAGTGTCCACTACAAAGGCATCAAGAGGGCCACCCCCAAGGGAACAGGACAGCAAAGTTGGCAGTGCTGAAGGTGGCCCCGGATCCAGTAGGGCCTCTCCAGATCTTGGTTACTCTGCCTGAAGCTGAATCGCTCCATTGCCCAGCCTATGCACAGGAAGAAACTAAATGGGCATAAAGAGAAGATGCCAAACGGGAGGCAAATGGATGGTGGTTCTTGGTGGATGAGAGACCTATTCTCGCTGCCATTATTGGAAGACAGATGTCATCGGCAAACTCTCCCAGGCTATCCATCTGGTCAGCTAAAACTGCTGAGTTACTCAGGCCCAGATATTACATTAAATTTGGAGTGCTCATCTGCCTGGGGTCTGAAAATGGCTCAGCCTTCATGGCTAAAGTCTCCCTAAATCTTGTAAGGGTCCTATTTGTTGGTTAAAAACTGCATTGTGCCTAGAGTCCACAAGCCTCAAGAAAGGTAAACTAAATATGTCCTTGAGACCAGTGAAAATTGGGCCAGCCTCCTACCTTTGGCCCTTCTGAGGGCCAGATGCACTTTATATTGAGATGTTCATGAGGCAGAAATTACTAACAGTTTTCACCCCCACATCCTGACAAGAGATCCATCGGACAAGTCTCTTGCCTATCTGAGCCTGCCTCTAAGTCCCAGCCTGATGACCTTACATGGGTAAAGAGAATCCCAAAAGAGAATCTGGAGCCACCATGTAAAGGCCCATAACCTGTGGTTTTCACCCCTATAGCAATGAAGGTAGCCAGTGTGACCCTGTGGACCCACCACACCCCGCTGAAGAAGGCTACAGAAGATAACAACAGAAGGGTTGTTACCAGGTCCTCCAAACCCTTAAAGATAAGACTGACATGAGTCCTATAATTATGGTTGTCCTATTTTATCTTTTTTTTCCCCTGTGGTAAAAGCCCCAACCCCCCATGAGCCAAATCCTTGGATATGGGAATTAAGAAAGACCAGGACTGGGTGCTCATAGTCAGTCTATCCACCGAGACCGAACCCACCTGCCAGGTAAATTTCTGTAAAATCTTGCATCCAGAGTCTATTGAGGGATTGTTCACTTGCTCCTAGGGAGTGTGCCTCTGGGCTTGGGGATCTACTGGTGAAGAAAAAGGGTTCCAGTCTCTCTAGTACTATGCCTGCCCAGCTGATGGCCCCAGAGCTGCCAGCAGCCAGGCGAATACCATTGTGTTCAGTGGGGATGCGAAACTGAGTCCTCCTGGGGGCACACTGATCCCCACCTAGTCCCAGAAACTAAACCATCATCACCCACCTGTGGTCCTGAGCAATGCAGTCCTATAGCCATAAAGGTTAGGGCCTGTCAGGAAGCCAAAAGTCATGACTGGCAAACCTGTAGAACATTGGGAGTCAGGTTACACCTAAATGGTCCAGATCCAGGCAGGACCTTTATTTTCTAAAAGAAATTTGGACTTAGAGTCATCTGGCCCATCAGCGTAAACAAGCCTATCTTGGTATGTCCAGAATATGAGCACCCTACGGTGGCAAGCCCCCGAACTCCAATTTCCCCAGGAATTCCTTTGATACCCCCAAAGTCAAGGGTCTTAGAGGCAGCAGAAGCCAGCCCCTCCATGTTTGGGATGCTAGAAAGAGTGTATCAATCCCTTACCCATTCTCAACCAGACACAGGTCAGGACTGCTGGCTGTGCCTGGACCCCAAAACCCTATATCATGTTGTGATTGGAACAAATCAAACAATACACTCACTTCCAACCCTAACAGCTGTAAATGGGGACCAACCTAAGCTTACCCTGGGGGAACTCCAGGGGAAGGGTACCTGTTTAGTCACCAAGATACTCCCTGAGTCCCCTTGTGCAGATTCTTGTAGCCATACACAACATTCCAGGAGTGACAGTTGAGTGCATTTCCAGGCCCCATAGACTACTTGGCTAGCTTGCACTAACAACTTAACCAAGTGCACATCTTCTGAATTGGTAACACTGGAGGAGACCCCACTTCTTAGTGTCCTTATGCATGTTACAGGTATTCATTTGTAATGGAGAAGAGGGCAGGGCCCACCTAAATCTAGTTTCTGGGCTTCCCAGTGTCCAGTGAGTCATCCATATTCTCATTCCCCTGTTGGCGGGGCAGACATGGATAGACTCCACTGCAGGTGAAACTTCATCCCTACTAAGGGGGATAAAACTTTTAAGGAACCCAGTGCTCAAGTAGACACAGACCTGTGTCATCTAGAAATTTCTGTTTCCCACCTGGAAGCTCCATTAGATTCCTTAGCCAAGGTTGTTCTTCAGAATCAAAGAGGATTGGACCTCCTTTTTATGATGGCGCTGGGAGAATCCAATTGGTCAGGGATAATTAGAGAAGGATTAGCCTTGGTCAGTAATAACCTTCAGGAAAAAACAAAATGTCAAGAATTTAACAACTGGCACCCATCTTTGTTTTCCTGGTCACCTGCTTATGCCCATGATTGAGGCATTATTCCTTTTGCTTCTGGCTCTCAACAGAGGACCTGGTTTCTCAAGTGCCAACGTAGCTGTGTACAACAGAGAATTAGCTCTGGTAAGCTACTAATGCTAAGGAGGTGATATAACCCCTGCCCTCAGATGAGTCCACAAATTGACTCAAGCCCATAGAACCAGTGGGGAATGTAACAGGCCCCCAGACCTTGGCACAACTGACACCATGATGAAATGACAATCCAGGTCTTGGAACCCAACACATAGGCAGCAACACCTGCTGAAACAAGAACATAGGCCTAATCCATCGAAGTCCATAGTTCTGCTTCTGGCTAACTGTTCTCGCTAACTGGGGTATGTCAACCCAAGACGTGGGTTTTGTCCTTAAAATTTCACTTTGAGAAAGGTTTGGATCTGAATTGGGATTCCAAGCACCCAGTGTAGTCACTTGCAGGCTAATAAAAACTTTCTATTGAGTTGAACCTGTGTCTGAGTAGTTTTTTTCTGGCAGATACCTCACAACAGTATGGTAAAATGTGGGTGGCCTATTTGCCATGAGTCCTAAAAGAAATTTCTATGTTTATGGAAATTTAAGGTGACTCATTCTCATTTGAAAAGTACCTAAAGCACTAGTTAAAGTAGTCCATTTTAGGGGCTGGAGAGATGGCTCAGCAACCAAAAGCATGTACTGCTCTTCCAGAGAACCCGAGTTTAATTCCCATCACCTGTCAGGCAGCCCACAACTGCCCGTAATTCCAGATCTTGGGAATCTAACACCCCTGGCCTCTGCATGCACCTGCACTCCTGTGCACAACCCCCCACACAGACATACACATAATTGAAAATGAAATAAAATCATCGTCTTTTAGAAAAATCCTGCACTCTGCAAATATGATTGTCTCTAGATATTTATGAGGGATAAGTTGCCAGAAACTCTACAGACTCCAAATATGTAAATGCTCAAATCAATTACATTAAGTGGTATGGAATTTACAAGCAGCTTTTGCACACCATCCTGTATGTTTAAGTATCTCTAGGTTGCCTACATGTATGCTATGCATTTTTTGTTATAGTATTTGTTTAAGAAATAATGGCAAGAAGCAAAAGCCGTTACATGTTTAGTACAGATAAAGTTTATTTTTTTCTATATTTTCCACATGTCTTAATTGCTACAGAGAATAGGCTATTTTCTATGAAAACATAAGAACTTGGGATATAGAGATTACATGACACTCTGGAAGAGATCATACATATGGCAATTGTAAGAAAGCAATTGATTAAAAACTTTGGGGCCTTTTCTGCTAAATGCAGATGAAATGAGTGATGTCATTTCTTCTTTGCCACACAATTGTTGCATGGAGTTAACTGCACCAGTCCTCCATATCCCTTATAACACAACATACATTTCTCAAGCATAGGGAAATAACAAAACACAAAGAATAATTCATGCTTAGAAATGAGTGTTATGTTTTCCAAATAAAGCAGCTGAGGGATCACAGAGGAGGAATTGATATGTGAGAGTCAAACTTGGGTCTGTTATGAATTCCAGAGCCAAGGGGCCCAGGAAGGGCTTCTTCCGGGGGCCATACAGAGAATCCAAGCTCCTCTTATAGAACACAGATGCTGTCCTGGAAGAAAGCAACCCTGATCAGAAGCGAGGTGGCATCCAGCACCATGAACTTCCAGTTTAAAATATCTCTCTTGTGACCCCACCAGGCAGCTAGGATTTCCTGTTGACCCTAGAAATCCAAAGGATTCTAAGTTGGCCCACAAACTTGCCTCCTCCTCATACCCTACCGGCCAACAAAACTTTTGTAGGATTTAAAGCAGGTAGCACATGTTTTGTGGTTTTGCTGTTGTTAATTAAAGACCGAGGTCAACACCCTGAGTAATAAGAATGGCTGGGCTATCCCTCTAAATAATAGATGTGAAGGAAGCGAACTTGAATTCGTTGAGTTAGATAGATGGCAACAGGAAAGTAGGGTTAAATATGTAAGAGCAGCTGTGTTATTGTAGAAGGAAGTAGGCAGCTGGAACTCATAGGACCCAAGTCTGCTCAGTGACCCAGTAGACTAAATTTTAAAATTGATGTTTCAGTGGTAGGAAATACAAAAACCCCAAGCAATTTTGCTGGAATGAACCAGTAACTTGTTTTCAAACAGTGACACGGAGTCAACCAAAAGCACAATTCCACGTCCGAGGGTTATTTTTAAGAGGGAGTATCTGTTAAAGGATAATATTTTAAAGAAGATAGAGACTTGACTCATGTCATGACAAAATAAGCATGTGGCACGAATTTTATTTAAGTCACTGAGTTAACTGAGTAAAATGTGACAATTAGTTCAAAAGAATGTTCAGAGAAATGCACATGTTGCTATATGCATATGCAAATAAGGAATGTTAAAATGAAGTTACAAATAAATGCAAAAGTGGTTGTTTACAAAATTGATGGGACTGGAGGAAGGAAACAGGTTATACTCCTGGGCAAAACAAAACCCACCCAACCAACAAAGAAAAACATAATGGAAAGTGAAAATGCTGGTGATTAATCCAGAACTAGACAAAACGTAGGTTTTTTTTAAAGATAGATAATAATCATACTGCTTTACTTACAAGTTGTGTATGATTCATCCTAACACTTGAAAGTAAGACAAAACTATTTCTGCCTGCCCTTTCTATGTCAAACTGGAATACTATTCAAAGTTGGTCATTGGACAAGCATTGGAAGAGTAAGTTGGGATTCTTGGATTTCACTCCAGCCTTAGTAGAGGTGAGGTCTCTAGGTGATTTCTGGTGTACTCACAAGTTTGAAATGCTGGTAGGTCTAGTTGGACTTAAAGTTAAATATTACTTTGTGGAAGACTGAGAAGGCACAAGTGATTCCTGTCTTGTGGAGAAGATAATAGCAAAAGCTGTAAGTTTAGCATCATTCTTAGCAAAAGGTAAGCATCTCCATTCCTTTTCACTGACTATATACAGCAGTTTCCCTTGTCTTTTAACTTGCCATCAGTTTCCTTATTAATGTGATTTAAAAAAAAACCCAAAAAACTCTTAACAAGCAATCAATAAATACTGGAGAGTCATATCTTTAGCTTTATAAAATTGTATTTGGGCACAGTTAAACTGAAACAGGTGGGCTGTTGGCCTGTTAAAGGGAACACAGTACAATGGAGGGAGTAAAGGGGTCAGATCACGATATATGACTAGATCAGCTTTGAACTTCCTTTGGGATACCATCATGCTGTAAATTAGGCTTAACTTTTCCTTGTGGATTATATGAACATTATCTAATTCTCTCTTTAGTCATCTCTTCTTAGACTATAAATCTACCCATCTATTTCTTCCTGTTACCATCTCTTACCCACATCCCTGCCAACACACACACACACACACACACACACACACACACACACACACACACACACACCAAATTATGCTTTGGTTCCCTGAAGTTCTGTGCTAATCCTTTTCCCTTACCAATTGAGAGCATCAGTGATTGAAAACATCAGCCAGGCCTGGTGGTGCAGGCCTGTACTCCTAGCTACAAAGGAGGCTAGGCTGTGCTACCAGAAGGGTTACTGGGGTGTCTTTGACATTGGTGGAGCCTTTTTTATGTTAGGAAGCAGAGATCAGGGGAAGCTCAACAGCCTCCAAAGTTGCTCCCAGTCAATGGCTTTGCTTTTTTGTATCATGAATTTGAAGAATGAACTTCAGGGCCCACAGAGGGTGAGTTTTAGAGAGAGTTTTATTGTACATTTATAAGTGGGAGCCTAAATGGGAGAGAGAGAGAGAGAGAGAGAGAGAGAGAGAGAAAGGGAGGGAGGGAGGGAGGGAGGGAGGGAGGGAGGGAGGGAGGAGGTGAGTAGAGCTTGTGTGCATCAGGAGGGGGAATCTCAGGAAATGGAGCTGCTAGTATGGGGGCATTTTAAACCCCTAACAGGGAGTGAGGTGAAGTCTGAGGAGGAGAATGAGCTAGCTGGTCAGTTTAGTTGGCCC
This sequence comes from Peromyscus eremicus, assembly GCF_949786415.1. Lineage (NCBI taxonomy): Eukaryota > Metazoa > Chordata > Mammalia > Rodentia > Cricetidae > Peromyscus > Peromyscus eremicus. The sequence goes on along the minus strand of NC_081419.1, from coordinate 30,699,624 downwards.
AACCAGGTGTCCAGCCTTTTTTTTTTTTTTTTTTTTAAGCTTCAGCCATATAGGCGTCCAGAGTCTTCAGGTCCAGGTGCTCACAGGAGGTAACAATGAACAGGAAGCAGAGCTCTCTCCCAGGATTCCCAGCTCCAGCAAGGACATCTCCAAGGCTTCTGTTTGGACATCCCTGTCCCATTGACTAGTTTCTGTCTTCTGTTCTCATCAGCAGGAAGACTGTAAGTTCAAAACCCATTGTTTTCAAGGAGAGTGTGGGAAACTTAGTAAGACCTGTCTTGAAGTAAAAAGTAAAAAAAGAGCTGGGGCTATCCTCCAGTGGGAGAGAGCTGGCTTAGCATTCAGAGACCATAGATTTAACTTCAAGTATTGAGAAAAAAAATAAAAAGACACAACAAACAAGAAAGTCACCCCAAGCCCAAATAAACAAACATGAAATTTGAGATAACAAAATCATCCGGGGACCTCTAACGAGCTTATTCTACAGGAACCACTAACTTGTTTGCAAACAGGATGTAGAGTCAATTAAAAGTAAAATTCCATGTTTACAGATTATTCTGAAGAGAGGGTGTCTGTTCAATCTCTTTAAAGGTACTATCTTAATCAAATCAAATCTCGAGTTGCGTTCTCATGACAAAATCAATTGCCAACCCATTGTGGTCTCACTGGTGTCTGTTTAGAGTTCCACACAATGCTAGCCCTTTCCACTGACTTTCGTTCATAGCTTGGTAGAAAACACTTGGTAGGAAAGAGTCCTAAGGACATATCTGTAAGGATTCTGTCCTTAATTACGTCACCATCCTGCGACAGTGTCCCAGCCTAAAAAGCAGGTGGGCCCTCTGTGTGCCCCTCTTCTCTTTCTGCTCTCTTCTTCCGTCTGTCCTCTCTCTCTCTCCCTCTTCTCTCCCAATAAAGCTCTAAAAAGGTAACCACGGCTTATGATTCTTCCAATCAGCACTCTCCTTCCGCGGCGGCCAGCCACAAGCAGCACCAATTAAACAACAATATCTCTTGTCAACTTTCATAAAACTCTTAAGGGAAGTGTGTGTTCGGTTCAAGGCAGCCTTCTGGGCTAAGAGAACACAACTGGAGGTTTGAGGATTTCCTGTTTGCAAGTGCAGGGACTTTGTATCCAAGTAGGGAATCTTCTATTTCTTGTTTTTTGTTTGTTTGTTTGTTTTTCGAGACAGGGCTTCTCTGTGTAGCTTTGCGCCTTTCCTGGAACTCACGCTGTAGCCCGGGCTGGCCTTGAACTCATAGAGATCCGCCTGGCTCTGCCTCTGGAGTGCTGGGATTAAAGGCATGCACCACCACCGCCCAGCCATTCAGACTTTGTTTGTTTGTTTGTTTGTTTTGAATCTATTTCTTTTCTTTTTATTTATTTATTTATTTATTTATTTATTTATTTATTTATTTATTTATTTATTTATTTATTTATTTTAATTCCAGAGCTGAGGACTGAACCCAGGGCCTTGCACTTGCTAGGCAAGCGCTCAACCACTGAGCTAAATCCCCAACCCTGGAATCTTCTATTTCTTATGGTCACCTTAAATGTGGTGGAGGAGGCTGGTTAGAGGAGTCTAGAGCTTTTCATCTAGAAGCCATCATTCAGTGGCAGGCAGTCTTCCGAGCACATTTAGTCCAGGGCTGTAAAGATGGTGATATAAGAAACTTATGAGTATGGTTCATGAGCCAAGTTTACTAAAGGTGCCTAGAAGATGGAGTGAGAGCGCCTGTGGGACCCACACTTTCCACAGGATTCTTACCTGAAACATAAGGACGAATCTCAGCGTACGTTAGGCAGGACTTTCTCCCTAAATGTGCCTGTCTAGCTCAGCAGCTAACAACGTACAGAGTCCATTTAGCTTCACCTACACGTATGTCACATTGTTTTTTCTACAGATCCTCTGCTCTGGGTCTGTGGATTCTCTGCCTTGCCAGTCATTAAACCAATGTCACCTCTAGACAGCTTCATTTGGCCTGTGCAATGTTCTTTTGACTTCCTTTACTTCCATAATTCTCTGATTTATGCAACCTGACTGTTGGTCCCGCAACAGCGTCTTGGTTTTCTTTTCCTTTCGAAGTCCTCTAAATTACAGGTTCACAGTGCACTAAACGTAAGAACACTGTTCATCTAGTAAACAGAGAGACATTAGTGAATGCTTACAAGAGAGTAAGCAAAAAAAAAAAAAAATGTGATGAGGACCTTCTAAAATCATATGTTGAGGATAGGCTAAGGGGTCATTTAGCTCTCTGCCAAGTTGAATCTTGCCAGAAGCATGAAATTATCTTGTATAATGATCCCCGCATACATAACTCAAGGCTCCATCAGATTAACTTGATTTACTCTTTGCACAAACTGCCCTGGTGGTATAACATAGGCGGGATGACTCAGCGGGCGAAACCCTTTTATCTGCTCCAACCATCCCTTAATGTAAACCAGGGTGGTTACCCAACATCCCTCAGTCTCTCCAAGAGACCAGAACAGGCTATGTAAACAAGGAAAAGGCCCCTTCGGTGCAGAACTCTCTATTGCAAAAACTTCAAAGGTATCTGTGGTATGCCATTCAGAAGTATATCTAATTTGGGGCAGATGCACATAAGCAAAACGGCTTGCTTAGCTGTTTGCGGCAGGCATGTAGTATTTACAGTGGGAAGCTTTGGTGCCCTGGTCCTCTGCTTGCTTCCTCCAGTTGTAATTTGTTTAGAGAAGGCATCTTGGGGGTGGTGGGAGAAAGGGGTGGGCAGCAGCGCTGTGCTGCCAGGCTGGATGTGTGTGGCCTTGGGGAAGTCTGCTTTGAAGGAGAATACTATGGGTTTCCATTACCAGGAAGAATGCTCAAGGGAAAGTATGTGCATATAAATTCCTTTGTCCGGAAATCAGGAGGAGAAGGAATTTTTCCCAGATGATGCCCTGCAGTGGGCCTTTTGTCTCTGAAGATGAATTAATGGAAACTACCTCTCTGCTAAGGCAGCGCTCCATGCTCGCGACAACACCCAGAGAAAGTTCAGTGTTGTGTTTGTCGCACCCATCCCACTCTATTGACAGTCTGTGACACAGGAGACAGACTCAAGAGGCAAAACATCTGGGCTTGAGGACCTTGTCTTTTATCCTTGGCTTTTACCCTGAGTCTTTCTGTTTTATTTAGCCAAATTCTCTCACTTCATTTTTATTAGGACTGTGGCAGGTGGGGGGCCCCACCTCTTCCTAGGATGCTGGGCATGAGCTAAGCATTGCTCAAAGTACTGTTAAATGCCGTTAAGTCCTCTATCGATGGTTGAGTTCCCACTTAAGTTCTCCTTCTGATGTTTGCAAAATGTTGGAGGGAGGTGAGGAGATTTGATTATTTAATTGGCAGTTATTGGTCTCATCTCTGGTTCCCTGGCTGCCATAAGCTAAGGGCTGTTAAACAGGCAGACATCCCTTCTACCGGCACCAGCCACTGAATCCTCAACAGCTTATGCCACAGTCCCACCTCAGCCTGGGTTCGGGTCCTGAGACACGGAAGGGGCATTGGCGTGAAGAAGTGAGTTGTCCAACCACCAGATGAGTTTCATGCAAGTGGACAGCCTGGAAGAGATCGAGAGCCGTCTTTATTTATACTTCCAAAACAAGCATGTTTTCCCCACCCTCCAACATTTACCTCTAGCAAAAACAAATATGTCAAATACGTTTTTTTTCCCCCAACTTCTACATCAAGAATTTAAACCAAAAACAACACTTATTATTTTGCTAGTTTTACCAAATATCGAGCCAGGTACATCCTGGCTTTACCAAAGCTAAAAGGTGATAAACATAGGCGCACACTTTCAAGAACAACAATATTGTTCAAAACTTAACAAAGAGGGATAATCTGCCTCCAATCCAGTCAGCACTGAATCAGGACAGCTCCCAGGGTCTGGAGTGACAGCTGGCACCCCCAGACAAGAAACCCGAGAAGCATCAGCTTCCAAAGAATTTTAGGGGAAAATATTTGAGAAAAAAAAAATGGGGTTTTCAGAAATGATCACATCTGTCCCATGTGTAACTGACAAAGTGACACTAAAAACCACCAAGAGAATCATCAATATTATGAGAGAGAAGAGACGGTGCAGGCCGAACTGTCCCAGCAGTATTCCGTGCTGTCCCCAAGTCCTCTGGTCCTCGCCGAGTGAGACTGTCCCTGGGGGGTTTATCTCATCTGAAAACCTGTTGGACAAGCACTCATATACTGGTCTGAAACTAGGCCGCACGGCTCCCAACAGGCTTAAGTTGGGATGATGTGGCAGTTACAGCTATAGCGTGGCCTGAGCTCCTAAGGCGAGGTCCTGGTCAGGACTGTTTGGAAGAATGCGACACAGAAGGGGCAGAGCCAGAGAGCAGCCAGCCCTTTGATAGATGCAGAAGTGGGTTTGGGAGGATCGATCGCAGTCTTGACAGAGGAAGAGGTGTGGTAACAAGAGCAACAGAGGAAATCGTGCTTCTCCTGCATCCCTGATAACTCGAGAAAGAGACAGTACCAACGCCCACCTTAAGGTTTAATCTTAATGTACAGTATGAAAACACACTGTTTGCGGGGCTTTGTTGGGAGACACGACGAGCATTTAGGCAAGTGGAGAGAATTACAAAGCCCCTCAGCATCCAGGCAACAAGTAACTCCTCCCTTCCTATAAATTCCCCAAGCCAGCTGATTGGGCAAGCAGGTTTATGCTTTACCAGCGCCAGGCTCTTGCCACATGACCACCAAGCCTTTTGGTTTTGCAAAAAACCTAGTACTACATATTTGTGCATTGCACATCAAGTCCTTGCTTGATATCAATTCTCCTTCAAAATCAGCCATTAAAAACCAGAAATATTGCTCTAACCGTGCTGACATCTGTGTATGAGAAGAGGCCACAAGGAAATTCTATGGTTTATCTTGTCTAATGACAGATCACAGCCCTCATTCCAGAAGGGGTTCTACCTTATACCCAGGGGGAAGGAATGCTACATACAGAGATTGAGAGAATTTGGGCAGACCAGCTTATGGCATTTCTGCACTGTGCTCTGTTCCATTAGGCAATATCCTTGGGTCAATCACCTTTCTGAACTGCTATCAATTCTCCATCAAACCCCAGCAAAATAGGGTCTTTGGTACTTCATTTCTCAAGACTCCTTAACAGATAAAGCTTTGGTTAACTGTGCTTTTCTCTTGTCCATCTGCCCTATGTTAGAGGGGTAGTAGCTGTGGCATTTAGAGGTAAAGGAAGATATTTATTCTTTCTACCCCATGGACCTTTAGAATTAACTCATTTAATTTTCTGTCCTATTGCATTTCAGCTGCTTATTTTAGAAACAACATTCTAGAAAGGTGGGATCACCTTAAACTATGCTAAAGAGATAGTCAAAATACTCAGTACTTCAGTGAGATACTGTACTCTTCCTTCCCCAACCCCCCCCACTGCCTTAACATAGATGCTTACAGACCACAGTCATGTAGAGTTGTGTGTCTTCAAGTGTAACTTTCCTTTTCTTCTATCTCTTTTTAGTATTTTATTTTTATCACTTTTCACGCTTTCCTTAACACTTTTGGCTTCCCTTCCCCAGCATTTTGGGCTTCCTTACTCTTTCTCTAACTTCCCCTTCCCCCTGTCATGTGGATGTTTATCCACCATGTATCTGACCTTCATGCCAGCTTAAACAGCATGGAATTTTCCTTCTCCCCTTCCTTCTCCTCTGGACAACAGCTGGACTTTACAGCTTGCCTGCCCAGGGCTTTCTCTTTTAAATTGTCATAAAATTGTCCTTGTGCTCCCATCAAAGTCCATTCTTACGTTCTTTTGTTAATAAAACTAAGAACCTCAAAATGGGACCTAAGTCCTCCTGTATCCTCAGGAGCCTTCCAGGGGGTTTTGTTAGCCTGGTCTCTTGGGACCCTCTGGAGACGAGCCTAGACTCAAGAAAAACTCTGAGTCTGCTTGGGTCCATTTAGCATCTCTTTTCCAATTCATATAGCCTGACAGTCGTCTTTAATTTGGCTTTATTTACTGTTAAGCACATTTTAAAAATCGACTCATTTTCTTCCTGTCTTTACTGTGACTGTTACCAGGGATAGGGTCTAGGACAGGTGTTTGCAGGTCTTTGTTCTCTTAAGCAAAGAACCAAAATAAAGGCTCACATAGTTTTGCAAAAAATACTGAGGAAGCTTTAGTTCTTTATTTGAAGTAAAGCAATAGTATAGATTAGAAAGAGACACTGTCAAGATTGATGGGGGCCACATGAGTGAGGGTATTCAAGGGCTCCAGTTATTATTTGGGACTTCATTTTATAATGTCCAAGAGAAGGAGTTAGGTTGCTATGGGGTGGAGTTTGGGTGTGCCTTTATCTTGATTGACAGGCTTAAACTACACAGACTTTCTCATTGCTCATGTCTCTACCCATCATGCAGCTTTCACCTTTTAGTTTTCATACGTACTTGTCTGGAGACAAGCCTATACTCTAGAAAACAATGCACTCCATCTAAACAGACTCTGCCCAGGTCAATTTAGCATCTCTTTTCTATGTGCATTTAATCATATGTGTGCCCAATTATGCATAGGCATTGTGATGTTAATAGAGAATTCTGCCTAAAAGATCACAGGAAGGCACCATTTGGCCTTATTGCACAAACAACCAGTAGCTGTCCAGGATCAATCAGCCCATGGCCCACAGTTCTGGATTACATTCCAGGATGTAGCTGACTAAAAATGGGGCAGTATCAAGGACTTGCTAAGGAGGACAACTTACTTTCATTGTTTAAAGTAGGTACACGTAGTCTGATGTAGATATGGCCCTAGGGGTTGCCAACTGGTTTCTCTGTGCATTGTTTGTAGATGGGTGTGTGAATGGCCAAGCCAAGTGGAGCACCAGGTTGCTAATCTGGTACTTACGCTTATCTGACTCATGACCATAATTTCCTAAAGAATAGGAACGTAATTTTTTTCATTCCATTGCATAGTGCAGTGGTTAGAACACAGCATATAATTAAAATACATGATGAGTTCAAAATAAAGACAAAGAACAAAGGCTCCTTTTAGTATCTAAGAGTAGAATAGGACGAGTTAATAACCTGTCAACATAAAGGGGACCTGTTTAGATGGACCATAAGGAAGAAAAATGATTTTCCTCCTCTCCTTGCTTTTCTTTTTTTTAAATTTGGGAACCAAACCCCTTAAAAGAAAACAGACAGATGAAAGAAAAAGGTAAGGCAAGTTCAATCAGTAGACACACCTCTGCATACAGAGAAACTTTACCAACAGTGAGGAGCACTCCAAGAGGCAGCTTTAATCTCAGGCTTGAACTGCGTTTTCCAGACAGAGTGGAAAAATTTTAGGAAAGTGAGAAGAAAAAAGAAAGGACAATAAACACTCAACGTGTGTCTCTGGGGACTTAGAGCTCCAGCTGAGGCCCAGTTCCTAGCCGTAACTACAGTAGACACAAAGGGCTCCAGTGAGTTTGGTTCCTAGTAGGTGAAGTGTGTCCAGTCTCCAGTCCATTCCAGTTGAGGCTCCAGACTTTATGGAGTACAGTCATTGTAACTGTATACTGCCCAGTTTCTGGCTCATGAGCATAATAATTATTTTAAATTACTGAGCTTTGGAGCCAGTTTTATAGAAATAGAGAATCAACAGAAATATTACAAAAAGATTATTCACATTTATAAAAAGGTTTTGCCTATTGTATCAGATAACAGGAAAAAAGTAAGATGTAGCTCAATAACTCAAGAGTATTTTCAGTGAAGAGACTTAGGGACCTTAGGGCTTACTGCCTGAACTACTTTGGGTCTTTCTTCTCACTCAGATAGACAGACACTCTTTGGCTACCTCACTCGTGGCTCAAGTGGACCTGGGTGTGGCTTGGGTCACTGCTCTTGGGTGTGATTGTTATTATTGATTGTCAGTATGGGTCCAGGATCACCTAGGATACAAGCCTCTGGGCATATCTGTGAATGCTTTTCTAGTGAATTGAGATGACTCATCCTAAAAGTGGGTGGCACTATTCCATGGCCTGGACTCCCAAACTTTCATCAAAAGAAGGAATAGTGCACTGAGTACCAGCATCCACTTCTTCCTGCTTCCTGACTATGTACTATGATAGATGATGATACATAGATGCACTATGACCAGCTGCTACATGTTTCTATCACCATGCCTTCAGTGCCATGGGGGACTGTCCTCGCAAACCGGGAGTCAAAAGTAAACCCTTTTTAAAGTTGATTGTTGTCAGGCATTTTGTTGCAGCCATGATACAAATAATGAATAGAAAGGGCAGAAGCTATTATCACTGGAGGCAGCTACATGCTATTATTTCTCTAGGCATACAAGGTGCAAGGCCCAAGGAGGAATAAATACCTACACTTAAATTTAGAAGACTTAGGGCTGAGGCAAAGACCTACCAAAATGATTGAGCTCCTGTAGTCATCCCGTAATAGCGCAAGATTCAGCACAAACGTGGGGTTGGTTGCGTCTTAACTAGGAGTCCCTGGAGGACAATCCCTATGGGGAAAGGGCTGTCCTTAGATCCCCAAACTGCTGAGCCAAGAACACGTTGTAATAATTTGTAAACACTGCAAGCATACAGTTTAGGACATAAAAACTGTAACATGGGCTGTGCCCAGCAAAGGTGCTCGATAGAGCTTTCCAACTTTTATACTAGTGAGCATGAAAGATAGGAAATGAAGGGGACTGATGTTCTTAAATTTTAATATTTAGTATTTCCATGTTGGATTTTAAAGTTATTTGAGACTTTTTTTTTTTTTGATCTAGAAAACCACTTTATTTGTTCTGGGGAGTTGTTCAGAGTCCCCTTAGAACTTCTGGAACTGCTTCTTGGTGCCAGCAACCTTGGTGACCTTGAGCACATTGAAGCAGACTGTCTTGCTCAGGGGTTTGCACTCTCCCACAATGACGATGTCACCGATCTGTACATCCCTGAAACCAAAACACCATCCTTCTTTTAAAAGTTTGGAAAAGTTTCTGATATTTGATTCTTGACATTTTTAACATAATGGAGTATCACTAGAGTTTCTTTAACATTTTGGCTGGAATCATTTCCATTTTTATATCACCTTTTCACCACACCTCATTCCTGTCAATAAAGTTTGTCTTCATTTCTCTGGTTGCATGCCTATAGAATGCCAGCTTTATCAGGCACTAAATAGTGAGGGCTGGAGAGATGGCTCAGCCGTTAAAGGCTAGGCTCACAACCAAAAATATAAGAGACTTTTTTTAAAGGCCTTTTTCCACAGATCTATTTATTTTTATGCGTTTCTTCCTACATGTATGTATGTGTACCATGTGCATGCCTGGTGCCTGTGGAGACCAGAAGAGGGTGTCAGATCCACTGGATCTGGAGTTATAGATGATCGCAAGCCACCATGTACGTCCTGGGAACGAAACCCTGGGTCCTCTGCAAGAGCAGCAAATACTCTTCACCACTGAGCCGTCTCTCCAGGCCCTACTTGAGACTTCTTCTCCCTGTCTTCTTTCCTGTTTATCCCTCTTGAGATGGAAACTGGTGGTCTTGGTGATCTCATCACTGCAGTTTCAAGGCTGTGTTAATCTGTTTTGGTCACTGGGACAAAAGAGAAGAGAAAATCAACGTAAAGGAAAGAAGAGTTTATTTTGATTCATCTCAAGGATTTCAGTCCATGACTGCCTGGCTTTCTTGAAATGCATAGATGGAGCATTGTGGTGCAGGAAGCATGTGGCAGTAGAGGCTGCTAACCCTGGGGGTCCAGGAAGCAGAGAGCAGCAGAGGAGAAGTCTAGGACAAGCCCTGCCTATCAAAGGCACAGCTCCAGCGACCCACTTCATTGAGTCAGGTCCTACCTTCCACAGTTCCTGTCATCTCCCCATAGCCCATTCAATTATGAGCCTACCAGCTGATTAATCCACCCATTAGGTCCATGTTCTCATGAGCCACACACTTGCCAAAAGACCAGTTTCTGAACATTGCTTTAAGAAAAAACTATCCAGAGAAATCCTGTTTCAAAAAACCAAAAAAAAAAAAAAAAGAAAAAAAAGAAAAAAGAAAAAAGAAAAGAAAGAAAGAAAAAAGAAAAAACTATCAGCACAGGAGGCTTTTTGAGGGGCATGCTTCTTAGTCAGACCAAGCAGAAACACAAAATTTATTTAACTTCACAGGCTCACGCTGGAGGGGAGTTTGTATCCGTCCCTGGAGTCACAGGCTCATCTCATTTAGAGTTGTTTGAGTTAAAGTTGATGCCAGGACAATTAAGAGTTGGGGGCTACTGGATGAGATGAAGGCAGTTTTTAGATGTGAGGCCATAAATCAGTGGGGGAGGAAAGCAAGTAAGTAATCCTGTGGCTTAGACATGGCTCCTCCAGGTGTTGCCAATGTGACAATATTAAAAGTAAGACATTGTGGAAGTGATTAGGCAATAGATCTTGCTTTATGAAGAAGTTAAGGGGCTGTGGTGGTTTGAATAATAATGACCTCATAGCCTTACAGATTTGAATGCTTGGTTACCAGCGAGTGGCACCATTAGGAGGTGTGGCCTTATTAGAGTAGGTGTGGCCTTGTTGAAGAAAGTGTGTCACTGGGGGTGGGCTTTGCGGTTTCAGATGCCCAAGACAGGTTCTCTCTCTCTCTCTCTCTCTCTCTCTCTCTCTCTCTCTCTCTCTCTCTCTCTCTCTCTCTCCCTCTCCCTCTCCCTCTCCCTCTCCCTCTCCCTCTCCCTCTCCCTCTCCCTCTCCCTCTCCCTCTCCCTCTCCCTCTCCCTCTCCCTCTCCCTCTTTCTTCCTACTGCCTATGGCTCCAAATATAGAACTCTTAGCTACTTCTTCAGCACCATGTCTACCTACATGCTGCCATGCTTCCCACCATGATGATAATGAACTAAACATATGAATCTGTAAGCCAGCCCCAATTAAATGATTTCCTTTATAAGAGTTGCTGTGGCCATGGTGTCTCTTCACAGCAATAGAACACTGACTAAGACAGGGCCCTTTCAGTGATTTTATTGGAGGATTCTCTCTCATTTTTTCTCTCTTCTGTTATGTGGTAGGTATATGACATTGACATCGCATGTCTTTACATCTTCTGCTATGTGAAGTCTCAGTCTAAAATCCCTCATCAAATGCTAGTGTCTTTATCTTCGACCTCCAAGGTTCCCAAGTTGTGAGAGCTACATCTTTGTGTTTCATGTTCCTTAGTTTATGACATTCTGTTATAATACCACAAACATACTAAGAAAATAACCAGTCAGTTTAGAGTTGGTACCTACCCTATTTCTGGCACTTTCTTATTTAAGTCTCAAACACCAAGACAATATTTCCACTGTCTTAAATGATTCAATGACCAAGGGCCAGATAAGTAAGTACTACACTAAAAGTCTGACAGAATTTGACCTACTCCTGACTATGGCATTGTCTTGCCTCTCCTGCATTTCTGTTTCCAGCCAGTAAACCTCCTTAATTTCTTTTTAGTAAACTACAAGAAGTAAAAGGCTGTAGGCTTTACTACCCTTTTCTGCTCCCAACATGCCTGCTCCTCTTTTGTGGGCTACCCCATCCTCTAAGACTCATGGGTATGGCTTGCTTCTTCCAAGCTCCATTCTTTTTTCCTTCTGTTGCCTCGTGCTTGTTACCATGTGCATTCTTCGAACATTCCTGAATATTCTTCTTTTCCTCCTAATGAGCTTATTTATCTTGACTCTGATTTTCCCCATTTGAGGCAGTCCTTCTTTGTCTTTACTGGTTTCTCGTGTTCCAGACCGGGGCATCAAGAAGTCATCTGAATTGTGCTGTGGCTGAAGCTAGCCAGCACTGAGTTTTACAGGGATGATTGGTGGGATGGTGTGTCTTGTTTTCAGCTGAAAGTTCATGTTAATATTCTTAGCTTTCTTCCTGCACACAGTTTAGCCTGATTAGAATATAAAATTCTAGTTCACATTGTGGAGAATTCAAGCTCGTATTCACTTGGGGAAATGGTTAGAACTTTTCATTTCCAGCCAGTAAACCTGTTTAATTTCTTCTTAGTAAACTACAATATTAATATGGTTCCCTTGGCTAGAGACACTGTTTGGCCCTATTAATAGGTACTGATTTCAGGTTATATTCAGGGTTTTAAATATCTCACATGACCTCTAGACGTTGGCAGCCATTCGGTAGGATTTAGATCCTGCAAGAAGTTATTACCTGTAATGATTCAGTTGTAATTACTTACATATAAATGGTAAATTACATTTTTATATCATGAGCCATGAATCAGAAAACATTCTACATTATATTCTAAACATGTTAAGCTCTGAAGCTTAATTCAAATCCCAGGAAATAAGTATCTGAATTAGAAAAAAAACAATTACACATCTTGAAAATGCACACTGTCAGCCTATTGATCAGAGACAAACATATCCCTTGTAGCTGGTTAAAGCAAGTTTCATGTAAAAACTTTTGTTTTTAAAGCAAAGGAAGGAAGTGCCGCTTTTGAGTCTGACACCTGCTACCATGCTATTCTGTACCCTTGACACATGACTGGCTTCAAATGCCTGAACATCAGGAGAAGAAGAGCAATTTTTTCTCTCTCTTTCTTGTACCAAGCTCTTGGGTGTTACAGAAAATATCTTCTGGGCGAGTACATTGATGGTGCTTTTATCATAATTATGATTATTATCATCTGCTCTCATCAATCAGGATCTTCCATTTTCTTGCTATGTGAAAAGAGTCACTTTAAGTCACATGGTTTTTTAAAAGAGTAGAAATTGAAAAATAACTAGAAACTTCCATTTGCACTCACCTTTGACTTGGACACAGACACAGGTTTTCAGAGATTGTCAATTTGAGGACTCCGCAATAGTATTTCTTTAAAAAAATTTTAGAAAGCCATTTGATAAAAATGAGAAATAATGAATAAGTCCTATTAAAAGATGAAGGGCTATTGGTTTTAATTTTCTTTTTGGTCTCAGGGTCTTTTTCCTGAGAGAAGCCAAAAGTACTAGCTTGGCTTTGATGGGACTCTAAGGGACTTACATATTTATAATGTGCCCATTCCAGGATATTTTTCTTTCCTGATGCTAAGCTTTAAGCTCATGACCAGATATCCTTCATGGGAAACATGTTCCCACTGGCAGACATCTGTGTAGCTCTTACCTAAACTATGAGTAGCTTATTCTATTGGGATCACTTCTTCCTGGAGCACTGTCCTATTTCCACAGTCCATATGAACTATGGGGTCAAGGCAGTGAGTTTGGCAAGCTGTATTTCTATGTACTGAATGGATGCGAAGGTAAAGAACAGGTACACGTATCAACCACATGGAAGAACTTGAAAGATGGGGTGAGGGTAGGTACTGGAAACCATCAAGGTCACCAAGTTTTCCTCGCATAGGACATCTGATTCCATACTCAAATAGATGTAATTATTCAAAGGAAGTTAGTTGTAATATAGATGTGAGTACATACACGTGTCTAGTTGGTGTGTAGCACTTGTACAATTATAGCATTCACACAGCAACTTTGGAGCTGTTTACAAGTCAGCCAGTGTGCATAATTCTCTTAATTCCAGGGATGGAGATGTCTTCCTGGCAAATGTGTGCTTTCTAGAATAAGGATCTAACACACTGCTTGATATAATTTAAAGACTGAACCTTTGAATGTAAGTGAAGTCAGTAAGAGTGTTTTATATTTGGTAATTTAAAGGTTCCTTTGGCAGATCTAGAATTTAATCTAAGTGGGTGTTACAGTATTTGCATTATTGACTGAATAATATTGATTGAGAAAAACATTCAACTTCCATTTACAAAAGAGTATTGAGGGGGTTCAGAAATTATCTTAAATAATCTATTGGGATGTTTGAAAAACAAGTTAATTAAGTTACTCTTGCAAAAATTTAAGCTCTGTCTGTATTCAGCATGTGCCCCTAGAGAAACATATGTATGTGTGTCCATGGATGCTAACTACATATATACATGCTATTAAAGTAGATACATCAACTATCTATACATAGGAATAAATACTTTGTATATATAGCATATTTATACATGCAAGCCATACTTATTGAGAAGTTGGCTCACATGAAAATGGAGCCTAAGAAGTCCCAAACAACCTATCTGTAGGTCAAAGAAGCTATGAATTTAGAGAATTAGGTAGCATGACTCAGTTCCAGGCTGATGGTTCCAGAAACCAAAGGCTTTGATAGGGAAGGGTAGAAGGGCTTAAGTTACTGCCATTACATCTCTCAAGGATGGACTGTAAGTGGCATTAAACCCTTTCTTTCTCCAAGTTGTCTTGCTTAGAGTGTTTTATCATAGGGGGAAAAAAAGGAAAATAAAACAGTGGTAGCCTACAATGACTATAGACTATAGACATGTAGATAGTGGAGGCCCAAGTAATGAGATTTCAGAAGGGAATGAAGAGCTTATTGGGAAGTAGGCTAGATGCCCTTTTTTTGTTATATTCTGGCAAAAAAAAATGTAGCTCTTAATGTCAGACATAGACTTTATTGTTGAATTAGTACTATGAATACTAAAATGGGATCTCTGGTGAAGTAATAATTATAAATTGTTCACACTGTAACAACTGGGTATTATGACAACATTTCTTTATGTATGTCTTTTAGCATTTCTGTTGCTTTCCTACTAAGGATTGTAAAGGATTAGATTCTGATTTCCTCCACTACAGAGGCAATCATTCTTAGAACTTTAGAGGGCTGAAGCACCCTGCATTTTTTCCAGCTTTGCTACCTCCTAATGCACTAATGGAGCTGGAAATAGAGCTTAATTACAGCTGTGACCCTGTTGACCAACACTGGTACTATACTATGCTTTGGGATGGTTAATCCTTCATTATAGGCCTAAGGACTACACTAACTTGATTATGATGTTGTCAATTATTCTTTTCTCTTTACATTTGCTGAAATCCTCTTCCGTGAGAATGTGCTCTGATACCTCTAGGCTTAAATAATATAATAGCAGTGCACTTGTTCATCCATCCATCCATGAATTCATCTAATTACTGAGTGCAAGCCTTATTTAGGCTTTTACTTTATTTCCTGTACCTGTGAAATTGACTCAGCCCTGACTTACTTACCTTCTTTACTCTATGGTCATCTCTTATGGCCCCTAAGTTAAAGAGTCTCTCCCATGTGTTCCAATATATGTTATGCTCCCCTAGAAATAATGTTTCTTACCCTAGAATGCTATTGTTTATAGGCCTGGATCCAGATGACTGGGTTCAAACCATAGCTCCCACTCCTTACCAGCTCTATGATCTAAAGCAAATCAGTTATTTTCCTTGAGTTTCATTTTCTCATCTCTTAAATGGAGGCAATAACAAACCTATCTATTGTATTTACAGTACTTATACTTATTTATTCAGCAACTAGTTACTGAATAACTATTCTAAATTCTGGCTGAAAGGCACTGAATAGAACAAAATACCTACTCTATCTACCTTCCTGTGGGAGATGGGGAATGAACACATAAATGCCTAAAACCTAAATGGCTAGAGGACAATAGAGTACCATATGGGAGCAGATATTATATGAAGATTGGCCAAATATGAGGATTCCAAGAATAAAGAAGAACATTTAGGGGCATGTCCGGGTAGGATAGAAGATCACGATCAGTTTGGGTCAGGTTGAAATTACCACTATTCATTCAAATGCAGATATGGTCATTGGTACACACACACACACACACACAAATACATATATACATATACATGTGTGTAAGAATAAATAAATTTAAGCCGGGCGGTGGTGGCGCACGCCTTTAATCCCAGCACTCGGGAGGCAGAGCCAGGCGGATCTCTGTGAGTTCAAGGCCAGCCTGGACTACCAAGTGAGTTCTAGGAAAGGCGCAAAACTACACAGAGAAACCCTGTCTCGAAAAACCAAAAAAATAAATAAATAAATAAATAAATTTAAAAGCAATAAGTTGAGTTTCTGCTTGTGTTATGGATAGAATTAGATACACCTCCCCAATTTCATATATTGGAGTTTTTACTAAGTGACTGTATTTGGAGATGGGCCCTTTCAAAATGAATTGTAGCTTAGGTTAGGTTAGTCCTAACCCAACACAACTGGTGTTCCTGCAAGAGAAGGGTATGAGGGCACAGCTGCATATAGAAAGAAGACCATGTAGAAACATGGAATAAAACCACCAGATAAACAAAGGAAAGGGGCTTAAGAAGACCCAACGTTGTCAGTTCCTTAATCTCAGATTTCTAGCTTCAGAATTGTGAAGGAATGAACTTCAGTTGTTAATATCATGCAGCTTGTGGAATTCTGTATGGCACTTCCAGCAAAGTAACCTAGGTTGAATGACTCAACAGGAAGTTCCATTAGTCTGTAGCAGAATCTCTGCTCATGGCCAGAAGTATGGTGTTTAGAAATCAGTACAAAGCTGGAGCTATTGTACACAAAGATATTGAAAATTACCAAGTGGAAAGTGATCATGTAGGAAGGCCTGAGGAAGAGGAGAGGAGAGACTGGAGAACTGGTCTGATGAATAGTGTTTCCAATATAGGCCCAGGGTGATAAAGGGACCAGAGGTGATGAGCCTGGGAGAGGAGAGGAAAAGGGGTGTGCGTGATGTGTCAAGGATGCAACTGAAAGGAAATGGGAGGGACCCACTTTGTAAATGGGTGATGAGAATGGAGCAAGATGGAGACTGAGCTGGTTCAGTCATATGGGGGGACTTAGAGGTAGCTGGTGACCCGAGGCACAGCGATTGCAATGCAGAAATCTGAAGGATAGTATTTCAAGAGAGAGTGGGCCGTGAAGCTGTGGAGACCGTGAGTAAAGACTGCTCTCTCACAGATGAAGTGAGATCGTGGGTATGTATAGCATAGTCTGGATGCTAGCTGCTGCTCTTAACACTCTTAAGGTTTTTAGTTGTTGGGCAGCACAGACAGACACATGTATGCTTATAGCACACAGGGTACACACAAAAAAGACAGGCAGGGGAGAGGAGAGGGGTCCAGATTTCTCTAAGTTCTTAGCCAGACATAGTGGAACAGAGACAGATTGTTTAGTCCTCCTGACATTGTGGTCTGCTTGCTGCAGGAACCTTCAGTTTACAGAGAATTTTCCCTGACATGACCTTAAATTACCTCCTCAACAGCTCTCTAAAGAAGGAACGGCAAGTCAAACTCTACAGATGAGAACATTGAAGTTCTGGTAGATCCAGTGTTGTTTGTTGCCAGACAGTTAAGACTTTCAGGCTCCTTCCTTAATTTAAGGCTTGGAGATGACTTCAATAGCTCTGACTTGAATCACTTCATTAGAATGCTGGAAGTCTTTGGAGTGATTATTGTCCAGTTTCTTCCTTCCCTAATTCCATCATTTCTCTTTACAGAAGCATTGAAATGGTGTTAAAGACCCCTTTTATTTTCTCTTACATCAAATACATATTCTATAACTAATATAATATTACCATCAATGCCACACATCTTTGGCTCTTCAGCTTATTAGGAGTTTAGAAAAAAGGAAGTCCTAGAAATTCTACTTTGAGCCAGTTCTGGGAGTTATTAATTCATTTTAAAAAGACTAAACCTCCTCAGTTTTTACCATGTCACGACAGAACCCAGGAGATTTGGGGTCATGTAGCTCAAGCGCATGTATAGTACTGGTCAGGCAGGGCCTAGGTATTTGTGGTTAGCACGGGTTTTAGGCCAATGGCCTGCAAACCAAAGATTTAGGGGTGAGCTTGGATGCAGTCTGGCTAGTGACAGAACAATGCTTCACAATCACAGACAGGTTGCAGACCCTACTCTGCCTGACTTACAGCTCTACAAAGAGACGAATCTTGTCAGCTAAGTCGCTAAATGAGCAACAGCTGAGCTTGAGGGCAAGCACACTGGATAGAGCTGGTCCATAGACAGGCACCAAGGGACGGGTTTAAAAGGAACAATTATGTGGGGGCATTTTCAGTCCATTGTGAGACTGCTAAAGAAATTGTCTCCACCCTTACCCATTAGCGGGGAAAGGCTAATCCACCATGCCCTGAGGAAGGGTTCTTTGCTCAGAAATGCGGCATTCAGTTCCTGTAACTCTGCATGGAAATTCCTTTTAAAGCTATGCATTTCACAAAATGTAGTAATTGCCCTGGGGTGTAAAGAATTACGAAAGATGGGGGGTAATCGCAAAGCCAGCGCACGAAGGAGGAGGACGCACACAGAAACCTCATTGTTTCTGATGATCATCAAAAATAGGTCAGCAAACAAGTTCTGCTTTGATGTGAGCTGTTTTTATTTCCAGAGAATTCTGCGTAATGAAGTGTAACCTCAGCAAATGGGAACTGGAGTCAATAAAGAGCCAGAGAATTCATTACGGAAATAGTGTGGGAGGATTTGTTTCCAGGACAGAATCTCGATGCCTGTGGTTTCTATCAAACTTTTTCTTAGTTTTATTCTTCGTTCAGTTTGATTGAGCTATTGAGGCAGATGTAGACATGGGGACCTGATATTGCTTGGGACGTATTCCTGTCTGTGGCAAAATGAAAAGCATCCTTATGCACGGCAGGCAGTGTGGAGAGGGGGTTTGAGGTCATATCAGCTGGTTCCATTGCCACTTGCTAGCTGTGTACTTTTTGCCTTAAATTTAAGATTTCCTATCTGTAAAATGAGAGTCATTTTTCTCTGTTGTCATGGGGATGTGGGAAGCACGATATGTCAAACTCCTGACACATCAGAGGTAAGAGGAGGCCACTGTGATTGTTTCTTGAAGTCCTCATCGAATTTCTACAGGAGGCTGTGTGCCAGTATGTTTGTGTGCACGTTGATGTGGTAGTGGTGGTAGTGGTGGTGGTGTGTGTGGGGGGTGGGGGTAATGTTTCTTTTGTTTTTGGTTCTGAAGAAATGTACTCTGCTATGGCTTCAGTTAGCCGTGGATCAGCCTTACTGAGTGCAGACACTCAACTACAACGGAAAGTCTCAGTCTTTTCTTTTCCATGTAACTTCTAGCCTTCCTTACCAATGGGGCTCTTTTTTAATCTGCATAGCCTCATGATTTGGATAAGCATGAGGGTAATAAGGACCCTGTCAGATTCTCAGGATGGCTGTCCATTGTCCTCTCATTCTGCCTATTGGAAAGCTCTAGATCCATATACCTTGATAATTCTGATGGTGTCTGAGACCATCAGCAGTTACTGTGGGCCTGTTCCCTTCGATCTGCATGGCATACTTGAGGACAGATTTCTTAAGCTCCTGGGTTTACTTCACAATAAGTGAGAACTCCTTAGCAGTTCAGTTGCAGCGGGTGGTTACAATTCAGGGTTGAAAAAAAAATCTTTCAATAGTTGTTAATGAGACAATTTGTTCATTAGCATGTCATTCACCAGTGGGCTCTCTTTTAACAACAGTATATGCAACCTACCGTCTGCTCGAAAAGAGTAAGTATTCATCAAGAAAGAAGCAAATAGCCCAGATTGGGACACAACACAGCCCACCGGACAGCAGTGCCTTTCTCAAGACAATGACTGTCAAAGTAGGAATAGGGGCACATTCACAACACACACACACACACACACACACACACACACACACACTCATGCACATACAAACACACACACACACATGTTATGTCGAAATCACGGGGACCCCCAAAAGACCACCACGGAGACCGAATCCCACATGTAAAAGCAAAAAGCCTTGATTATCTTCAAGCTCTGAGCTTGGTCTCTCTGTCTGTCCAATGTAGCAGTGAGAGCAGAGAGCCCAGAGGCCAGGCAGGGTGGTGTTTTTATCATAGCAGAGGTTGGGGTGAGGGTATTTCCAGGGTTCAGGACCCTGATTGACTGACATTTGTCTAGGGGTATAGGGAATGTTTGGAATATCAGGTATTTCCTCTTAGATGCAGGCCTCACTGGGTGGGGTCAGCTTAGGGCTCTTCTTGGGTCCAGGTGTTGCCTACCAGAAGCTGTGTCTGGGCCTCAGGTATTTCCCCTTAGATGCTGGGTCTGCCAGAAGCTGTGTCTGGGCCTCAGGTATTTCCCCTTAGATGCTGGGTCTGCCAGAAGCTGTGTCTGGGCCTCAGGTATTTTCCCTTAGATATAGGCCCCACTGGGGTGGGGTCTGCCAGAAGCTCTGTCTGGGCTTCTAAGCCTGTCATGGCAACTGTGTGGTCAAGCTGTTTTGAGGGCCCTCTACACACACACACACACACACACACACACACACACACACACACACACACATTCATGCATGTATTCATACACATGCGCACACACACATGCACACACATGAATGTGCACAGTGCACACACGCACTCTTAGGTTATGTGTGCATGTATTGTGCAATAGATGTTTCCTTGGAAGGCAATAGTATCTGCATGTCTCCTCAGTTGATTAGTCTCCTTCTTCAGCAGTTTAATCATTCTATAAAGCTGAGGAAAGTCCTTTAAGAATCTTCCAAATTTCTGTTTTCCCAGACATGTGACCTTTTGTTTACCTCCTGAATCTTATGACCTGCCTCCTCCCTCCTGGAGGGGATGTTTCGTGCTTAAACTGTAGACAACAGTGTGCATGTAGCATTTCAATATTCTTTTTCATGTATTGCCCACAGCAAAATAAATACCATTTTCTGAATATAGAAGCTAGAAAGGAAGTTTATCAATTGACTTTAGGTTCCGCATCTGTAGAAAAGAGATAAGCTCACAGTAATATTGACGCGGTGAAGCTGACACATTCTGAAGTGAGCCCTAAATTCTATGTCCAGTTTCAACTCAAACCGTCAACACAATGGCTCCAAATGTAGATACATTCTTCCACATGCACTCGTGTAAGTTAACGCTTATTATCAATATTTACATGGGTGGCTTCACAGAGTCGTTCATTCCACTTTGTCTTATAAAACTGTAGTTATTCAGCTACAGAGCATTGCACACACTTCTAATACAGCCCTCCAAATGTGTCCTCTTGGTAAGCTGGTGTGGCTCTCTCAGGTACCTGAAGCAGCTTTATGCTTCCTCTGATCTAATGAATATATAGTGAAGGAAGGAAGGAAGGAAGGTGTAATTCAAGTGGCTTTTCTCTTCATCCATCATACACTCTTAGCTGGGACCTCCCACAAAAAGGAAAAAAGACAAGGAATCAGAGGTTCATATATTTATCTTTTGTTTACGTATAAGATAATCCAGAGAAATTAGTATATGTCTGTAATAGATAAAAAACTGTCTTAAACTCCAGACATCTCATCATCTTTTGAACAAAGAAAGGACAGTTGAGCAAGAGGCCAAGGTATTGCAAGATGGCCAGAAAGCATGCTGTTTAACAAGGATAAAGTCAACTAGCTGCTTTCCTGCCGTCTGATTCTCTAATGGATTCAGTCCTTGTTCCTTTCTGGATCAGAGTCGGGTATTCTTAAGAATAGATTTTCTAAACAGAGCCAATGGTTTGGATCTAAAATGTCTCCCGGAGGCCATATGTAGAAGGCTTGGTTGCCAGACAGTGGTACAATTGGGAAACGGTGGCACTTTCATGAACTGGGCCTCACGGAAGAAGTTAAGTCACTGGGATGTGCCCTGGGAGGGAATATTGGGATCTCAGCCACCTCCTCTTTCTGTCTTTGCTTCCCAGTCACCATCGAATGAGGAAGCTTCCTCTTCTGCAAGCCCCTCAACATGCTCTTTCTCTACAACGCCAAGTAGTCATGGCCTGAGACTCTGTAGCTGGGAAGCTAAAGAAAGCTTCCCTTCTTTGAGTTTTGTGCGGCAGTGACAAAATGCTAACTTCAGAGTATGCATTGCTTTCACAAAAAAGTAACTTCTTCAGACTTCCTCTGGCGACTGCAATTTATTTAAAAAACCAGGAAACATTAATTATTCCGACTTACCAATACATACCGTATCGATGTACTGAGATATCACCCTGTACTTACAAACATATGTGGCTAAATGTTAAGCAAACACTGAACATGTTTAAGGAAAGGAATGTTAACTACACTCATTTTAACATTACACATACACATATCAAACTATCCCAGTACAGTCTGAAAATTGAGTCAACATGATAACTTTTAAAAACAACTCAACACAATCCCTGCACCAAACAGGCATATTTTGAGTAGTTTCAAAGAGAAAAAAACAAGGGGGAAACAACAGAGATGGAAAGCAGGAAAAGATGGCCAGAAGGGAAGAAAATGACCTCTGTCTCTCCTTAGACCCACTGACCTACTTGCCTTCCGTCCATCTGCTCGGGTCATCGATTCTGGGCCCAAGGTTATCATTGTGCAGAGCCGGGCTTTTATAACGATCCCCTCTTTCGAGGTTGAGTACTTTGCACTCCTGCAAGGTGGCCACGACGGGGTGGGGCGTGGGGAGTGGGAGGTGGGGTAGGGTGGGGGTGGGGAGGTGTTTAATCTTTCCACTGGAAAGAATCATTGACCAGGCCCCTTTCCCCTGGGCCACCTTTACTTTGAATTTCTTATATTTCTCTGTCTAAATTCATTTTCTTTACCCATTGAGGCTTCATTTTATCAGGCCTTTGTATCTCCCCAACCTGGAGATGGCCTTTCATGGGTGAAATAGCTTTCTTTTCAGAGTTTCATATTTGTGTTTTTCTCTTGGGAAGACATTGCCTTAATCTAAAGAAGTGATGTTAAACCCCCAGATTCCAAGTGCTTGGCTAGAGGCTGCTTTCATAGTGTCATATATGAGTGACAAATGCTACTTAGATCATGATTTTTCTCTACAAACCAGCACCGAGATATGTGTCCTTCATGTCCCTATTTTGAAGATGACACAAAAGCTCTGAGAATTTAGTGACAGATCTGATTTGGATATCGTTAATGACTTTATCCTGATTCTTCTCTGATTTATTTGACTAGAAACAGGTCAGTGCCAAGCCCAGGCACTCTCATTCTGCATGTCCAAAGGTATCTACACATGGCCATTGCTAGTTCCTCAGTGTGGCTCCTGGATCCAAGGTCTTTGGACTTTCGTTTTGGACCAGGCCCCAATTAGCACAAACCTCTGCTTGGACAGTCACCACACCTTGTTAGTGGGTAAGAGCGACGCCTGCTACATCATCTGTTATTATCTTGCTGGGTATCTGTTCTGCATTGTGCGTGACTACCTAGCTAAACTTAGGCCTTAACTGTTCTCCTGCATGGAAGCATTCTACCCATTCAGCTGGGACTTCAGGAAGTTTTACAATTTGCTTGGAGTTTTAAAGGTTTTGTTAGGATTCTGCCACTCCTCCAGCTGCGTGACCGCACAGGTGAAGTTCAATAGTTAAGGGGTCTTACACCTTACATCATCCCTGCGCTGGGTGATTATGTAATGTGCACGGCGTGGTTACGCAATCTGCACATGCATGGTGTAGCTCTGTAAGTCCACCTGCGCTTGTGCAGGGAATTCCTTAAATAGCCGGACACAGGCTTCTCTCTCTTCTGCTCTCTCTCCTCCCTCTGATACTGGGTTTTGTCGTGCCTCATGACCTTTCTTGCACAGTAACCGTATTTAAAACCAACAGACTTCTTAAAATCTTTCTGGAAAGAAAGCAAGGGTGGGCGTGGGGCTTTCTGCTTGTGTGCCTAAACATTTCATTAAAAATGATGCTGAAAAACATGCCCCCAAATGACATTTATGTCAAGGACACTGATGTCTCTGGGTAAGAACATTTAAGGAGTATATGTGAACACTTCTTTCTGTCTGTTCTCTGTCCTTGCAGCCACTTAATTATGTCCCAAACAATTGGATAACTATTGTGCTCTTACCTAGCACACTACATGACCACTAGATAGTGGTTGTCCAGTGGAAGCCAGTGGATTCATCTGTTGAATTTGTTTCATTGCTCAGACATAGCGACTTTGGAGGTAGGGAGGTTTTGTTTTGGCATTTCTAGAGCCTCGTCGCGGATGTGTTCCACTATGCTATCCATGTAAATAGCCAGCCTCGGCTTGTTTGGAAGAGTAGAGTCTGCGAAGAACTTGGTTTCCTTCTTCTCCTCATAAAAAAGTGTTTATAAACAAGGCTGCTTGCGTGAAATCCACTGATCCAATGTGACAGTGCCAAATTCTCCAGCATGGTGAGGATTTCAAATGTGTCCTGGAGTCCACATGTTCTTGTGAAAATTTCAGCATTTGGAATCAAGATGACTTTGTAGGAAAAGTACAGGGTGAAATAAACATATATTAATAACTTCAAAGAGCTAGAGCTTGCTGATGCCCTCAAAATCACATTTCTCCCCTATTTGCAGAAGCTTATGGTGTCTATAAAAGAAGATGTGGCAAGAACCTTATTCACATGTTGTCATATAGCGAGGCCCTTCTTGCCCAGAACCTGCTTCATAATAGATACCCCATAATGTTTGTTGAACCTGAAAGTGAAACCCTGCAAACATTAAAAATGAAATTGATAGAATTAAAAAGTCCATTCTTTAAAAGATGTTTTATTTTTATTTGTGTGTATGTGTGTGAACATCTGTGTAAAAGTGCCCCTTAGGCCAGAACTGGGGGGTTGGATCTGCAGCTGGAGTGACAGGTGGTTGTGATATGGGTGCTGGGAACCAAACTCTGGTTCTCTGGAAGAACAGCAGGTGTTCTTAACCATTGAGCTACCTCTCTAGCTCCTAAAACCCTTTAATTTCTTGTCCCCATTCATTATTTTAAACCATTCCTTTATATTATTACCTGACACCATTGAACTGATTGTTGATGTTCTTTACGTAAAATATTGGTGGAGATGATATGTCAAACAACTGCCACTTGCACCCTTTAGTTTAGCAAGTGGGAAGTTAAAAGGGCTGGTTTCACAATGCTCTTCCATCTGACCAGCAGACACACTGGGGTTTCTTTCACTGACATCTTCACAGCATTTTACTGTACGTTTTTAGTAATTTTAGTCTCACAGAGCCCTGTTAAACAGCCATTTCTATCCAGACTATGAAGTTCAAACTTCTCTTAGTGCACCTAGACCATTGTTGAACAATGATCATAAGAAGATTACACCCCTTAAAATGGAAGCCTAAGCATTTGGTAGAGAGAATTATTCCAAGACAGGTGGGGCCATGAAGTAGTCTCTTCATTGACTGGAATGCTTTTGATCTCTGTTTCATTTTAATGGCGGTGTATTTTTCATATTAAGGAAATTGAGGCTCAGAAGTCCTCTTCAAACCACAGTAATGGTGAGATTCTGATTAGATAACTGTTATCAGAAGCTTTGCAGATTCTGTGCGTTCAGCATAGCTGACTGGAGCATTTGAGTTTGAGTATCTTTTTATGATGGGATAATTAAAATGATATAATTGTTTGGAGATCCCAATTTTGATGTCATTATTTGATTGAACGGTCTCATTAGCTCCAAGTGGCATAACAAAGTCTTATTAACTGAGCATCTGTCTATGCATATGTCTTATGGATTTTGGGTGGGTACTTTATACATGTTCTCACGTGTTGGGGATTTTCTTGCCCAGTGCCTACTCTGTGATAGATGACCAATGAATGTTTGCTGACCCTAAAACTACTCCACTCTTGTCTTTTCTGATAGAAAGAGGAAGAAGGATACCTTGTACCTTTGTGGCCTTTGTTTTTGTATATGCTCTTTTGATCACCTTAAACTCAAAATTACCCTCAGAAAATGGCATATTCTGGCACGGCATATTTAATGTCCTCAACTTTAAGTTTACCATCTCCACCCCCAGAATAATGCTTGAATAATCTTGGAGTTAGGCTTCTACAGCAGAGAAGAGGTCACAACTCACAAACTACAGTTGATTTTAGTTGTAAACCTCCATGTAGCATCTATTGTATTAAAGCACTGTTATAGGCATCTGGGGACAAGAAATGAAGTACTGGGGAAAAAAAGATCTAAGTTTTGTTGTGGGATATTTGATCACAGTGTGTGAAGATGTGTCTCTGTCCTTCTTTGCCTGCCTAAGGCACCTTCTGGTTGGTTTAAAGAGCTGAATGGCCAATAGCTAGACAGGAGAAGATAGGCAGGACTTCCTGGCAGAGACGGGAACTCTGGGAAGAATCTGAGAGATGAGAGATTCGCCAGCCAGATGTGGAGAAAGTCAGATGTAAGGTACTGAGGAGAGTTAATGAGCCACATGGGAGAACAAAGATTAACATAAATGGGTTAAGTTAGATTTTAAGAGCTAGTTGGGAGCATGCCTAAATTAAAGCAAATCTTTTATAATTAATAAAAGTCTCTGTGTCATTATTTGGGAATGGGTGGTCCAAAGAAAGTCTGACTACTTTTAAATTTAGTAACAGGGCTAGAGATAACTCAGTAGTTAAGAACACTGACTTCTCCTCCAGAGGACCTGGGTTCAATTCACAGGACCCACATGGCTGCTCACAAGTGTCTGTAACTCCAGTTCCAGGGGATCCAACACTCTCTTCTGGCCACTGCAGGCATAAGACATGCATGTGGTGAGTGGACATACATGCAGGTAATCATACACATAAAATAAAGATAAAATTTTAAAAGAACTTCACTACCCAACTAAAGTTTTCTTCCTTTTTCTTTTTTCTTCTTGCTAGTAGAGGTTGAAATATCTCCCAGATAACCTAAAATTGAAAATCACGGGCTACTCTTCCTCATATTCCTTCTCTTAACAAATTGTTTTCTAAGTGCCCAAGCTATAAAGTTGTGACATTTCCTAGGCTCTGCCTTTTTCTTTATGTGCGCTGTCCAATTGGTCATCTGGAGTTCTGTGAATTCTTTCCCTCAAACCTGGGCTGCACCTTTATCCATGTTAATACTGAATTAACAGTGAAGCTTCATTCCCCGCCCCCCCCCCCCATTCTAAATTGTTGCAGTTCTGCTTCTGTACCCGTGGTTCATCTACACTGGGTGAGAAGTGTTCTCAAAACCAAGGGTTATTCTACTATTTACAATCTTTCTAAACTACAATTCCCAAAGGCTTGTAGTAAAAGCCTTGAGAAATCAAGGGCAGTCCAGATGAGATGCAAAGATTTCCTCACTGGGCCTTTATTCTTCTTTGGATGACATGATCACCCAAATGGGACAAACCATGAATTCTGCTTAACAGTTTATGCTCAAGTCCCTGAACAATTATTCATAATGGTCTTTTCCTCTTAATGATTTAGATGACAAATTATGGGGTCATCTGACGTACGTATCACAGACTTACTAAAAGAGTTGTTAGGACTCATCTGATGAGAACAACCTAGAGAGAAATCATCTAGATTTAAACAGAATTGTTCATTCTTGAAAAAGGTAGACAATGTGTTAGTACATGCTACATAAGACCTCCTAAACTTCTTCATGGAGCCATTATCAGTATTCCGTAGAGAAATGTATAAATACAGGAATTTTCTCCCTAAGTGAGAAATATAAAGATTGTAGCTCAAGGCATAATTTCACGTTAAATGATTATGGAAAGCATTTTTGGTTTTCAGAGCTTTTTGGGTTTGGGAAAAATAATTAAAGGCTTTTGGACCCGTAGTCAGTTGCGTTATCCTGAAAAGGTTCTTTCTTTTCTTTAACGCTTGATTTTCTTACTTGTAAAATAGGAACAATAATTGTACACCCTAGTCGAGTCGTTTGGGGATAAAATGAGATAATTACATGGCTGTGCTTAGAGAAGGCCTGCTATAGAAAGCTCAATAAATGCTAGTTATTTTTATTAGCCACATTCTATTTTCACCTTATCCAAAGGCAGAAAGCTCAAATTATCGCAAGGCATGCAGTGTAAGCTAAGAGAATCCGATGACTGTGATCAGAACCCTCTATTTTTTCGTGTGTATAGGGCAACTCCCTTTCCTCAGAGACTGTTTATATCTCTCTACTGTATTGTAAATGGAACAAAAGCTTCTTCTTCACCATTGTATCTCAAGTGCCTCAGACTCTTCTCACGCATAATGTGCAGCTCAACAAATAATGGCTGAGCAAGTACGGCAAAGCCTTGAGACCTCCACACAGTATCATATACAAAGATATTTTGAGCATATGCATATTTGGGAAAGTCACAAATACAAACAGGTAACAGCTTTTTTTCATAATACCTAGGAAATCTAAAGACAGTTTCTTTTTATTTTGATCCCAAGAAGGCTTTTCATCCCCCGACCTTGTTCAACTCGCTGTAAAGTATTATGGTATCATAAGTCAGAAAGTCATTTTCTGGCTCCTAACTTCATCAGAAACAGGGACAGCCTTAGAAGAGGTAAGCATAATGTTTATTCCCTCACAGTTTTAAGAGCTAAAATGATGGTAATTTAAATTTTCTTCTCCAACTTATAAACAAATAGTATATTAGTTAATTATATCATTGCTGTAATAAAATTCCTAACCAAGGCAGCTTAGAGATGGAAGAGTTTGCTTGGAGTTACTGTCAGAGTTACAGTCCATCTTGGTGGAGAAGATGAAAGAGCAGGAGCCTGGGAGCCAGGTCACATCACATCCACAGTCAGGAGGCAGAGTGAGGAGTGCTTGTGCTCAGCTTAGTTTCTTCTTTTAATTCAGTCCAGGACCCTGGCTACGAAATGGTACCCCTACCAGTTAAAGTGGGTCATGGCATCTAACTAACCTCTTCTAGGTAATTCCTCATAAGGATGTCCAGATGATTTGATGTGGGCAATTCTAGAGCCTGTGGAATTGGCAACCATCTTAACCACTACAGAGAATTTCCCTCAAGTTTCCTACCTATGAAACCCTGAAAATATTTATTATGTAAATTGGCATTGTGTAACTATTTCTCCCGATTAATGTATTACTGCCTGGAGTGAGGAGGATGCCTCATAAGACACAGAAAACTCAGAGAGTTACAAGACTTGCGGGGTCTCTCCCTGTCCCTGGGTAGGAGGAGACTTTCCCTTGGAGAGTACTTGAAGGCAGTTCCAAGGAGGCAGCTTTCACTTCCGGCCGCCCCTGTTGGGGTGGGCTTTTAGAGACACGGTTGCCTTCAGTCACCTGCTCTACTGTGAGTAAGAGCACTAAACTCAGTGTCTCAGGGATGGTGGATTGCTTACCTAGTCTGTCTTCAGTGCCCATGTGGGTGCATGAATGTTGACTCACGACTCCCTGGGAAAACTCACACAAAAGTTGGAAAAAGAAACTTTACTCTCACTTGGCAGGTTTTCCTTTCTATAACTTAACTGTCATCTAACTTAGAAAACATCTTTTACAAATCTAAAGTAGAATAGCATAATTTGAAGTAATTTATGCACTTCCATAATTCGACAATTAACCTTAAATGCAATGTTGGCTTTGTCTGTGAAACATGTGAGGTTTAGGATATAGTTTTCTGAAAGAATTTAAATTCCCAATACTTTATCTACAACTGTGAAAGTCACAAATTCAGAAAACTGCCTTTCTTCCTTCTCATTTGAATATGGAATTTGATTTGGTCTGAATATATTTTATGGCAAAATATGAATTGACTTTGAGGTTAGTTGGTCTTCACTTATTCCACTAATATAAATGTGTTAATCAGGTTTTCTTTTTTTTTTTTTTTGGTTTTTTTGAGACAGGGTTTCTCTGTGTAGCTTTGCGCCTTTCCTGGGACTCACTTGGTAGTCCAGGCTGGCCTCGAACTCACAGAGATCCGCCTGGCTCTGCCTCCCGAGTGCTGGGATTAAAGGCGTGCACCACCACCGCCCGGCAGGTTTTCTTTACTAAAACAAAATGCCTGAGATCAATCAACTTGAAAAAAAGAAAGGTTTGTTTTAACACATAGGATTTGTGAGTTTTCAATCAGTGGTCGGCTCTTTTTGCTTTTGAGCCTGTGGCCCACACAGATAGCACACACATCACACAAGGAGTACATGGTAGGGTAAGATGTTCACATCATGGTGATCAGGAAGCTAAAAGAGAGGAAGAGACTAGCAGTCCAAAATCCCTTTTGAGAGTGTCCTTCCAATGACTTAGGACCTACCCTAAGCCCCATGTTTTTAAAAAATTAATTAAATGTGTTCTTTTATAATTTCAAAGATATATCTAAAGCATTCTGATCACTCATACTCCCTGCTTTCTCTTGTCTCCCTCTCACCCCGTCAATATCCTCAAACCTCTCTTCTGCATTCATGTATCTTGTTTTGTTTTGTGCCCCACTGAGTTTAACTAGGGCCGTTTGTGTGATCGTGGGTCTGTAACTACCCATGGGGTAACAATGGGTTCCTCAGAGGGTTCCCAACTGAAAACAGAATTTTCCAGAATCTATAAGTAGCCAATACTTCAAAAGGGAGATGTGAGACCCTATGAGACCGTCTTCCAATCCATTATGACCGTTGACAGGGTTAGACAGTAGGCATATACTACAGGTATATAGCTAAATAGTGTATAGGTATATAGTTTTATAGTATATAGTACATAGGTTATACAGGTACATAGTTATATAGTATATAGGTATATAGTATATAGTACATAGGTATACAGGTATATAGTTATATAGTATACATGTGTATAGGATATATAGTACATAGGTATATAGGTGTATAAAATATAGTACATAGATAAACAGGTGTATAATTATACAGTATATAGTTATATAGGTGTATAGTATATAGTAAATAGGTATATAGGTATAGTATATAGTACAGAGGTATACAGGTATATGGTTATATAGCATATAGGTATATAGGGTACAGGTGAGTTCATGAGGGAAATGATTGTGTGTTTCCCAAATGACATCCTATGGCCCTTCTCTCTATCTTCCAGCTCTTCCTCTCTTTCTCTCCTCTTTTCCATCTAAGAAATAAAGATCTTTGGGGATCAACCAAAGTGTCATGAGAGGCAGCCTGTTTATCAAGACTGTCCAGCCATTTGCTCTTTGTCTCTGTGAAGCAAGGTTGACTTTCAAGCAAAAACTTGGGGAGGGAGAATGTACTGTGCTCAGCTGAATGCGTTTTGAGACAGTGAGAATTCAGAAATCAATGCAGCTGGGGGTTTCCTTGGAGTTTGTATTAGAAATGGGTGCTGTTTTGTCCATTATTTTCTGGCCCTTGTTAAGTAATAATCAATTTACAGCTGCCTCTTTAGAGAATAAAATGCCAGAAAAAGGCAAGTTTAAAGGATTATTTAGTTTGTTTTTTCATACTGTGCAATTCATATAGAAGTGTGCCTCATGCCAAGAACCAGAAGTTATGAGACGGTTCCTCCTTAGTAAGTAATGCATGGAGATACAGCATGGGCACACACCACCACTACCACCACCACCACCACCACCACCACCACCACCACCACCACCAGCAGCAGCAGCAGCAGCAGCAGCAGCAGCAGCAGCAGCACTTTCTTTTTATAAAATTTCTCCAGCATAACTATACAATACTCACCCAGAGGTCTTGCTGTAGAGAATGTTGCTAAGCTCCCTCCTCATTTCTGACCCTGTAATCAATTCTGGAGTAGGTATAAGAACTGGACTTGTTAATGAATGCACTCCTGCAATGGCCTCCACTTTGGCAGCCTTTCAAAATTCATATGCTGAAACCTAACATAAAATGTCATCATACTGAGAGGTGGAGCCTCTTAGTAGATGATCATTCAGGATGACTGAGCCTTCCTGAGTGTGCAAAGGCTTGTACAAAAGGCCCAAGGGAGTGCATTTGCTCCTCCTGCCTTGAAAGCACATTGCCAGCCACGAATCACGAACTAGCCCTGAACTAAACACTAGATTTGATGGTGACTTGGTGTTAAACCCCCAAGCCTCTAAGGCAGTAAAAAAATACATCTCTGTTGTTTTCTAGATAGTGCTCTTGTTATAGCAGTCCAGGCAGATGATCATGGTCTCGGATCCATGCTTTGTTTAAGACTGAGGTATGTTGTGCTGAGCCTCCAGCAGCGATTCTAGCACAGCAGTGAGTGTCACCTGGGACCTGTTCACACTCCTGACTCTGCTTGAACACTAGGGTCATCTGGGCAGATACGATGCCCTGCTTCATCATGGACTGACAGTCAGAATCTCTTGAGAGTGGAACTGAGGAGAAATTCTCTTCTAAAGCCCTTTCACAGATCTTA
This sequence comes from Peromyscus eremicus, assembly GCF_949786415.1. Classification (NCBI taxonomy): domain Eukaryota; kingdom Metazoa; phylum Chordata; class Mammalia; order Rodentia; family Cricetidae; genus Peromyscus; species Peromyscus eremicus. The sequence continues at coordinate 30,667,746 of NC_081419.1, read as the reverse complement.
ATAACCATGAGGACCATAGCACTGTGGATGGGATTACAAAGCATGTTGGGACCATGGGACATATATTAAGAGAAACAAGGCCAGGCTCTCCTCATGCAATTTTGGAAATGGTACTTTGGCCACAAAGCATGTCACGCCCCCGCCCCCCCCCCCCCCGCCCTTTCCAGGGAACACTGCCTCCTCATTCCTGGTTTGGATCTTGCTTCTCCTGTTTCTGGAAAGTTGATCTTCTCAGTGGGCTTGACCATTTGTGTCCCCGGTGACTGAAGTCCAGGATCCACAAGCCTAGACATTTTTAGATGACTCTTCCATCCTACCATGAGAGCCCCTGCCCTCCTATACCTTAGCACTGACTGTGATATAGAGTAAAGGTCATTCTACCTTTTGATCGGTCTCTCTATGGTCACACTAAACTCAGAAGAAAGGGAAGATTTCCACGGACACACTAAACTTAGAAGAAAAGGAAGATCATTTCCATTTTCAGCTTAGCTATCCTTACCAGCCTATTTCACAATGGTTAATAGAACTTTCTGTTTTTCAAACTGTGGAAGCCCACAAAGGTTTCCTAGTGAGATCTGAGTTTGCTTTACACAGCGGGGCTGCATTAGGGGATGGCTTGACCATGTGTGTGATTACCAGGTGTTTGGAAGGATCTGCACTTGGCTGTGCTAGGGGAAGGTCTTTTGCTCCAACCCTTGGCATTTCTATTAATAGCCCTTTAGAAGAGACAGGTAGGGTGGGTAGGTTTTGATCCAGGCTCTTCTGACACTATTCTGTGTTTCTATCTGTCTCTCTCCCCTCTATATTTCTATCTAAATATTTCACACTTGTCCCTACTCAAGAGTATTCTGGGGGAAAAGTGGGAGTGGGTCCCCCCACATCAAAAGTTTCATCATTGAAGATAATCCCAGCACTTGGGAGGCAGAGGCAGAGGCAGAGGCAGAGGCAGGCAGATCTCTAAATTCTAGGATAGCCTGGTCTATAGAATGAGTTCCAGGACAGCCAAGGCTACACAAAGAAACCCTGTCTTGGATAACCAATAAACAAACAAACAAATAAATAAAATCTTCAAAACAAACAGAAAAATAAAAATAAAAAACCAGATACTGAAATAAGTGGACAACAAACCGATTAACAAGGGAAGGTATTTTTTTTTACATGCATATACACAGTGGATACATACTAAACACGAGGCTCAAAACAGAAGACAGCTGAGGCTCAAGTGTCCTTTTTATAAGACAGACTGTTATCTTCTATGGCTAGTGAAAGGTAGAGGGAATGGTTTTCCTCTGGGAGTAGTTCTCTTTGTCAGAGAGGGAACTTCAGCCATAGCCCCTCTCTGTGCTTTGGAGAAGAGATCCGGGTACCACCAGGAAGACCCGGGACCCAAGGATGCTGCCCAGTTCAGCAGTAAGGAGTGAGATCCTCAGGGAAGTCCTTCCTCAGCACCAACAAAACACGTGGTGTGCAATGAAACAGAACAGATTGGTGCTAAGTTCTACAAGTAGGGAAGTGAAAATCAGCTTTTCCTTCCACTGAAAATAATGCTTTTCCTCACATAATATATCCTGATTACAATTTCCCCTTCTTCTGTTCCTCCCGGGTCCCTCTCACCTCACCTCTCATCCTTATCTACTCCCTCACTGTCTCTCATTAGAAAAGAACATGCTTCTAAGAAATAATAAAAATAACAAAATAAAATATTAGATAAAACAAAAAAATTATCACATTGAAATTGAACAAGATGAATCAACAGAAGAAAAAGAGCCCAAGAAAAGACACAAGAATCAGAGATCCACTTGTTCATACACTCAGGAATCCCATAAAAGCACTAAATTGGAAGCCATAAGATATACACAGAGGCCCTGGTGCAGACCCATTCTGGCCTTGTGCATGATGTCTCAGTCTCTGTGAGTTCAATATGAGCTTTGCTCAGGTTGATTCAGAGTCTTGTTTTCTTGATGTCCTTCATCCCCGCTGGTTCTTAAACTCTTTCTACCTCCTCTTCCATGGGGTTCCCTAAGATCCAAGGTGGACAGATTTGATGAAAACATCCCATTTAGGACTGAATGTTCCAAAGTTCTCTGTCTGTGTGTGTGTGTGTGTGTGTGTGTGTGTGTGTGTGTGTGTGTGTGTGTGAGATGTCTGGCTGTGAGAGTTTCTATATTTGTTCCAATCCGCTGCAGGAGGAAGCTTCTCTGATGATGGCTGAACATGTATAGCAGAACATCATGAGGAATCATTTTATTACTACATTTTGTCAAAGGCCTTTTCCAGCATCTAATGAGATGATCATGTGGGTTTTTATGTTTCAGTTTGTTTATATAGTAGATCATATTTATCGACTTACATATGTTGAATCATCTCTGCATCTCTGGGATGAAGCCTTTTTGATCATGGTAGATGTTCTTTTTAATGTGTTTTTGGATTCAGTTTGCAAGTATTTTAATTGAGAGTTTTTTCACCTATGTTCGTTTTTAAGAGAAATTGCTGTGTAATTCTCTTTCTTTGTTGGGTCTTTATGTGTTTTGGATATATGGGAAACTGTAGGCTCATAAAATGAACTAGGCAATGTTCCTTCTGTTTCAATTTTGTGGAATAATTTGAGGAGTATTGGTGTTATCTCTTTGAAAATCTGGTAGAATTCTACACAAAAACTATCTAGCCCAGGGTGTTTTTTTTTTTTTTTTAACTTGTAATGACTGCTTCTATTTCACTGGGGATTATAGTTCTGTTTAAATTGCTTATCTGATCTTGATTTAAGTTTGGTAAGTGGTATGTATTGAGAAAATTATCCATTGCTTTTAGACTTTCCAATTTGGTAGCATACAGGTTTTTCAAGTGTGTCCTTATGATTCTTTAGATTTCCTCAGTATCTATTGTTATGTCCCTCTTTTTATTTCTGATTTTATTAATTTGGATAATCTCTCTCAACCTTTTAGGTAATGTGTATCAGTGTTTCTCAATAAGTGCTTGATTTTCTCAAATAACCACCTCTTTGTTTCATTGATCCTTTGTATTGTTCTCTTTGTTTCTATTTTATTGATTTCAACCCTGAGTTTGATTATTTCTTCTAGTCTACCCCTTTTGAGTGTTATATGGTGATATATTGTGTTCCCCAAAATATTGTGCACCCTAATAAACTTATCTGAGGTCAGAGAACAGAACAGCCACTAGATACAGAGGCAGAAAATGGTGGCACACATGCCTTTAATCCTATCACTTGAGAGGCAGAGATCCATTCGGATCTCTGTGAGTTCAAGGTCACACTGGAAACAGCCAGGCATGGTGACTCACACCTTTAATCCCAGGAAGTGATGGCAGGGAGCAAAAAGGTATATAAGGTGTGAGGACCAGGAACTACCCTGGATAAGCCTGGTTAAGCTTTTAGGCTTTTGAGCAGCAGTTCAGCTGAGATTCATTCTGGATGAGGATTCAGAAGCTTCCAGTCTGAGGAAACAGGATCAGCTGAGGAATCAAGTTGCTAATATGAGATTTCTGCAAGTTTTTTTTTTTTTTAAATGTAGACACTTAGTGCTATGAACTTTCCTCTTAGCACCACTTTCATGGTTTCATTAGCCCATAAGTTTGGGTATGCCATGTGTTCATTTTCATTCAATTCTAGGAAGTCCTTAATTTCTTTCTTTACCCAGTTTCCATTCACTATCCAGTTGTTGAGTTTCCATGAGTTTGTAAGCTTTCTGTTGTTGTTGATATCCAGCTTTAATCTGTGGTGGTTAGATTGGATGCAAGGGCCTATTTCAATTTTCTTGCATCTGTTGTGATTTGCTTTGTGTCTGAGTATGGGGTCAATTTTGGATAATGTTCTATGAGGTTCTGAGAAAATGTATATTCTTTTTTGATTGGGTGAAGTATTCTGTAAGTTTCTACTAGGTCCATTTGGTTTATAACGTCTGTTAGCGCCAGCATTTCTGTTTAGTTTTTGTCTGGATGACCTGTCTGTTGGTAAGAGTAGGGTATTGACGTCTCCCATTATCAGTGTGTGAGAGTCATATGTGATTTAAGCTGTGGTAGTGTTTCTTTTACAAATTGGGTTCCCTTGTGTTTGGGGTATACATGTTAATAACTACAATGTTGTTTTGGTAGATTTTTCCTTTGGTGAGTATTAGTATCCTTCCCTATCTTTTTTGATTAGTTTTGGTTCGAAGTCTATTTTATTAGATATTAAGATGGCTATACCAGTTTGCTTCTTATGTCCATCTGCTTGCAATATCTTTTCCCAATCATTTATCCTGAGGTGATATTGATCCTTGATGTTAATATGTCTTTCTTGGATGCAGCAGAAGGATGCATCTTGTTTTCCTATCCATTCTGTTAGTTTGTGTCTTTTTTATTAGGAAATTGAGACCATTGATATGAAGAGATATCAATGACTGATGATTGCTGATTCCTGTTGTTTTGTTGTTGTTGTTGGTGGCAGTGGTGCTCTCTCTTTCTCTCTCTGCGTGCGCGCGCGCGCGCGCGCGCACACACACACACACACACACACACACACACACACACTTCCCTTCTTTTGACTTTGCTGGTCTGGGATTATTTATTCTCTGTGTTTTTGTTGTTGAAGTTAACTTCTTTACATTAGAGTTTTCCTTCTAGTATCTTGGTTGGGCTGTATTTGTAGACAGATATTGCTTATAGTTGGTTTTATCATAAAATATCTTATTTTCTTCATCTATGGTGACTGAAAGTTTTGCTGGGTATAGTAGTCTGGGCTGGCATCTGTGGTCTCTTAGAGTCTGTAGTACACCCACTCAGACCCTCTGACTTTCAGAGTCTCCACTGAGAAGTTAGGTGTAATTCTAATAGATTTGCATTTATATGTTCCTTGGTCATTTTCACTCCCAGCTTTTAAAATTCTTTCTTGGTTCTATATGTTTAGTGTTTTGATTATTACGTGGTGAGGAGACTTTCTTTTCTGGTCCAATCTATTTGGTGTTCTGTATGCTTCTTAGACTTTGGTAGGCATTTCCTTCTTTAAGTTAGAGTAATTTTCTCCTTTGATTTTGTTGAAAATATTTTCTGTGCCTTTTACTTGGGTTTCTTCTCCTTCCTCTGTTCCTCTTATTCTTAGATTTGGTGTTTACATAGAGTCCCAGATTTTCTAGCTGTTTTGTGTTAGGAGGTTTTTTTTATTCCAGATTTAACATTTTCTTTTATCGATATTTCTTCTATCATGTCTTCAATACCTGAGATTTTCTCTTCCATCTCTTGTATTTTGTTAGTGAAGGTTTCCTCTGTGGTTCCTAAGTTTTTCATTTCCACTTTCCTCTCAGTTTGGGTTTTCTTTATTGATTCTACTTCTATTTTCAGATCTTGAATGGTTTTATTCATTTCCTCCCAGTGTTTGTGTTTCTCTGGATTTCTGTAAGGTATTTATTCATTTCCTCTTTTAGGTCCCCTATCTCCTTCATACAGGCTGTTTTAAGGGCTTTTTCCTTTTGTTTTGGTATATTGGAATACTCAGTGCCTGCTGTGGTAAAGTTACAGGACTCTAGTGGAGATGTATTGTCGCAACTGTTATTGATAAGTTTTTATGCTGGTGTCTAGGCATCTGGGATTGGTAATATTGTAACTAAGTGCTGATATCTGGTCTTACTTTGTTAGGTAGCTGTTTTATTCCTACTTTCTTCAACAGGTAGTTCACTATAGAGGTAAGAATGAGACTGGGGGATTGGATGTGGAGTAGCTGTGGGAGAAGAGGAATATCTGATGTTAGCCTTCCTGTTTCCCTGGCCAGAGTGGCCTGTGGCTTCCTAGGCAGTGTAAAAACCATGTTTGTCTTTGGAAGAATATGGTATTTTGTAAAACATGAGTCAAAAAACGTGGCTTCCTAGGTTGGAATAAGAGAGTTTCTGAGATGAGAAAAATGCCTTCTATAATAATTAGGAACCTATTCTGTTGTTGTTTCTTTTTTTTTAAGTTAGCACATGAAGTGATGGGTTTATTGTGGTTATCACAGACACATGTTCTTATATTTGTGCTTACCCATGCCTCCACTGCCTTCTCTTGTCCCCTATCCCTTCTTGTCCCCTTCCCCCCTCACAAATCATCTCTCCTTCTGCATTTACTTCACACCTCTAACTCCCTCTCTGATTTTCCTTCTTTACTAATCTGTTTCCTAATCTGTGTGGTTCTCTTGGTTTTTTTTTTTTTTTAACTGTTTGGATTGTCTTTTATTTTCTTTGGTTCTTTCCCCTACAAGAACTTAGAGTTTCCTGGTTTTCTGTGTGGACACTGGATTCCTTCCTACCTTTCCTCTGGTCATTGATGCTGCTGATGGAATGTGTTCATCCTTACTTGTGCTCTCATGGTTATGTCTGTTTTATTCTCCTTGTGTGGATTGTGTTCTGGGAAGAATGCTCTCCAGTGTTGGCTTGGCTGTCATGAGATGCTTAGTGTGTACTCATCTTGAAATGTCCTTATTTCTCTGTCAATATGTCTTTGGATATAGCTAGCTTAGTGACAGATATTTCCTTCCAGGGCTCAGTATATATCACCCTATGCTTCTTTTGCACTTGGGGGTTCTAATCAGACCTGTGACATTCTGATGTGTTTGACTACATGAGTTGGCATCTTTTTATGACAGCCTTTAATATTCTTTCATTGTGTTGTGTATTGGATATCTGTGTTATGATGTGTCTAGGAGATATTGTTCTCAATTGCTCCTTGCATTTTAGTGTCAATTGCCTTTTCTAGACTTGGAAATATTCATTATAATTTTATGAGATGCATCCTCCAGGTCTTCAGTGTTTATCTCAGGTCCTTCTTCTACTGTGTAGATTGTTAGATTCTGTCTCCAGGTTGTATCTCAGAGTTCTTGGACAGTGTAGTCATGCTTACTCCCCAACATACACATTGATGTCTGACTGTAGTATTTCTAAACTATGTGCTCCCTCCATCCCTACATTCGTTCTTCTGCTTGGGCAAGCCTACTGACAGTTCTTTCCACAGTGATTTTTATTTGGTTCATTGTGTTTATCATTTCCAACTATATTTTTTTCAAAATTTCAAATTTCTTGGTGAATTTTTTCAAGTGCAGCCCATGTTTCACTGCATTAGTGGTTTTCTCATCCATTTTGCTTCTGTTTCATCTCTGTGGTCACTTTTCCTCTCCAGGGCCAGGCCTGAACTAATCTGCCCATTTTACCCTCTTTGAGAGAATTTGTTTTTTTTTTTTTTTTTTTTTTTTTTTTTTTTTTTTTACCAGTGAGCTTTTGGAATCTGCACCTGGCATTTTAGGTCATTCAGTGTTTTGAGTTCAGTGGTGGAGGAGTTGTGGGAGGATCCTGCTGCCTCCGTTCTTTCAAATTTCATTTCTTGTGTTTCCCTGGTGCATTCTGTACATTCATGGGTTTGGTTTCTCTTCTAGATTTTTACGGAGGTCTTCTTATTGAGCAGCCTACTTTTGGGGGCTTAACTCTTGGTACTGCTCAAGGAGGTGTGGGGCATTTACCCACCAGCCCCACAGCTCCCTAGAGTTTTCTTGAGTGTGAGCAGTAGGAAATATTAGATAGAAGGATTTAGATTGTGGAGATAAACAGATAGAAAATAAAGGATAGCCTTGAGAGGGCCTGGAACCTATTCCAATGAACCCTGACTGTCTCTGCCCCTGAGTATTTATAGAGACACCAAGGGGTGGAGCAGAAGACCTACCCCCAGCACAGCCAAGTGCAGACCATCTCAGACACCTGCACTCAGGCCCGTGGTCCTAATCATCCTCTCTATGCAGATCGGCTGAGTAAAACCACAAGGAACCTGAGAACGGGCTTCCACAAGGAGGAGACGGCAAACTGTTGCCACAGTAACGCCATCAAGCCACACAAAACAGAGAGATAAACTTAAAAACTAGTTGATGTCACTAATGCTAATAAGGTAGAAATGAGAAATAAACCAGAATATACACACATTACAAAAGGACTCAAATATTAGCTGGTTTGAAACGTTTCACCAAAGTGCACTTGAGTTTTCGGTTTGCATTTTCTGAGTTAGCAACAACTTATTCAAAGAAGTGTGTTGACCATGGGATACCCTAAGCTTATTTTGAGGAGTGATCCCCGGACACCAAGGTGGGGGCAGGGAATTGCACTGGTGCTGAAGATACACCAAACACCCCGGGACTAATGCAGGCCTCATTACTTTTCAGAATGATTGTGCCATAAAGTTCCACGTTGTTTTTATCACAGTGTGTCACAGCCTCTTGGGTCAGTGTCACACTGCAATGCTAGGAGACAGCAGTGTGATGCGGAGGGGCCATGCTTGGAGAAATGGGAAAAGGTGGAATGTTTTACTGCTGTTATTGGTTTCATTTTTCCCCACAGTCTGAAATGTGCTTTGTGTCACAGCATCTATGTAGTTTATTATGTATTTCTCATTCTGTTATAAGTGCTAAGACTTGACTAGAAATTATTTATATTCAATAACACCCTATGTCTGTAAAGGAAAATTTAAAAAAAAAGAAGAAAAAAGGCAAACAAATGTCTTGTTATTTCTAATGATCTTTATAACATATACTATATATATATGCATACACACATACACATATATGTGTATGTGTGTGTGTGTGTGGTCTGTAAAGGAAAATTAAAAAAAAAAGAAGAAAAAAGGCAAACAAATGTCTTGTTATTTCTAATGATTTTTATAACATATACTATATATATATGCATACACACATACACATATGTGTGTGTGTGTGTGTGTGTGTGCGCGCGCACGTGTGTATACCTCAGGTATATCTCTTGCTTTAGTGAATGTAAGCATTTCCATGTTACTATATATAGTTTTGCTGTCATGGCAACACACAATTGTTGAACTACTGTTGTCAATATACACTCCCTTGGAAGACTGTATCAAGAGCCATTATTTCATTTGCCTGTAAACAGATGTTCATCTGTTTAGGAATTATGTTAAAAATTTCAAGCTAAATAGTCAGTGTTCCCATTTGAATGAAAAATTGTCTCTAGATTTTTTAGATAAGTAGGCTTTGGTTTAGGAAGAAGGATGCCCATCCTAGAAACACAGAATGGGTATTCATGGGTAAAACCTGAAGATCACACTGAAAGACTTTGAAGTATCTGTGCCAGGAAGACGAGGAGGCAGCTTGACTCTGTCTGCATGCACGTCACCTTAAATAGCCCTCAACCAAGGCTGCTTAGACCTGCAGCATCTCCATGTCTCTCTAGGCTTCCAGCATGTACTATGTTTGATTCTTTTGTGTTATTCTGTGGATTCCAATGGGAAAAATCCGGTAAGAAGTGTACAATTTAGTTTTCTATAGTGAGGCTCTCTAAGTATAATATATAGTGGATCAACTTGTTTTTTGAGGTTATCTATTTGTTTTCTTTCTTTCTTCTTGGTTGCTTTTTTTTTTTTAACTTCTGGGAGATTATAATATTATGACATCATTTCCCCCTTCCCTTTCCTCCCTCTAAACTTCCATATACCCCTCATTGAACTCTTTCAAATCCATGACTTCTTTTTTCATTAATGGTTGTTACACACATACACATATGAATTTGTATATTCACATATAGTCCTAAATATAACCTGCTCTTCCTGTAGAATGTTAGTTGTATGCATGTTTTCAGAGCTGACCACTAGGTACTGAATGACCAGTTGGTATGCTCTTCCCTGGAGAAGACTATCCTCCTGCTCTCAGTATCCCCTGGCTGCCTTTAATTCTTTGTGTGGGCTTGAGTCCTCATGGGACTTTCTTTTGTTCAGCTCATGTTTAGGCAGTCATGAGACATTATGGGTGTGGTTTCTGACACTTTTTGGGAGACACAATTCCACCCTCTCTTCTCCAGTGGTCACTGAGCCTTAGGTATGGGGTCGTTTTGTAGGTGCATCCATTAGGATTAGGCTCCAAATTCTGCATTCTGATTGGTTGTGGTTTTTGTAATGGTCTCTGTTTCAAAAAGAATTCTCCTTGTTGAGGAGCGAGGACTACATTTATCAGTGGGTATAAAAACAAATATTTGGAATGTAGTTTTGGATTATGCTGGCTTAGTAAAGTGGTAGTTGTAGGTTCTACTCTAGGATCAATGACTTCACTATCCTTGGGTACTTGACTAGGTTTCTGTACCAAGCATGGTTTTCTTCTTATTGAGTGGCTCTGAAGTGAAATTAGATAGTTATTGATGTTCACATAGGTGTGTGTGCCACTACTGCATCCCGAAGGTTATAGCATCCTGCTGATCTTGATATGGTTCATAGGCATCATCGCCGGGTAGGGCTGTTGGTTGCTTCCTTCCTTTGAAAGCTTGCAAGGTGCTTTCTGGTACCATGAGCAGTGGTCCTTAAGGAGGAGTCATTTAGGTCAGTTTCAGCTCCGAGGCCTTCTGGCCCTGTGTCGGAAGTCTATGGTTTCCTCAACAATAGAGACTTACCTTCCTCCTTTAGGGTACAACCAAGGGCAATAGCAATAGACTGTAGTATTTTGGGGGTGTCTCGTGGACAACCCTGACCAACAATTCAAAAGAACTTGCACCTGGTGTTGTTGTCTTTGGCTCTTGGAGGGAGTATTGTCAGCCCAGATGAGAGAATTATACTTAAGGTATATATTTATACTCAGACTTACATGTATTATAGGTTTTTAATAAATTATGTGATTACTTGTGACGTTTTTAGACATCTGTGGTAGTTTGTATGTAATTGGCCCCCATAATCTCATAGAGAGTAGCACTATTAGGAGGTGTGGCTTTGTTGGAGTGGGTATGGCCTTATTAGAGGAAGTGTGTCACTGTAGGGGAGGGCTTTGAGGTTTCCTATGCTCAGGATACCACCCAGTGTCTCAGTTGACTTCCTGCTGCCTTCTGATCAAGATGTAGCACTCTCAATTCCAATACCATGTCTGTCTGCTCACTGCCATGCTCCCTGTCATGATGATAATGGACTGAACCTCCACCCAATGAAATGTTTCCTTTGTAAGAGTTGTCATGATCATGGCTTCTCTTCACAGCAGCAGTAGTAACCCTAAGACGACATCCTTACCATTGTTTTACTCTCCGCACTACTTCTACTGTATTTGTCTCCTTTCCCCTCCCTAATTAGAGCCCCTCCTTTTCCCATTTCCTCAATCAGATCACTTTTACCTCATTATTCCCCTCCTTAATGCTCCCGCATGACCCCACTGATAAATTTCCGTACCCTGATATTAAAAGTCTCTCCACCAACACAGTAAGCTGAATCAAGCTGAATTAAGAATAAAAGTCCAAGTTTATTGGGCAAAACATTCCCAGGTGATTTTCCCGGCCCTGACAGATGAGAACAGGAGAGGAGACTGGAAAAACAAAACAAAACAAAACAAACAAACAAACAAACAAACAAAAACAAAACAAAAAAACCATTCTCTAGGAGGCAGTTTAAATAGCCCATAGATGCAGTCTTGAATAGCTCCCCGGGAGGAGTCACCCCTTGGGGGACTTTCTGAGAGGGGGTGTGTTTTGTAATGGGGGAGGGTGAGGCTGGAGTGGAGCTTCCAACTTAAACATCCACGCCAGCTTGGTCTCTTTTTCCTTTCCTGATTTCTGCAATTACTTCAGGATTTGTTCTCACATCTGAGCATTGGAGCTAGGAGGTGCCAGTGAGAAAGTACATTTTATGTTTGCCTTTCTGGGTTTTAGTTACTGCACTCAATATGATTTTATCTCCCAGTTCATTCCATTTATCTGAAAACTTCGTGATTTTATTTTTCTTTACAGCTGAAGAATATTCCATAGTGTCATAAGTATCACATTTTTATTATCCATTTGTTGGTCGAAGAACATTTAAGTTGTTTCAATATCTTAGCTGTTGTGAATAGAGCAGTGATACGTCTGAGCATGTTTCTGTGAAGTAGAGTTCCAGTCCTTTGGGCATATGCCAAGGGGTGATCTAGCTGGGTCATATGGTAGATTTATTTTTAGCTTATTTTTTTTAGAATTCTCTGCACTGATTTCCAGAGTGGTGGGACCAATTTGCAATCCCACTAACAGTGAATAAAGGCTCCCTTTCCCCACCTTCTTTTAGCATTTGTTGTCAGCTGTTTTGTTGGTCTTTGCCATTCTCTCTGGGGTAAGATAAAATTTGAGATTCTGGTAAGATCTAGGAAAGAGGTATAGTCTCTCCTCAGTCTTTTTGGCTCTGGAGTGGCTCAGGTTAAAGATGTCTTGGATTGCAAGAGCCTGACGGAAGAAGAAAGGTGGAGTATGGGTTTGAGACTGATTTGCTTCTCTCTTTCTCTCTCTTTTTTTTCCTTTGAGTTTCTCTGAGTAGTTTTGGTGCCTGTCCCGGATCTCACTCTGTAGATCAGGCTGGCCTCGAACTCACAGAGATCTGCTTGGCTCTGCCTCCTGAGTGCTGGGATTAAAGGCATGTGCCACCACCTGGCCAAGACTGATTTGCTTTTCAAAGGCATGCTTGCAGACAAGTTGCTTGTTATCACTAAGAATTAGTCACCTTGAGATGCACAGCTTCTTCCTATTCAACAAAGTATGGTGACACATGCTGGTAACCCCACCTACTCAGAAGGCTGAAATTGGAGAGTTACTAGTTTGAGGCCAGTAATTCATCTACAAAAACAAAACAAAACCAACATGTAAAGTCATCTTAAAATACAGGAATGCATTCATTATCTGTCTTGCTGTTGAGACCAAATACTTGACAAGAAGCAACTTACGGTTTGCTTTGGCTCATGATCTGAGGAAATTCAGTAAATAAGTCATGGTGAAGAAGGCGTGGCAGTTAATGGCTCTGCAGTTGTGGAGAGTGTGGTAGCTACTTGCTCAATCTTAGTAGAACAGGAAGCTGAGAGAATGCATGCAATAAGGAAGGGACAGATGCAATTTATACCAAAGTCGTGAACCTGGTGACCTACTTCCTCTAGTAATGTTCCACTTTCTGAAGGTTGTACAGTTACCCTAAACAGTGATCCCAGATGGGGACTAGATACATGTGAACCTAAGAGGGATATTTTACATTAAAACCATGACATTCTGTTCCTGGCTCCCATAGGCTTGTGACTATCTGCCTTATATTACAAAATATACTCAAAAGTCCTTGCAGTCTTTATATTCCCAACACTGTTCAAAACTCCAAAGTCCTTTCCAATTCAAGTCAATGTCTTGACTATGATCTTCTGTAAAATAAAAGCTATCTATCCACCCATCATTCATCCATCTCTCTCTCTATCTATCCATTCATCTATCTGTCTATCTATTATTTATCTCTTTCTCTCCAATATGCAATGGCACAGAGTGAATATTTCCATTCTAAGAGAGAGGAATAGGGGCATAACAAGGAGAAATTGGACCAAAGCAAGACTGAAACTTGGCAGGATGAACATAAAATGCTATAGCTCTGTGTCCAACATCTGCTGCTCTTGATAGCATTACCAGTAGGCTTGGATAGTCCTACCCTTCTAGCTCTTCTACCTGTGGCATGTATAGCCTCTCTCTTGGACAAGCTTGAGAAGCCTTCACATTTCCATGGCAAGCATTCCACATTTCCGGCACCCCCAATACCCTCAGGTCTCATTGCAACTTTCATTTTATGTTCATAGCTTCCAACAATGGCTTTTCGCATTCCCCTTGCAAGGAATCAGATCTTGCCCTACACTGCCTGGCCTCAGCAGCTTTCTGAATCTTTGGCACAAGGCTTCAAGACTCCCTTATTCTTGCTTCTTCTGTGCTTGGAAAACTAGCACCATGTTAGTCTGCTGCATGGTAAAGATGTAGCCTGTCCCTCTTGCTCCATCACTGCAGTGGGCTCTCTGTATTTTTGTGGAAAAACACCTGCCTAGAAGGCTGTTTTCCATCCGGGTGTCTGAAGGCTTTCTTTTTTCAGGAACTCTCTTTTCCAGTCACATCTCTTTTACAGCCACAGATGGGAGCCTTGCTCTCCAGGTGATGCTCCTATTGTATCAGGACAAGGTCCGCGGGTTCCTTTCAATAGTCCGACTCACTAACAATTACAGATGCTTTGTCTGCCCACACCTCGCCCTAGCTTATATGCTTCCTTGATTGGCTGCTCGTTTCTCTTCTCTCTGCCCCATTGTTTGCCTTTTCTCACTTTAGTCCAGATAAAATGCAGAGGTGACAACAGCCACACCATAGCCTGGGTGCCATGCTGTCTTGAGATTTCCTGAATGAATTGGACCCTCCCTTCTGAACTCAACCTCACTCGGGTTTTCAGACCTGTGAAGAACATAGTCACATTCTTTGCCAGAGCACATTGTTAATGTTTTCCAACTCAGTTTCCACTTTGAAATCTCGTGATGCCAGCTTTTACTGCTGGCCTGTCCCTTAGCATTCTAGCCTTGAGAGCACCCACCAGGAGCACCCATTAAGTTCTGCTTGCAGCATACTAAGGCAGTGCCAAACTCTTCCAAACTCTTCTCACAAGCCAGTTTCAAGAGCATCTGAACTACTGAAATACTGAAAAGTGGAGTTCACTGATAATGACTCCACCCAGTACCAATTTTACATATTAGTTGCTTTCTCACTCATGTTATAAACTGATAACAAGAAACAGAAGTTTATCTTGGCATATGATGTATGAGGATACAGTCATTCATGGCAGAGAAGGACTGGCCGCAGGTCAGGTGGCACCATGACATCAGGAGTGTGTCAGCTGCTTGCTCATATCTACAAGGGGTAGAAAGTGGTGTGGATATGACAGGTTGGGACCGACCAGGTACAATGTACACCAACAATTTATCCCCAGGGACTTCCGTCCTTCAGTAGCTCCTACCTCCTGAAGATTCCACAGCTGAGAGGCTGGAGAGGTGGCTCAGTGGTTAAGAGTACTTGTTGCTCTTCCAGAGGACCTAGGTTGCAGGTGGTTTCTATGTGGATCGTGGGTTCCCAGAATCCACACAGAGGCTCATAACCATTGGCTCCAGGGTATATGGCACATACAAACATGTAGGCAAAACACTTATATATAGGTTAAATAAGAGAAAAATATTCTCTAAAAGGTGGGGTTTTTGTTTGTTTTAAAGATTAAAGAGCCACCCAAGACGTTGCCCCAACGAACTGGGGACCAAGCATCCAAACATATGAGCTTACAGAAGAGATTTCACACTCACGACAGGATTCAGTACAAGTTACCTGGACAATCTACCGAGGTAATACTTACTTAGCAGAAGTCAGTTACTAGAAGATCTGAAGAAAAGCCAGAATTCTAAAATAGATTTTGAGGAAAATCAGGAGAGATGGGAAGGTGGCTGAGCCTAAAACTCTGGTCTGAGAGGTGGAGGTGGAGATGGGGGAGAAGAAGATGGAAATGGTGAAGACGGAGGTGGAAATAGAGTAGGAAATGACTCAGGTGAGGTTCAAATCCCAGAGGTGACAAGAACACAGAGAGAAAGAACTCTGGACGGAAGGTAGAGTGGGAGGAGGGGCCCCTCAGTGATTAACACCCACGGAAAGACCTGAGGATTGGGGGACTAAGGAATCATGAAGGTTCTGGTGTGCAGAGAAACAGAAGTGTTGTCATGGAAACCAAATGGCAGGAATTAACATGTGTGTGATAGGGAGGCAGCAAAGCAGATCTCTGACTCTGAGAAGCTTAATGAAGAAGGGAAGGACAGGGTAGTATTTGTGATTACAAGGATAATACTGCGCACTTCAAATCCCATTTGCTAATGTCAGGTCTACGTTTTTTTTGCTGGTGTCCTATAGATCCAGGGAAGAGAATTGGATTTACTTCTCTATGTTGTCATTGTGTTTCGTTTCTTATCTCCTTCATGGAAGTATAAGCATGAAAACAAAAATGGGCTTTACAGGCTCCACACCGAAAACTGATTCTAATACACACTGTGTGGCATGGAGATATGTTGAACAAAAGGATGAATGGATACATTTCTGAAAAGTAGTTTTATTCACTAAGTTAGTCATAAATTATACCCCTTCAACTCAATCAGTCTGCATATATTTTTTCTTTGCGTCTGTTACTTCAAAATGTAATTGTCAATGTAATGATGCCTAACGATACTCTGCTATACACATAGATGGCTGCTGAGGCCAGTTGTCATCAGAGAGGCTTCATCCGGCCACTGATGGGAACAGATGCAGACCCACAGACAAACAGGTGGAGCTCGGGAAATCCTGCAGAAGAGGGGAAAAAGGATTATAGGAGCCAGAGGGGTCAAGGACACCACAAGAAAACTCACAGAATCAACTAACCTGGGCTCACAGGGGCTTACAGAGACTGAGCTAACAATCAGGAAGCCTGCATGGGACTCACCTAAGCCCTCTGCATATATGTTAAGTTGTGTAGCTTGATTCTCTTGTGGGAACAAGGGCTGTGCTGTCTCTAACTCTTTTACTGGCTTTTGGGACGCTACCCCTCGTACTGGGTTGTCTTGTCCAGCCTTAACACATGAGGAGGTACTTAGCCTTACTGCAACTTGATATGGTATATTTTGTTGATACTCTTGAGAGACCTGCCCTTTCCTGAACAGAAATGGAGGAGCAGTAGATTAAAGGGTGGGAACAGAGGGGGTGGGTGGGGGGAGGAACTGGGAGGAGAGGAGGGAGGGAAAACTGTGACTGGGATGTAAAATAAATATATAAATAAATAAAGTTATTTTAAAAATGTAATTGTTAATTCATTTCCTTCAGAAGTATTTTCCTAAATTTTTAATGTTTGCATGTGTGTGTATGTGGAATATGTGCACTTATGAGTATGTGCATCCGTGAATATGTTTGTGAAGGCCAGGTCCTGGCTCTGTCATGTTCTATCTCCACTGAGCCATGACTCGAAGCCCGTATTTCCCAGCATTAATGCATTTAATGTAAATGAACCAATTATTCTGCCATGAAGTTTGAGAATGAAAACATCTTTCTCCTAGCTTTCTTGGCCTCTTCAGAGCATGAGGATCCCTGTAGTTTGAGGACCATCTTTGAAAAGTTGAGACATGCTGTAAGACTGCCAGTGGCCCTGCTGCCTGTTTAGACCCCATGCTTTCTGTTCTCACGCAAAGGTCAGGAATCTGGGCTGGGAACCTCTTCTTGAAGAAACAATGATTGCCTTCCTCCAGCTCTGAGCCCAGGAGACTCACCTTTGTCTTTGGAACAAGAAAGGAGGCACGGCCTCAGTCCTCTTCCACCTGCCCTTTAGGTCCACTGACTGCACCATGGAGTCCTCTCCAGTTCGGCTCTGATGAGCTGGAGAACTCTTCCTGCATAGACAGCATGTCCCAGGGCCGGTCAGGGATCCCTGGTTCCTTGTCTTGAATATGTTGTTCCAGGACTCACCCTGGGTGAGTGTCTGACTGAGCAGAGTGGAAGGAAACAGAAATGAAGAGATAAAAACAAACCCAGTGACATCTGAGAAGGGTTTTACTGATATTCCCGAAAAAGCTGTGGTTTGGAGGTTATGTGAAACAGATACAGAGTAAATAGAAGGAACAGTCTCTGTCTTCTCGATAGACTTCGTATAGGGAATCAATTTCTGCTTTCCAAAGGGCTATTGAATTTACATGATGATCTCACCTCTCTTGCATGTAGAATGGCTTTACTGAAGCATTCCATCTGTAGAAACTGAGAAAATACTAAGTAAACTGGTTCCTATGGGTGCCATTCATCTCCCTAACCTGTTTAAGAAGACTCTAAATTTGCTAACTGTGATGAAATTCAAGTGATGAGACTCTTCACTGAAAAGATAGTATAAGAACCTTAGCAAAACTGTCAGATACCTATCCCAGTAATGAAGGGCCAAGAAAAGCATTCTCAGGAGTTAGTGCAGACAAAGAAGGAAACTCCGATATCTCAGGACTTCGACAGTGCTGGTACAGAGGAAAACTGGACAGTCCACAAGAGCGGCAACCTTGAACAGAGGGACAAGACACGGAAATTCTTTTGACATCCATGTTTGTCCACTTATTTGAGTTTCTCATGGAGAGATGAAGACATCTTGCTTGACTCAAATTATAGCAACGCAACCGACTGTAATACATAGACACAATCCCTACTATTCTGTTTTCCTGCAGCCTGTTCACAGATACAGTCAAGATCACCGAGTGCAGAAGGAGTGTGGTCTTTGAAATCAGACCAGCAGCCTGAAATCATTAACGTCCACCTCCAGCATTCCCCCACCCCCACCCCGGGACTCCAGATACTCAATGCTATTTTTAGCATTGTTACTGTAACAAACTGTGATGGATGGGATTGAAGGTGGAAAGGTTCACTTTGGAGATCATTTCATGCCTCCTTCTGTTACTTGGCTCTGTTGCTTTGGAGGCGTAAGGCATGGTAGAAAAGGCCTGGGTCAGCCAGGAAACAAAGAAAAGAGAGGAAGTGACTGGAGACTCACTATTGCCTTCCAGTGCACACCTCCAAGTGCTAATTCTCTTCCCCTAGGCTCTGACTCCTAAAGGATACAGTGCTTCCTTCTGTCTGCTGCCCTTAAAGCATGGGCCACTGGGGGCCAGTTAAGATCCAAACTTAGGGTGACCAGCTTTATCAGCTGGTAAAGGTGCTCGCTGTCAAGTCTGATGACCTGATTTCATTTTCTGGAACCCACCCGTACAGTAGAAGGAAAGAAAACAGAAAATCTCCCTTGGACCTCCACACTTGTGCTGTGGCACACACTTGCCCATATTAATACACATATAGGTAAAGTAAGTAAGTGTCCTTTAAAAAATATCTAAACCATAGTATTCAATTTGCTCTTCCATAAGAAGAAAGGCTACTTTTTGCCTTTTACAGTTATGGGGAGATTAGGAAGAAATAGAGGCAAAGAATCTAAGACAATACACCGAATATAATAAATAAGTAATTGAGAATTTTACTTCCCTTGGTTTTACCTTTAATTGTTTCACAACAGACATTATAACACTATCCCAAGAAATACTACTACTACTACTACTACTACTACTACTAATAATAATAATAATAATAATAATACTAGAACCAATAAACTGTAAGAATGTTCTATTCTTTCCCTTTTTCTGGTATTTTGAGAACTATTCAGATGATAGTAACTGGCTATTGAAGAGGAGAAAAGTCTGGGATGTAGCTCAGGTAAAGGGTGCTTCCCCAGCACCCACAAGCTCTATTTTCACACCTAGAACTATATAAACAAATGAAAATAGACAACCAAGAAAAGGGTGAGAGAGTCAAGGTAAGAGCAATATGACGACCCTGGAACGTGCAAAGACCCACTCTATATTGTTTCTTCTTTATTTAGTTGTCAGCAAACTGTTCTTTTTATAGACGTGAAAAAAATGACATAAGGAATTTATATATTTCATTGTGGTGGAATTATTTCCTCGTGAGGATGTTCCATGTACATATTTCTGTTTTCATAAACGGCCGATGCTGGTTGATTCAGAATACCTTCAGTTTTCAGGAGACTCTTTTCTTCTGGAGTCCTTTCTCATCCACAAAGGCAGTGATAAAGTATAATTTAAATAATGCACCTTGGTTAGAACATAACAGAGGTTGACTTAAGGTACACTGACTTTGAAGTACATATGTATCTAGTATAAAGAATATGCATATTTACTAAATATGCATGTCTATTTTCCCAGAAGGTGCAACTTTGGCAAAATACATTCTAGTTTGAAAACTCTTCATGCTTAGGTCTGGCTGTGTTACAGCTTATATAATACTAATTAGGCACTAGCTTAGAGCTATGTATTAAAAAGCTGGCAAGATTTTCATCATATATCTGGAAGGGAAAAATAGTAAGATGATTATGCACATATTTAAGGCTATGAGAGAAATATCCATACCATTTGACAGTGAATCTACTCCATGATGTGAAAGAGAAGTAAGAAGATGCGGAGAGCTGACCAGACTCTGCCCTCGTTTTTAAAAATATTTTACTAAGCTTGATCATAAATATCCCACAAGATCCTGAGATTAAACAATAATAGCAATGAAACTTGCAGAGAGCCTTATTTCAGAGAGACTTCTGTTTGATGTCTGTTTTTGTAAAAGGAATGGAGATTCTTCAGTGTAAGGGACCATTTTACAGGGCTGACATTCAGACTGCAAAAGCTCCTAGTGTATACATGATCTTACTTTGGTATTTATTACATATAGTTCATGAATTTCTGGATATAGTCGACTTGCTATTTTTCACTGGTAGAACACTTACTGTATACTTAAATAATCTAAATTAATATTCAAAGAGATTATTAAATTTATAGTTTTGCCTTAACCTCTTAAGATTTTGAGTGCCAAATTTATCTTAAAATCTTTTTGTAAATATTAAGTAACTTGCTGATTGATCAAAAAAGTTCTTCATTAATATATATATTTTTTTTTGCTTTAGATAGGGTTCACATTGTTCCAGCTGGCCTTGAACTTGCTCTATAGTTGAGGATGGCCTTGGCCCTCATCTCCAAAGTGCTCAGATTACAGGTGTGTGTTGCCACACCCACTTCCAAGTACATTGAATTCCGGAAGTGTGTCTCTGTGTGTGTTCTATGTGCCTGCCTGCTCTGGACTGGTGACTTCTCTGCAGGCATGAGAACAAAGAAGCTGCTGTAGCTGATGCTAAAGCAGAGCGGGTGTCTGTGGTAAGAATCCTGGATTACCATCAGCTCCCGGCTCCCCTTGAACCTGTTTTGTTCCTTGCTTTCCCTTCCAGCCACCTTGACTTTGGACCTCTGCATGGCCTGCTCCCTCACTGGCTCTCAGCCCTTTCCTTTGCTGGTGTTACCATTCACATCACAGGTGAGTGCACTAGAGGTCACAAGGGAGACGAGAAGGGATCTTGATGGTTTCGATCTTGTCATAATTTTATTTAGGTGCACAGGACAGTCAGTCTATCATAAAGCATTTTTGTATAGTTCTTTGGAGAAAAATTAACGGGTCTATGTCTGGTGGTCTTATTGACATTTACACATAAAAGCTTAAATTAGAATGACAATTCTCATTGTCATTAGCAAACTCACCATTCATCGAGAGTCCACAGGGTAAATGCTAATGCCATTTCTCTAGTTTTCATTAGTGTTGACATACGGTATTAACATTTGTTGAAGACATTTATGAATCAGTACTTTTCTATATGAATGTGCTCACCCATTACAAAGGCATTAAAACAGTTTTCACTGTTTCACTTGTGTGCATGTATATCATATCTATGTAAATAAGAACAAAGGGCAAAGATGTAGCTAGTTATAAAACACTAACAACAATGAAGAGGTAACTCATATTCCAATGTCTACGCATGATGAAAGGCCACTCAGAGCATGACAAAGAGTTGTCAAAATGGCTCCAGAGGTAAAGACTCACATGGTGGAAGGAAAGAACCAATTCTTGCAAGTTTTCCTGACTTCCACACATGCACTGCAGCACACAGGCGTGCAAATAATGATTCTGGGGAATAGCTGCAAATCCTAATGTCTGGGCACTGTAAACACCACCTTACTCTGTCCCCTGTGGAAAACATTAGAATGTCTTTTTCTGCTTTGTTTTGTTTTTGTTTTTGTTTTTTCTTAACTCATCTGTAAGGGAAATAAAGTAACCTGCACTTTTCATTCCTTTTTGAATTTCTCGAACAAGCTCACCAATACAGGGTGAGAGGTTTCAGAAAGTAGAGATTGGGGTGTAAGTAAAGGGAAATGTTAAGACTCCTCTGTCCAGCTTAACCCCCAGAATGCCATGTATCCACCCCATTGCTTGACTGTGGATTCAGCTGTATTTTCTGGCTTCAGAACTCGTTTCTGGACAGATGTCTTATCCTCATCTATTAATGTGTCAATGTGGATGAGAAAACTGACTCTCATCTTAATCAAGATGTTTTCTTAACTCAAATGATATATGTCCTTTTTTATAATGGTTGATTCACTCTCTTCTTAAATTTGAGTTAGAAGCAACCCGCAAAGCTGTCCAAAGGTGAGAAGAAACATAAAAAGGCATTGTTTTATGTATTTTCCCCAAATTCTGCAGTGGAATGCATGCCAAACAATACGACTCTAAGCAAATCCCCTCGGTGCTAAGAGTTTTAGTGAGCACATGCCTAAGCCATTTGCATGCTAGGAGCAAATGCAGAGCACATGTTCTCAAACCCGTTCATGTGAGAGCAGCATGCACTCTAGAGCCAAGAATCTGAATGCTGGCCGGAAACGAGAGAGGGTGTAAAAAGTCCACATACAGAAATGTAACGCTTGTCTTTAATGTCTAAGCTCATTCCTTCCAACAATGGGAAATTGGTTTAATGAATGAGAAGGGAGTGGCTTGTTGCAGTTTGGCTGCCTGTGGCAGATTTTATAAAGCAGAAATATTCTTGCACTTCCAACAGTAATGAAAGCCACAAGGCAAGATTTCTGGTTTCATTTATCATCAAGATGATTAGGCTGTGGAGCAAATGCTTAAAATAATACCAAAGAGATTAAAAAAAAAAAACATTCATAGTCTTGGGGAAACCACCTATGCTAATTAATCCAAAAATAAGAAATACTAAAATTTATCCAGAAGAATATTGCTTATCTACTTCAAAGTTGACAGACGAGACGATGATGCATTCATGGCAGGCATGCTGTCCTGTTAGAATATTTGATTGGGAAATGTTATAATCAATAAAAATATTCTTACGTACTTACTTTACTTGTGTGTCGGCATGCCAGCCAGGGTGCACATGGGAGGGTCGAAAGGCTACTTTGAGGAGTGGATTCTCTCCTTCCACCACGGGTCCCCAGGGGCAGACTCAGGTTGTTAGGTTCACACAGCAAGAGTGTTTACCTGCTGAGCCATCTTGCTAGCCCCACAATACGATTTTTATTGTATATGGTAGAATCTGAAAGGATCTGGTTGTACAAGTCCAGGGATAAAGTTACAATCTGGGAAAGGGAATAGTCATCATGAATGAAACAGATTATCCTATACACAGAATGTTGCTGACTAATTTGGCTCAGTGCTACTCATTTTTGTTCCGTTTTATGTTGAGACATACTGCCAATAAACGTAGAATCACAGCTGTGTTTCTGGAGGTGGAGGTGGGGGGTGGGGGTGGGGAGGGGGCAATTACATTTACTCTGATCTGTGGAAAGAATCTCTCATCCCCTCTGATCATCTCAGTATTCAATGAGCAGCGGTGACATGGAAAACCAGCATGAGCTCAGGAAGAATCAAGTACCAGTTCCTGTTGGAGACAAAATACTTCCTTGAACTTGGAGCAAGTTGTGCAGCCCTGGAACATCAATCCTTTCTCTAACTGTGGGAATGGTACTATCCCTACCTTCTGGAATTGCAGCTGTAAAGATGGCATTGGATACCATGCTGCACACTAGGCACTCAGCAAATATTAGTTATTCTTTTTTGGTGAGCATGGGAAGACCGGATGATTATAAGCAAAGTAACTGAAGGGCATGCATTCCTGAAGGGAAATCATGGGAAATGTCTTCACATTTGATGGGCAGTGGGCCAAGTCGATGCACCATGGTTAGGGTGGATAAGGCAGCCTGCTGCCTCCTGTCTGTAGCACATTGCACCTTCTCTGTCAGTTTCTCTCCAGCAAGTTCAGTTCTCAGTGGTTCCAATTTCCTGCCCTTCAAAATAGCTCAAGTTAAACAAAACAAAAACAGAACAACACTGTTCTGAGAAGAGACGAACTTTAGCCCTAACACCCGATGCCAGGGGCCAACCTAAATTACACTGTGCAGATTCAAAGGCACTTTCCCACCACTGATTTACAATTAAATCATTATGTAAAGACACACCGATTTATGTTAAAATGTTCACGGCAGTGGGAGTGGTCAGGCTCTCATGGTTACTTCTTCAGGGTCACCACTTGGTGTGTAACACGTGGGGAGGGTCCTTTTTATTTTCACACGAAATAATGACAAATGATGACTCAGAAGTTCCCAAGCATATGAAACACTTCATCTAGCATCGATACTCACTATATGTTAAATATAGCAACTTACTGCGATACAGAAACGGGCGTCACAGTAAGAGGAAAAAATCACTTCAACCAACAACAGTAGCACATTTTCAAGAAAAAAATACGATTTTTTTCCCACCATTTTAGTTGTTCATGAGGGTGATTACACAGGTGTTGAGATTCACAGAATCTTTCATTCTTTTTAAATCCAATAGAGATACAGCATAAGTTAATTTTCAAACAGACCCTTGGATAAAGAAAAAGCAAAAGTGTCATTTATAAAACAATCCTTCAAGTTTAGATGTGAGAAACCTGGAAATCCTATAAGGAATGACTATCTGGAAAGGTTTAGAGAGCCCTTTCTGCTTCTGCTGAATGAAGTGCATTGTGAGCATGCAATCCATCTGTTGGAATTTTGTCACGTATGTTTATATTAGCAGCTGGTACCGATCAATGTAGAGATGAAAACTCCAAGCCCCATTGGCGTCATTATAAAGACACTGGGCATGTCACAAGCATCTGTTGACCACTGCCTATGTGTTAGCTGTTGAAGAAATGGTGATGAGTGTCTCCAGACTATAGGTTACACCAGCGTTTTCTTCATCTGAATAGTATATAACAATGAAAATTCTAATATAGTAGTTAAACTATGACATGATGTTTAGCTAGGAGCAGGTGACAGGTGGTTAATCCCTCTGGGTTGACTGGGACACAGGCCATCTGGGCTGCACAGAGGCCTTGATTGGACTGAGGACAGTTGTCTTCCTGCAGCCCGTGTGTTGTTCTCACGCCTGCAGTGTGGCAGAACCCTCACCTGCAATACTCAGTACTCCCTTTACTGGTCCCCAGGACTCCCTCACCATTCAATTCTTCCAAACAGTCGGACCTCTGCAGGGGGTAACTGATGTGGTTCTGTAGCCTTGGAAACCCTGATCTGCATTCTAGCTTCTGAAGAGTCTTTGGCTCTCCCACTGTACACAGTAATAAAGGCCCGGAAGTCTAATCGCTTCCCAGTAAAACCAATTGGACCAAACTATAAAGTTTTTCTTTCACGTTAACCCTAAACCAAATAAATATCCCTGAGAACTCTAACTGAGGGGCATACTGAAATGTGTTTCCAGCATTTCTTATCTTGTTGAGTTACATATAGACACAAAGGAAGACAAAGACAGCCCTGAGGAGATTGTTAGAAGATGAAATACATAAAAATTATTAAAATTAGAACTGTGTGCCTGTGTACAATCAACTAGACAAATTTAATACCAGTGCTTCCCCCAATGGAAAAGGAAATTAGTCATCAAAAGGATTCAGTAAAGGAGAGGTTATTTCCTACATAAAACATACTTTTTCTATTGCAGATGAGTAAGAACTTGGTCTCTGGACCCCAGTAGCCTAGAAATTAAGCCCTCCTTCACCATAGGGCAATCAAATGACCTGGGGCAAATTATTAATTCTTTCTAATATTTATTTATTTATTTTTATTTATTTATTTATTTTTTTGTTTTTTCGAGACAGGGTTTCTCTGTGTAGCTTTGCGCCTTTCCTGGAACTGGCTTTGTAGACCAGGCTGGCCTTGAACTCACAGAGATCCATCTGCCTCTGCCTTCTGAGTGCTGGGATTAAAGGCATGTGCCACCACCGCCCAGCTTCTAAGATTGATTTTTGTCAGCATTTAAAATAATCAAACTCTGTGGTAGCCTCTAAAATCTCCCATCATCCTTCCTTCCTGGAAGTGGCATACTTGGACAGTTCCTTCTTGTTGAGGGTAGGCTGACACCATGACTTTCTTCTGAACAATAAATCACAGATGAAACAGAGGGGGGAACTGGGGCTAAGTTATAGAAAGAGGGACGCTTCCTTCTTCAGAATCCATTCTCTTATTTATTTCAAATCTCTTGCCTTCCAAGGAGCAATGTGCCATGCTGGCAGCAGGCCTATTAAAATTCACAAGTGGGAAGCGACTAATGTCTCCAGGCAATAGCCAGGGAAGGCCTGAGATGTGACCACAGCCAAATGCGTAAGCATGAAGCAGGACCTTGCAAATGCTAGACCTATACCACTGAGTGACACTCAGCCGGAAAGCAGATTTTCTAAATCCTGATAATAGTAAACATGTGCCTAAGGCACCCAGCTAAACTGTCTTCCTAACTGACAGTGACTATGCGATTCTGAGTGTTGATAGCTTGGAACTGCCAAATCGGAGGGACTTTGCTGCAAAGCAGTGGGGCACCAAAACAAACTAGAGCAATAATAAGAACTCCGTTGGGCTGTTGTTTGACAAACAGAGCCTGAGCAGAGCAAGTCCACAGCCCAGTCACCAGTGACAACGGCTAGTCTTCTCTCCATTGGGAGGAACGAAAAGATCTTATTTTTAATATTGTGAGACAGAAGGAATTTAAGCAAAATCTTTAAACGCGAGTAACTTTGTTTTTTACATCTAATTCTTCCTCTTTTCAAGTTGTAACTTTGACTGCTAGAATTTTCTGAAATCATTCACTCTGTAAGAGGAGAAAACATGCAAAGGTTAATTGCACCATGTCAACCTTGTGAGATTGTCTAGAGGAGTCCGAGTTCAGAGACAACCGTAGTTGTCTAGATAACCCACAAAGCCCAACCCACATACACTGCCCAGTATTTTCAGTGACTCCCAGAGAAGCTAGCTATCTGTCAGGTTTTCTGTGTTAGAGACATAATTGTGGAAATCCATTCTTCTTATTCATTTCTAAGCCTCTCTGGGTGGGTTTTGATGATAGCCACATTACTTATGTGTTGTTGAATTCTGTCTGCAGACTTAAATTAATGAAGGTACCAGTATCTTCACAGAGTCATTCATTTCTCTAGACATCTCCTTGACAACCAAAGTCAAACGTTCAAAAGACCTACAGCTCTGGCAATGGAGCATTTGAGTATGACTTACTTCTCAAAAAGTAGGTCATGTTTCAGGAGAGGAATGCAGAACCGTCAGAGAGAATTACCCTTATCTTTCTCCATGTTTCCTGAACTCGTCCTTGTAGACAGGTGGAATACATTCCTTCGATATAAAATGGAAGAAAATGGGTATAACACCAGAATTTTTTAACCTCCCCCTTACTCTTTAAAGTGCAGTATCATTTTTAAAGTGCCGTAAAAGTCCGGCCACATGCCTAGGCTGTGATTCAGCTAGGACTGTGGCCAACTGGGGATTCTGCAGACATTAATGGCTCAGTTGCAATACTATTAAAAGGGCCAGGGCCTCTTCCTCCAGTAAGATTTTTATGCTTAGCTGATAAAGAGTGAAGGAAAGCTATTAGTGCACTTGACCTTTCCCAAAGAGGGCTGCAAAACGCAAAGGACAGATCCTGAAGATGTATGTCTGCCAAGTCCAGACATATTTAATTCAGCAGGCCAGCAGTGGCTCATCCTGAGAAATTCTGATTTGTTCTTAGTGGAACAGGCTTAAGCACTCCATGAGCAGCCATCTTAGAATAATATTGGCAAGAGAAGTGACTGTTTTACCCCTGTGTGTGTTAGATAAGTCAAACCCACACTCAGAGAGGCTATGGAGAGCAAAGGATGATGCCCACAAGCGCATCAGGGCTGCCTTTGACCCCATTTTTCTATGTGATCTTACACAAGTGTTAATCCTTTAAACTTTGAGTTGGAATACCAGAGTCAAGTGAGTCTAGGTTAAAAACAAAATACATAGATTTTGTGCTTTCTTCCAGCTTCTGGAATATGTAATTTTTATTAACATATACTAGTTTTATAAAAGAATGGGTCTTACGATATTTTTGTATACATATATATCATACCCTGATTTTTTCCACATTTTAAAAAAATGTTGAAATCATAATTTAATTATAACATTTTTCCTGTCCCTTTTCTCCCTCCAAGCCCCACCCCCACATTCTGCTTCCTCCTCTCCTACACATTGGTGGTCTCTTTTCTTACTAGTTGTTATTGCATGCATGTAAGTATATGTATGTATACACATGTATATTCCTAAATAGAACCTGTCCAGTCCATATAGTGTTACTTGTATGTATGTTTTCATGGAAGACAGTTTGGCACTGGACAACCAATTCCTACCTCATGTTCTTCTTTGTTATTTCTCTCTTTTTTGAAAAATTTGAGGCTTCTCATAGAAATAGATTAGATTACACAGTGCTTTAGCAACATGTGTATCCAGAATTCTAACACTTGCATATTTTTTTTTCTTGTCTCTTACTTTGGGTACGGCTTGTTCACAAGGTTAAACACACACACACACACACACACACACAGAGAGAGAGAGAGAGAGAGAGAGAGAGAGAGAGAGAGAGAGAGAGAGAGAGAGAGGGAGAGAGGGAGAGAGAGAGAGAGAGAGAGAGAGAGAGAGAGAGAGAGAGAGAGAGGGAGAGAGAGAGAAAGCTGCTAATAACTCATAGTATCTATTTCTTACAAAAAGAAAACATCATTCAAAGGAACACATTGACTTAACCTGGTTTGCAGCAGAGAAGTTAAAGGCTTAGCATGGCTCAGAGGGCTTCTTACCAATAGTCAGGAGGTGAGTGGAGGCAGTAGCTGAGAAGGGCATGGGAGATGGGCTGGGTGCCTCCTGGGCAATTAACCCTATAGGGCTGTACTCTAAGCTTAAGATGCCAAGGGAAGAAATGGTACCAAAAAGGTAGAGTGGTTAAAAGTACTGCCAAATCATTCAAAAGGCATAAAAGTGTCCAGTCACTGGTTCTCGGCAAAGGCTGAATATTTATTTCTTGAGAGACAGCCCAGTGTTTAAGAGCCCTTGCTGCTCTTCCAGAGGTCCCTGATTGAATTCCCAGCACCCACATGGCATCTCACTGTCATCTACAGCTTCAGTACCAGAGATTCAGCTCCTTCTTCTGACCTCTGAAGGTAACAGATATACATAGTGGTATATAAATATACATGCAGATAAAAATTCCATACATATAACAATAGAATAACTTAAAATACAATTTAAATAAAACTATATAAGCTCCCTAAGCGCCTATTGCCCACTGGAGTTGAGACTGAGATCTGGGGCTTGGTGATTCCCAGTGTGGATTTGAGAGCAGAAACTCCACTGTGGCCTGGGAGCTCAGCACAGCAAATTCTCAATTCCACTTTAGACTGTCTTCAGAAACTCGCTGGCAAGGCCCACCAACATGCATTCCTCAGGGTCCACCAGTGTCTGTAGGCTTATTAAGGTTTGGGAACTGCTCCAGGCCACCTAATCTTTCTTTCAGGTCACTTTTATGTTTTCCAAATGTATTGTTCCTTAGTCTCAGCATTTAAAATGTGCAATTTAAAAAAAAAAAAAACTTCCAAATGTTTTATTTCAAAAATGCCCCTGCAGCATAAGGGGAGTCCTGATGCCATTTGCAAAGGAATTTGTGCTTCTGATGCAGACTTTCCTTTTCATGGATGCTGTAAAAGGATCTTCAGGACTCCAAGGAATTTCTGCATTACCTTTTCAGATGGTGAATTTGGTGAAATGGGAATAGTTAAACTCAGACTCCCCTGTGGCAAGCTGGGCCAAAGCTGAAGTGGCATGAGAATAAAGGCGTTCTGCTGTGCCAGAAGAGTGCATTCCTATTTGGAGAGAGATTCTAGAGGTCTTCAAATGCCCAAGACTGGACTTCCGGTTTCCTAGGTCCTACAGATGGTGCATTCTGCTAAGGTCTTAGGGGACCTTTGACCTCATGGGCTCCATGATGATGGAGCTCATTATTACATGAATTGGTATGAATCGAAGACAGTTTTTTAATTAAATTTTTTCATTTATTTTACATACCAACCACAGTTTCCCTCTCTCCTCTCCTCCTGTTCCCTCCCCCCACTTCCTCCCATCTACCCTCCTCCCATTCACTCCTCCTCCATGCAGAAAGGGGCAGGCCTCCCATGGGAGTCAACCAAGTTTGTCATATCAAGTTGAGTCAGGACCAAGCTCCTCCCCCTGCATCAAGGCTGAGCTAGACATCCCAGCATGGGAAATAGGTCCCTAAAAGCCAGCTCATGCACCAGGGACCAGTCCTTATCCCACTGCTAGGGGCTCCACAAACAGACCAAGCTACACAACTGTCACCCACATGCAGAGGGCCTAGGTCGGTCCCATGCAGGCTCACTAACTGTCAGTCCAGAGTCCATGAGCTCCCACTAGCTCAGGTCAGGTGTCTCTGTGGGTTTCCCCATCATGATCTTGACCTTCCCTGGCTAAGACAGTTTTAAAATGTACTTAAGACAGCAGGAAACAAAGGACTGGATGTGAGCTTCAGCATCACAAAGGAACAAAGGATTGGATGTTAACTTTAGCATCACAGACAATGGAGATTTACTTAAAAAATGTACAAATATACAACTTGCAGGAGACAGTCTCTTCCGGTTCTAAGAAGCCAACAAGATTGCAGTCATCCTCTTCATATACACTTCTGTAAGTTGGAAGGTGTGTTTGTTCTGTGCTAATCCACCAGGCTTGGAATTTCTACCAGAAAATACACTGAAGATTGTTAGCAAAGAGAAACAGGATGACCACCTTCCCAGTTTGAGCATGTTGGAGAGTTGCTAACAGAGAAATGGAGAGGTATGACTCCCTTGTAATAAGTAGGTATGGAACCTTTTTCAGGTGGATGACTTGGCCAGTCTTGGCTTGCTTTTAAACCAAGGATCGTGTGTGGAATGTTAGTATGTAAACATACCTCACAGGGTGTTGGTGGAGAGCTAATCATAGATGTGTTTGCATCATGTGAGCAGCAAAGGGAGAAGACAGGTGTAGTTAGGTAGGCAACACCTCAGACTTCCTAACTGAATCAAATGGAATTAGAGATTCACAGGGTTGGGAGGGGAATGCAGAAATTAGGAAATGTCTCCAAGCTATGATGCAACTCTGACCCCAGGAGAGATTTCATTGCTGCAATTAAAAGCATCCTTGTAGTAGGATAAACATCAAATGAAAAACCTACACTCCTATTAACCATCAATTTAAGAGACAGTTAATGTTGCACATTGATACTGGCCAATAGGATCATACTTATGTATTAAGTGATAAATTTTGTATTTAATGATAAAAGAATGAGTGACATTTGCCAAATCACAAAGAAATAGCAAAAAAGTGAAGTCATAATTGTAGTATAAAGCTATTTTTTAATATTTCCCTTACTTCTATTTTTATGTATAGGTGTTTTCCCTGCATGTATGCACCATATATGTGCCTGGTGCCTATGGAGGCCAGCAGAGTATTGCATCCCTTGGAATTCGAGTTAAAAAATGGTTGTGAGCTGCCATGTGGGTGCTGGGATTCAAAGCCAGGTCCTCTGGAATAACAGCAAGTGCTCTTAATGGCTAAGCCATCTCTGCAGCCGTGTGTGAAGCTTTTGGTTTTAGACCGCTTATAAAAACCTTCTAAAGGCAGAGCTTCTAAGAAGTAAAAGAAGCAAAGTAGAACACATTTAGTCCCCCAGCTCAGCTTTGAGTTCTTGACTAGCAAAGGGCTTAGCAAATGGTCACTCAGTGGTGGGTTCTGACACACACTTACGATCTCATTAATGTCACTTAAGATGTGGACACATATAGAAACAAACTTTTGAGAATAGTTTTTATTTATCTTTGAAATCTCTGAAATATTCGGGATGAGGTACTTCACAATCTCCTCACTAACTGTAATTATTTAAACAAACAGATTATTATAAAAATTGAAAGGAAAAATTTCCCTAAAACAAGTATGAGAAGTAAAATCATATCTTTTCACGATCTTGGACAAATTATAGTTTGATTTAGTCACCTTCATAGGCTTCTTATTTGCTTACTTATTGTATTTCTCTTTAGAGGCTAGAATATACATTCTTAGTTTATGATAACTGTCTTGAGTTAGGATTGTATCTATTTTAGAACAATACAAGAGTCATATAATTCAATTTACCCCTTTCTAAATGGTTTAATTTTTAATATGTCTATATTGTTTACTTCACAATATATTACTAACTTTACTGATTTAAAGAGAAAAACTACTATTTTAAATTTTAAAATTGCATTGATTATTTATTTATTTATTCATTGGAGTTTTCCTTCATTCCCAAAGTAGCAGGGAAACAATTTCCCTTCACCCCTAATTTCCTTCTCATAACAAAGATCTGGTGGTCATGAGCTGTCTTGGAGTCCAGCTGAAAAGATCTTTATTTCATTTAATTTTTTTTCATTTAAAATTTGAACAATATTTTGCCAAATATGAAATTTTAGGTTGACTTTTTGGTAATAGAACTTTAAGACATTTTTTTACAACTTTTGCTATATACAATGAGAAATTGACTTTAATGTTGGTCCTCTGACTTTACTGTGGCTTTTTCATCTGACCTAAGGTTTTCCATGGTCTTTTCTTTTCAGGGAAGAATTGTATGACTTGTAGCTATTGTAGGATTTTCTTTGTATTTAATCTATATGGAGTTCTCTGAGTATCTTTGATTTGTGGCTTCGTGTCTTTCATTGATTTTGAAAACAAGTAACAACAAGTAAAGTCCTGTCTTTGTCTCTTCAGAAGACTCCATTCCCTACATTGTTTCTCCTCTGTGCTCATGACTGTTGTCCACACACATTAGACATTTCCTGTTGCTCTGCTCTCTCATGCTCTCTTGTCATCCTCTTGTAAGATTGCAGATTGCCTGTACTGATCTGTCAATGGGTTCTCTGATTCCTTTACTGAAGGGTCCAGCAATACAGAAATACAAAATTGTAAACCTACAAACAAAAATAAATAAAAGCTGACAGTCATCAGCTCTAAACGTTAGCTTCTAACAATGGCTCTCTGCTTACAGCCAGCTCCTCTGTCAACAGCCAGGGGTTAACTTTTAGCCCCCCTCGCCCCTTATAGCCAACAACTGCCTGGACCAAAGTTAACTTTTAATAGATGTTTCTATATGATTTCTAACATGCACCCCATTCCTGATGTTTCTATGTGACTCCTAGCATGCATCCCATGCCTGATGCTTTCCCCTTACTATAAAAGGGGGGGGGGGCAGAATCTGCCTCCATTGCCATAGCCTCAAAATTCAACTCTGTGGTTTCAGCTAGCTGATAAGCCTCTGTGCCCCGTGGTGATTTTTTTTTTTAAATTTCTTTTTCTTTTTTTTTCTGGAATAAAGTCTGCTTTTGGTTTAATAGGCTTGGTGGTCTGTCCCCCATTATTGTGTGACCCCAGACCCAACATTACTGAATGTAGTGATTTAACACCCCAACCCCAGTCACTTAACAACTACTAAAGAAGTCACAGCTTCTACTTTATATTCTCGTTTGGTTGTTTCTAGGTCTTTATTTTTCACTGAGGAAAATGTTCTTGTCATTTCATTTTTGTTTTCTTTGTAAACCATGTTTGATTACCTAAATAATCCAGAAAAAGACTTGTAGAATTTTTTTCTGCTTTGCTGTAATCAATTCTAGGACTACTTTCTCATCTTTAGAAATATTTTAAAATGCTGGATTTTGAAGAATTTTGTGACAGTGTTCACTTCCAGAGTTCTTCCTCAGGTTGTGAGTTATACAGTGGCGTTATTGATCATTGGCCTATCCACATCACAATTTCCATTTGTTCTCAAGGAATCAGACTTTAATAGGCATAATAACACATACATTTAGTCCCAGAACTTGGGGGCCTAAGATAGGAAGACAGAGAGTTCAAGGCTAGCCTGGGATACATAGTGAATTCACATAGTGAATTCTAGACAAATAGAATTTAAACTTGGCTCTGGAATTCAAGAACAGCTAAAATCTGTAAAAGTAGGACTGAAGTACAAACTTCAGGGAAGTCGAATAGTATTTGAAGTAGTTACTTAGATGACACAGCTGATAAGTTCCCATTTACAGATGCGATCTCAGGATCCCAAACAGAATCCTTTTTGTCTAACAGTGAATACACAAGCCATCCTTGCACTCTGCACGACATTCACACTCACAGATTGAGTCACAGCAATTAAAAGAGTGTACACATCTTCTCCACAGTACCGCTAATTTGGAAGAGTTGGAAACTACATCATAGTTCACATCTCTAAAAACCTTTATTTTTTTAGATGAAAACTTCAGCTAAAGTATAAGATATGTGTTGTTTCTGGCAATCAAACCATTGACTAGCATCTGAATTCTCTGTAGAGCCACAGATGACAACTAGTAACACGGCTTGCAGGCTTGCAAATTCCACTTGGTGCCTTTTGCATTATTTAATTATCATCTGGGCTTTCTCCACTGGCAATTGTTGTCCCACTCTGAGTTAAAACCATTCATGGTCTAACAGGAAAAAGTCTCCTACATTTCTAAACCTTGCCAAGTCATGACAAAACCATCTCAGGATAAGAGTAGCTGAAGAATGGTTAATTCTCAGAGGAGAGGGTATGATGATAGCAGTTTTAGTTTTCTCTGTGTTTTCTTGATTTCTGTAAGCACACTTTGAACAAAGGCTGTAGTTTGGTATTCCCCATAGGTCTGATGCAGAGCTAAGTGAAGATGAAGATGTAAACAGAAAACCTGGGAAAGAGACACAAGAGATTGCCCTTCCCCAACCCACCCCTGCCAAGTCCCACACCTTAAGGCCAAGGTGCAGATCACCAAGGCAAGAAGGAAGACCTAAAATAAGGATGAGTGAGCAATTGGGTGAATAAGCGTACACATCCTGAGCAAACTGTGTTTTACATCTCCAGTTTTACTTCTGTTTGGTGGTTATCCACTGCAGTACTCCACATACTTGAGAAGAGAAAAACACAATGTTTTCAGATGCTAAGCAAAGGCATCCTATGTAATTGATGCAATCATATCTGTAACTGGTTAAGAACATGTGGACTTGGGCCATGATGACTAAAGAAGCCATAGCTATTGTCCTTAGCCTTGATGTTCCAGTATAGTTTATCATTTTTTTAGGGTAGTGTGGTTCTCAACCTGTGGGTCCTGACCCACTTGGAGGACAAATGATCCTTTCACAGGTGTTGCCTCAAACCACCAGAAAACATAGATATTTATATCATGATTCATGAGAGTAGCAAAACTACAGTTATGAAATAGTAACAAATAATTTTATGATTGGAGGTCATCACAACATGAAGAACTGCATTAAAGGGCCACACAGCACTTCCACACAGGAAGGTTGAGAACTACTGTTTCAGGGCTTCACATAGAACCCTAGAAATAAGCTTAAAAATAATGCACAGAGTCCCCCCAACTGAATAGATTGTGGATGTAAGTCCTTGTAAAAATACTACGGCCTGGCACTCAATTGTGCTTTAAATATTTTAAACTTGGGTATTTAGTCATTGTTCCTAACCACTGTGAAATAGTTCTATTAAGATCTGAAGAGTAACCATCATTTTTAAATGAATGCATTTGAAGCATCAAGAGGAGCAGAAGACTAATAAATTTTGAGATTATCTTTTCGTGTTGTTTGCATAAACTGATTGGAGTGGGTAGAGGCATGGCTCCGTGTTTCAGAGCATATCCTGCTTTTGCAGAGGACCCCAGTTCATTTCCTAGCACTCACCTAGGGCAGTTCAAAATTGCCTGTAGCTCCAGCTCCAGGTGATCCACCACCCACTGCTGGCTCTGCAGGCACTGAGCTCATATGCACATACCCACATGCTTCTACATACATACACATAATTAAAAATAAAATACATACATACACATAATTAAAAATACAATATTAAAAACAGATTTGAAATCATTAGAAATTTTCTCCTTTCCCTTTCTGACTTTCTTTTTTATTGAAAATAGAGTCTTCTCTCATGCAACACATCCCAACCACAGTTTCCCTTCCCTTTGCTCTTCCTAGCCCCCCTCCCCCACACCCCATCCCCACCCACTCACCTCTCCCCCAGATTCACTCCCCTTCCATTTCCTCTTCAGAAAAGAACAGGCCTCAAAGAGATGACAGTCAAACAACAAATCAGGGCAAAAGCCCTCCTGCTGAGGCTGGACAAGGCGACCCAATAGGAGGAAATGAGTCTCAAGAGCAGGCAAGAGTCAGAGACACACCCATTCCCACTGTGAGGAGTCTCACAAAAACGCCAAGCTAACAGTCATTACTTATATGCAGAGGACCTGGTGCAGACCCATGCAGGCTCGGTGCTTGCCGTTCCAGTCTCTGTGAGCCTGTGTGAGCCTGTGTGAGCCCTGCTAAGTTGATTCAGTGGGCCATGTTCTCCTGGTGTCCTCCAACCCTCTGAGTCTTACAACAATCTTTCCTCCCCTTCTTCCACAGGGTTCCTCAATCTCCAAGGGGTGAGACCCAACGGAGACCTCCAGTTTAGACTCTCTCTCTCTCTGCATAATGTCTGGCTGAGGGTCTCTGCACCCACTCCCATCTGCTGCCAGAGGAAGCTTCTCTGATGACTGGAAAAGGCACTGATGTATAAGTAGAGCAGAATATCATTAGAAATAATTTCATTGATTTTTTTTTTTTTTTGCCAGTCCTCTTTGGTTCTACCCTAGGTTTCTGGGCTATCCCATCTCCGGTTCCTGGCATCCAGGCAGTGTAGGGCATGAACTACCTCTCAGAGTGAAGGCTTCAAGTTCAACCAGACATTGATTGTCCACTCCTACAAGTTCTGCACCACCACTGGCCCAGCACACCTTGCAGGTGGACAGATTGTAGATGGAGCGGTCTGTGGCTGAGCTGGTGTCCAGCTTTCTCTTTCTGTGGCCTGAGGAATACCTTCTCTCACCTTCCTGACTTTTTAAGTGGAGGCTTCTTAGCAAAATGGGGTGTCTTGAAATGATCGTCTTTCTTCACTAAGCACTTGTGGCAAATGTTCAGCTGAGCATGTGCCATTTAAACATTTCTGCAGAAACAATCTTAACAGCAGAAGAAACTGAAACTTAGCAGTCTTTCCAATAGTCCATATGCAGGTGGGCTGGAGGCTGAGATCCACTTCAGAACCCCCATCCAGGTACAGGAGAAACCCAGGTGAAGTGGGAGAGACTGTTTTTCACTGCTATGGTCACTTGCTTCCATCAGCGATTCTAGAAGTCATTTAATTAAACCTAAAGTGTCAGGCCCCACTAACATTTATTTGTTTAAGAAAGGAATTTGCTTTGTAGATCACATTGAACTTAAATCCTCAATCCTCCTGCCTCGGTCTCCTGAATACTGGGATTGGAAATGTATGTCCTATGCCAGTCTATGATCCATATTTATTTTACTCTAGATAACATTTCTAGGGTATGGATGGTAAAGGTTGTACAAGTTGTTTCTTGGAAACTTGGGGGCAGAAACAATTGAAACTATTGAGTCTTGTAACTGGGCTTGTGTATGCTTTGCAAGGGTGACCTTTCACATCAGATGACCGAAACACTGCTTACATATGGTGATATTATGTTCCCCAAAATATTGTGCACCCTAATAAACTTATCTGGGGTCAGAGAACAGAACAGCCACTAGATATAGAGGCCAGAAAATGGTGGCACACATGCCTTTAATCCTAACATTCCAGAGGCAGAGATCTGCCTGGATCTCTGTGAGTTCAAGGCCACACTGGAAACAACCAGGCATGGTAACAAGAGCCTTTAATCCCAGAAAGTGATGGCAGAAAGAAGAAAGGTATTTCGAGGAACTAGAGCTGGTTAAGCTGTCAGGCTTTTGAGAAGCAGCTCAGCTGAGATCCATTTAGATAAGGACTCAGAGGCTTCCAGTCTGAGGAAACAGGATCAGCTGAGGAATTGGAGAGGCGAGGTGGCTGTGGCTTGTTCTGCTTCTCTGATCTTCCAGCATTCACCCCAGTACCTGGCTCCAGGTTTGTTTTTATTAATAAGACCTTTTAAGATTCATGCTACATACAGATAATACTAAGCCACCATTTTCTGAACATGTACCATCTGATTGCATCATTGCTTCCATTCAATCAGCTTTCCCTGCATCATAGGACCTATTTCTTTGATCTATAAACTCCTAGCCCTTATCTTGAGGAGGCACATTTGAGCCATGCTCTTCCATCTCCAAATATCCAGCCACTTCATGACTATTCTTTCTCTTTTGCGACACTGAGTACTTCAGAGACTGTGCACTGTACTGTGGGGAAATTGGGCTCTGTTTGGTAGCATATGCAGCTCCTAATAGAACATAGCCTTTTATTTATAGAATGTTACATACAACCAGTTTGGGGAAACATTTTCCCTTCAGGCTCCAGTAAGCAACAGAGAGACAAATTCATGACCATTAACGCACACAGCTACAGGAAGGGTCCAGTTACTCATATGACACCCTCGGGACTTGAAGAAGGTCACCAGACACCAGCTAGCTTTCTCTCCATTTCTCCTCAGACTGATTGTTAATTTAGTTAAAAAGACATCTCCTTGGTAGCAGCAGCCCACAGGCAAATGCCTATTCAGGACTTGGATGAATGAATAAAACAGTTTAGCTGATGACTGAAGAACTAGTTCTCTGGGCAACTTTGCTCTAACCCTGGTCTTCCCACTGTGGCTTGCAGATCTCGAGAATGACTGTAGAATGCTGGGATTGCAACATGTAAAATTAGGAGGAACAGTTGGTGCGGGCTGGGCCACCTTCTTGTCTCTGTGGAGCACGCCATCCTTTAAGTTAGGGACGAACTGCCCGGCACCACCCAGGCTTTTATTCTTGTCTCACCTGCAAGCAATATTTTCTTGAAAAATTGATTTAACTTTGACTTCCCTTCCTTTTTTTGGTTTTCAAGAAGCTGACACATGTGTATAATGTGTCCTAGTCATTTTTACCAGGTTGTTCTTTTTCCTCCTCTTCCCACTTCAACTGATTCCCTCCTTTGCCCCAACAAGTCCTGTTTTACTTTCATGACTTTTTTCTTTTCTGTTCTTTCTCTCTTTCCTGTTTTTCAATGACTTTTGCTAAGATTGCTTACATGAACATACTGAAGCATGGGAAACTTAATACGGAGTAGAAAAACACCTCCTAGGTAGAATAGACTCTGGCCTAGGTAGGCACCACTCCTGGGAAGGTGGGTTCACTTTACACGATGCTAAAGAGATAATAATTATTCCTTCAAGGAGACACTGTACTTTTCCTCCCCAGAACCTCTGGCAGCCAGTGAAGTACCTAACTGGCCAGAGCCATACTGTATCATGAGTCTGAACAATTTTCTGAATAATTCAGAAAACTGAAACTTTTTTTTCCTATTTCTTTTCTAGGCATGCTTTCCTTAACCTTTGGGGCTTTACCCCCAACATTTGGGGCTTCCTTATTGTTTAACTAAACTCCTCCTTCCCACCACGCAGCTGCTTGCCCACAAGGTGCCTGACCTCCATGGTAACTTACATGTCTTTTTCTTTATCTCCTCCATCTGCACCCTCCAAGCAGCTGAAGAGGTTTTATAGCTTGCTTCCCTGGAAAGTTTTCTGTTAAATTCTAATAAGATTGTCTTTCAGCTTCTGCTTGAGTCTATTCTTAAATTCTTTTATCAATGAGATTAAGACCCCCAAGAGGGGGCCCTGATTTTGTCTGGATCATCACCAGCAGCTACAATATTAAAGAAAATGACTTCCCCTTCACCTGCAACCATTATGTGGCAAAAACTCCTGATGGTAGGGGCTCCGCATGGTTCCCCTACTGTCCCTTCCTGTTTTATCGTCGCTATTTCCATTGTCCTCAAGGTATATAAACCAGGGTGGGCTGATTTTCCAGGTCTCTCAGTTGTGATACAAGTGAAGTGTGACTAATCAGGATTCC
The DNA here is from genome assembly GCF_949786415.1 of Peromyscus eremicus. NCBI lineage: Eukaryota > Metazoa > Chordata > Mammalia > Rodentia > Cricetidae > Peromyscus > Peromyscus eremicus. The sequence continues at coordinate 30,628,247 of NC_081419.1, read as the reverse complement.
ATCTGCCCTAGTAGCCTTCCTCACCCTTGGGGACCAGCTTACAACGGCCCCTATGCTACATTTGTCCCTTGATGCCTATGTATGAGTAACGTGCTGGCTTCTTATGACTTGCTGCCTGGGACTGCAGTCTCTCTCACACAAGCCAGATAAGGGGTAACTAGTGCGTGATGAACTTGTTTCATAATAAGAGATTGAGAAGCAGGATCAATTTCAGGGAAGTTGGCCAAAGGTAGGATTATGTTTTAAAATCCATATTTGAAGGAAGGCTTCAGAAAGCAGCTTTAGATATCCAGGCATGCTCTGATGATTGAGGTTTGGGGGATTCAGAACCTGCCTTCTGCAATCCACATGGTGTCACCAGGGGGAAAGTGCCATGCTATTTTATGGGAGACAATTTACGACCTGCTGCCTGGGTCCTCCCTTGTCAACTTCCTCCCTGAATGTCTGCTTCAGAGCTGCAATCAACTGAGAAACTGCGGTATGATAGTCTTACTGTCTAAGAGTCATCTTGCTCTTAACATAGTTTTCACATCTTAAAAAGATTGAGGGAGTTCGAGTAAGTCATGAATGCCGTATTTTAATTTCACTGAATCAGATTCAATTTGGCAAAACAATGTGGGCTGGAAATTATTCTAGTAAACTCCCAGATTTAGTGAGCAGATAACCTCTCTTGTCAAAAAGGCCGGTCTTAACTGTAAATCTTGTGCTTGTAATAAGAGAACTATAGTAAAGTCTCGGGGCTCAGTAGCTATGGCAACTGCAGATTTCAGTCAATACCCTTTGGTCTTCACCATTAGATAATCATGTCTGATTGCTGCACATAATCCTTTTCCCCCAAGGAGATCAATACATTCTTGCTGAAATACTTCAAAGTATTCTACTCCCTAGAAATGCCTGGGGACTTTCTAGTAGTTACTCTCCTCATTGGTCAATAGTCTTACGTGAAAGCCGTGTGATGCTTGCATAAGCACCAGCATTGCCGAGCCGCAGTGATGATGTAACTCCTACTTATGTGTCTGTTTCTTTGCTAAGAGCATGGTCATGACTGGATATTTGTACATATGAACACACATCAAATACATACAAATAGTTCTGCACTGTGTATGCTGTGCATCAGCGTAATGCAGCTACATCTGAGTGTTAGAAGGTAAGAAAAAACTCAGGAGCAGGTGTTTTTAATAATAAAACTTTATTCTAGATAATGATCTAGAAACAATTGGTGGCAATTCTCACGAAACTGTCATCAACATCAATGTGAGGTAACAATGACATCGTTCTTGAATAGGTTGAACTAACATAAACAATGGGAAGTCAACGGGAGCAATGCAAGCTCATGCCTTAATTTGGTCATTTCTCATTCTACTTCCACCTTTTACTTAATGGTCATTCTATGGAATTCTCATTTTCTGTGAGACACTGATAGTACAATGTAGTTTGTAATCTTAAGAAACGTGCAGATCTTAGTTAGGAGGTACATAAAAAAATCACACATCAGAGCAGTGTGGTAAGTACAAATCCAAATCAAGATTCTGGGGTCTGTGTATGAGAGGTGGTTTTGTGCAGGAGAAATCAGGGAGGACATCAAGGAAGAGGTAGCCACTGATCTGGGTCAGGGCATGAGAAAAACTACAGCATAAGCGTGGAGTAGGGGTGGTCTTAGAGGAGAGGTTAGTGTGCATAAAGGCTAGAGCTGACCCTCTGTGCAGCCATGGATGTAAGGGTGAGATTCTGAGAGAGCATTTGACAAGATGATATGGGGCTATTGCATCACCTAGGAATATTTAGAAAAGCCAAGACAAACAAATGACTTTCCATAACATTACAAAAGAGAAATTAAATATATTTCTGGTCTGTTTTTTTTTTTTTGACTTCTAAAAATAATCTCTTTTTTATCCTGAAATGCTAGTCCATTTTTCACAAAACTTAGTTTTATTTGTTTTGCTTGCATTTGTTTCTTCTGTGTAGCATGTGCATACGGTGCCTGTGGAGGAGAGAAGAAGGTGTTGTGTCCCCTGTACTGAAGTCACAGATGATTGTGAGCCACCGTGTGGGTGCTAGGAATTGAACTCAGGACCTGTGGAAGAGAATTTAGTGCTCTTACCACTGAACCATTGCTCTAGCCTCATGAAATGCTAAAACATTTTAACTAAGTAATAAGAGGGGAAACAACTGATATTTACCTGTTTATTACAATAATATTTAGTAATAACCTAATCTTTGTTTTTCTTCTTTTTAACAAGGTGTGTTGAAGGCAGTTAGGAGGGAAAGAAGAGAAAATCTCAGAGCAATGAGCCTGAAAGATGCCTGCTGTACTTAAGGACTCCAGGAGACCAGTGTGGCTGGGACGCAGAAGGGACAAGCCAGAGCTTGTAGAGTTGGGCACCATTATGAAGAATGGCCTTTCTTTCAGAAGCCGTGGAGTCTTCCAGGGTCACTGAGAGAGGACCTTGAGCGGTGTGTGTTTTAGCAGAGTTTTCTTGGCTGCTGTGTTGGCAGGCACAGGGACAGTCAGATGCTATCAGAAGGGGCCAGGGAAGAAAGGGGAGCGGTGTGAACTGGAGAAGTGCTGGAGAAAGGCAGGAGGTGTGATCACTGAACTTCTTCATGTCTTCTAAGGGAAGGCTTGGCTAGACAGCTGAAGAACGGGAGAGAGGGGGTGGAGAGAGTATGCAAGAATAACCCTAAGGCTGTTTGTCTGAGGAACTGGAGGGAGAAGGTCATTAACAGAAACTGGGGAACTGATGAGGAAGAGTGTGCTTAGGTCAGGCTCGTGGCATGAGTGATGTGGTTTCAGTTTAGGATACATTAACCCTCAAACACCTATGAATGGAGGGAGCAGTTAGATAGGTACATGTAAGACTAGGCATTGCGACATGAAGGCTGTTGGTGATATAACAGATCAAGGTTAAGTAAAGTGAAGTTTACTGATTACAGCAGACTTGACTCCATTAAAATGGTAAGTTCAGTATCTGCCTGATACTGCAAGACAGGTAAATAATTATCTTAGGATTTTTTGAAAGGATGGTACCCAGGATAAAAGAAGGACATGTCTACCTTTCCCCTGTCAAAATGGGACTATTGGTGGAGCAAGCATCGAGTTATATGGAGCACACCAGCACACCGGAGTGATGCTGGCATTGTGGACAACCTCGAGCATGAGTTGCCAGTACTTGCTGTGAGATGGGAAGGATTGGTATATTCATACTGGAAAGGATAGCTTGCCATAGGGACCTGGTATCTGAATGAACTTTCAGTAAAAGTTAGAGGTGTCCAGAGATTAAAAGTTGAGAAGCAGTAAGACATTTTTCACTCCCATCAAGGAAATACAGAAAGAAATTTCAGAAGCTGAAATTTCTGATGAGTAAGCCAAATACTGACCATTCTCCTGAGTTCACCTGCTATTGACTTACACTTACTGTACAATCTCACTGCATACATGAATGATGACTTTTAAATGAGCTTAGGGACCTTTTGGCTGACAGGTGGAGACTCATTTGGGTGGGTGGTAGAGGAAATCAATAATGCTCAAAACATGGTTTCAAATCTCTCTCTCTTTTTTTGAGACAGGGTTTCTCTATGTAGTTTTGGTGCCTGTTCTGGAGCTCACTCTGTAGCCCAGGCTGGCCTCGAACTCACAGAGATTCGCCTGGCTCTGCCTCCTGAGTGCTGGGATTAAAGGCATGTACCACTGCCGCCCTACCTCAAATCTATTTTTTAAATTACAGTTTTATAAATTGTAAGTGTGCAAGGGAGAGAGATAGAGATAAATAGACAGAGACATGGATAGATAGAGATAGATAGAACATGTATGTAGAGGTTGTAGAGGTATGAGGACATCTGGGGAGCGGACATGGGGGGGTCAGTTCTCTCCTTCTACCATATGGGTCCCAGGAATTGAACTCTGGTATCAGACTTGATATCAAGCACCTTCTCTGTTGCTGTGGTAAAATATTCTGACCAAAACAACTTGCGCAGGGAAGGGCTCATACTTGCTGGTGACAGTCCACCATTGAGGGAAGATAGCAGGAACTTGAAACAGAAACCACTGAGGAATATTTCTTGCTGGTATGCCCTCTGGTTCACTAAAGCTCAAGGATGCTCAACTAGGCTTCCTTGTATAGTCCAGGACTAGCTCCCCAGGAAATTATAGGCCTACAGTAGGCTGGGCCTTCCATCATTATCAGTCAAGATAGGCTCTCATAGGCATGGCCACAGATGAACTTGATAAAGACAATAACTCAATCAAGACTCCTTTCTCAGGTGATCTGGGCTGTGTCAAGATGACAGTTAATGCTGACTAGAGTACTCACTGAGCAATACCACCAGCCCAAATATACGTACATACATTTATACATACATTTTTATATACACACATACATTTATATATGTATACACATATATATGTATACACACAACACACACACACACACACACACACACACACATATTACTAAGTTCACTGACAGCATCTGCCTGTCGGAAGGCAGTGATGGTTCTCGTTACCTGGTTATGCCTAATCTCATGTCTGACACTGATTCAGCCACTCTGTTTTGTCTTTATGGGGAAGAAACTTGAATGTATATATTGCAAGAACCAACTTGTGTTAACAGTTCTGGGCCCAAGTGATCTTGCCTCAGGCTCTGGGAGAGACGAAGAGCAACACAAAGGGATTGTTGTCTCCACATGAGACACATGATTCCAGCATGAGATTCCAGGGAAGGCGTTTGATTTCAGTGGAAAGAGTGATGGAGCAGGGTTTATGTTCAAGTAGAAATGTCAGGAGTTGCTATGGAAACATCTCAGGCAGGTTGCTTGGTGTGATGAGCAAGAACCATGGAATACAAGTAACACAAGTGCCTCTGAAGATTCTCAGAAATTTTCTATAAAAACAGAACTTCATATAGCTAGTAGGGAGAAAATCGGAACCATTGAGATTCGGCCACCAATATCAAATAGCCATGTTAACATTGACCGCTATGACTTCTCGTAGGATCCCAGCACGAAAAGAAGCAGGCACTGGCTCTAAAGTGGCCTCTGTTACAAGGTGTGTTAAAGGGGAACTGGAAGTTTCTGTACTGTATTTGCTCACACACCAGACAGTCTCACTGGGAAGATACAGGCTCTGTGGTGTCCACTGTGTATTATGTGGGGAAATCTCACGTCATAAATGAATGACGACTTTCACAGTCTCCTTTTCAACTTAACGATATGTATAAACTTCCCCAAATAAAGTAGGCAGTTTTAGTGAGAGAAAAATGCCATATTGAGGAGATATTGATTAAACTATGAAAATTTTGTTATGTACTAGGTATAAGCTTGGGGAACCTATTATATAGCATGATTATCTATAACATGATTATATTACATAGCAATATGTTTAAATTTTCTGAGAAAGGAGAAATGTTCTCAACACACACACACACACACACACACACACACACACACACACACACATGACTATGTGTGCTAACAGACATTTTTATTTGCTGGATTATGGCAGAAATTTTATATTTATATAAAAGTATCACATTGTGTACCTTCAGCATACTCAATATTTGTTTGTCAATTATGCCTCAATGAAAGTGGAGACAAATCCCGTGGTACCTTCCTTGCCCTGGTCAGGATCAGCCTGAGTCAGCAGATTGCTGTGTGCTCTCTTTGAGGAGAGAGGTTTTGGCTCTGCTACACTTGTGTTTAGATGTAAGTGACCTCAAGAAGTTTATAGCAAGGATAAGGAAATGAAAACAAAACAAAAAACAAAACAAATCATACACGGAGGAGAAGTTAAATGGCGAGAATTTGTGTACTACCAGCTCAAAAGTGGCATAAATGTCAGTCAAACCTTCTGTTGCTGTCCAGCCTGAAATCTTGACTTCAGTTCAAACTGTAGCAGAAGATGATCTAATAATCCGCAATAAGCATCAGCTCTTCCTTTTTTTTTAATTATAAAAGAAAGTATTTAATTGGGGCTTGCTTACAATTTCAGAGGTTTAGTTCATTATCGTCATAATGGGGAGCATGACCCGACTCAGGCAGACATGGTACTGGAGAAGTAGCTGAGAATTCTACATTCGGATCCCCAGGTGAAAGGAAGAGAGACACACTGGGCCTGGCTTGGACTTTTGAAACCTCAAAGCACCCACCCCCTCAGCACACACACACACACACACACACACACACACCCCGCAGTGACACACTTCCTCCGACAAGACCACATGCCCTAATCCTTCTCAAGTAGTGCCACTTCCTGATGACTAAGCATTCAAATTTGAACCTGTGGGGCCTTTCTTTCTTTCTTTCTTTCTTTCTTTCTTTCTTTCTTTCTTTCTTTCTTTCTTTCTTTCTCTCTCTCTCTCTCTCTCTCTCTCTCTCTCTCTCTCTCTCTCTCTTTCTTTCTTTCCTTCTTTCTTTCAGTGCTGAATGCTGTTTATTGAAGGAGGGAGGAGGTCTTAAATACAGGCTTACAGCACAATGGGAGAACCCCGGAGGGCAGAAGTTCGCTAAGGACGTTTTACAATCTTGCATCTAAGCTGTTAACGCCCATTATGTAGGATACACAGACAAGGAACTTCCCTTAAGCATTCAGGAGGGTGGAACCCGGCAGGGAATTAGCATAGGAAGGATATCAAGGTCAAGGTCAGCACGCAAGGCAACAGTTACCCAAAACAGGGGCCAGGGCCAACAGGGGCCAGGGCCCGACAGGTCCCCCTTTTACTAACAAATGTCAGCTCTTCCTTTATACACATATACACAGGTGTGTACACATATGTGCATGCTTTAGTTGCTTTGAGTGTATTAAGGTTAACTTTTTTGTCCCGGCGTGTCACAGTGAGAGAGGTGGTAACTTACTAAGAGGTGGCACTTAGCAGAAGGTGATCAGGTCATGGGGGCCCTGCCCTTGGAAGTAATTGGTGCAGTCCTCATGGGGCCCTAGTTGGTCTCTGTAAGAAAAGGTTGTCACAAAAGACTATTGAATGAATCTCTCCGGCTGTTACATGGATTCTGTCACAAGGCCATTTCTTATATCGGGAAGCACTCCAACAGGCTCTGACTAGAGGCAGAGCATGTGTTGGTGTTGTTCTCCTGAACTTCCAGAACATTTGGATACGTAAATTTTTTTTTCTTTACAAAGTCCCCAGCCTTGGTTATTTTGTTACGGTAACAGAAAACATACATTCATGTATGTGTATAGACATGTTCATGTAGATATGTTTCTATGCATATAAAAATTTATATTGCTCAGTGAAGAGAGGCTTATATTTGAAAGGTAACATTTGCATTAACAATGTGAAAACAATATATGAAATAACTCAAATATACTTTAAAGTAGTGGTTCTCAACCTTCCTAATGCACACCCCTTTAATAGAGTTTCTCACCTTGTGATGACCCCCCAACCATAAAATTATTTTTGTTGTTATTTCGTAACTGTAATTTTGCTACTGTTATGAATTGTAATGTAAATACCTGTGTTTCTGATGATCTTAGGCAACCGCTGTGAAAGGATCGTTGGATCCCCTACGGGGTCATGACCCACAGGTTGAGAACCACCGACTTAAAGACTATTTACTTGTTGCATTCCAGGGAAATCCTGAAGTCCAAGTAGCTTTCTAAGTGGATGCTGGCTTCACGTTTTGCACAGTAAGGAGGGTGGGTTATGTGTTTTTGTGGTTTGGCCAGGGTAGTGGTATTTGTCTGTAATTGCTACGAAACTTTCGGTTGAAGGCTCTTCTAGTTTTCATGCCTGTGGCTCAGGTCTGTTGGTGCAATCACATCTAATAACTGTGAGGGCAGGACTGGAGCGAGCTGTTTTTGCCAGCCCTGTGGTTTGTCGGTTAGTCACGGTTCAGAGGGAAGGGAGGGAAGACAGAAGGACAAGAAGAAAAGGCAAGAAAAAAATGTGTGTGGGTGGGAGTAAAATGTGGCCAGAGTCAAGGGCAACAGTGAAACTGAGACTCTACCCATCTGCTCCAGCTGTTGTAGGGCATACTATTATCTATATTTTTGTTAGTATCTAATGGAGAAGCACATATGCTAGGTTGCATGTCATTTTCTTAAAGATAAGATGAAATTCTCACAGAATTGCCTTAGAGTTTAACATGGCTTCCATGTTCCTCTGCCTCAAGACTGCTTCCTGGTTAAATATCTAGAGGTGAGTTAAGGAGCATCAGGAGTCAGTTTATCGTCCCCCACGCTGGATTAGAATTCCTGCTACATAGCCTTCACTTTTTTGAAAGTCTGTTTCCTTGGCTCCTCGGATACCCTGTGCTTGTGTGTTGTGTTGAGATGCAGTCCTTTCCAGTGTCAGATCCACTATTTCAGAGACGTGTAAGACAGACAATCACATTTAGCAGTGACGGCACCATTTCAAATGGCTGGTCCAGTTGTTGTTTTCTAAAATAGATGTTTAGTGCTGCTTGGGTGCTGGTCCTGGAGCCAACTAACAGACAAGGGCTGAGGACAAGCGAGGATGTGCTCATTGCTAAGTGGAAAGGTCAGAGTTCTGTGCTGGGAAGGGATCATCCAAAGGTGCAGGAGGAAGGAGTGGCTGTTTGGGAAATTATTGCTCACTGCACAGGTTGCCTGTAATATGATTTTTGTTACATACTGTGCTGAAATGAAAAACCCACAAATGGTTTCCCCACGTCTCATAATATTAACTACTCACATTGGCCACAAGCCACTTGACTTTAATGGATTATCTGGCTTGGGCAGTTGGAAAAAAAAAATCCACTTCTACCTCTTAGAGGACTCCCTGACTTACTATCACTGTGAAGTTCTTGCCACAGTGTGATCAGAAACACACTTTTTTTTTCTGTTCCAGATTTGTGTCTACTCCTTGAACTCACTGTAATCCAATCTAAAACCACTTACGAAGCAGCTTCCTGTGTTAGGCAGGTGAAGTGCCAGCTCCTGGAGGCACAAAGATAATAATCTAGGCCATTTTACCACCCATTGCAACAGCATCTGGAGAACACAGACGAATCCAAAAACAGCTACGGTAAGCAGCATGACGCACTGACTTCAGCCTGATGGAGACCCTCCCTGCCCTGGGCTCTGTGTTCCATCCCGTCTCACAAGCACTTGCTGATCATGTGGGTGTGTGTGTGTACTACAGATGTTCTTTGAATTCATGTGGTCCAAAAAAGGGGCTGGAGTGCTTTGCAGCTTCCAGGAGGACACTGAGAAGTAGGAGCTGGCGAGTGGCGCTGAGATGTTACGTCCCTGAGAGAAGCCCCGAGCCTGTTGTCAAATGCGTCACTTTCTCTACAAAGGAGACGCTCTGAAGTGAAGCGGCAGTGTACTGTAGTGTGTTCAGAACTCATTTGTGGCATCTCTGTTGCCTGTGCGTGTAAATGGAATGGCGGATTTAGCTGGCTTTCTCCTATTTTTATGTACTAACAGTTGAGAATGTTAAAATGTGGAGGTAGGGGCAGAGACTAGGTGGGGACAGATGGGGGTTAGCCTGGCTGGAGAGGACAGTAAGCTTCTGTTTGTAGGTCTTTCATTTTGAAACTATCCTAGGGGTTCCGCCCTATAACCTTGTTCTCAACTTGATGCCGTTTATCTTTATTATTTTGATTTTACGTGTGTGGCGGTTTTGCCGCATTCTATCTGTGTACCATGGCGTGCAGTGTCTGTGGAGGCCAAAGAGGATATTGAATACCCTGAACCTTGAGCTACAGACCTTTGTGCTGGGAGTCAAAGCCAGGTCCTCTAGAAGAGCAGCCAGTGATCTTAACGGCCGAGCCATCTCGCTAGCCCCGATCCTGTCATTTTTGAGAGACAATGCTGAAATTATAAAATGTGATATGAATATAATAAAATATTTATTTATTTATTCATTTTGGTTTTTTCCGAGTGTAGTTTCTCTGTGCAGTTTTGGTGCCTATCCTGGATCTCGCTCTGTAGACCAGGCTGGCCTTGAACTCACAAAGATCTGCCTGGCTCTGCCTCCCAAGTGCTGGGATTAAAGGTGTGCGCCACCACTGTCTGGCTCTAAAATATTTATTTATAAGTAAACTGTAGCTACTTTTTTTCCTGTGGGGGAGTTGGTTACATCAATCCAGAGATAAATTCACATGGTTACTTTTCTCTGTAGGGACTTGCAGGGGGAGAGAAAAAGGTCATACAGTGTTCTTTGAGTTCACCCTCCAAGCATCAAGGTGCAAGAGGGTCAAACCCTGCCACTGTGTTTTACAGAGAGCTGATGCCCTGGGGTTTCTGCAAGTATATTCATGCTCTTCACCTCTGACTCCAGCATCTTGCTGTTGTTGAACTGTTGTTATCTCAAGCCTCAAGGCTTCTCTTTTCTCTCTGCCCTGGCTTCCAGTCAAATGCTGAGCTCACCATTCTTTATTTTGCCCCTACAGTTTCCCTGCCCTTCATTCACGGGAGGCAGCTGTGCGTTTAGGACAAACACTGGAACTTGATGTTATGTAGCAAAGAAAATGGGCACACACAACAAAGACAGCTTCAAATTTGAGTGTGAGGTGATTTCTTATCCCGAAAATAACCGCGTTGCGGCTTTTTCCAAATCAAGACCTCCACCTGTCTTCCTTCCTTGTGGACTTAACCACTTTTTACATTTGAATTCCAAGTGCTATAAGTAACATTCACTTTGATATTCAGAAAAATGCAGCTCTCTTCGGCACAGGAAATTCTGTGTCTTAGCACACAGTCCGTGCATAATTGGGAAAAGTGGGCTTTCTGCTGTGGTTCGGCAGAATGCTTTATAAATGCCAGCTGGGTCAAGGTTAGGAGTGTTGTTCAAGTCCTTGTCTTTCTGGCCACTTGTTATAGCAGTTACTTTTAGGGTTTGTTTTTCTTGTATTCTCTCTCTCTCTCTCTCTCTCTCTCTCTCTCTCTCTCTCTCTCTCTCTCTCCCTCCGTGTGTGCGTGTGTGAATATGGGCATACATATGTCACAGTGCACATGTGTAAGTCAGAAGACGGCTCACATCCCAGTCCTCTTTTTCTGTCTTGTTTGAGATGGTCCCACGTTTTCTTTTCTTCCTACTGTAGACTCCAGGCTGCCTGACCTGCAAAGGCATCACACCCATCTCCCCTTAGGAGTGCTGGGATTGCAGATGTACCCACTGCCACATCTGGCTCTAGGGGGATTCTGGGGTTCAAACTCAGGCCCCCATGCTTACACAGCCAGTGTTTTATCTACTGAGCAATCTCCTCAGCTCACATATCTGTTATTGAAATGTGGAGTATGGGACTAAAATGCTGGATTTATTAATTCCTGGCCTGTAGGTTACTGTTACTATGCACTATCGTTTGAATATAAAATGTCTCCCAGAAGCTCATGTGTTTGAACTCTTGGTCTTCAGCTAATGATGTTGTATTGAGAGATGGGTCCTAGGTGGAGGAAATGGGTCAGTAGGAAGGGTGGCCTTACGGGGCATAGCCTGGCTGTGGTTTCCACCAGAGTGTTCTCTGCCTTCTGCTCTTTTGATGTATACACAAGTCACCACTCTGGTGTGTGCACACTCCCACTACTTCAGCTGTCATTCACTCATCTCCTGCCATGGTAGGCTATTCCTGCTCAGACATAGGCCAAGATAATCCGTTCCTCCCTGAAATTGCTTTTTGCCAGATAGTTGGCCCTGGCATGAGAAAAGGAACTAACACACACTGTGATTTACTTCATTTGCTATCATGTAATTCACTTATACATATAATTCCTAAGTATATCTCACCAATCAATAGGGATATTTTCTGGCATATGTATTGTGAGACTATTTTACCACCATGTGAATAGCCTAAATGTATTTGCAAGAGTTTTGTTGATGGCTTATTACAAATCTAGGCTATATTATAATCTTATGGGGCCATTGTCATACTTGTGGTTCATTGATGACTAAGATGTCATTATATCACATATAAATGTGTGTCTGTGTGTGTTCATTAACCTGGGTAGTTATTCATTTCAGAACTTTTTGGTATTTTGAGTAAATATTCCTACACAGTATCATTTTTTCCTAGTCTAAAGGATTTAATTTAATGTCTTTAATTTATTTATTTTTGTTTTTTAAATTTTGTGTATATATGTGAGGGAGCAGGTACCCAGAGAGTCCAGAAGAGGACATTAGGTCCCTAAAGTTGGCATTGCAGACAGTTGTGAGCTGGCTGACATTGGGCTGAGAACTGAACCCAGGGCTTCTGCAAGAGCAGCGTAACTCTTAACTGCTAAGTCATCTTTCTAGTCCCTGAATGTTGTTTCAAATTAGATGAAGATTGATTCTATCAATATCTTCAATAAAACACAAAATAAGTGGATGGAGGTGAGGGGTAGGGGGAGGTGGGGGGGGAGAAGTGGGAGGAGAGGAAGGAGGGGAAATTTTCGTGGGAAGTAAAATTTTTAAAAAGTTGCAAAATATAAAATTCTTGATTGATAAGCTTTGTTCTAGCACTTTAAAATGTTGACCCACTGTCTTCTTTGGTTTATTTTTATGAGAATCATGAAATCTCATCTTCACTTTGTTAGGCCTCTGTATTCTCTGGCTGTTTTTGAGATATCCTCTTTATCACTGGTTTGATCAGCTTGATTATGACATACATTGCAGTAAACTTTAGAAGCTTTTTGTTCTTTAGGTATGACGAGTCCTTGTATATATGAATTTTTACTTTGAGATTTATGCAGATTTTCATTCTAGATTTCAGTTCTCCTTGGGAATTGGTTTGGATTTATTTTTTAGTAGTGTAAATGGCCAAACACCCTTTGCTGTTTTGGAAGAGATATTTCATGTTTACCTCCCATTATTATGCAAAAATCCATAATAGACATTTATTCTTTAAAATGTGTTTAATATTTTAGATTTTCATATAATATATTTTGATCCATCCCTCCAACTTCATCCAACTTCACATTCTTTCTTTAAAAAAAAAGCAGGAACACACACACCATGGAGTGTGTTTTGTGTTGGTCAAATATTCCCGAGCATGAGGCCTGCCCTGGAGTGCAGTTGACAGAACCAGTGTTACTCCATTGAAGAAAACTGGTTTCCCTCTCCCAGCAGTTATCAATTGCAAACAAATTCTTGGTTAGGAGTGGGACTTTGTGTCCATCTCCTTTCTTCCCCTCTCCTTGCTGGGATTTTATTGGCCTTGAACTTAGGCATGCTGTCATCATCTCAACGGCTTCACATGTGTATCAATTCTGTTGTGTCTGGAAAGGCTGTTTCCTTGGAGTTGCAGACTACCTCTAGCTCTTAAAATCTTTCTTCCTTGAGTCTTGAGGGTAGGGGTGTGATAAAGACTCCTGTTTAGAAAGAGACTGAAGAAGACACCAGAAGATGGACGGATTTCCCATGCTCATGATAGACATTCTTGTGTTAACTTGACCTCGGGCTTCCTGTTAAGCCACCAGCTCTTTTTCTTTATGGGTTGGATCTTTTGAGACAGAGTCCTATAGTCTGACCCACTGTGGCCCTGAAACCTCAGTACATTGGCTTCAACTTCTTGAATACTGGAATTATAGGCATGCACTACCATGTTTGGCTTATTATTCTTTTTAAATTTTTCCTTCACTTACTTCTAAAATGTAGTGTATTTCTATGATTTATAATCACAGCTTAATAGTTTAAGTAATCACTAAATTGACAAAAAAAACCCCACAAATACTTCAATATACCAATTTATTAATGTAAGTAGTTCCACACTAACAAAACATTTTAAAATGCCATTTTAGCTTCTCCTCAAACTCAGTGTGTTGGTTAGGACTATTGAGGCTGTGTACTGAAATTCAATTACAGCATGTGAGACCCTCTGGCCACAGAACACTGATTGAGATGTGAGTTTCTAGAGTCAGTAACATGTTGTAGATTCATTTGTACCATGGTACTATTCCTTTCCATAGCATCCTCAATGGTGCTGTCTGGAGAGAACAGTTAGAATGCTACAGTTTGGGGATAAGTATCATTAGCTCATAGCTGGTTCGTGTCCTCACATCTCCCTCTTGACTATCCTGTCCCTTCGTCTTAACTTCTTTTGATGTCACTGGCTTCCTAGCTACTTCATTTTAAATAGAAACACTCCTCCTCTCTCTAAGAGCACTTTGACCATTTTTTTCTCCCCATTTGCTACCTGGACTGAGAATTCATTAAAATTCTTTTCCAGTTGGAGAGTTTGGAGGGAAGCAGAAATCTGCCTGCTCAGCGTCCTTGCACCCTCTCTGTTTACGACATTCTCTTCCCCCTCTCTATGTTTCTATGGTATATTCCATGTAGCTGTGGCTCCTTCATAACTTGTAAGATCTTATAGCATCATCGTTTGACTACTTTTCTGCATTTTCAGTAGTCAATAAAGATTTTTCAAAGTTTTTGTTTTGTAGGGCAATTTTAGGTTCACACCAAAATTGAATGGAAAGTACAGCAGGTCTCCACAACCCTACTGGAGCACTTAAACAATCTACCCTTGTTGGCAGTAGGCTATGCAATGAGGACATATTTGTTGCTATCATCGGCTTACATTACTAAGAAATGAAAGTTTCTAGTTTACAGTAGGGTTAGTTCTTGGCACTTTACATTTTATGGATTTCCAACAATGCTTCATGACACTTCTCAATCATTTAGTCTCACTGCCTAGAAAGTCTTTGTACTTGAACTGCCCATTACTCTTTCCCCCTCTGGGAACCACTTATCTTTCCCTGTCTCTATAGCTTTTACTTTTCCAAAGTATTGTATACTTGAAATTACATGAAATGCATGTTTTCCAGATTGACTTCTTTTACTTAATAATATGCATTTTCAGACTGTTCCATGTTGCTCCATGGCTTGACAATTTACTTTACACATAGTAGTATGGCACAGAATGGCTATATCTTAGCTGAATTATCCATTTACCTACTTAAAAGTGTTTCAATTGCATCCAGGTTTTGTCCATTATGAATAGGTCTGCCGTAAACGTTCATGTGAAGGTTTTTGTGTAACATCAAGTCTTAATTCACCCGGTTAAATAGCCGGGGTGATGGTGGGGAAGACCACAGGATAAGAGGCTAGTGTTTTAAGAAGTGTCAACTGTCTTCTGAGGCAGCTGTGGTATTTTAAATCCCCACCAGTAGTCAGATGTACCCTATGCCCAGCCATGTGTGATGCTGCCCGTGTTGGCGATTTGGGCCATTCTGATGAGGGTGTGGTAGAAATGCCTCCACTGGCACTCACACACAGGTGGCACTAGTACACTCGCGCGTGTGTGTGTGTGCACACACGCACACACACACACACATTTTTTAAAAAGAGGTAAAAATAAATCTCACTTAACAAATTGTCTTGGAAACAAAATAAATAGAAATTGTTTTAAAAAATCAAGACTCATGATTATTGAGCCCTTGATTTAAATCACATTAATTAAGGATGGAAGATGACTGAATAAGAGGATTAAAGAAAGATGTGGTTTTTACTTCAATTCTCTTCTTAGCAGACATGAAAATTTAGCCTTCCTCAGATTACTGTACTGTATGATGGCTGTTATTGTATTGATTTCATCCTGCCCATTCCAAGAAGCCATGAACAGGCAACATGAGGTTTGCTTACACCATTAACTCTTTAGTAATATTTGGTCATTTATATTTTTCTTCATGTATTCATCTGAACTAACTTTTTCCCAGTTAATTTTAGCTTTTGAGAGCAAATCATATGAATATACATTTTTATGAAATTATTCAAATGTATATTTTGTTAAAATTATTTATTGTCAATCAAGGCTGTAGGTGTGTGTATTGTAAATTACTTTCCTTTGTTCATATTCTGCATTTTAGATATTGCAGATTTGGAAGAGAATATATGATGTAGAGATGGATTCATTTGTATTTTTGTGGCTAATAGAGACTAAGACAGTTCTGTGCAAATAATTGTGAAATTAGGTGGAAATCAAGTAGGCCTAAATAAATAACACAAATAAATAAACTGGACGCTATTTAATAAACACTACATATCTGAAGCAATGAATAGTTTTTAAAGATATTCCTTATTTCTGATGAATAATGTTTTATGTCAGGAGACAGCTTCATTACTAAAAATGTCCTCATATAAGCAAAATTTACAAACAGTGGAAACAGACTTCAGAATCTAATAACCAATTTCACCTTTATTGAAATCTTATTAAAATAATGCTTGCATTGTATAGTAGCCACCATTTTTTTGTAACTTTTGTGGTTGTTATTCACTAAAAATTAATGAAATATAGCAAATTAGCTATTCTATACTAAATGGCCAAAGATTAGTCTCCACGTGGAGTTTGATATTCTGCTGTTTGGAGCTTTTTTTCTCTTTTTGTCCTGTTAGTCTTCAGCTTCTCCCACAGGCTGCTGCATTAATGTGCTTGTCTCAAAGTGAGATCCTGGCTGCATCAAACTTATTACTTCTAATTTGCTCTTGGGAAGTACAGCAGTTACCAAGGTTGTTAGAAATATCTAAAATAAGAGTTAATGGAATCTGATTAAGGTTATCCAAGTGGTAAAATGTATGAGATTTAATGGAGGTATGTTTTGGTAGTCAACACATAATGGATTGTTAATAATTTATTTGCAGTTTTTATGATTTCATATTTAGCTTTATATTTGACTATAATTGTAGCTTGCCTGCTCAATATTAACAAAATGACCCACAAAAATATCTCTTATATAATGTAACAGTATTTTTATGTGTCTGTCGCCTGATTTTCTTTTTTTTTTTCTATTTCAAGAAACATGAACAACAAACTCAAGTCATTATGTTGGAACACGTCGAAATTGTTATTAATAACTCCAAATGTGTTTCTTAAGTGTAAAATTAAAATATGATGCCAGGTGTGGACAGGCTTAAAATTAACAGTGACATGGCTGAAAGCATCTTTTCATTTTAAATTTAGGGGCCCAAAAAATGTCATGTGGAATTCTGCCAATTTCTCCTTAACAATGTGAGTATAGCTGCCGTAATTAGTATCAAATCTGGAGAGGCCTTCACTGCAGCGTTCCTCTATATGCAGATGAGATAGTGTGTTACTGAGTGGCCAGCATGCCTGAGGGTCCATCATGGAGTTCTTCCAACTGTTGCTAGGGCAAAATGGCTGTCATCTCACCTGTGCTCTTGTTGACGATGATGTTTTGGACAATGGTGGATTCTCTGACTCTGATGGATCCCCATTCTCAAAAAGACCTTTAGGGGAGTTGGACTTTCATAATACATTTCTAATAACTCGATCTATTTTCTTGGAGTATAGGTCTTAGCTTTCGGATCTTAGTTTAACATTTTTTGGTGATCTAACCAATTACTATCTATGTCAATCATCATCTGCTTGCTGAGAATTTGAAGTTCTATTTCACCTTTTAGATTCCAGATGAATCACACAACTACATATTTGTATTTCATCTGTTTCTATTTCGAATAATATATTGAGAGTAAAATTCATACAGCTGTTCTGCTGAGGAAATGACTTGATGCCTTGCTATGGTAGCAACCAGAGCAGTAACATGGAGTCATTCTTTACTATCTTTTCATAACATCAGCCCTCCAAATAAATTCCAAGTCCTAGCTACCCAATGTCAATAAATGTTTTAAATATACCTTCTCATTTCTCCTAAATCTTTAGTAGAGGATACAATTATATTTGTATTGTATTTGATGTAGCTTGCTGTTCTTCCAACTGTGAAACTGTCCACAATAAAACTCTTGTCAAACAATTTTCTACTTCTTTCATGTTTCAAACGTTGTTATCTAAATTGACATACAATAAAATGTAAATGTTTAAATTAGAAAATTATACAACTATTTCATTTGTGTATATTCATTGAACAAGGTGATGAGTTTCACAAAAATATTTCTATTCAAATATATCATGTGCTTTTACTGCATTTATCCCCTATTCCCAGCTATTTAAACCCTTCCCTCCCTTCCTACTGTTCTTCCTTTCCAAGATAGTCTGAATTTTACTTTCAATATGTGTATATTCCAAGTTACCATTAACTTTCAACTTGATACAGCTTAGAATCATCTGAGAGAGAAAATAATGAGTCTTAACTGAATAATTGTCTTATCATGTTGGTCTGTGAGCCTGTCTGAGATATTATCTTGATTGCTAACTAATATTGAAGGATGCAGGGCACTGTAAATGATACCATTCTCTGGGAAGCTTGTCTTGAGTTATACAATGAAGCTTGATGAACATCAGTTTGACAAAAGCAATAAAGAGAGCAGTAAGCAACATTTCTCCATGGTTTCTGCTTAAAGTTTCTCCTTGAGTTTTTGCCCTTACTTCTCTCTCAGTGACGGACTCTGACTTGGAAGTAGAAGTCAAACAAATCCTTTCTTCCCCCAAGTTGCTTTGGCCCAAGTGTTTTATCACAGCAACAGAAAGGAAACTCTCCAAACTGGACATTCTGTATTTCTGTCTGCCTCACTTGCCCCTTTTTGTTGTGGACCTGCATAAGTGTTATCAGTGACAACCATGCCACAGATTCAACATTATGTTGTGGAAATTAGTCCATTACCTTTTAATTTAGGCAGAGGTGAAGGACTAAGGTAGAAGGCATTCAGATTCTTTGACAAAAATAGCACAAGAATGGCCTCTAATCCATTTGCTCCTATTGTTCCTCCTGAGACTTCTTGAACCTGGCTTCCACAGTCCACGTTGCTTCAAATACTACTTGTCTTACAGCCTCCTGTGAGATTGGCCCTTTAAGCTTTGCTTATAGCATTCAACTGTTCTTCTAGTACAAAAGTTCCAAAGTCTTCCACATTCTTCCCCAAACCAACTTGTTAAGTTCTCCATAGCAACAGCCCACTCTCTGGTTCCAGGTTTTGTATTAGTTACTATTTTGTTGCTATAACAAAACACTATGATAAAGGGAATTTATAGAAAAATGGGGTTTGCTGTCACAGTGGGTAAAGAGTCCATCATGAAGGGGAGGCATGCCAGCAAGCTTCAGACATGACAGCTGCAGTTAGAAACTGAGTGCTCACATCTTCAAATGCAAGCAGGGAGTAGGGAGAGCAAAAAGGAAGCGGCATAGGCTTTAAATACTTCAAATCCACCTGGAATGATGGTCTTCCAGCAAGGCTGCACCTCTAAACCTTTCCAAACAGCGCCACCCACTGGAGATCAAGTGTCCAAATACCTGAGCCTATGGGGGACATTGTCACTCAAAGACCAGCAATGTCCTCCTGGCTTTTAGGGTTTCTGTTCGAGCACATTTAGGAAATGTACTGTGATTTTGATGGGTTTGACGTTATGTTCACTTGGTGCTTTTCCCTTACAACTTCAGATATTTCTTTGTTCTGTTGTGCTAAGTATAGACAGCGTTTTAATTATTTTATGATATATGGCTCTGTTCTGTTCTTGAAGTTGGGCATTCTAAATTTTTGGCCACTTCTCCTAGATTTGGGGAATGGTTTGCCTCATTTTACTTAATGTATTTTCTATGCATTTAGATTGTACTTTTTCTCCCTTTCCTATGCCCAGGATTTGTAAGTTTCATCTTTTGAAAATGTCCCCTGGAAATTACAAGTTCTGTTAGTACTTTCTTATTTATTATTTTAACTTTATTTTTTGTCAAATTAGTGTTTCAGTTTATCCATGTGCCTCCAATCTCTGATGCTCAATCTTCTACTTGATTTCTTCTATTGATGAAGGTTTCCACTGATTTTTTCCTTTAACTTATAGAGATTTTCATCTCCAAAATTTTAGTTTTGTTTTTTAAAATATTCTCATTTCTTTATTGAATTTTTATACCCTGTATTGACATTCTGATTATATTCAGTTCTTTATTTGAATTCATTCAGAGTTTGTTGGAAATTCTTATCATTCTTTTGAATTCTTTGGAATTTTGTCTGCCTCATTCTTACTGGAATCTATCATTGTGGAGCTGACAATTCTTAAAAGAAATGAACAAGTATTTTCATGTGTGTATCTCATGGTTTGTGTGTTGTGTGGGTCAGAGGAGAACTTTCAGGATTGGTTCTCTCCTTCCACTATGTGGGTACAAACTCATGTCATCAGGCTTGATGACAAGTATCTTTACTTGCTGAGCCATCTTCCTGGCCCAGAATTGATCATTCTTAGAAGATTTCTATTTCCTAGACTTTTGGGGGGTGTATGTTTGTTTGTTCATTTCTACATTAGAACTTACATGTCTTGGATTAGGTTGCTGATTGGATTTTGTAATACCCATTATTACTTGGTTGAGGTATTTACAATGTTCAAATGGGGCTAGACTGTAATAGGGTTGAGTATAGTTTTTCCACACTGTACCAGGATTATACCTAAATAGCCTCTGTATCCATGGCACTGGGTAAAATCCCCTGAGCTGCTGGGAGCGTGGAGTACTAACTGCAGAATCGACTATAAGTGATGAACAAGACCAGCATGATGATACAGCAACAGCCAATTAAACATAATCACTCCTTCAACTAAGGAACTTTTTGTGGATAAAGGAACAAGGACATTATGGTGTATAGTAAGATATTCATTACTAAGGGAAAGAAATAAAATAAAAGCAGTGTGAGACAAGCAATTAGTGATAGAAATAGGGAAAGTAGGAGAGGGAAAAGTAAAGGTGATGAGGGGGTGATGAAGAAAGGAGGAGGGAAGTAGAGTCAGCTAAAGGTAGGGTGAGAAGAGAAAGAGAAGAATAAATGCAAAAAGCAACCTAAGACAGTCATATCTTATAAGATATGAGCCCCTTATAAGAGAGAAAGCCCCTTAGCCTCAGCTTAACAAGTGCACCCTAAGGGAGAGGAACAGCAGGGACAGAGGGATGTGGTGTAGCTGCATGATTCATAAAGTTAGATGTTTCTCTTTACGTTTATTTTATATGTATTGGTGTTCAGCCTACACGTGTATCTGTACAACATGTGTGTATGGTGACTGTAAAGGCCAGAAGAGGTTGTAGGATTCCTTGGGACTAGAGTTATAGACAGTTGTAAGCTGCCATGTGGGTGCAGGGAATTGAACCCAGGTCCTCTGGAAGAGCACCCAGAGCTCGTAACCACTGAACCATCTCTCTAGCCTCCACACAGTAAGATAATAAATGAGAGAAGTATCAATACAAAAGAAAGAGAACAGGAATCTCAGAATAAAAATTATATGTCAGTATTTAAATTGCTCTATATTATTGAGTCTTCATCTCTAAAGATAATAAACAAACAAGCAAACAAACAAACAAACAAATAAATAAATAAATAAATAAATGGATGTGAGGTTGGTGGGGGTATAGAATAGAACCAGAAAGAGTGGAAGAGGGAAATGGGACACTAATATGATCAAAATGCATTGCTGTCTTGCTTAGGGTTTCAATTTCTGTGGAGACACCATGACCACAGCAACTCTTATAAGGGAAAACATTGAATTGAGGCTAGCTTACAGTTCAGAAGTCTAGTCCATTATCATCATGGAGGGTGGCATACAGGCAGACATGGTGCTGGAGAAGGAGGTGAGAGCTCTGGTTCAGCAGTCAAGAGGAAGTGAACTGTCTCACTGGGTGTGGCTGAGCATAGAAGAGACCTCAAAGCCTGCCTCCACATAACACACTTCCTCCAACAAGGCCATACCTACTCCAACAAGGCCACACCTCCTAAGAATGCCACTCTCTACAGGCCAAGCATTCAAACACATGAGTCTATGGGGGCCATCCCTATTCAAGCTACCATAGTTGCATACATGCATGAAATTGTCAAATAATAAATATAAATATATTTAGTTTCAAAAGTTTATAATTAGAAAAGGTAGAAAGGAAGTACATAGGAAATAAAATTAAAATGTATATTGTAATTTTTAATGAAAATGTAAAAATACCAACAATAACACAAAAATAATGTAAAGATACAAATGGTAGAATTTTCATCACCAGAGATAGTACCTGCTTGGGTTGTGGAAGAAGACTTTGTCTAACATAAAGTCATTAAAACTTTATCTTATGTCTTCTAGAAGATTTTTACCTTTAAGAGTTATCTTGAACTCTATGGTCCACTTGAGTTTATTCTTATATCTTTGGCAAGGTAATTGAAGTTCATTATCATTTTCACACATGGGGTTAGTGTTCCCAGCAGAAATTGTTGAAAGTATTATCTTTTATTTGTTATTGATCTTCCCTTGCACAGCATTGATAATTAGTTGTTCAAACATGCCTTCTGATCTTACTAATCAGTTATCTCTTTAATACAACATTGGCTTATTTGCTGTAGCCTTGCAATAAGTCTTCAGGTCAGGAAGGGTTAAGTACTCTAAATTTATTCCTGTATTTTAAATTTATTATTTAAAAGTTGGCTAAGCTAGTCTGTCTTTCATGGTTCCATTTGACTTCTAGAATGAGTTTCGTGATTTAAACAGTAACATGAAGCTGGGGAAATGACCAGCATTGTGTTGTGTCTTTATACAACTCACATACTTCTTTATGGGCAGGTAGGTTTCAGTTTTCTCTGTGTTTATTAAATATTCTTCCATTGATGGAACCTTCCAACATACTATTTTCTTCCTGTGCCTTATTTCTTTCCCTCAAAGCTGCAATGAGATACAAACTCTCAGGTAAATTGACTTTTATTTATATAATGGAACAAACCCAACAGGTATATGATGGTGCCATTTTCAAAGGACGTTGTCTTGAGAGGCAAAGCTTAAGTCATTTGCAGATTTTCTTAATGTCACTTTCTATATCAATAGGTCCAGTTGGCCCAGAACCAAATATCTTTAAGCATCTTTCAAGTCTCTACAAAAGTTTTTCTGAATTGTGTGTGTGTGTTTTCTTTTTGTAGTTTCTTACTTTCCCCTCTCCTTCTCGACTTGTCCTGTATGTTCCTGACACATTGTGAATCAGAGCCCAGACAAACTGTTGCAGTTCTAAGATTAAGCTAATAAATTTGCAGGGCATTTTCTAAAAATCATAGTCTAATCTTAATAAGAAACTAGACCTTGGGAATGCTAAAAGTTGGAGAATAAGGGATGCATTCAAGTCATGGTGCAACTATTTATTAAAAACTGGTGAAGGAAAATGAATCGATACTATCAGAGGTAGTCTTAGCTAGGGTTTCAATTGCTGTGACCAAGGGCAACTTGGAGAGGAATGAGTTTATTTCATCTTATATTTCCAGGTCGTAGATTGTCAATGAGAGAAGTCAAGACAGGAACCTCAAAGCAGGAACTGAGGCAGATACCACAGAGGACCGCTACTGACTGGTCTGCTGCAGCTTGTTTTCTTACACATCCAGGACCCTAGTCCCAGGGTTAACACCACCCACAATGGGCTGGGCACTCCTCCACTAATAACTAAATAGGGAAATGCACCACAGTCTTTCCCATGGACCCTTCTGGTAAGGACATTTTTTCAGTTGAGGTTCCCTTTTCACAAATGACTGTAGTGTGTGTCAAGTTCACATAAAACTAGTCAGCAGAGGCAGTGGTTCTCAGCCTGTGAGTTGTGACCCCTTTGGGGGGTCACATATCAGATATCCTGCACATAAGGCATTTACATTACAATTCATAACAATAGCAAAATTACAGTTAGGAAGTAACAATGAAATAATTTTATGGCTGGGGGTCACCACAACATGAGG
This sequence comes from Peromyscus eremicus, assembly GCF_949786415.1. NCBI lineage: Eukaryota > Metazoa > Chordata > Mammalia > Rodentia > Cricetidae > Peromyscus > Peromyscus eremicus. The sequence continues at coordinate 30,604,719 of NC_081419.1, read as the reverse complement.
AACTGTAGGGTCGCAGCATTAGGAAGCTGAGAACCACTGGTAGAGGGCAACAAGTGAGATGAATAGCTCACAAGGCCAGCTTTCAGTCTCTTGTCAGTTTCTTGTCTGCAATCATTAAGACATAAGATGATCTAAGACATTATTTGAAAGTCACTCCTCAAGTCTTCTTTTCAGTTCTCCAGAATCACTGGCTGCAGCTATGTGAAAATGTATCTATATTTATTTGACGGATCAGATTAATGAAGAAAATCAGAGAATCCAGGCATTCGCATTTGCCACTGTGGCATGAACAGAAAATATGGTTTTAGTGTATAAAGAGAGAAAGAAGAGATATGAGTCACCTGATCAGCATCGGGGTTGACTAGGGAGAATGTGGGTGTAGGGTCATCAAATGTACTATAACTTGTCTCTTAGTGGTTAGAAATTAGGATACAGTGCAGTGAGAAAGATAGAGGCAATCTCCCAAATGAGAACAAAATACAGGAGAGAGAGAGAGAGAGAGAGAGAGAGAGAGAGAGAGAGAGAGAGAGAGAGAGAGAGAGCACGAGGGAGTACATACCTTTAAAAATAAGAGCCATGTGCACAGTGTGATGGTGTGGGAGGTCTCCCAAGGACAGATCTGCTTTGTTGCTCCTGACAACCTAAATAATTTCACAGATAATTGCTAACAATCACAGAATACCCTTTCACCTTTTTGTGTGTGGAACACTGGGTGTTCAAGCGTCCAAGGTAATTAACATGAACTATTCCTTTTCAGGTAGAGAGGGTGCATGGTCCTAATTAGCCTTGCTTGACTGATGAACAAGTTCCATTATAAAGGCTGAGACTCTTGCTTGAGGATATTCAGAGTTCAGTTGCTCACTGAACTGAACAAATTTTCTGGACAGCCTAAAGCCTGGTCTCTCTCTTTCTCCCTCTCCTCTCCTTCCCCACCTCCCTCTCATTCCCAGCCTCCTTCCCTTCATTTTCTCTTTCTTTTTCACTTTATGTGAAATCAAGTTAGTAAACCGTGGGAGAAGTTTCGACGTTTAACTGATCTATCTGTTCTGTTCCTAGTCACCAACGTCCAACACACAGGGAGCTGAGCGGCTTTTACTCTATCCTCTTCTTTGTAGCTGCTTGGCTTCAATCAAGATGGGGAGTTTCCTTTGAAGCTGCCTTACTGTCTTGGCACATGGGATGAGGATGGGTAAAAAAAAAATATATATATATTAAAAACATTTTCTGTTTCTGCTTGCTTTCAGTTATGGGATTATTGTTACTATACCAATTTATCATTGAATCTCCAATTTGAGTCTCAGCTCAGACCCACTAGCTACCAGCCCTGGCATATCTACTGGTTGTGAGTCCTACTCCCCACATCCACCCCTCCCAACCCCGTCAGCAGAGGTGATGTAGCAGTGCTGTGCAGATGGCGGTTTCTGTTTCTGTGTAGATACATGGCCTTCATTGCTTTAAACGTGTGCTGAGCTCTGCCTTGGGTACAGTACTACAGAGATTCTTTGGTGAGTTATTACATCTCGGCGCTTGGATTCTGTGATTTGTACTATGTTCTGGGCCACATCAAAGCCGGAAGAGCCATATGGAGTGTAACAGCGTAAATGAAAGGCAACAGGAATTTGTCAGAAGATGTTAACCTGAAGGCAGCATTGAAAGACCGGGGGTCAGGCGAGGGGCAGGAGGTGGAAGTGCAGTTGATGGAGACAGGGGTGGGGTCTGCTCTGGGTCACAGAACAATACTCTCTGCAGGAGAGAGATACTTTTAAGTCTTTGGAAAGAAATGTAATAAATATTTCACAAGCCCGCCAAGAAGAGCCAAAGGTGGAGAGTTATCTATTATCTAAAGACTTCCATATGGCTGCTTTTCTCCCATACCAGAATAGGTGGGGGTGGGGGGCGTCTTAGGTTATCTTGGCAATATGATTTTTCATGTGCTGGGATGGAACGGGTCTGGAAACTAGGAAGAACCACGCACTGTTGACAGTGCTAATAAATAATGAATGAATGTTTATCTCACTGCACGTTCAGCCCTAGGGGCTTGCAACACAGGTAAATAATACCAACATCACTTAGTAGTCATGAATGCAGAGTCCAGAAGTATTTAGATGTGTTTTGGCTTTGCCAGTCCCCAGTAGATCTGGGTCCGGGCATTCTCCTCACTTCTGTCTCGGGTTTCCTACTTGATACCTCTTTCCCAACCACACACAGCGGCTCACACACTATCCATCACAGGAATGTCATCTGGCTATGCCACTAGAAATGCCACCTGGCTGGGAAAAGATGGCTGGCGTGACAGAAGGTTTCAGAAATTACACATAAGCCATGCTTTAGAGAGTGACTACGGAGTTAGCTGAGGTTGAAGCAGAGCGTGTCTCTGGGAGAGAAGATTGTTGGGGCCAAGGTTGCTAAGGTGAGAAACTACTTTCTGTTAAATTCAGGACCTGTACATAGCTCTGTGTGGTCAGCTGGTAATGAGTTACAGCTCTCATCACTGAGAGGACGCAAAACAACAGACAGAAAATACTAAAAGTCTGACCACTTGGCTCAAAACATGGTTTTGATGTTTCTGGTTTCATAACTCTTACCAATGTATTTGACCTTTGTTTCCTAATCTGTGAAATGGGAATCATAATAGTATCTCCTAGTGTGGCTATGATAAGTGTTGGGAATGGGGTCTAAGTGTAAGCGATGTGAACTCTTACCTCACTGCAATCAATAATTTCCAAATCTGTGTTAGTAGTTTGCTTCCACAGTACGTTTTGCCTTCAATGGAGATGGTTGCTAAGTTACTACATTACCACAGCTCACTAGGACCTCAAGTTTTCATCTGCTGACTTCAGGTATTTCACTATTATTCCAATAAGATTCATGTCTGCATTACATTTGCTGCTTGTGAACTAATAAAAGAACATAATACACATTGAAAAGGATTCACTGAGTGGCTTGTAAAAGGCTTTTGTTAGTGTTTTGTGATGTGGTTTAGTTAATTTAGCTGGAGAAATGACTCATTTTATGATCTGCACCTCTCACAGATTTTGCTACTGTGCTTACCATGCCAGGGCTAGGCTGACCCAACCTGCCTGGGATGAGACACAGGAGGAGACTTATCTACACTGAAGGGAGGGTGGAAAGGCAACACTTGAAGCATACATCTGTCAAGTTAATTTTAAAGAGTTCGAACTTCTCTAGATCCACAAATAGAGGTCATATTAAACATTGAAAAGTAGAAATTCCATTTACACAGCAGTTCTGGTTCCTTGTGTGGAACAGCAGAGGAAAACAGTAATGTGACTCAAGTGGGTAGGGCTATTTCTACCTGAAAAAATGAATGTTAGAAAAATTGCTGCTAGTTGTGAGCAGCATGAGAGAAATATTTCATGACATAGCACCACCACCATCAATTTTATGGAGGATTAGAATCATAGTTTTTCCACTGCAAGATCTTTGGAGAAATTAAATGATACAACATCTGTAACACGATTCACATAGTACAAAGAGCATAGGAAGCCTCAATAATGGGTGCCTGGTTACCACCAGGGTATGAGTGGCAAGGCTTGGTAATTGGAGGAAGTTTCACACCTAGTGCTAATCCCTGAGAGCTGTGGACAGTGGCTGAACATTCCTCTACTCATGTTCCTTCAAGGCAACAGTAGACACTCACTATTACCCACCCCAAGGAAGGCTCTGAGTAGCACATGTGTGTCTGGCCCACAGGAATGACTGAACTATAAACTCTTGGCTATAATAGTTTTATTGCAAAAAAAGATAAATTATACAGGTAAAAAAGCTCAAGATTAATTATATCTCTTGATTTTATATATCTGTCTAAATAATATAATTCTTTAATAGAATATAGATTTGTAAATTATTAAAGTAATTTCACTTCTTCCTATAGAATGGTCATAGGTTTTACATGACTGCTCTGTGTAATTCCGATACTAATATTAACCAGCTCTTCTCTAGATATTATCGAATGATCTTCTGATTTACTTTTCATATTTTATAATTCAGGATTATATTTTCCCAAAGGTGTAGTTCAATAAATATTCATTATGTCCTTTCTCTGGGCTCGGCGGTGTTGTAGAAAGCAGCATTGATTATTTACAGTTTTCATATTTCTTTAAACAGTGGAAATGCAGACAGGTTTATGTAGGCAGCATGGACACAACCTTAGGAGACAAAGGAACACCTGCCTTTTCTTGTTGTTGGCCTTGTTTTGTTTTATTACTACAGCCAAGAATATTAACCAGGACCTTAAGAAACTATTTCTTTGGGGCATGGGATTTTATTTGTTTGTTTCTTCCAAATTCGGCCTACTGTTTTCACTTTACCTAACTTTCCTAAGAAATAAAGAAAAGTTCTATAACCGAATCCTGTGCTAAATCACCAGAATGGAGAATTATAGGATTTCAAAACAGATTGACCCCAGGACCTGGGACAGGAAACCTTTTCTCTTTCAGTCACAATGCCCTGATGGACCTGGGGACAGTGAAGTCCAACCTGCCTGTGACTGGAAAATGTGTACAGAAAGCCTCAGAAGGGAACCTTTTGTCAAAGACAGATGCTCTCTGGAAAGTGCTGTGAAAGTATAGTGGGAGAGAGAAGGAGGTGTGTCACCCCACACCCAGCTGTTGACCTTCTAGAAGAATGTCAAAGGGCTCACACGGATAAAGTTGCTAGGCAGACCTAGGTTTGCAAAAGCACTGAGCATATATTACAGGCATAAAGTCTTGAGGGAGGTGATTCCTTCAAAACAAGTAGGCAGACATCTAGAAATGAGGCTATTTAGCATAACAAAGAGACAGGCAATGTGGGTCCCTGACATCAGGTCATGAGTGATTTGGATTTCAATTATTTATTCATTTGTGAATATTTATTGAGTGGCTGCTTTGTGTCTGAAGATGCTATAGATACAGTGAGGAATGAGGAAGACATGATTCCTGGCCTTCTGTTGTTTAAAGTCCAATAAGGTGAGTTAAGCTATCAGTAAAGAAGTAGATGGACCAGGGGTGAGAGAAAAAATAGGTAGGAAGTTGGGAAAACCTCTATTAAGAGGATGAATTAAGCCTGAATAAGAAAACACAGCCATCCATTCACAAGTCAGTCTAGAATTAGAAAAATCTAGATGGAATGGTGAACATGTGTAAGAAATAGATGGCAGGAATGATCTAGAATGTCATTGTGGCTGGAGACAGTGAAAGGTGCAACCCATCAACAGTTAAGGCCAAATCATGGTGAGGAATGTAGATTCAGTTCAGGTAGCAGAGATGCCATTGAGGCTTTAGGGAGGAATGTCACAGCAGGAAACATCTGACAGTGTTCTCTTTGATGGCTGGAGGAGAATGGGCAAGGGCAGGAATTGTTCTCTTGGTGGGGAAGCTGGTTCTCAACTGAGGGATGAGAACTTCCTGTGTCAGTGTGGTCACAAGAAGATGGGAAGTTGTCAGATTTCGGGTGGAGTTTGGGTACAAAACCCTAGGTTGGATGATGATTAGATGTGGTGAACAAGGGTAAGAGAAGTGTTTCGGAATTGGCTGTGTTTTGCTTGAGCTGTGGAGTACACTGAGCATGAGCAGGCATACCCTGAAACAGCATGGATGCCAACAGAGGAAACAAAGCTATTTGAGAAGAAAGAGTTCTGTACTAGCCATGTTAAGTTTGAGAAGCCAAGGGCAGATATAAAAATAGCGATTAAGTGTTTAAATGTGAAGCTTAATGTAGAAGACAGATGTAAGGGTAGAAATATGAAGGGCATGGATATAGGAATAATTAACTGATATTTAAAGTCAGGACACGGTGCAAAATCTCCTGCCTGGTGCCTGCTTTTGGACAGGCAATCTGTGAACACAACCAAAAATAGCAAATAGAATAGCACCAAGACCCCCAAATACTTCATATTCATTCCGACTCTCCAGCAGGTATTTGTTTTCAAGGCTATTGCTATTAAATATGCATTTTGCTGACTGTTTTTATGTTTCCTGTCACAATCATGGATATATTCTTTCCTTCCTGTCTTGTTCAGATTTCTCTATCTCCAGTCTTGTTTCTGCACCTTCCGACCCTTAGACAAAGGCGGTTGATATCTGCTATTCCGCTAAGCTATGAGGGCCTTAATGAGGATCCAGAGCAGCATCTGAAGAGTTAGACAGTAATTTATTTGAGCATGAGCAGGAAGATCCATATTTAGATAATTCTTTTCCCACAGAGTCATTATCGCAGAGTGCTTCTGCTGACAGCCTGAGAGATAATAGCATTCAAAATGTAAATAATGAAACAATACACATGGTAATGAAGGAGACTCAGAAAATACAGTAGTAATGAAAAAATAACAAGACAGAGATTCTAATATTGTAAATACACAACTTTGCATTAGTGACAGATTATCTCCGTAACGCCAAGCTGAAATAATTTAGAAGGGAGTGTAGCAACCCCTGAACAACACAGAAGATGCCAGCCCATGCCAGTTAATGCGTTTAGAGAATTAGGCAGGTCTGAATAATTAGGAGTGGCTAAGAATTGGGAATGAGCTGTGCTGCTGCTGAGCACAGGAATGGTGGAGTTGCTCCGAGCTCATCAGATCTCAGAGATAGAAAAATACCCTATCAAAGGGGATAACTGGGGATCTGCCATAAACACACATCAAATCATTGCACTTTGTTGAATACACTCAAACCTGTGATGTGCACATGGGAGAGGATTCCTTGCTCTCTAGCCTCACCCTTGCACCATGCTGCATTGGATCTCCTTCTCCCCCAGCATGGCTGCCCTGCAGACAGAATCATATGAGAACGCTCATGTGTTATTCATGAAGACTGGTATTGGAGGGTATGTGCTGTCTAACTCAAGATTTCGGTCTCACATTGAACTCAAGGCTTCTCTTTCTGTACTGGCTTAGATCTGTGCTATCTGAGAGGTCAACATTTGTTTTGCTGTGTCTCTCCTTTTTCTTTCAATCCTTCACTCTCCAGGGGGTCAGGGAGGAGAAAGGCTAATAGAGGTAGATCAAGTAGCTTGGGCTGTTGGACTGCAACATCTGGTTTTCTATAGGGTAGTGGTCCACAGGGGCTCCTTCATGAAACACATTGATGAGCTGTCTTAGAGTCACGACTTGGGCATGCTCTTCCTAACACTCCCAGTGTCCCTCTCTTGTTAGAAGAACTTCTAGGATTCTTGCCATGTGACTCCTCACAACTATCAAGCTTCCTTTTACTTATAATATCATCCACATCCCAACACTCAAAACCTGTGCATAATTTTTTACCTGGCAAATGGGGCTCTTTGGAAGTGGTCACATTAAGAATCTTGATATGGGAAAGTAATCATGGCTAATTCAAATGGGCTTACTGTAATCAAAAGAGTTCCTATAAAAGGGAGGTAGCCAGAAAGAGTGAGAGAGATTTTGGAATGGAAGCAGAGAGTGTGGGTGCGGGGGGATGAAGGGTGGAGGGGTGAGGGGTGGGGAGGTAGATAATGGCACTGAAGATGGAGGAGGGGCTGCAAGCCCAAGGAATATAAGCAAGCTCCTCCATATGGTCCAAGTAATGACAGATTTCTCACTAGGACCTCCTGAAGGAAAGTCCCCCTACAGTTCTGTCATCTAGAACCGGAAGAAGGCAAATTTGCTTTATTTAGACCACAGGGTCTGTAGTTCATTACGAAAGTAGCTGGCTTAGGATCTGCATGGCAGTCTTGTGGGCTGGATCTACCAAATAATTGGAGGTTGCTTTCAGGTCACCTCTCCACCCTTTTACAACTGCTTCCACCAATCTCTCTTCTTTAGGACTCAAAAGGCATAAGCAGGAACCAATCTTCAGGTACCCATTCCAGAGATTTCTATGGGTGCCATTTGCATGACTTAGACAAAAGAGAAGTGTGTGGCTCCTCTACTCCACTTTTAGTGATTATGAGTTATTTCCAGAATCTTCCTTTCTTTATTTGAAAAGATTGAACCTTCTCAACCCTACTACATAGGGAGAGGAAAGGTCACAGAGTGCCTAAGACCCGGTGCTTCTAAGTCTCAGACTTTCCTCCACTTTCTCGTCTGCTTTTTACATAATGGACTCTTCTGTGTTTAGAAGTAAGGACCTTTACTGTTTCTCAGGGTGGACCTAGTAGCTTCTCTTTAGAACATGAGCCTATTTATTGCCTCTTGTTCTGTTTAGGATTAACTCTCAAATTCAAAGATAATGTGACATTTCAGCTGAAACACTGTTGAACACCTTACACACTGTACTCAAGACTAACATGAATGACCCGAGAAGGTGAGTGTCCTGAGATTTGAGAGCTTTGGAAGAGTCACTGCTATTTCATGCACAGATTTTTATTGTTATTAAAATTATTCCTCTAGGTTCACAGCCAGCATGGTGACAGTATCCTTACAATGGGGTAGAATTGTTGTGGGTAATTGAGCAAGGGTCAATCTTGTCTAATATTCACTGTGTGTATATTATTCACTTTTCTAATGCTGCGATAAAGCACCATGACCAAGACAACTTATAAAAGAAAGTATTTTAATTGGGTTTCAGAGGGTTAGAATTCACAATGGAGGAGCTAAAACATAGGAGCAGAGAGCTTGGACTCACAGCTAGACTACTCTCCAAGCAGGAGGTATAGAGCTCACTGGGGATGGCAAGAGACTTTTGAAAACCCAAAGCTAGTTCCCATCAGTTTGTAGGGAGAAACCAGTAGGGTTAACAGTAACCTGAGTTGTTTGGGGAGTTTCTGTGAGGTCACTTTGGCCAACAACTCACTGAGATACAACCCATTCATGGCAATGGAAGTTTTACTTGGGGATAAGAGATGTCTAGTTGAGGAATTGTCTCCCCTGTGTTTGGTGACTCCATTTAGATGTCTTTCATATATCTATGTATTTTAAGAAGCTTCCACTGTGGTAAGTTTCCATATGACCCCATAAATGGCCCTTAGTGTTACTTGTCCCTCCCCATAGCCTTTCCCTTACCATTCTTTTCCCTCTCCTTCCCATACAATCCTGCTGTTCCAGTCTGCCCTCTGTTTCTTCATAACGTAGATTCAATTTTCTTCCTCAGGTGATCCTCTCCTCCCCACTAGTCCCTTACTCTATACCTAACCTCTATTGTTACATGTATTAAAAGATACCTATCAAAGACTTAAAAGCTGATATCATCATATAAACAAATACATACCATTGTCTTTTGGGGTCTGGATTACCTCAATCAGGATGATTTTTTTTCTACCTCCATACATTCACATGTGAATTTCATTTTTTAATAGCTAAATAATATTGCATTATGTAAATGTGCCACATTTCATTATCCATTCATCCATATATGGACAACTAGGCTGTTTCCAATTTCTGGTGATTATGAGTAGAGCAGCAATAAACATGAATGAACAAGTGTATCTATAGTAGGATGTAGAGACCTTTGGGTATATACCCAAAAGTGGTATAGCTGGACCATGAGGTGGATCAATTCTCACCTTCCAGAGGGACTGCCACACTGACTGCCATGGTGGCTTTATAAGTTTGCACTCCCACCAGGAATGAATAAGAGTTCCCCTTTCCCAACTTCCTCACCAGCATGTGCTGTCATTTGTTTTATTAATCTTGGCCATTCTGATGAAATATCAAAGTTGTTTTGATTTGCACTTCCATGGTAGATAAGGAGGTTGAACTTATTTTTAAGTGTTACTCAGTCTTTTGTGTTTAACCTTTCAAAAACTCTCTTTAGTTCTGTACCCCGTTTTTAATTGGGTTATTTGTTTTATTGGTGTTGGGTTTTTTGTTTTTAGTTCTTTGTATAGAGATATGAACCCTAAATCAGTTGTGTAATTTGTAGAGATCTTTCCCCTTCTGTAGGCTGCTGCTTCACCCAAATTATGGTGTTTTTATGAGGTCCCATTTATTAATTGTTGATCTTAGTGCCTATGTTAAGCATGTTCTCCCCAGAAAGTCCTTTCTTGTGCCAATGAGTTCAAGCCTATTCCCCATTTTCTCTTCTATCAAATTCAGGGTTTCTGGCCTTACACTGAGGTCCTTGATCCATTTGGATTTGAGTTTTGTGCAGGATGATAAGTTTGGATCTATTATCATGCTTCTACATGCAGCTATACAGTTTGATCAACACTACTTATTAAAGATGATGTATTTTTTCGAGTGTGTAACTTTGGCTTCTTTGTCAAAACTCAGGTCTCAATAGGCATGTGGGCTTATGTCTGGGACTTTAATTTCATTCTATTGTTCCTGTGTCAGTTTTTGTGCCAATACCATGAGCCTTTTATTACTATAGCTTTGTAGCACAACTTGAAATCAGGGGCAGTGATACCTCTATTGAGTTTTCTAATATTCAGGATTGTTTGAGCCGTCCTGGGGGTTTTGTGCTTCTATATGAAGCTGAAGCCTGTCCTTCCCATTTCTATGAATATTTGTATTGGAATTTGGTGGGAACTGTATTGAATATACAGATTGCTTTTGGTAGTTGGCCATTTTAACTACATTAATCCTACAGATCCATCAGCCTTGGAGATCTTGATATCTTCTTCAGTTTCTTTCTTCTATTAAATTTATTTTTGTCATACTAGTCTTCCTCTTGCTTGACTAGAGTTATCCCAAGATAATTTTTGAGACTATTATTAATGGTGCTGTTTCCCTGATTTCTTTCTCAGTCTGTTTATTTGCCTATAAGAAGGATACTGATTTTTGTGAGTTAATTTTGTATCCAGCTACTTTTCCAAAAGTGTTTATCACTGTAGAAGTTTTAAGGGTCTTTTATGTATACTATGATATCTTCTGAAAATGAAGATACTTTGACTTCTTCCTTTCTAATTTGTATCCCCTTAATCTCCTTCAATTGTCTTATTGCTCTAGCTAAGACTTCAAGTACTATATTGAATAGAATGGAAAGAGTGGACATCCTTGTCTTGTTCCTGACTTTTTTGGAAATGCTTTGAGTTTCTCATCACTTAGGTTGATGTTGGCTGTGGGCTTCCTGTAAACTTATTCTTATGTGGAGGTATGTCTCTTGCATTTCCAGTCTTTCCAGGACTATCATAAAGTGGTGTTAGATTTTTGTCAAATTTTTTTTCTACATAGAATGAGATGATCATATGGTTTTTGTCCTTCAGTCTGTTTATATGGTGAATTACATTTACCAATTTATATATGTTGAACCATCCCTGCATTTTTGGGATGAAGCTTACTTGACCATGGTGGATAATCTTTTTTGATGCATCTACAGGTTCAGTTTGCAAGTATTTAACTGAGAATTTTTGCATCTATGTTTATAAGGGAAATTTGTCTGTCATTTTCTTTCTTTGTTTGGCTTTTGTGTTGCTTAGGTATCAGAGTAATTTTGGCCCTATAAAAAGAATTAGCCCATGTTCCTTCAGTTTCAAGTTTTTGAATAATTTTGAGGAATATTAGTGTTACTTTTTCTTAAACATCTGGTAGAATTCTGTGCTCAATCCACCTGGCCCTGGACATTTTTTAGTTTGGAGACTTAATAACTATTTCTATTTTACTAGGGATTTATTATTATTATTATTATTATTATTATTATTATTATTATTGTGTTTAAATTATTTATCTGATTATCAAAAACACAGTGATAGCTCATGCTGGTGAGGATGTGGAGCAAGGGGAACACTCCTCCATTGCTGGTGGGAGTGCAAACTTGTACAGCCACTTTGGAAGTCAATATGATGGTTTCTCAGAAAATATGGAATCAACTTACCTTAATCAATATACCACTCCTGGATATATACCCAAAGAACACTATATCATACCACAAGGACATCTGCTCAGCTGTGTTCATGGCAACATTATTTATAATAGCCAGAAACTAGAAACAACCTAGATGCCCATCAACCAAAGAATGAATAAAGAAAATGAGGTCCATTTACACAATGGAGTATTACTCAGTTGTTAAAAACAATGACATAATGAAATTTGCCAGCAAACGAATGGAATTAGAAAAGATCATCCTGAGTTAGGTAACCCAGACCCAGAAAGACAAATGTGGTATATACTCATTTATAACTGAGTATTAGCCATAAAGTAAAGGATAACCATACTACAATCCACAGACCCAAAGAAGCTAAGTAAAAAGAAGGCTCAAGGGAGGACACATGAATCTCACTATGAAGGGGAAATGGAATAGACCTCATAGGTGGATATGGAAAAGGGGTCTGGATGGAGGAGTGAACATGGGAACAGGAGAGATCAGGTTGGGGGAGGACAGAGGGAGAGAGTACTGGGAAGACAACTGGAATCAGGGAATCGCTGGGGTGAGCTAGAAACCTAGAGCAATGGAAATGCCCAGGATTCTATGAGGGTGATCCTAGCTAAGACTCCTAGAAATCTCGGATATGGAGTCTGAACCAATGATCTCCTGTAACCAGGCAAGACTTCCAGTTGAGGGATTGAAACCCCAAACCCAGCCACATAATCTTTTGCTACTATTTGCCTTGCCTACAAGATATGCTGTGGTGAAGGTGACATAGAAATTATGAGAATGGGTGAGGGTGGGAGTTAAAAGGACTTGGAGGAAAGGAGGGAGAGGAAACTGTGACCTGACTGGGAAAAATTAATTAATTAATTAAAAATTTTAAAATTTTGAAAAAAAATTACTTATCTGATCTTGATTTAACTTTGGTAGGTTGTGTGTATCAAGATATTTATCTATTTATTTTAAAATTTCCAGTTTCCTGGGGTACAAATTTTTAAAGTATGACCTTATGATTCTTTGCATTTCCTCTGTGTCTGTTGTGATATCCCCCTTTTCATCTCTAACTTTATTAGTTTTGATATTCTCTCTCCATCTTTTAGCATGTGTTTGCCAAGTGTTTAAGTGCATGTAAGCTACTTCATTCCATACATTCATTTGTAAATAAATAACCCATAAGCTTTCCTGATAAGATGTCTGGGAAGGCCCACATAGACAGGACACTGGCATGGACACTCTTAAAAGCTACAGATGTCAAAAGATGTTGGTGTGTTGGAGATTGGGATGGAGGTATATGGAGCTTTGTGGGCCTCTGAGGATGGACTCACCAGCATTGTACTTTCTTTCTTGGTTTCACATTGGCTGTTACAAATACACAGATGGTGGTTGATGTGTTTATGACAACATTTACTACGGGAGTAACAGGAAGGCCTCTGTAAAACAGAATGCTATATAAATAGTTCTATGATTTTCTTCCACCAAATGTAAGGGTCTAATGCAGGCTTCATCTTGATTTGAAGTTTTTATGATTGGCCATTTGATTATATGAGAATAACTTTGGGAGAAATTCTGTGTATCTAGATGTGGAAATACAAATCTTGGCTGAGCAACAAAGACCACATAGGGTCATTATGAAGCTTCTATTTGGTGTTCCACGAAGGACCCATGGTTTATGTTAAAATGAAACACCACAAATGCTCTGTCTGTTTTTGTCTTGCCCATTTTCTGTCCTCTTACATCACCACCTGTGTCACCTGCTAACTTACAATATTGCCACTGAGATTCTTGGAGTAACTGGAGAAAGCTGAAAATGCAATCCCGTGCATGTTTCTATAGCAAATGGACTATTCTGACTAGTGAATGCTTACACTGCATTTTAAAATCCAGAACATAGGAGTACAACCACACTCCAGGAGCCAGGGAGACTACTTTGCCATAGAAAATTGTTTATTTATTTTCCCTACGATCTAAAAAGATTTTATAATGCTTAATACTTGAAGAAAAAGTATTTTCCATGATTGTTTAATGGGCAAAGTCTTTACATCTAATCAACAATTAGCAATAAAAAATAGAGTTAAAACTGTGTTTGTAATGAATTCAGATTTAATTTAGTCTCTTAAATTTGATTAATGGTATATCCAAAATAGTAATATCTTTTGACTGACATGGACTTACCTTAGTAATTAAAACTATTCAAATATAATATGATAGATATAGCCTTAGAGTAAAACTTATTATGTCAAATGCATTCTTTGAAGATAAAAATTATCTTTAGTCTTTCATAAGCAGCAGAGTGTTTTTTATGTTTGTGTTGCAAACCACAAATCCATTGGTTAGTGGACACTTCTGTATGATAACTTTGTGGATAACCACTGGACTTATTGAAATGTGTTCAGGAGGTAATTTAATTATGCATAATTGTGTATATTGGTATGTATATTGGTAATGTTACTATAAGGTAATTGTGCATATTGTAATGTTACTAGTTAAAGAATTTTTACACTTGACAATGATATATAATCTTTAAATGAGCAACTCTGTGTTAGTAGGCATTTCAGCCACTCAGTAAACAAAACAAAACAAAACAAAACAACAAAAGCTATTAAATTTGTGAATCTTGGCCTCTAGAAATGGTTTGTAAGTTGTACATTTTTAGTACATAAATGAAGAGAAGGAAAGATTAAAATTAAAAAAGTGGAGCATGGCTTTGCTTCTTAATGATAGCTTTTTCCTTTTGCTGGCTCTTACTAACTGTGTGTGGTATTAGTAATAACTCTTATTAACTGGTAGCTTATTACTGTTGCATTTCTTAGTTTCATAAACTTTAAAATAATTCTGCCTTCCAGGGATGTTATGCAAACTAGATAAAATATGGATATAAGCTACTTACTTAGCTTATATCCTTAGCCTGGCATTATACTTCTGGAAAAATAAATGATAATTTTGCCCCCCCTTTAAAGACAGTGTACAAATATGAGCTGTGCAAATGGAACAATAGAAGCATTTTCTTTGTTGTTGGTTGACTTAGAAATTCCCTAATAAAACTTCTTTCAATTTGAGAGTACAAAAGAGGTACCAATTTAAAAAACATCATATATTTACTTATGTATGTGTGTACATTTGGAGGTCAGGGGACAGCTAGCAGGGATTGGTTCTCTCCTCATCATATGTGTCCTGAAGATCAAACTCGTCAGGTTTGGTAGCATACATTCTTACTCAGTGAGCCATTGCCCCCATTCAAGACCCATTTCTTTTTTCTTAAAAGAGAAAGTTATTCTTTATTTCATAACATTAAAATATTTTAGTCTTTACAAAATTATGGAAGATAACAATTTTACAATGTAAATAAGTCTTGGTGTCATTTGCAATAATTACAGAGTCATAACATCTAGAGAGAAGAGAGTCCTTGTAATTTTCTATTCTATTTCTGTGCTTTGACATATTGGTGAAGATCTCATCAGCACTTATTTGGGAGATGAGACCCCAGGGAAGGTTGAAGAAGGGAGAAGTAGTGTAAGTGAAGATACCAAGTGATGAAATGTAGTCCTTTAAATGGTTGGCCCTGCATCAGGAGGCCATCTGGCAGGCAGATTTTCTTGGCATATAGAAAGTTTTCTGGAATATCTGGAAAGAAAAACAGTACCTCTATTATTCCATGAAGAAAGAAAGAAGACTAATCTACCTACCTGGTACTACTTGAGTTCTGATTTCCCAGTCGGGGATTTATGTATAAGGAGCTCATGCCCTCACATTGCTAGGTGGTATCACTGGGTTTCTCAGGGCTCATTCATAGAACTAGATCCTCTACTCTGGAGCATGCACCATAAGGCTGCTAACCAACAGGCATTGGAAAGGACGCTACCAACAAAATCTGAAAGGAACAGAAGCAAGTGCATATCATCTATGAGCTACCATAGTGAATCCTTGTAATAGTCTTATGTGGTACTGTTATTGATCATATTATATCAAAACCATCATGCCAGATGAATAATCAATGCATGCTTGTCATCTGAGTGAATGGGTACTTGAATGGATGAATAAAACACTGTATCCTATACCCAAGTCAAGACATGCTTCATTAGGTTTCAGTCTCCTAAGTCAAAGGAATTGTGCACTTATGCTTTGTCAAAGTCTTGGAAAGTAGGCAAAATAACCCATCACATCAGTTGCCTAGTGCATCTCTCTTAAGAAAATATCTGTCCTCTCAAACAGAACTCTACCTAGAAGTGGATAATAATATGATAATATAAGTAATCAAATCAAATATGTTTTGTTGTGGATAGTCCATGGACTACTGGATGCCATTCAAATTTAAAAAGAAAGTTTCCATAATCAATTTCCTCTTCCCTTTGTATTAATTTTTCCTTTCTTGGGTTATTACAAAAATCTTAGATTTATATATTCAAAATAGATAGTTTTTTTTTCAAAACCCCAAATCAAGATTATCTTACATTACCACAGAATATGCATGTCAAACTACAAAGCATTTTAGGAAAGGTACATCTACTGGTCTTCCTGACCAGACCTCATTCCCATTTTTCACTGGACTTTGTAAGCAGACCTGGAGCTCAAGTCTCACATATTACCACTAAGAGGCATTGGTATGCATATTAGGAATATGTAACAAATCTTAATAGCATTAATTTATTATCCTCCAATGCTCAGTCATACTAATACAAGTTTGCACCTGCATACACATACTCATAATTAAGGAAGGGATATTCTTTGCCCTCCTATCTGGGCTTCTCTGATAAGTTGTTATGCAGCTGGCATTTGATGCAAATTGGAGTTTGCTGGCTTCTGATATGCCTGCTTGCACTAATCAGTGGATTACTTGTGTGGTGCCTGCCCACCTCTAAACCTAGGCTGTCACATTGAGAATAAATAATAGAGTTTTCTCTGAATTTATGAAATATAACAGACTCTGGTGGAGACTCATAAATTGGAGTGTGATAAGTTGGTTTTCATGTAAAATGGATGTTGGCCAGAGGGCCTGGAACCAGAATACCACCAGATTGTTGCCACAGCCATCATTCTCAATAAAATTTGGCAGAAAGAGTTTATGGCAACTGTAACATATAATAGCTATTTAATATAATGTGTGCTTGTGGCCTCAGCTAATAAAACCCTTCATAAAAGTGCAAAGTATCCCATTGACAGGTAGAGGGTTGAGTTGAAGACACCTTTTCCAGGTCCACTTTAGGTTATTTTTAAAGATTCCTTAGAGGATGTTCTTAAGTCATACCAGTGACTTTAGCAGCATTAACTCTTTAATGACGAGTAAAGCAACAATGCTCAGAATAATTTATGAATTGATGTCATAATTTCAGTAAGTATACTAAAATGTTTAGTGAAATGTTTACTTAGTTAGAGAGATGTAAAGAGCTGCATTTCAGAATAAGTATTAGGAAAAATAGGCTCTATACATTGGGGCTGACCTTAGCTGTTAAGTGACCTTTACCATGCTCTGAAAAAAAAAATTATACTCACAGTGCCAAAGCAAGGACATATGCCTCCTAGACAGACAAGAAAACCAAAAGCCAGATGTAAAGTACTCAGCTAATGAATGATAGAATTGGGGTTAGTAGCTACATCTGCCAGATTCTAAAATGTTTGTTCTTAGACCTGTACCACCAGGCTATCTGTTCTGGGGTTAAGAGTAGTGCTAGGTAAACAGAGAAAGTTGATCTAGATAATCTTAGAAAGAGATGTTCACAATTTAGAAAACAGGCATTATCTTTAATACAATTAAATAATTGCAAAGTGTAATTATTTTCAGACCACTGCTAATGTGCTGCAGCTTAACATTAGGGGAAAAAATGTTGTCCAACCTTTCAGAAAATGATTGGAGTTTTCAATAAGTATCCTCTTCTAACACAACTCAGCCCAAACCAGCAGTTGTTTTACACAAATAATGGCAGTTGCTGATTTTATGATACTGCGACATTTGTAGAAAATATTTGTGTGCTATATGATGGCCCACTTTGTTCCATAGAACCAGAGTTTTAATCTCTTAGAAAAAAACCACACAGCTAACAGTGCATAAACGTCTAATAACTCACCATGTAGCAATAAATGCCTCCTCTTTGCATCTTCAGCTAATAAAAGGCAATACTTACTACCCCGACTGAATACCCTTTAAATAACCAGGGCCTTTCTAGTTTATTGATATGTTTACGTTTGATTGTAAATTTAAATGTACACATGGAATTAAGGAAGACAGTGGAGATTTATGGCAGCACACAATCTTCACACTTATGGATTATTCTATCTGGTAACTCTTGAATAATAAAAGAGAGATATTAGTATTTTTTAATGTGAAGTTTTTATTGCCACATATATTCTAATTTCCCTTCTGTTGCTGTGATAAAACACTATGACCAAAAGCAAGTTAGGAGGGAAAAGAGTTTATTTAGCTTGTACCTCTAGGTCACAGTCCATTACTGAGGGAAGCCTGGGCAGGAACTCAATCAAGAACCTGAACCAGAAACCATGGAGGAATGCTGCTTACTGACTTACTCTCTGGCTCATGTAGGCTCATGCTGTGATAGCTTTCTTATATAGCTCAGGGCTAGAGTCTCCTACATCAATTAACAATTAAGACAACCCCTCACAGACATTCTCGCAAACCAACCCGACAAATACAACTATTCAAATGAGCATCTCTCTAGGCTGGGTCAAATTGATGATTAATACTGACTAGGACAGTATGCATTCAGACACCAAGGCAGACAATTATTACCAAAGCACTGTTATTCTTGGATGTGATGTTCATCTTTATTTCTTGGATTTATTAATTTGTCCTTTCTTTTTAACAAGTCACAGTGTAGCTAACAAATTAAAGCAACATGAATTTATTAGCTCAAACCTTTTCGTGTCATAAGTCAGTTCTGACAAAGCCAAGACTCTGCTTGGAGGTTCCACAAAGTCAAGGAGGTAGTCTGGAGCTGCATTGTTTTTTGGAGGATGAAGCGGGAAAATGCTTCTAAATTTACATTGGTGGAATTTAGTTACTTGTCACTAAAGGACTGAGGTTCCTATTTTCTTTCTGGATGTTCACTTTGAAGGGCTCTCTTGTCCTTTCTTTGTGGCCTCATTCATGAAATAAAAAAGCAGATCACATTCTTCCAACATATAACGACATAGGAGATATATTACCATTCTAAAACACAGAGAAGGGAGCATAATGAGAAATAACTAAACAAAAGTAAGACTGAAAACTAGCTGGGAAAACTCCAACTCTTCATCTCCATGTCTGATGTCAAAGCATTCTTCAGATCTCTAGTTATGTTCAGCTTTGTTGACTGCAACACACTTCTTTCTCTTGGGCTGGTTTCACTACCTATTAGCAGCTCTCCTCGGCAGGTATCCCACAACCCTGGCATCTCTAACATCTTGAGTTCTCCAAGGCAATCTAGGCTTCAACTTCATATCTTCACAAAGTTGCCTTTCTAGGCCTCCATTTAGGGACACTCCTAACACATGCCTGGCCTCAGTGGCATTCTTTAGGCACAGGGAAAATTCCATAACCTGTTTCTTCTATCCTTAACTCTAAAGCCAGAACCACATGACTGAAGCTGGAACACAGCCCCCTCATTCAATTACATCTTTGCCAGCTTTCTTTCCTTTACTGCATAAGCTTGGCTGTCCTGAAACTTGCCCTGTGGAGCAGGCTGGCCTCAAACTGAGATATCTGCCAGCCTCTGCCTTCTGAGCACTGGGATTAAATGTGTGCCCCACCATACCCAGCTCTAAGCTTTTCTTTATTTCCTTTTCACAAGATGGAAATTTAGTTTGTGGGATCTTGCCCTGAGGTACCACCCACTATGTTCCATTTCTTAATGTGTTTATCTCCTTGAACATAGGATTTAGCTCAGTTCTACATCCTGTTGCTCTTTTTCTCCTCAAAATTTACACTTTGCAATTTACCCTGGTCAGCTTGCTCCTTTTCATTATAAATCTTCATTAGAGTTATCACTAAAAATCCGCAACAGAGTCTATACTAGGCTGTTTTGAGATTTCTTCTGCCAATAGAATTAATTCAAAACTTGTCACATTAGCCTCAGGCAGACTCTGGACAAGGACAAAAGGCAGCCACTTTATTCAGCAAAACATCATAAGAACAATCTCTAGGCAACATACTAAAATTCTCCTCTGAAACCTTTTGATCCAGACCTAGACAGTTCATCAAATCATACTCAGCACCACTGTCTTCCATGATCCTACTAGGATGGTCCATTAAGCAGTTCTTAAAGCATTCCACTGCCTTCCTAACCCAAAATACCAAAGTCCAAATTCCTCCAAACAAACACATGGTCAGATTTGGGGGCCCAGAGAGACTCCATAGTATGGCCTTATTCCATCTTGACTCAAGGTCAAGGAGTCCAAGCTTGTTTTGCTCTGCAAGCCTGCATAATAAGATGTTTGGCCAAAGGCGGGTGTCTTATGCTTTAAGGCCTAATTACAGGATGTTTTGCTGTAAGATGTGGCTACTAGATGTTTTGAGAATTAAGGAGGTGTTTTCACTGTTTTGTACATTGAACCATTGTGTCTTTGAGAGAGGGAAGTGTAGCCACAAGTTTCTCTGATCCTATTTGGCCCCACTGTCCCGTATTTCTCTGGTCCCACCAGGCCCTAAGGTCCTGCAGCTTCTTATAAAATCATTACTCAGAGGCTTAATTAATTACCAAATGTATGGCCTATGGAAGGCTTATAGCTGGCTAGCTCTTATAACATAACCCATTTCTATTAATCTATAAGTTGCCATGTGGTCGTAGCTTTATCAGTCTACTGGCATCTTGTTGCTCCTTGGGCAGTGGCTGGTGTCTTCTTATTCTGCCCTTCTCCCTGTATCTCTACTTGGATTTCCCACCTGGTTGAAAGCTTTCTTGCTATAGGCCAAAACAGTTTTATTTACTAACCAATAGGAACAGCATATATTCACAGCATACAGAAAGATACCTTACAGCAGGGAGGTCTTTTGCCTCTCCTCTTGCTAGTATATAAAAAGCCCATGAAGAATAAACTCGGGGTGACTATTGCATTGATCCAGAGTCCTCCTGATGTTATTCTGTGCCTCTGTCTTTTTCTACATCTCTATTTTTCCTATCTGTTATTTCTTAATCCTCACTCCTCCTTTCAAGGACTGTTTGATAGTCAGGCAGGGCCTGATAGCCAGGCCTATCCCAGCAGTACCCTGGTACAAACTTCTGTCTAAGAAATAAGCTTGTGTAACCATTTTAATATCTAACAAAATAGACTTCAAACCAAAACCAATCAGAAGAGATAGGGAAAGTCACTACATACTCATCAAAGGAAAAATTCACCAAGGTGGCATATCAATTCTTAACAACTATGTCCTAAACATAAGGGCACCCATGTTTCTAAAAGAAACATTCCTTCAGCTTAAATCCCACTGACCTTCACACTTTGATAGTAGGAGACTTCAGTGTTCCACTCTCACCAATGGACAGGTCAACCAGACAACAACTAAACAGAGAAATACTGGAGCTAACATATGTTATAAAACAAATGTACCTAAGAGATATTTACAGAACATTTCACCCAAACAAAAAAAAGAATATATCTTCTTCTCTGCACCTGATGGAACTTTCTACAAAGTTGACCACATACTTGGACACAAAGCAAATCTCAACAGATACAAGCTAATTGAAATAATGCCCTACATTCTATCTGACCACCACAGATTAAGCTTAATATCAACAACAACAGAAAGCTTACAAACTCATGGAAATTCAACAAATTTCTACAGAAAGAAAAATGAATTAATACAGAAATAAAGGAAGACATTAAAGAATTCCTAGAACTGAAGACACAGCATACTCAAACTTATGGGACACAATGAAAGTGGTGTTAAGAGGCATGTTCAGAGCACTAAGTGCCTGCATTAAAAATAAATGGAGAGATCTCATACTAGCAACCCAACACCATATCTGAAATTTCTAGAAGAGAAAGAAGGAATAACATCCCCAAAGAAGTAGATGGCAAGAAATAATCAAACTCAGGGAGGAAATCAATATGACTGATGAACATTTACCAAATTAACTAAAAGGCAGAGAGAGAATATTAAAATTAACAAAATCAGAAATGAAAAGGGGGACATAACAAAATACACTAGGGAACTCCACAGAATCATAATAACATTCTTTAAAAACCTGTATTCATCAAATTGGAAAATCTAACAAAATGGGTTATTTTTTGATAAGTATCACTTACCAAAGTTAAATCAAGATCAGATAATGAATTTAAACAGATCTAGAACCCCTAGTGAAATAGAAGTAGTCATTAAAAGTCTCTAAACAAACAAACAAACAAACAAAAAAGCCCAGGGCCAGATGATTTTAGTGTAGAATTCTAGCAGACTTTTAAAGAATAGAATAGTTAATACCAATAATCTTCAAATTACTCCACAAAATAGAAATGGAAGGAACATTGCCCAGTGCCCTTCTAAGAGGCCACAGTTACCCTGGTACCCAAACCACACAAAGACCTAACAAAGAAATAAACCAGTGGCCCTCTTATATACAAATGACAAATAGACTGAGAAAGAAATCAGGGATACAACACCTTTCACAATAGTCTCAAATAATATAAAATATCTTGGGGTAACTCTGACCAAGAAAGGCTTGTATGATAAAAACTGCAAGACTGTGGAAAAAGAAATGGAAGAATATATCGGAAGATGGAAATATCTCCCATGCTCATGGATCAGTAGGAATAACATAGTAAAAATGGCCATCCTACCAAAAGCAATCTACAGATTCAATGTAATCCCCATCAAAATTTCAACATAATTCTTCACAGATCTTGAAAGGACTTTTCTCAACTTCATATGAAAACACACAAAAAAATCCAAGGTAGTTAAAACAATACTGAACAATAAAAGAACCTTAGGAGGTCTGGCCATTCCTGATCTCAAGTAATATTACAAAGCTATAGTAATGAAAACAGCATGATATTGGCATAAAAATAGACACATTGATCAATGGAATTGAATTGAAGATCCAGAAACAAACTCACACAACTATGGACACCTGATATTTAATAAGGAAGCTAAAAAGACACTGGGAAAAAAGACATCATCTTCAACAAATGGTGCTGGTCAAATTTGATGGCAGCATGCAGAAGCATGCAAACAGATCCAGATCCTTACTTATCAACCCACTCACAACTCAAGTCCACATATATCAAGGCCCTCTACATTAGGTTTAGAAACACTCAACCTAATAGGAGAGAAAGATGGAGTAGTCTTGAACTCATTGGTACAGGAGAAGAATTCCTGATCAGAACAGACATTTAGCTGTTAGCTCAGGCATTAAGATGAATAATTAATAAATGGGACCTCATGAAACTGAAATGCTTCTGTAAGACAAAGGACACCATCAGTCAGACAAAGCAGCAGCTTACAGAATGGGAAAATATTTTCACAAGCTTCATATGGAAACATAAAAAACAACCAACAGGGGGAAAAAAAAACATCCAACAGAAGACTAATATCCAAAGTATGTGAAGAACTCAAGAAATTTGATATTCGAAAAACCAAATAACCCAAAAAAGTGAGGTACAGATCTAAATAGAGAATTTTCACTAGAAGAATCTCAAATGGCTGAGAAACTCTTAAAGTAATGTTTAACAACCATAGCCATCAAGAAATGCAAATCAAAACTACTTTGAGATTTCATCTTATACCTGTCAAAAAGGTTAAGATCAAAAGCAGAAGGGACAGCTCATGCTGTTGAGGATGTAGAACAAGGGGAACACTCCTTCACTGTTGGTGGGAGTGCAAACTTGTATAGCCACTATGGAAATCAGTATGGTGGTTCTTAAAAAAGATGAGAATCAATCTGCCTCAAGATGGAGCTGTACCATTCTTAGGCATATACTCAAAGGACATTTCACCCTACCAGGGACATTTGCTCAACCATGTTCATTGCTGCTCTATTCATAATAACCAGATATTTGAAACAACCTAGATGCTCCTCAACAGAAGAACGGATAATAAAATGTTGTAAATTCACAAAGTTGAGTATTACTGAGCTCTTAAAAAATTATATCACGAAATTTGCAGGTAAATGGATAGAACTAGAAAAAAAATCATCCTGAATGAGGTAACCCAGACCCAGAAAGATAAACATGGTATGTATTCACTTATAATTGGCTATCAGCCATTAAATAAATGATACCCTACAATCTGTAGACTCAAAGAGGTTAGGCATAGAGGAAGGGACTAAGGGAAACACATGGGAGTAGGGCACGGAATAGATGCTATGGGTGGACTAGAGAGGGAAGGTGGGTAGAGATGAGAACAAAATGATCAGGGAGAATGGGGAGGGGAAAGCAGACTGAGGGAGGGAATTGTGGGAGAAGAGAGACACCTAGGATTGAAGGACGTTTGAGGCATGTAATGGAAATATAGTGCACTGCCTATAATATATGAAGGTGATCCTAATGAAGTCTGCAAATAATGAGGGAGGTAGAACCCCAATTGACCATCTCTTGTCACCAAATGAAGCTTTCAGTACTGGGACGGGGTTTCATCCAATTGAATTGTTGGCAGAAACGGTCCCAGGGAAATTCCCAAACAACCCAGGTTATTGCCAAGACAACAGGTTGCACTCCACAAACTGACAGCACGGCCCCAATGCTGATACACGCACAACTCATTGAACTTGGAGAGCCTGAGCTGGTGCCTAACTAGATTGTCACCCCCATTTTCTAGAGCATTGGTTCTCAACCTTCCTAATGTTGGGACCCTTTAATACAGTTCTTTATGTTGTAGTGACTCCCAAGCATAAAATTTTTTCATTGATATTTCATAACTGTAATTTTGCTACTGTTATGAATTGTAATATAAATACCCGTGTTTTCCAATAGTCTTATATGACCCCTGTGAAAGGGTTGTATGACTCCCCTGAGGGGTCATGACCCACAGGTTGAGAACTACTGTTCTAGTGTCTTTGACACAAAAAGGTACTCTGCAGCCTACCAAAAGAGAAACATGAACATCAACCCAACCACAAAACAATTGATCTACAGTCTGTCCTTGTAGATCAAAATATGCAGCTTGTAAAATATCCTGGGGTAATGGTGGCATAAATCTTGTGGGAGAAACCAATCAATGTTTGATTTGACTTAAGACCCACTCCATGAAACGGAACCCATACCAGACACAGCTTGGGTGACTAAGAACCAAAAACTAAATAGCCCAAAGACCTACAATAAAACCAAATACTACTGCTCTAAATAAAAAAAAAAGGCACAACAAAATGACTCTTAATGATATTCTGCTATACTTATACTCATAGATTGGTGCCTTATTCAGCCCTCATCAGAGAAGCTTCTTTCTGCAGCAGATGGGAATAAATACAGAGATCCGCAGCCAGACATTACACACACACACATACACACACACACACAACACATACACACACACACACACACACACACACACACACAGGGAGAGAGGGAGAGAGAGAAAGAGAGAGAGAGAGAGAGAGAGAGAGAGAGAGAGAGAGAGAGAGAGAGAGAGAGAGAGAGAGAGAGAG
This sequence comes from Peromyscus eremicus, assembly GCF_949786415.1. Taxonomy (NCBI): domain Eukaryota; kingdom Metazoa; phylum Chordata; class Mammalia; order Rodentia; family Cricetidae; genus Peromyscus; species Peromyscus eremicus. The sequence goes on along the minus strand of NC_081419.1, from coordinate 30,579,452 downwards.
AGACCTTGGAATACACAGATCTAAATGAGACATCTCCATCAAATTCCTCCCCTCAAAGCTCAGGGAAATCCTCAGAAGAAGTTGGGGAGACAGAGTGGATGGTGGATACCAGGAGAACAAGGCCCTCTAAAACAAGTGACCAAGGCTCATATGAACTCACAGAGATTAAACCAGCAATCATGGTGCCTACAAGGGTCTGCACCAGGTCCTCTGCATATATACTACAGCTTTCAGTTTAGTACTTGATGGGACTCCTGAATGTGTGAACCAGTGGGTCTCTGATTCTTATGACTTCTTTTGGGACTCCTTTATTTTTCTTCTCTAACTTTAATATGATGGTTTTTGCTTTATCTTATATTATATTTCGTTTTGTTATGTTTTGTTGTTATCTCTTAGAAGCCTGTTCTTTTCTAAGGAGAGACAAACAGGGAGTGAATCTGGATGGGAGGGGATGTGCTGAAAGAAATTATATTCAGTTTCTATTGTATAAGAGAGTAGTCTTTGTCTAATAAAAGGAGGGAAAGTTATATTTTATTATATACCAATTAGATATCATAAAAACACAGTAAAATCTTGTTGACTTAAATTCTTTACCAATTATAACCTCTGTAGTGTTAGTCCTAGAGGGCAGGTGTTTTATTGGCATTATGTTAGCAAATAGGCAATTATAAAATAAGTAGGGATGCTCTAGGAAAAAGTAGCAATCAGCCATGTCTTCAAAGTATGAATGATATGGGTGGTTGTAACATGCATGAACTATAAGTAGGAAGAAAATTCTCTTGGTTAGCAATTCTTCTGTCACCCTCCTTAGAAATTTCCATTGAGAAGGTGGCAGTAGAGAAGATGAAAAGAAAGAATTCATGTAACTTTACTTTAAGATTTATTTATTTTTAATTATATGTGTGAGTGATTTTCTTGCATATATGTTTATGTACCACATGTGTGCATGGTGCCTTCAGAGGCCAGAAGAAAGGGTAGATTCCCTACAATCAGGATTGTAGATGGTTGTGAGCTATCTGTAACATTATGTGGGTGTCGGAACTACTACCCAGGTCTTCTGGAAGAACAACCCGTGTTAATCACTGAACCATCTTTCCAGCTCTTGATTTCTTATAATGATGTGATATCAGGAACCTGGGAGAATTGAACCCATATATGAACAGAAGCCAGTTGACACTTCACTCCACCTGATGCTCAATCTAGCTCAAATGATGAGCAAGTAATCTGCCCATTGATGGCAATCACAAAGGAGGGTGTCGAACTACCAATGGGTAACTTAATGTAAGTAACATGAGGACTCATCCCCAAATTGACTTTTAAGAGACTTTGAAGAGGCATGTGGATGAGTGAGTGTCAGAATGAGAGATGGATGAGGCAATGTTATGGATCTTAGGAAGCTGGGATAGCCCCTTAAACCAAGGAACCAGGCACCAGAAAAATCAAAGATATAGGTTCTCTTCTAGAACCTTTTCCTATTGATATACATCCTTCTTCTAGAAGAAATGTAGTTGTGATGAGTCAAGTCATTAGTTTTGTTTCACTGATTTTAATGTAAGAAAACTCATTTTGGACAGCTGGGGTCCAGAATTATAAGGAATCTATGCTAATTTGAGCCATTCATTCACAATTACAAGGAAAACCTAGCAAATAAAGACTTCAAAGAAAGTATTATTGTTATATTAAACACTCATAGAAGAATAGGTTAAAAAAAGACCTGGGGATGAAAACTTCAAAACTAGTAAAAACTCTAAGAACCAAATGATTATTCAGAATCTGAAAAGCATTTGAAATCCAAATTCAGTTAAGTAGATTAAACAACAGAATAGCCTGGCTAGGAGCATACCAGTCACTTGAAGAAAGAACAGACAGGGTGATTCAAACTGAGTTACAGTAAGAAAAAAATCCATATACATTAGGGATTGGTGTGACAATATCAAGGAATTGGAGTTTGGAAGAGAAAAATGGAAAAGAAAGTCATATAAAGACATTTCAATAAATAGTGGTATAAACTGAATAAAAATCTTAACCCAGATCTCAGGAATTCATTGAAAGCTAAGTGGGATGAACACTAGGAATATACATACTCCAAACACACACACACATACACACACACACACACACACACACATACACACACACACACACACACACACACACACACACACACATACCACACATGCACACACTATACACACATACATACACATACACACACACCTGTGGGGGCCCACAGAGGTTTCCTAGTGAGATCTGAGCTTGCTTTACCCAGCAGGGCTACATTAGGGGATAGCTTGACCACATGCATGGTTACCAGGTATTTGGAAGGGTCTACACTTGGTTGTGCTAGGGGGAGGTCTTTTGCCCCATGCTTTGCCATTCCTATAAAACGCCCTTTTGAAAAGACAGAACATGCCGGTGGATAAGGACCCAGGTCCTCCCGAAGCTATCCTGTGTTTCTGTCTCTCTTCTCTACACGATCTTTCCATCTAAATATTTCTTATCCCTCTCTCCTCAAGAGTACCCTAGGAAAAAGCGGGGGCTGGCCTTCCACACACACCCACACACCATGGCTATCAGTTTGTGAAATTCAACACACAAGGAAAAATATTGGCAGCAACTAGGAAGTTATAGCACATTACCCATAGGGAAACAAATGATTCCCATGTATTTGGTCCTTATTAGAAAGAATAAAATACTGTTCTGGTGATTCTGTGCATAGCTCAAATAGTCATTCAAACACTCAGGCATGTTTTCAGAGAAGCAAATGTTGAGAGACTTTTAGTCAACAGACTGGCACAAAAGGAATGCTGAAGAAGATCTTCAGGCTAAAGGATCCTAAAACCCCAAAACTTGAATCTACAAGGATAAATAAAGAATGGTGAAAACGTTTAGTAGACACTGAAAAGCTGATATACAAATATGTTTATAGAATATTATAATTTAGTTTAATAAAAAGAATTATAGTTATTGCCCCCAAATGATTTTATTTGTTTTTAATAGTTTTTTTATATTTTCTAAATATGTCATATTTGGAAATAGACTTATTTACTTCTTTCAAACATATACACTTGTATTTTTTTTTATCATATTTCATGAGCAAGAACTTCCAACATGTGTTAAGAAGAAATGGCAAGAGAAGGTCTGTGGGAAGGCTTGCTATTTCTCACCAGTAGTTGGAACATCAGCTGTAGGGCTTTTGGATACAGTCTTGATCAAGTCGAGGAAATTCCTATTGTTCCTAGTTCACAAGGAGCTTTGAATATGAATGGCTATTGGATTTCATCAGTGATGTTCCATCATTTACAGTTATTATCATGTGGTTTTCTTCTTTAGCTTATTAATATGATGAATTCGATTAATTGTCTTTTAGTGCTAAATCAGGATTACAGATGTGTTGTCCTGGTTAGATTTTTGTCAGCTTGACACAAAGTAGAGTCGTGTGAGAAAAGTAACTCCAATTGAGAAAATGTCTCCATAAGATTGCCAATAGGCAAGTCTGTGTGGACTTTTCTTGATTGATGTTTCATGTAGATTCCAGCCCCGCTGCAGGTGGTGCCTCAGGGGGCTGAGTTGTATAGGAAAGCAGGCTGAATAAGCAATGGGGAGCAAACCAGTAAGTAGTGTTTTGTTTGTTTGGTCTCTGCTACAGTTCCTGCCTCGAATTCCTATCCTGACTTCCTTTCATGATAGACTGTAAACTGTAAGCTGAAATAAACCCTTTCCTCTCTGAATTACCTTTGGTAATGGTCTTTATCACAGCAGACTAGGACACCTATACTAAGACACAGCAGCCAATGTGGTGTGTAATTCTTTTTATGTGTTGTGGAGCTCAGTTTACTCTGCTATGTTGCTGAGAGGTACTGATGAATGTTTCCTTTTTTCTAATGTCTTCATCTGGTTTAGCTGCTAACTAAGATAATGCTGTGTTCACATGCTAAGTCAGCACATCCTCCTTCTGCTCCTTTTGAAAGGCAGTGATGAGAACTCATATACTTTCTGTCTTGGCTACTCGGTAGAATTTATCCGAAAGCCTATCTTGGCCTGGTGCCTTTATTTTGCAATGTTAGTAATAACAATTTTATTTCTTTAAAAGATAATAGGCCTATTTATATAGTTATTTTTTCTTTAGTGAGTTTTAGCAGATTGTGTCTTTCAAGGAACTGTTCTATTGCATCTAGGTTTTCAAATTTCTAGGTAGAGGGTTGTCTGCAGTAGCTTGTCCCTCTTTCGGGAAAGACTATATGTGTGTTACAGTGACCATGACGATTAATTGTTGATAATACTAAATTGGATCATTGGGGAACTGGTGTCAGTGAGACAATGTTCCTATTCAGAAAGAATAACAAGGAGAATTTTCATAGACTGTGGTTGTTGACCATAGTGAATTCAGAATAGCTATAGATATTTACTATACCACTATGTATGTTTACTTGTCTATCCTCATGCATGAAACAGTCTTCAGCTAAGTAATTTTTGAATTGTAAACCCTATTCTAGGACTCTGGGACTCTGGAATTGGCTCAAGAGATTTAGTATAATTTCCTAAATGCAGGTTATTTATTCTAGAAATCAATCGTTCCATTGTTTTTAAAGTCTGTTTTAGTTTGCTGTCTGTTGCTGTCATGATCGCCATCACCAAGAGTAAAATGGGAAAGAGAGGGTTTATTTCACATTCACATCATGATCGAGTGTTCATCATTGAGGGAAGTCAGGGCAGGAACTCAAGCAGGAGCGGAGGCAGGTACTGTAGGTGAATGCTGCTTACTGGCTTGCTCTCCATGGCTTTCTCAGCTTGATTTCTTATACAACCCAGGACTGCCAGCTCTAGCACAACACTTCCCACAGTGAGCTAGCCCCTTCCACATCAGTCATTAATCAAGAAAATGCTCCACAGATGTGCCAACAGGCCAAGCTTATGAAAACAATCCCTTAATTGAGGTTCCCTCTTCCCTGGTGTCTCTAGTTTGTGCCAAGTTGACAACAACAACAACAAAACAAACAAAAACAAAACACACACAGGAAGTACAGTCCACATAATACTTTAGTTGATTGTGCCCTTTGAGCATTTCCTGCATGAGTATTACATATTCTGGCTGTTCTATCCCCCATACTCTTTCTTTGTCCCCTCCCACCTCCAGCCCTATCAATCTGCCATCTCTATCAGTTCCTTTCCCAGTTTCACTACTTTTGGTTTTGTTTTATGACCCCTTCACTCTCATTTGCAGCTTCCAAGCTCTCTCAACACAGCCTTACCTGTATCCAATTGTTGCATCTCACTGGTCTTATTTATTTTTTGAAAGAATTGTATCCAAAATTGAAATGTTCTGATATTAAACTACAGTGCAATTGTCTCATTTCTGTCATAGGTCAATACTATGCACATATGGGTAGAGGAGAGGAGGGATTTTTTTTTTCGAGGAAATTAGAAGCAATCAGTCTTGGATTAAAAAATAATAACCCCTGTCTCAGCTTTTTACTGAAGAGAGAACAATTATTTCTTTTGTCTTGGAGGCTTAGAGGCAGATTTGTCCAAATCTGATGCTTGAGGGTGGGTGAGGGAGAGGTGTTGAAAGAGTCAGCCCTCCATCAGAAACAAAGAGCTGGCTGCTAGAAGTGTTGCAGGGGATGTGAGCCTGAGTGTCATCTCTGCCTGTTTCATAAGATCTGGAAAGCTACCTCCCAAGCTCCACGCTCTGTGCCGAGTTCTATCCAAGCAGAGTTTAAAGTGGGACTGGCATGTATGTGGAGAAATATGGACCAGTATGCCCCTCTTCCTCTTCTTTTATCTGTTTTCAGTACTCCATCCTTTCATGCTCACTAAATATCATGGACCCAGCAGAGACTCCATGAGGACTACCTGCGGCAAAGCAATGAGAAGTAAAGGAAATGAATGGAAACATGATGGGTGCATGATGGAAAGACCTGTGAACAATCTCCTCAATACTTGGAAAATCTTCAGAAGGTGCTAATTGTAGGCATCGGTACAGAGAAGACTTGTGGAATGTAGTTTGCGTTATTTGTACAAATGCTGAAACTAAGAGAGAATCTATAATACCACTGGCATGCATGCACATCGTCATCTACTTACTCACTGAGTTGTAGCTTCAGTGGGCTGGAGCAGGGCACAGGTCACTGTTCACAGAGGCATTTCTTTCCTAATATTTTCTGTTTCCTCCTAAGGTATCACAGTTAGAATCATAAAGAATTACTGTGCTTCCTCAATTACCAAGTTAAAGTTGTTAATAGAGGAAACAAACACAAACACAAGAAGTTGATTAAACTTGACTGTCACTGGTTTTGCTTTCTTTCCCTGTCTCATTTCCTCCCTTTCTCCTTCCTTCTTTACTCCATTTTCCTCCACCTTTCTCACCCCTCTCCTCTTCTTTATAGGGAGCTTCACATTTATTAGACTTCTAACACAGCTTAGCACGGCCATATAATTTAATGACAGCTCGGGACAGCAGCCTAGTGCCTAAGGGCCAAACTCAGCAGTCTGTTTGATGGAGTTAAGAGCCTGGGCCTGTGTATCTTAACTGGTGTTAATAATGGAAGACTCGTACCTCGTGACTTTCATCTTTAACTGCTGACTGATGATAAGGAAGGTACAGAGCCGTGGGTCCCCGATCTGGAATGAGACTCTGGATCCAGGAAACGGTATATTCAGGGGAACACTTAAACTCTGTATTACAATTGAGCTTTATGTGGGGAAAAGTGATATTTTATAATGAAGATGCTGACACTTTTTAGGTTATTTTTACTCTTAATTTTTGCACATCATCTTTACATTGGATAGATGCCTTAATAGATGTAATTCTCAGTTCATTTTCCTTAACTGTCAAATAGAGAACAAATTAACACCTATTTTATATACTTGACCCAGTTCCTAAGTGAGTAAGGCAACCCAACCTCCATCAAGATGGCATGGTTTTAAGATGATAGAACTTTCCTGGGGTCAATGTAAGGCCCGGTGACACCAAGAAAGAAAAAGAACACAAAAAACAAAAATGTAACAGATGCCCCTTACAAAAGCTCTTAAAGGTCTACAAGTCCCATTGACAACTTTAATCCAGGTCTACATGATTCTCAGACCAAGCTGCACAGAAGTTTTGTTTGGTGACAGATTAACTTTTTGCTTGGTAAAAATGCTTGATTTTATCGCCAACATGCACCTTCTACTTAGACTGAAGGAGTAGAAGACATATTGTTGGTTTGTAGCTATTCAAAGTGATAATTTTGCGAAAGGAAAGTCACTCTGCCTTAACTGTGCTCTCAAGTCAGAATCAGAATCAATTCTTTGTCTCTTCCCATTTGGTAAGGAAGATTGCTCTTACATATAAGTTTCTTGAGATTCTGCTAGCATCTCTAAATATGCAAAATTAGTTTAACACCTTTGGCATGTATTCCAAGCAATAGAATATCCTCTAATTAGGTCTGTAAAAGCTGGTACCTTGATTACAAGATGTACTAATTATCTTGTCAGTCATTGATCTTATAATTACAAAGGAGGGTGCTGTTATTTTCAAATGATCTAGCCTAATTCTGCCCTTAAGTTCAGGGGCTCTAATTGAGTCTCAGCCCAATAGATGTTTACTGTATTTGAGTACACATAGTAATTAGCTGCATTTCCTTATCCTCCAGGCTTTAAAATTAAAATACTTTACAATCATACAAAAATGCAGGTTTAAGTCACTTAATCCTACCATGCTAACATGACAGTGTTAAATTAAAATTCATAAATAGAAAGAAAAGGAATTATATTTTGTCTCCAATTAATTAAAATAGCTTAATTTTAATCGGTTGACACTATCTGTAGATTTTTCTTAATGTCTATCATAATTTTTACAAATTTCTTCCTGTTGTTGATTGAGAAAGCTGGTTTTCATTTTTTTTAGATTTATGAAGAAATATGCAGAACTGCACTATGCTAAGTATTTGTGCAAGAACACATGTGGAATCACTCTTTAGCTATAGATCTTCTACATTTTTATGTGTAATTTCATTTTCTTTTCTTTTTTGCACCTTTCTTTTTCATGATGCTCAGAAAACTGTTGACATGCACCTCACGTGATCAGATCCAAACGTGTTTTCACTTCTCTGTGGAGCAGAAGGCATGCTGGGCACTTAGAGACCAGCCATTGCAACCGCACACCCGTTTTTAATCCTGTTAATCACCACTTTGCTCCCAAAACACTTTGGTCTCTGTCTTACTGCTTTTACCTGAACATTATGGCATTATCAGCCTGTAGTCTGTTCTTGGGAGTTCTTCATTGTTCAGGCATACTTTATTTTTAATGTTAAGCTGAACATCTGCTTTACTGTATTAATCTTAGCAGACTACATATGGCCTCTTGGGATGATGCAGTATAAGGTTGAATTCTCTTGTTTCACATTGTTGGTGAATGACGCTTTTAAAAGCGCTTGTGTTAGGTGATGGTGTAGTGTTGTGGAAGAGTTTGGTGAAGTCTTGGTGACCTGGATTGAAGTCCTGATTCTTCCACTGTAGCCTGAACAGCTTTGAGATGATCTCTTGGGTATTTTTAGCTTCGGTTTATTCACTTCCAAATTAAAAATGGCAGCACCATTGCTGTCTCTACATAAGTATGTTATTTACTGGTTTAAGACTGGGTTGTTCTTATATTGAAAATTGCATTTTCCAAAAGAATTATTTGTTGAATTTTGAGAAATATATAGAGCCATGTAATTACTTTTTCTACCAATATCTCAAGTTTAGAAGTTCTCATGTGTACCATTGAAACCATTCTTCCTCCCAGCTCCTCAAGCCCAGGGAAGACACTATTTGATTTCTAATTTTTATATATATATATATATATATATATATATATGTGTGTGTGTGTGTGTGTGTGTCTTGTACCAGCTTTCAGAGTGCTTTTGAAAGTCACTACTGCCTTGGCCATGTGAGTAAATACGAATAGTTTCTTTTTATTACTAAGTAGCATTTGCACTGAGAACAGGTACCACATTGATGGTAAGCTTTGGGTTATTTCCATTTTTTTGTTATAAACATTTTGGTGTGGGGTTTTGTGGATATGTTCATTTCTTTTGGGTAGGTAAATACGCTGAAGTGGGACTTCTGAGGCATAAGGTATATAAATGAAGTATATATTCAGCCATCTGTTGAGCTCCACCCTATCTCCTTATCTTTTTTCTATGTGTGAATGAGCGATAAGAAGGCTCATGTGTTTCTTCCCTTTATGCCACTGCACTTCAAACCATGCCATACTATTTGCTGTGCTCTAACACTATAGCCACCCAAAGTAACAGACAAGACTGTGAGCCTTTGCTCAAGACATTGTAGATTGCCTGGATGATTGCTCTTCTTCCTGCTGTCCCATTATTATGAGTCATCAACTCTTTGGCTCCTCTTGGTGCCTATATGACATCATTCACCTTGGCATCTGAACCAATCTCGAAAGGGTGATTGATCCCACCTCCAAAGGACTACCACGAGTACAAGTTTAACTATAGACAAGAAGTGCTGCCCAATTTTACAATGACTGTACATCTTACATTTCTCTCTACAGCACGTGACAGTTCCAGCGACTCTGCATCCTCAACAACAGTGATGCTCTTGTTCTCACTCTAGCCATTCTAGTAGCTGTGTGATATTATCTCTCAGGTGGGAATTTGTATATCCCTAGTAACAAAATTGGTTGGTGTTTGTTCCCATGTCCTCTTGTGCAGTCACTTATAATTAGTATGTTTTCCTCGGTGAAATGTACATTTAAATTCCTGTTCATTTTCTGTTACATTCATTGGTTTTTGTGACAGGGTCTCATTTCACCTTGCAGCCCTAGTTAGCCTGGAACTCAATTCATCTGCTTCTTCTAATCAAGTGCTAGAAATACAGATGTGACACCCTACCTCACATCTCACTGATGAGTTTTAGGAGCTTTCTGAATATGTACACAATGTAGGTAAAAGCCTTTCATATAGTCTGTGTTTTGGAAATATTTATTCCTAATCTGTAGCTTGTTTTTGAAAGCATAGTTGTGTCTATTAAGCAGCAGAAGTGGCTAATTTTAGGAACTACAATTTAGCAGTATTTTCTTTTGTGATTTATGCTTAGTGTTGTAGCTACAAAGCCACAGCCTAATCCAAGGACACAAAGATTTTCTTTTTTGGGTCATTTTAGGTCTTGTATTTTGAATCACACTCTAGTGAGTTTCTTTTGTATTCATCATACCTTTAGAAGTCAGAGGATATAGTGCAGGGTGGATCCTCTCCTCCCCTCATGTGGGTCTCCGAGGTCCATCGCAGATTATTAGACATGGTGGCAAATGCGGTTACCAGCAGCGCCATCTTGCTGGCCCGTTGGCCTTACATTTCTGTGTGTGAAATATTTGGGGTTTGTTTTTATGATTTAAAGTTGGAACAATTGAGATTATTTGAACTTTATTTCTTTTTTGCATGTGACTATACAATTACCATGTTCACCTAAAAATATACCTTTTCCTTCTGAGTTATTATGGTAGCTTTGTGTTTATGTGTAAGTCTGTGTATGGATCCTTTATCCATTTCCAATTATCTCTGTGTTAACTGTTATTTGATAATTCATTGCCGAACTCTTTATTAAGGACTAGAGTCAGATAGAATGAATTCCCTTGGCTTTATTCTTTATTTTCTAAATAGTTTTGGTTATTCTATGTTCTGTGTATTTCTAGGAGAATTTTAGAGTAAGCTTAACATTTTCTTAAAAAGAAAAACGGAAAGAAAGGAAGATACTCTTGAGATTTTGACTGGTATTATTTTGAATCTAAAGATTAATTTGATACAATGAAATATCTGATTATTAAGTACAATGAATTGGTTTTTACCAAATTACTGAAAGCAACTGATGCTATTGTCGTTTCTCATTAGTATAGCTGCAACATCCTTTTGCCTGTCAGTGTGCTTAGGGCTCAACAGCTCTCTACCCAGAACTCAGCTTCTTCCGCTTGCATTTGGAAAAGCATTCCAAGCACATAGTAAGGCATAAGTATGCTAGAAAGTTAGGAGTCATTGATCCTTCATTACCAATAGGGCAGGCAACAGCCATACTGTGAACACAGACTGTTGAAATATTTCCTTCAAAAGCAAAATGGAATCAACAGCAGACAGAAACAAAATCAAACTGCTCTCGCAGTCAACATGCCCTGTAGTCACAAGACAGTAAAGTTTTAAAATTCAAATTAATTCTGGGGAGAAAATACAAAGTACACATCCAGCAGCCATTTCCTGCACTTACATGTTCTTGTCACGAAATATCACAAAACACAAATACCGTTTGAAAAGACTACCCTGGAGAGATCAGAGGGAAGCTTGATTAGTGCAGTGATGGTTTTGAATTCATCACCATTGAAAGAAACTAAACTCCACATTTGAAAATTGCACAATAGATCAGTATAGCACTGAGAATGTTGGAGACTAAATGTATTCTCAGACGACACAGAGCCATCTCAGAGAAAGATCCTATGAGAGGAGCGAGGACTTAAAGGAGCTGAATTTGTTTTGGGGGAAATGGTGTAGAGAAGGGAACAGCAAACAAACAGAAGAGGTGCATGGATTTAGGATGCCACCGAGCAGAAGGCATACTGAGGAAATGAACCAATGAAGAGGCACATTTTGCCACCCAAGTTCTGCAGCTACCCATCCTTTAACCACAGGCTCAGCTCGCCCGCTGAAGTGCTTTCAGACAAGAAGCAATGCTGGGTTTGATGCAGGAGAAACATGCTTCTGAAAGGCAAGGAGAAAAAGGAAGGAGCAGAAAGCCAAGAAGGGAGAGGCAGGAAGAGACAGAGGCACATACACATAAAGGAGGAAGAGGAGCAGAAAATCTGGATAGGAGATACAAGAAAATTCTAAAGTAAAGGACTCTTTTTGCAGGCTTTTCTGAAAGTTTGAATTCATATAAAAATAGATGATAACGATGATGGTGAAGAAGAAGGAGGAGGAAGAGGAAGAGGAGGAGGAGGAAAAGAAGAAGAAACCCATATTCTCTCCATATAAAAATAGATAACAATAAAATACCCATGCTTTTGAAGACATAAAATGATAAAATACATTCACTATCAATGTGCAATTAGTTGAAAATTGCAAATTTTAAATACTTTTGCTATAAAAAATATATTTGTGTAATGTCTTTGCCATTTTTACTTTATTAAAGCAAGGTATTATTTATGGCTTAATATATTTCTTAACCTCTTGACTCAACATACTTATTGGCCCATGTTATTCCCCACCTTTCAGTGATCGATATTGACACTGGCTCAAAAATCTATGGGTTTTCTTTGAAAACTGGAGTCTGTTTTGAAAAATATATCAATTTTAGCACCATGGAGGCAAATGAATTGCTTAGTTGTTAAATAATCTTAATGAAATGTCAACAGCAGAAAAATATTCTCAACCCTCAGCAAGGCTCTCAGGTAATGAAACATTGATTTTTATTTTTAAATCCGTTTTGCTTACTGTACAGGAAGTAGATAAAAAATGGTTATTTGTTTCTAAGGCACAATCCATTTTTAGATACTTAATTTAATATTTAAAATTATCTATACTACTTCTACCTTCATTAGCTTTTTGTTTAGTTTGCAACATTACCCTTTGTTTGTAAATCCTGAGCTGTAGGCTGAAGCTCCAACTTCAGTGACTCATCAGAGAAATCATGCTTTGGGGTGAGCATCTTTGCACACTCCCTAAATGTGATGTAAAAACATGCCAGCCTAATGTTTGTTTTTATTGTTTCATTTCTGTAAATAAGAGTACAGTTAAAATTACTCTGACATTTGGGTCAAAGGCATACAAGTGTGATGGACGTATTCTGAATCCAAAGTCTTGCTAATCCACCTTGAGTACATTTAGACTGTGATCTCAGCCTTAAACTAAACAAAGTGAAGAATATTTGTTACTGAGTAAATCGGGAGAACAGTAGCTGCCTACTGATTCCAAAATCTTTCAAGTGAGTGAGAGATATGTGGTCCTGTTGAAGAGATGACTTTGTCATCATAAGAGGCAGGGAGTCACCTTTATCCTTGTGAACTCAGGTGATGTTGCCCATAGTTCTCTGTTCTCATCTCCAAATAGAAGGAGCTTCGTCCTGGTCTGAGGATAAGCATGGAGGCTTTACACAGTGTCCTTTGACCTCATTTGGACCTGCAGAAGCAGTGTTAGTTTCTGCATTGCCTCACCCCTGGTTTTGACAAAGAATGCAAAATCCATTAGCTTTAAGCAAGAGTCAATTTTTGTCATCCTAATGTCAAGAAAGCTCTAGATTCTGGCTGGTCTAGATTGCACTCTAGTTCAGACCACAGGGCCTTGGGGTCATTGTTTCTTTGAGACTCAGTTAGGGCAATGTTTTTCTTCCTACCTGTTTCCTGCCAGTCTTCCTATCCTGGGGGAGCCAAGGCAGCTTTTGTTCATGGGCAAGGGCAAACATGTACTGGCCAAAAAGCCCAAATAAGTCGAAGGTCAGAACTGATGAATCACATGACAGAGTGTGGGTACTGGGAGCTTGGGGTCCATATATTAACATGAGGAAGTAATTGATACATGTTTCAGGAACCACTCCTGTTTACATATTTCTTAATGTCATTGCTTTGTGTGTGTTGTGTATGCATGGTATATATGTGTGTGTGTGAACATGTGCATGCCCATGTACACACATGGGGAGGTCAAAGGAGGATGCCAGGTGTCCTAAACTATCACTTTCTCCCTTATTTCCTTGAGACAAGGTCTCTCACTGAACCTGGAGTTGTTGGTTTCACTAGACTGACTGGCCATCCAACTCTGAGGATCCTCCTGGCAACAATCCCAATATTGCCAGGGTTACAAGCATTGTGAGACATGGAGACATGCGTAGAATTTTATGTTGGTGCTGAAATCCAAACTCAGGTCCTCATGCATACACATCAAATGCTCTGACCCGCAGGGATGGCTCCTAAGCCCTAACTCCAGGGCTTTATGAAGATGGAGATAATGCTGGTTCCTGAAGGTATCATGTGTCTTTTTTTAAGAGGAAGACTGGCTTTGATAAAATCATTCATTTTTAAAATAGCAGGGAAGCCAGGCAACTGACATATTTATTCCTTGAATATGAACTATCCTCTTCAGGTTCAAGTATTGGGATCTTGCTATCTGCTGAAGGGCTTCGGGGAAGGGATTGGATCCTGAGGATTCTGCTTTAATCAGAGGACCCACAGATGGATTCATAATTTGATGCATTGTTCAAAAGCAATGGAAATGTTAGGAGGCGATGATAGGGGATGTGAGTCAGTGGGAGTGTGCCTTTGAAGATGTCTTATTCTCTTTCCTTGCCCTGTGTTCACTCTCTCCCTCCCTCTCACCCTCTTCTCTTCCTCTCTCCCTTTCTCTCTCTGCTCCCTCCCCCTTTCTCTTTCTTCCTTTCTCTCTTTCTCTCTGTCTTTCTGTCTCTCTGTCTCTCTGTCTCTCACTCCTTTTCTCTCTTTCTCTGATTCCTGGCTCCATGAGATGAATCATTTTGCTTTTCTGAATGCTCCCTGAAGGGATGCCCTGCCTCACCACAGGCCCAGACACAATGGAGTTAGGCAGCCATGGACTAAAGCCTCTAAATTTGTGAGCCAGAGTAAGTCTTTCCTCTCTTTGAATTATTCTCTGGTATTTATTACAGACACAAAGCACTAATATGTATGAAACTAATCCGGTGACCAAATTTTATGGGCAACTCAATTTTATACTTTTCAGAAGAGTCTTATAATCCATCTGGGGTGAAGAAAACCAGTAAGCAATGAATGGACAGGGGGATACACATCTGTGTAGAAGAGGCAGGAAGGAAGGGTTCCAAGGAGCCTCTGCCTCCCTACACACTGTTCTAGTAACAATAACTGCCCATTGTTACAGAGGGAGAGAGAAACAAGTTTGCCCAAACAAGGTGAGGGCAAAGGGAATCACTTCAGAGATCAACTGCTGTGATGATTTGTTATATGTGGAGAAAATTCATTTCTTTCACAATTTAGCCATGATTTTCACACTTTCTAATACTGTGAAATAAAAGTTTGGATTATAAACATTATTCTTCCCATTTGAAACCATGTTTTCAATGCCAGAGATGTTTTAGAGTTTCTGCAAATACTGCTCCATTGTTTTCACACTTCAGATGTGTGAACACGAGCAGACTGCTTATGAACTTGTAGACACCTGAAGAGAGTTCACTGCGATAGCACACAAGGAAGCTTGTGGTGTTGCACACTACGGGGATGAGTGGCATCCATCTCAAGCAGCTGTGCCTGTGACATTGTGCCTTCCAGGATCTGACTGAAACTGCTAATGTACAATCTGTCAAATCCACGTCACAGCCCTAATTATTCACAAGATTCCCTCCATGCTGACAGTAGCATTTATCACCTTCCCCCCAGATGAGTCTGACTTTAGCACATGCGATTGTCCCTGGATGTCCTTGGAGACTGATTTCCAGGATCCCTCGGGGGGTGCTGAAATGCCCTGATGTTCCAATTTCTTACATGTGACATTTACATATAGCCACAACATGTTAACCATACACTTTATCTTCTCTAGATTACTTATAACATCCAATTCAATATAAATTCCATGTAAATAGCTGTTGAAATTCTTGTTCAAGAAATTATGACAAGAACAAAGGCGTGCACATATTCAGTACAAAAGTAATTCGGGTTGGCTACTTGGCTCAGAGCCGTCTTGAGCACTTGCTGCATAGCTGTGGGGATCCCAGTTCAGATCCCAGAACCATCTAATGAGCCACAGGAGTTCCTGCAAGCACTTACAACCACAGAGATTTGGGGCAGAGATAGGAACATTACTGAGGTTTACTGACTGCCAGTCTAGCCAGAAAAAGGGGGCTCTTAGTTTAGGAAAAGACTTTGCTTCAAATGAGTATGAAAGTCTAGAGGAGGGCACACCCTCTTCTGGCTTCCATACGTCTGCATACACCTGTGTACACACGTGGGTATACACAGCACTCTCACTCACAAGAAGTAGAAGTAGGGGCTGGAGAGATGGCTCAGCTGTTAAGAACTCTTCCTGTTCTTGCAGAGGACTAGCATTCTGTTCCTAGCATCTATACATATGGTGGCTCACAACTGCTTATAACTCCAGTTCCAAGAGATTCAGTGGCCTTTGCTGGCCTCTGTAGGCTCCTGCACACACACACACACACACACATACACACACACACACACACACACACACACACACACACACACAAATCTTTAAAATGTTCTTAAAAGAATTAGAAGTAATTTTTAGAAATTGCTTTTAAAAATTAATGGATTGTTGAACCCACTGCTATGAAATGCACAGTTATGGAGAACAACTGCGTGTAATACTCTGGCCACTGTGGATTTGCCAGATCAGGGATGGATGTCTCTGTGTCTCTATGGGACCTGTGGCAAGCACAACGTTCATTTCCTCCTCTGTGTAAAGCTAGGAGGGAAGCTGCCCAGGCATCCCCCAGTTCCTGTGGTCAGTGATTGCTGTGGGGACTCATGACTCTTGTGCTCTGGGTACAAACAGTGAGGACACAGTCCTGACCTAGAGATGGCTGTGTTGTCAGCTGGGTCAGATAAATGACTGCTTCAAATATTTAAGAAAAATATAAAGAGAATCCTGTTTTTAAGAAAAATGTGAGAGAGTTCCTTGTGGCCATTTAACTAGAATTTAATAATTGAAAATCACCTTCATCAGTGACTGATAAGAAAGGACAAAACTCGAGTTACTGAATTTGGATATCACCAGAATAATCTTCCCTTTTTGTTTTTTGGTAGATGACTAAACTAGAGGAGAATGTCATTGTGCAATTGTTGTGAGGATAGGAAGACATGTGTGAAGTAATATGTCACACAATTCCTGAGTGTCAACTGCCTCAGTCTCTGACACAAATGCCCATGCAGCTATGATGTCAGAGGCATATGTAGGTAACCTACAGTCATATGGAGGTAACCAACAGGACTCTACTGTACTGTTGGGCACGTGACACCATGGAAACAGACTGGGGTAAGCTGGCATCACTGCTGGGTATCATGTCAGCTGCACTCTGTTCAACACTCTATGTATTGAACATGCATCTCCAAATCCTTCACAATTTTGAACAAGGAGTTCCATTTATTTATTTTGGATGGCGTATCAAAAAGTATGTATCTAGTTCTGGATAGAGGTGGGAGTGGCTGGAATGTAAGGAGGGAGGAGAGATGTGTTCTCAACCATTGCCATCCAAGTCAAAATGTTTACAGTACAGCCATTGAGCTCAAAGCCCAGGCAATTTTCTGCTTCCCTTTAGTATGTCAAAGATAAAGCCTTCAGGACTTTGATTATATAGATTTATTATATTTATACAGAGCAGTGGTTCTCAACTTTCCTAATGCTGCAACCCTTTAATACAGTTCCTCATGTTGTGACTCCCAACCATAAAATTATTTCATTGCAACTTCATGACTGTAATGTTGCTACTGTCATAAATCATAATGTAAATATCTGATATGGAAGATATCCGATATGTGACCTCTGTGGGGGTCACAACCCAGAGACTGACAAGCACTGATAAAGAGGAATGCTTTTTGGCATGCACGAGAAACTGTCTATTGTCATATATGTAACTGCTTAAGTGAGTCTGGTTTTTTTCAATGTAAATGGCTACTTAAGCCAAAGAATACCCCAAGTTTGCCTCCAATTTACCTAAGCTGGTTGACTTAAACCACTGAAAGCCAGAGTCCTTCTTCATATTAATAGAAATGGTTGAATTTTATATGAGCATACAAAGAAAGAGATCCTCACTTTTACCATTAGCTTCAGTGTTTTCCTTGATACATTTGTGGTAGGGGTGGAGGGCAGGGAGATACACTGAAATAATCTAAAGTCAAACTATATCAAGTTGCAAAGTAAAATAGTCGCATAGCCTACTCAAATAGTTTGTGATCCAATGTGAATTTTATGTGAGTGTTAGTCACTGTACTTCAACATTCAAGCTGCCATATTTAATAAATGAACAATATTGGTCATATTGATCATTATATCATCATCAGTTCATTTGGTAGCCAAATAATCTGTCCTCTACGTTTTAATCTCAGGGGGATTGGGATAGGGGAGAAGTGAGATGGAGTGGAGATGATGATAAGATTTTTCTTGAGATAATCTTTAGATATACAATGGATGGCCTTGAACTTGTGTTCACCCTCCTGCTTGCTTCCTGAATGCTGGGCTTCTAGGTGTGAACCACCATGCTCTACCCAAGCTGATAAGATTAAGTATAATCACTAAATATTTTGGTTATGTACCAGTATTCCTGAACCAGGTCAAGGATTCTCAATCTTTGTACTGTTGACACTGACTTTCATGGTGTGTAAATGTCCTTATCTTTGTACTGTTGACACTGACATTCATGGTGTGTAAATGTCCTTTGTAGGACGTTTAGCAGCATTTCTGTCCTCTGAATACTAAGTTCTCAGTTATGATGACTTCCAATGCCTGTAGCCATTTCCAGGTGTCTTCAGTGGGGGCACAAGTTCATCCAGCTGGGACCCACTAGGCTAGAGTAAACGAAGCACACACTGAGAGGGCACTTCTTCACAGCTATTGTCTATGAACATCAGAAATGTTCCTGTTGATTCCTTTGAGAGGCTGATACATTGTTATTATACTTAAAATGTGCATGAGGAACATCCCCCTCTTCAAAAACGAACATCTCCTAAGACTTAGAACAGCTGAGCTGCATGGTCTATTCCAGAATCTTCCCAGAAATATTTGTGTGATGGGGAGCGGGGAACAGAAACTTTTCTAAGCTAGAGACAGCTTCAGGTCATCTGTTCCTATGTCATTTACCCGGGAGATGTAGCTGAATAAATGATAATAAATTTAATGAAGACAGACATGCAAACACACTGAGTTAACACCGTATCAGTACAGTCGTCATCTTTGTGTCATGATTCAACAAAAGGAGTCAGTGGGTCACAAAACCAAACAAAAAGGCATGAATTCCAGAAAGGGGTTTGTCTGCCATTGGGTGGTTGATACGGGTAGGAGACAAGTGTACGTAGAATGTGTTTCATCCGCGTGTGAAAATATCAAAGAACAGGTTCAACTAACAAAGTAGAAGCAAAAAGGAGATCGTTGATGAGTGGTTTCCCACAGCCATGAGTGGTTTCCCACGGCCATGACGCCACTGCTTCTGTGCAGAGAGCTTGACTTGGGACCCATGGAAAGCTGTGACTGCTCCTGCGACACCGCACTGTGCCAACCAAGAGCTTGGCGATAGCCCAGAGAAAGGTTAATACTTTTTTCTAAGAGTTTTAAAAGCCATGATCAAAGCTAACTGGGTAGCTACCCAACATTTTAAAATATTTGCCTCACTGTCATTTATGTGTTCAAACCTTCAACAATTGCTGTGTCCTTGTTTCTGGTGTTTAAAGTCTATTGCTGCTTACTGATGGTTCTGTAGTTGCCTGACATTGGGACAATATACTGGCCAGATCATTTTCTAAAACGTTTCAAACCAAAATAAAGAACTGGTAAAAATATTCTTTTAAGCTTTAGAATAAAAAAACTTGCCTCTAAAATATTTTTTTATTTAGTCTGTGAGTGGGGAATGGCTACATACCATGTTTGTTCTTGGACAGAGTATGCATCTAAAATTAGGAAGGCATTTACTCTAAAAGGTTTGAGTAGCTGCTTCCATCCTCTGAGCAAATGTACCTTGAAAATAATGCAAGGTAGTGTGACATAAATTCCTCATGTCTCAGAAGCCAGCAATGACATGCTGGACAATGTTTCCAGATTTCCATTCTTCTCTCTTCACTTATCTTTAAGGGATTGATTATTTGCCATTGGCCATGTCAGAGGAGCAGCTGGTGGCAATTGACTTCAGGGTGCCAGCCCACCAGGAGGAAAATCCCTGATGGGTGAATCTCAGATAGGCAAGGCCCTGAGACCACAGACCCCAGAGTGTTTTTTGCTTTTGTTGTGCCTTTACATGTTTGCCCCTGCCATCTTCCTCTGGTATCTGGCATGGCGTGAATGGGTGTGGAGAGATCCCCACTGCCTGTAATGAAGTGTGTTTATCTCAAGTAAACATCCCATTCTATTTGGCATTTTTACTTATGGATTATTACGAAGATAATTCCTTCCTAAGATGTACTGTCTAATTGATAATTGTAGCGCCTGTGCTACGACCCAGTTCACCATGTCTGAATGAGGGGCTGAGGATTAAAACAGAGACAAGACAGAGAGTCATTTGTCTCAGTAGAATGCCCTTTATAAGAAGGAGGGAAGAGGCCTTAAATACAGGCTTACAGCACAGTGGAAGAACCTGGGAGGGCAAAAGTTTGCTACGGATGTTTTACATTCTTGCATTACACCAATATGCAGGATACACAAACAAGGAACCTCTGGTAAGCTGTTTAGGAGGAATGAAACTGGCAGGGAATTAGCATAGGGAGGACATCTGATCAAGGTCAGCAAGCAAGGCAACAGCTACCCAAGGAACAAGGTTCAGGACCCAACAGAGATAATGATAATGTTAGTTTATACAGAGTTTTGATGAATAAAAATAAATAAATACGAGGAAACGTCACACAGCTAGGGCCTATGAGTATCACGTAAGGAGCTGCACAGATCACAGTTTAGGTTAATGATTAAGGAAAACAATTGAGTCCCCAGGATCCAGGCTGGCTCTAATTCTCTTAATGCAGAATGTGCAGTCACAGGTTTTGGTGTACATCATTAGCTGAAGCAAAGCCTTAAAGTAACTTCAGGTTAGATCAGATGTTTTGATAATAGCTTTGAGATGAAAAACCCCAGAAAACAACTTCAAGTTCAAAAGAACACATAGCTGAGTTACAGATTCATTAGGTTAGGGTAAAAAATACACAGCAGCCCAGTTGCTGCTAGCTGACGTACTTTCCTTGCTAGGTTTGGTTGGTGATCAAAGGTGATGATTAATTCCTTGTGCCCATTTTTACCCTCAATTTCCTGATATAAGAAACTATTGATGAATGGGTATACACCCCAAAGATTTAAAGTAGCGCTAACTGATTCTTTTTCATATATAAAAGTTTAGGTTTGTGATTCCTTTAAGATTCCTTATGAGTACCTTTCAAGATAAGTAATAAAGTAATTGGTCCTTTCTTTGTAAATGCAAAACTACAGCCTGCCAGTAAAAGACTTGACTGAGAAAAATATCTTGCTTGCCTAACAGTTAATCTATAGCAAGTTGCTTGGGTATGATATATGAGTTCTTGGGATAATTTGTTTTTCACCTGTAATATGTAAAATGTTTAATCATGTAAGGGATATGGAAAACATGCTGTTTACTATTGTTTGTTTTGTATTCATTGTAATCGTTTACTTGAAAACCAGAATGTAACCACATTGTAATTTTTGTATAACCTGAAAGATTTTTCTGGGGTATATAAGCTGTAAGAAAAAGAATAAATAGACAGTTAAAATGGGCTAGAAGGAAAACATCAAGAATGAGAGTTAGAAGGAAAACATCAGGAATGAGAGAGTTAAAATGAATTACGAGGAAACATCAGGAATGAGAGAGTTAGAAGGAACTAAAAGAGAAACATCAAGAATAAAGATAGAGTTAGAAGGAACGCATCAAGAATGAGAGGAGAAAATCACCAGGAAAATAAAGAATAGAGAATGCAAAAGAAGAATAAAGAGAAGGTCTGAAGGAAACAATCAAGAGAGTGTGTGAGTGTCTTTTTCCTTAACTCCTTCAGATAAAAAAGTCTAGTACATGCCAACTCTGTGGATTTCCCTTTGAACCCTGTGCTGCTAGAGGCAATGAAAATTATTCTTAGTGTTTTATTGTTATCTAGATCCTTGACTAAAGCGTGTGTTTCAAAACATAGACTAGTGTTCTTGGAATAGGAAAAGCATATGTTAGGAAAAGGAGAAACCATGTTTGCAACGTGGACCTAGGAACTCTATGCTAGAAGGATGGTACAAATTGATGCCATTTCAATGGTATTCATTTCAACAGGTATCATGACCCCCATGTTTTCTGGAAATGACTTGAGGGAAGGGTATGCCACAGCTCTACCATTTTCCACTTGGTGGAACATTAAGGTGCCCCTCACAGTTTATACCTCACCCTTGGTCATATCACCCAATATTGGACCCATAAATCTGAAACAGGTCAGGGAGCCAAATCTGTACACAAGTGTTATGGTTAATTGCAGTTCTCTGGGAAGGGATTCTCAATGAGGGATTGTCTGGATTAGGTTAGCCTGTGGGCATATCTATGAGAGATTTTCTTAACTGAGTTAACTGAGGTAGGTAGAACCATCCTGAATGTGGGTGCACCATTTCATGAGCAGGATCCCAGATTAAATGTAAATGAGAGACAGGTGCTTCCATGTCCTGAGATCTGGACTGCCCCTCCTCTATTGTAGACTCCACCTTGAACTTTGGGTTAAAAGAAACTCATCTTTCCTTAAGTCACTTTTGTCGAGGCGTTTTTGTAGCAAGAGAAATGAAGTTGAGGCAAGCAAAACAAACAAACAAACAAACAACAACAACAACAAAACTTAATTCAAAGAGTCAATTTCCATTATGACAAGGTGAAAATGTTTACTCTTAGTAATGGAGGCTACAGAGTCTGAACTGGCCATCTTTTGTAGCCAGGAAAGGCTTCCAGTGGTGGGACTGGGTTACATTCTGTTGAGTTGTTGGCTGAGGAGGTCCCATGGACATCCCTAAACAACCCAGGCTGATGCTAAAACAGAGGGTCCCTCTCTCAAAACTGACAGTGGGGCCCCATAACCAAGGATAAATCTACCCATCTCACTGAATGTAGAGAGGTTGAGCTGGTGCGGTCTTAGAGCTTCACCCCTGTGTTGTAGTCTTGTTGGCAAGAGAAGGTACTTGGCAGGCTTTGGAAAGAGAAACCTGGACACCAAGTCAGCCACAGAACCCTCCATCTACACTCTGTCCTGCCTGTAAGATGTGCTGTTGCAATGGTGGTGCAGAACTTTCGGGAGGCCAACCAATGTCTTATTTAACTTGAGGCACACTGCACAAGAGGAGCCCATACCTGACACTGGAGAATGAATGGCCAGGAACTGGAGAGTGGATAGCCCAGAGACATAGGATAGAACCAAACATGACTGGTCTAAAAAAAAAAAAAGCCAGTGAAATGATTCCTAATGATATTTTGCTACACTCGTAGATGGTGCCTTGTCCAGTTGTTATCAGAGAAGCTTCCTCTGGCAGCAGATGGGAACAGATGCAGAGACCCAGGTTAGACATTATATATGGAGAGAAGGAGTCTACATTGGAGGTCCCCATTGGGCCCTTCCCCTTGGAGATAGAGGAACCCTATGGAAGAGGAATAAAGACTGTAGGAGTCAGAGAGGTTGGAGGACACCAGGAAAACACGGCCCTCTGAATCAACTAAGCAGGGCTCACACAGGCTCACAGAGACCGGAACAGCAAGCACCTGGCCTGCACAGGTCTGCACCAGGTCCTCTTAATAAATATTTTGGTTGTTAGCTTGGCGTTTTTGTGGGACGCCTAACAGTGGGGGTGGATGCATCTCTGACTCCTTTTCCTACTCTTGAGACTCATTTCCTCCTATTAGGCTGCCTCATCCAGCCTCAGTAGGAGGGCTTTTGCCTTGATTTGTTGTATCTCGTTTTGTCCTGTTTGGCTGTCATCTCTTGGAGACTTGCTCTTTTCTGAGGGGAAAAAGGAGGGGGAGTGGATCTGGGGGAGAGGGAAAATCGGAGGTGACAAGGAGGAGTGGAGGGAGAGGAAATTGTGGTTGGGATATATTGTATGAGAGAAGAATCTATTTTTCAGTAAGAAGAAAAAGAAAATGGTTACTGTTAGTTACACAGTGTTGCCATGCTATATTCTAAAAAGGAAACAGTAAATATGGAAAATTAACAGTCTGAATTCCTTTCCCTACTCTGGCATTAACACACTGTGTGGCCTCATTACATCATTTATACTGGGTTCTCTCAGTTCCTCTGTCTTGTTTCATCTAAAACAGATCCTGACCACCCCTGCGGCTGATTTGACCTAGATATCAGGAACCCAACAGCCTTTTGAGAAAATTAACTGGTAGAACTAATCAAAATGTAAATCTATATGGCCCTCTGACCAGCAAGTATATTTCTAGCTAACTTACTTACCAGATTTGAGAACACTTATATAAGCAATTGATCATAAAATGATAAATGATTTTGGCAACCATGAACTGGAGATAGCTTGGATTGGTGTCAATATATTATAGTAAGACAAATTAGGTAATTCATAATTTAAAATGGCTTGTACCTTTGGAGAATTGTGTAGACCTATGTGAATTAATATGGAAAATATCTATGTAATTTACAAAGCACTCATTATCCATTTGATATTAAGTGTGTGTGTGTGTGTGTGTGTGTGTGTGTGTGTGTGTGTATGTGTGTTATGTTTGTAATAGGCAAGGGACAGTATTGATCAATATATCCCAAATTCACAGTAGGTAAATCAAAATAAAGAAAAAAATCATCACTTTTTCTCAAAATGCCACTGACCTGTTTGTAAAGACATCATATATGAAACAGTTTACTTTTGGTAAACAATATTTACCACAGATTTTATTATGCATAGTAATTAAAGGCATCTAGCAAAACTGGAATGGTTTTTACTGTGTTGACACATGTATTTCACTTAGATTTTTCCTTGTAGCATTTCACGGCTGCTTTATCACATTACCTTTGTCTCAATTTGTATCCCTACCACGTTCCACTTTATTCTTGACATGTTTCAAGTCAAATATTACATACATGAGCCCATTTCCCCTAAACACTTCACCTCACACAACAAATGACATTTTGTCAGAAATGAAAATAAAATACCTCCTGAAAACAGATGCCGTGGGAACTCTGACCATGCCTCCACTCCCTACATATCTTGTACCATCTCTCTCTCGAATTCCTGACCTCATAATTATGGTGGTATTGTGTCCCCCAAAATATTGTGTACCCTAATAAATTTATCTGTGGTCAGAGGACAGAACAGCCACTAGATATAGAGGCCAGAAAATGGTGGCCCACACGCCTTTAATCCTATCACTTGGGAGGCAGAGCTCCATCTGGATCTCTGTGAGTTTAAAGCCACACTTAAAAAACCCAGGCATGGTTACTCACGCCTTTAATCCCAAGAAGTGAGCCTTTAATCCCAGGAAGTGAGGGCAGAAAGCAGAAAGGTATAAAAGGCGTGAGGACCAGGAACTAGGTTGGTTAAGCTTTTAGGCTTTTGAGCAGCAGTTCAGCTGAGACCCATTCAGATGAGGACTCAGAGGCTTTCAGTTTGAGGAAACAGGATCAGCTGAGGAACTGGCAAGGTAAGGTGGCTGTGACTTGTTCTGTTTCTCTGATTTTCCAGCAGTCACCCCCAATACCTAGCTCCGGGTTTGTTTTTATTAATAAGACCTTCTAAGATTCGTGCTACACATAATAGAACTTTCTAAGGTTCAAGAAATGAAGGTGTCACTTCGTGCTCAGAGTTGAAGAGGGATCTTGGACATATGAGGAGAATTAATGTCTTTTTTGGTTGATGAGTAAACACGTCTCAGACTTCTACCTTTAGCATACTTCAATGGAAGATATGGAATGAAAGCTGGGGAAGTTTTCTTGTTGCTTTGATAAAAGCAATGTAAGGAAAGAACAGTTTGCTCTGGCTCGCGGTCTGAGGCCGCAGAATTACGGCGGCAGGAGATAACTGTATGGGGTGGGAGGGCAGACGGAAAAGGGAATGTCAATAAAGACGTGGATGAAAAAGGTAGTGGATCACATAAACTAGAGATTAGAAACATGCTCAAAAAAAGAGGGGAAGAGGGGAGTCTTGACAGGGTGGAGAGGCAGCCCTGGGAAGAGAAGTAGAGGATACCATGACAGCCTCTGAGACCACAGCTTCAACAAGATGATAGGAGTGGGCTAGGACGGCAAGAGTGACCCAAAGAACCGGGGCTCTGGCTACAGAAAACTTAGAGATTCTCACAAACAGCTGCCTCCGCAGCCTGAGTATGGTCAGGTTCAAGCAACAACAGATTATAAATATTAGAAAAATATGTAGCTAGTCTTAATGTGTAAGCTTTTCTTTGTGGTTATTTCTTTTTCTTTGTTTTTTTTTTTCCTTTATTTTATTTTACATACCAACCACACTTTCCTCTCCCTCCTCTCCTCCTCTTCCCTCCCCCCCCCCCGACTTCCCTTCTACCCACCCCTCCCCATCCACTCCTCCTCCCTTTCCATTCAGATGGTGTAAGGTCTCCCTTGGGAATCCACAAAGCATGACATATCAAGTTGAGATAAGACCAAGGTCCTCCCCCTGCATCATGGCTGAACAAGGCATCCCACCATAGGGAATAAGTTCCAAAGAGCCAGCTCATGCATCAGGGAAAGGTCCTGGTCCCACTGCTAGGGCCCCACAAAGGACCAAGCTACATAACTGTCACCCAGATGAAGAGGGCCTAGATCAGTCCCATGCTGACTCCCTAGTTGGCATGTGGTTATTTCTTAAATAGTTAAGTACAGCAACTATTTATACAGCATTTACATGTAGTAAGTATCATAATTCATCTACGGAAGATTATGCAGGGGGATGCATCTAGATTATATGAAAAGACTATGCAGATTTGTAGTCTGTCTTTCTTGTTGGACTTTCTTTAGACTGCCAGTCCCCAAATAATGACATGGAGACTTCTTATTAATTATGAAGCTCAGCCTTTAGCTTAGGCTTGTTCCCAACTAGCTCTTGTAACTTAAACAGACCCATTTATATTAACCTACATTCTGCCATGTGGCTTGTTATCTCTCCTTCATTCTGTATATATGTCCAACTTCCTCAATGTCTTGCTAGCATGTTCCATGTGCCTAGATTCATCCCCGAGTTCCTTTCTCTGCCCAGAAGTCCCTCCTAATCTCTCCTACTTGGCTATTGGTTGTTCAGCTTTTTATTAAACCAATCACCATGGCACATCTTCGCACAGTGTACAAATGTCCTGTAACACAGCTTTATGTAAGGGGCTTCAACAGCTGCAGTTTGGATTCTCTGGGAGATAGGAGGTGGGGCTAGAATCAATCTTAGTAGAAATTAAGGGCTGGGGTAATTTTTATGGAGATCAGTAAATATTATTTATAACTTATCACAATTCCTATTTAAAATGTCTACTTTCTAAGGGATAGAAAATACAAACTTAGCTGACCATTTACCCCCGTCTTTCTCCTGAAATGTGTACCAGCCCACTCTGTGCTTTGCTGTGTCGAGGAGAATCATTAGTGAGATAGCTTTGGCCTCATTTTCGGGGCTGAGTCAGATTCAGGTAAAGAAGCCCGTTGTTCTAGACATGGCTTCCGAGCATCGTTGGGCAGCCTGCTCTTTTCTCTCTGTTAACCCTCCTTTCCAGGCTGGCTCTTAGGCATCACTCATGAATCCTTTACTCACTGGAACTGTGATGGGAAAGTTCTCGTACACCAGCCACACAGCTCCTGCATCCGCTCCTGAGATATTGACCCTCTTCTTTGGATGCCTTTTCAAATGACTTGCACACTGCTCACTTAGTCCTTGTGGCTGTTTGAATGAGGAATGTTCATCCATAGTCTTGAACATTTGAATTCTTGGTCCCTAATTGATGTCCATGTTCGGGAAGGTTTGGGTGGTACAGCCCTTGCTGGAGGAAGTATGTCACTAAGGGTGGACTTTGAATTTAAAAATTCTCACCTACTTCTGGTTTGCGCTCTCTGCTCCAGACTTGCTGTCCAAGATGTGAGCTCTCAGCTTCCTGCTCCAGCTAGCATGCGTACCACTTGCTATCATGCTGTCCCTGTCATTATGGATCCCAACACTCTGGAACTATAAGTAAAATAATTCTTTTTAAAATAAGTTGCCTTGATCATAGCATTTTCTCAAAGGACAAAAAACTAGCCAATACACTCTCCAAAACAATGCCACAAGATAGTTATTACTACTGCTAATTTATATATAGCTGGAGTCATAGCAGGAGCTTGAGGTAGGACTGACCATGATATGTGTTTCATTCATCCATACAATGAGCAAACAATAGGTAATGGGAGTCTCTTTATCTGAGTACATGCAAGTGTAATTAAAAAATTTTAAGGGAAAAGTAAAAATACTGCTGTGTCGTATGTACAGAAATATATTTGGTGGTCCCTAGGCCAGTTTCCATGCAGTGTTGCTAAGTCTAGGGTGTGTGGGGAACAGAGGAAGCCCTGAGTGAATGTGTAAGGGGTGGATGAAGCTCTGGGTGAATGTGTATTGTTGATATGAACACAGCCATGCCAAGGACTCCAAAGCCTCAAACCTTCTTATTGTCCAAATGTGATTGTTGAAAGTCTAAGCACCTTCTTTCTCCAGGATGACTACACCCTGAGTCTGCTGCCCTGTAGAGCCCTCCTATCAAGATTAGCTAATCCTGCTTCCCTGTTCATCTGCATACAGTAAACCTGCACCCCAGTTTAGACGTATAACATACAACTAATCTATGTGCTGAGCTTTTGGGTGGCTGCTGCAGTAGGTGCCCTCCATCAGAGTGGGCACAGACCACCAGATCCTAGCCTTTCTGTTTGTATGTCTCTGTACCTGTCCTTTCTTCACTCCCTTGTCACCCAGTCAGGTTTTCAGACCAAACTATCCAGAACATGACAAGATGCATGTTTCTCTGTAATCTTCGCAGGGCACTGAGAGCAAATTGTCAAATTTGCAGTGGGAATTGGTGATCCTTGCAAGAGCAGGAGTAGTGGGAATTGGTGATCCTTGCAAGAGCAGGAGCTGTGGGAATTGGTGATCCTTGCAAGAGCAGGAGCTGTGGGAATTGGTGATCCTTGCAAGAGCAGGAGCGGGAGGGCCAGCTGTACTCCCATAGCAGTGTGGGTGGTGACACTGGTAGTGATGTCCTTGTAGAGGGAAGCATCTTTTTGTTGCTCTTATGGTTTGGGCTTTGGCAATTGGCAGCCTTGCTGCAGACAAGGGTTTTCTCCAGCTTTGGACGTCCGTGAAGGCTTTAGAAGGCAGCGTGGTCCAGAGTAGCATAGATGCCACTTTCAGAATCCTCTGAGAACAAAGAAAGTATTCTGGCATGATAGATGAGGAAAGAGGGGTGTGTGGCATGTGTGCCCCACAGGGGCACAGGTCACAGAGCACTGTGACTGGAGAACTTTGGGAGGAGGCTTCCACAAAGCAGACAAAACTGTCTTTGCTATATTGTACCAGTTATGCATTTTTGCTTTCTCTGGGAGTAGCAAACTGAATAGATTAGCCCAATTAGAAAACTGGGACTCACGGAGTTCTATTGAACATGCATAGAATTCTACACATAATCCAGGAGTTGAAATTTCATTAGACCACCCATGCTGCCATCATCCTTATTGAAGGCAATAGAGAAGATGCCATGGTTGAAAAATGATTGGAGTTATCTAAGATAATCAAGGTCATGTTTCTGGATAAATTTGAAGACTGAAGAATGAGAGTATTGCTGGAGGAATTAATTAAAGAAATTTGGAAAATAAGATGTAGGAAAGTCAAGCAAAATATCTCAGGCAAAAGATTTTTAAACATACGCAATTTGATGAGAAAGCTAACTGAATCAGTACATAAAGTAATTAGTTACAGACAAACATCTGGAATGAGAAAAATAAGAGAAACAGGAGATACAAGTACGCTTGAGATAAACTGAGGTGTACTCGTAGGTCCAGGCAATTTTGTTTCTCCCTGACTCCTTGATCGAAGTATATTGTGTCTTTTTTTTTTTTAATTTATTTATTTTGTATACAGTATTCTGCCTACATGCATGCTTGCAGGCCAGAAGAGGGCACCAGATCTCATTACGGATGGTTGTAAGCCACCATGTGGTTGCTGGGAATTGAACTCAGGACCTCTGGAAGAAGAGCCAGTGCTCTTAACCGCTGAGCCATCTCTCCAGCCCCCCCTTTTTTTTTTTTTAAAAGATTTTTATTTATTTATTATGTACACAGAAGAGGTTGCCAGATCTTATTACAGATGGTTGTAAGCCACCATGTGGGTGCTGGGAATTGAACTCAGGACCTCTTGAAGAGCAATCGGTGCTCTTAACCTCTGAGCCATCTCTCCAGCCCTTTATTGTGTCTTTCTTACCACAATTCCAAATATTGAACCTTTCAGCATGTATTTGTTTCTGGAATCATCAGGGAATTATAGATATGTTTGCCAAAGCAAAGGATTCAAAGATGATCTACATGACTCATTTCTTTTGGCATAACAGTATCTTTACAGCTTCCCATGAAAGCTTAGCCCTCATGCTTGTGATCACAAATGCAAGCAAAACTAACTACTTAGCAGGATTTCATGGAGAAAGAGGAAATTGTATGTAGTGAAGTCCCACCATAGGCTCTTTGCATCATTCTTTTCCTGTCAAATTAGAAAATAATGCAAAGCAAGTTTGACAACCAGAGATGGAGTTTTCTCCTTTTGTTTCTTGTTTCTTTCTTCTTCTGGAGGTAATCAAACATGTATGGGTGACGAGAACATCTTATTTCTTGTGCATTGTTCCAATTTGTTTCTGAAGTGTACCTTCAGTCGGTGGAATATCTTTGTTCATGACCTGGACTATAGAGAAGTGTAGACAGCTTCTCATGTCTTGAGGCTTGACAGGAAGAAAAGCCTAATAAACCTCAAATATTTTCCCTTGGATTATGAGATTTTGGAATCATCAGTTGCCACCATTTCTCAAAACACAAGCAACTCCGCAAATAAATACATGTTATCATAAAATACATCCAATTTTTCTTGTGTAAGGATGCCTTGTTTATTTACAGGGAACTTACCACACCTGTGGATGGGAACATTGTGAAACAAGTCCCTCTGGCAGGAAGAAGAGCTGTGATAAGGAATCGCTTAAGATGCTGAAACATCCTTGCAACAAACTGGGTCCAGGGCTGTGGGTTTTATTGCCAATGGATGCTGACAAAGTATGTGGGCTAAAATTGCTCTGACTCTGAGCAAGCTGTTGTCCTGAGATTGTTATCAGGGAGAGAACCACACAAAAGCATCCTTTGGTGTAGATTTATGCTGTCTTGAACCTCCCAAAGACTAAATATTTTGGGAAAACAGAGAGGATTTTAATTTATATCGTTACAACTATTTGTTTGCTCAACAAATATTCATGTGAGATTATTAAGTGCCAGATTCTATGTTACATGGTAGAAACATGAGACAAATACAATAAATTTCCAGTCTTTGGAAATCTCAGAATGTAATGGGAAGAGATAGATGTAAACCTAGCAATAAATAAATAATAAGATAAAATAAAGGATTCTTCCAAGGGGTAACATAGACTATCTAAACACGCTATTGTGGGAACAGAGAGTCGAGGAAATATAAGTCCACAGAAATTATATTGAATCAATCCAATAACAAAGAACAGAAAGGTGAAGTGTGTGTGTGTGTGTGTGTGTGTGTGTGTGTGTGTGTGTGTGTTTGTGAGAGAAAGAGAGAGAGAGAGAGAGAGAGAGAGAGAGAGAGAGAGAGAGAGGGAGATTTAGTAGTAAGGACCCTCTCACCCATCAGAGCTGATGCTGAAGGACAGAGTAGTAAGTTGTCAGTGAGCAAGGGCTGGCCACACAGGTGAGCTTCATGGGTCTGAAACAGGAAGATATTCCAGCGAGGATGTTGTGTTCCCAGAAGCCTGAACATCATGTAGGCATTAGAAAGCCTCAGTGAGAGGCATCCTGGTGAAGAAAGGCAGAGGGAGGCAATGGAAATAAATTCTCCCTTCTTAATAAGTTTGCTTCTCATCAGTCCTGATCAATTCCAGCCAGGCCCATGCATCCAAATCAAGATGACGTTCAAAATATGGGAAGATCAAAATCAATACACACAGGTGTAATGAAGAGCTGAACTCAGCATGTATCACAGAGGGTGTCAGGATCTGGCTGCAGGCCCTTTAAATTCTGTAAAGTGATGAGTTTTGAAAGCATGCTGCATTGGCTCAGGAACCGCCAGTAACTGTTGTGAAGGTCAGAGCATGTTCTCACCACGCCGAGTTTGCCTAACTTTTCAATCAACGCTGCTATTTTACAAGGCCAAATACCTCTCTATATTTTCCTTATGTTGGGTTCTTTTGATTGAATCTGCCTAGTAAAGATGAATGGGCACATTGAGGCCATGGGAGATTTGTTTTAGAAATGCAGCCACTGACTATATGGACAGATGACCGAGAAAGTCTTCACAGAAATACATTGTTAGGGTACTTTGTGACCTCATTCACACAGGACTCCAAAGTCTACATTTCATAAGTGACACTTAAATGCTTAGGAAAATACGGCATTTCTTGGTTGGCCTCAACAGGGTTGCTAAAAGCCTCTTTATAATAACAAATATGAAGTAGTTTTAATTAATGTGAGGACTTGGCTGTGTGTATAGAAAGTAGATACAATTAGGAGTTTCAGTAGGTGTAAAGGAACTGTTGTAATAGAGAGAGGAGCAGCTTTCTTGTTCAGAGAAATGGGTAATGAATCTCTTGGTAAGAACATCCTGCTTTCTAAAGATTAAAATGTCTCTCTTTCTTGGTAGAAATTTTGACCAGATAACTGTGAGATTAACCTTAATTTATGATAAAGGGATGTGTGCTTCGTCAAGAACTCAGAGAGACTAATTTGGAGGAAAGAGCTTTCTTTGGGCCCTGGAAATTCTACCATGAAGGGAATTACTTATTCTCTAGTCCTTGTCAGCTTCTACCTGTGGGAACGCCAAGGTTATGAGAACTGTGATAATGTGACAGGTGGGATTTCTCTGTCCCATGTTGGGTTCTCAGTGATAACTCTATCGTCACTCCTTGTCCTTAGACAAGGCCTTGACAAATGCCTTCTCTGCTGAGACAGGATGATTGTTCAACCCTGATTCTGGGGAATTGAGTGAGAAGTTGAGATGCATCTGGTAGGTGAATGAGGGCCCTCAAACGCTCTCGAGGCACCTACCAGCATGCCTTACATATGCCCTTCATTTCATCTTCATGGTCATCATAGGAGACAGGTGTTATTAGTGTCATGTCAATTCAAACTGTCTCATCTCTTAAAAATATCTAGTTATCATGTATAGCCTGTTTTAAAACTAATTTTCCCAAGGATCCCAAACTAGCAATTGGCAGAGTTGTGTTTGAAATCAGTCACGTGACTCCAAAGCATGTGTTTTCACCATCACATAAAGCATGAATACATATACCTCCATAGGCATATCTGCAGACTTATTATATAGGTGATGTGTGTAGTGGGTAGCCATTCCAGCTTTGATCTGGAAGTTCCAACCCCCATTGAGGCTTTGGTAACTGTCACGCCAAGAGAGGGGCCTGAAGACCTGAGATTCAGATGCGCCACCCTCGCTTGGTTCTTGGACCCTGGATTCGAGAGGTAGACCGAGCAGAGTTCTCCAGAGAACACCACCGGACTGTGCTACATCTTCCCCAGACTCTGCAACCTACCTATCCCTTCATTTGTAAGTTACACCACTAATAAACCTCCTTTTAACTACATGGAGTGGCCTTAATAATTTCACCAATATCCGGCACCCAATGTGGGGCAAATTCCAAAGGCCTGGATTGGTTCCAATTCAATTATAAGCCAAGCTGGCTTTGGAGATGGAATTGGCTCACTCCTTCTCTAAACCCAAGCATATTGCTAAAAGAAAAGGTTGAGAGATTCTTCAGTCCCATATCAGAAGAGCCCTCTGGTATGGGACAGAAGGAAACCAATAAAAAGGTACCATTGTCTTCAAGATTCTAATTCTCTCCATGCTTACTCTTGATTTCTCGGAATCCTTTCTTACATGTTATGTCCTCTTTAAATCCAAACTTTCCATTTTGACAAAAAATAGTTTTTCCAATAGCAATCTCTGAAGTCTCCAGAAGGAAGATGGGGCCCCAACAACAACAACTCTACCCAATCTAGAATGATGCCATGGTAACTATCATCACACTACACTTCTTGCCAGAATTTCAAACAATCTTACCCATTACTCTAAGACTTGCTGCAGAACCTACAGTTAGTCTAACTGAGATTTAACTATCTGAGCTTTCTCACAGTACCCAACAGAGATACCATCACCCCCTAAACAGCAGGAAGCAATTCTAAGAAAACGACGCCCCTTCTCCCTAAGGTTTCATATTTTTCTGGATTATGGATGATGGTTTTAGGGTTGGGGGTGGAAAAAAGTATTAAACTCAGTATTCTCCTTAAGAAAAGAAAAAGTGTCTCAAAAAAGAGAAAAGAAGAAATGGAATGGATAGGTATAAGATAGTATGGTAGATTATTGTATATACTAGTAAACAAATTTAGTAAAATAACAGCCTTAGATAATTTGCACTGTTATGGATTCTTATATGTTGATTCAAATGTTAACTATTTTTATATTCCTGTTTAAGATAATTTGTATATTGATACAAATACAGAACTATATTTGTTATAATGTACATATATTTCTACTCTTATTTGAAATATGCAAATGTAAATTTATATCTGTCATACTTTATGTATGTTCTACTTCCTGTTTAGGATATTCGGTATATTGATATATATTTAAGATTATTGTCATATTGCATATTACACTATGTATTCCTAACTCTGTTATAAATATCTTGTGTATTGTAACAATTTTGAAGTCATTATTTTTTACCATACATTTGCTTATAGACTGTCTACCTTGTTTACGTGAAGCCATAGTCCTTAGGTTATTTCGGTAGATAAAACTTATAGAGTTATAGTCACCTATGCTTGTCATATCTATAGTTACGTTAGTTAGGTTATCCAGAGTTACAGATACATAGGTTGGATGGACAGGTAATTTTCAAACACTTCATAGACCTAGAGAATATGGCATTTAAATAACTTAGAATTCTGTTGACGTGAGACACAGTTGCTCCTGGCAACACCAATTTGATCCTGAGTGAATGTTGGGCTTCTAAGATGTTTCCATTTGGAAGTTTGTTTTCTTGGCACAAAATGGTCTTTTCCCACATTAGGTACCAGATGTAACATGAATCTTAAAAGGTCTTATTAATAAAAACAAACCTGGAGCCAGGTATTGGGGTGAATGCTGGAAGATCTGAGAAGTAGAACAAGCCACAGCTTCCTCACCTCGCCAATTACTCAGCTGATCCTGTTTCCTCAGACTGGAAGCCTCTGAGTCCTTATCCAAATGAATCTCAGCCGAACTGCTGCTCAAAAGCCTAAGAGCTTAACCAGCTCTAGCTCCTGGTTTTCATGCCTTATATACCTTTCTGCTTCCTGCCATCACTTTCTGGAATTAAAGGCATAAGTCACCATGCCTGGCTGTTTCCAGTGTGGCTTTGTACTCATAGAGATCCAAATGGATCTCTGCCTTCAGAATGCTAGGATTAAAGGTGTGTGTGCCACCATTTTCTGGCCTTTGTATCTAGTGGCTATTCTGTTCTCTGAACCCAGATAAGTTTATTAGGGTGCA
This sequence comes from Peromyscus eremicus, assembly GCF_949786415.1. Classification (NCBI taxonomy): domain Eukaryota; kingdom Metazoa; phylum Chordata; class Mammalia; order Rodentia; family Cricetidae; genus Peromyscus; species Peromyscus eremicus. Next base: position 30,543,990 of record NC_081419.1, on the reverse strand, counting down.
CAATATTTTGGGGAACACAATATCACCACACATTTGACAATGAAGCCTTCCTTCATTGTCAAAAGAAAGGGACTCAACTCTGCAAAGCCAAGATGAGTGAACACCTGTGTTAGCCATTCTTATTTCCTACATTCTGATGCCATGATAGCTGGGCCTTGCTGACATTGAAGATACTCCTCCCAGAACTGACTAAGCAAACCACAGTTAAAGCTCTGCTTTAGAATTCTCATCTACTTCCTGGTCCTGACCTCAGGGCTCTATCGGTCCCCTGTGGTGTAGAATCTCTTTCACTTAAGAAACATAATCAATGGATTATCTTTTCAAGAACTGTTGAATTTACTATACCCCCCAAAAAAAATTAAAACAGCATGTTACAATTAATACATTGCACTAGTATTTAATGTACTTAATTTATAAAACATGCAAGCCTTAGAATTGTTAGGTATGGATTTATTGATGTTTTCATAGTCTTGGTAAAAACTTACAAAAGGATAATGAACAATAGAAACTTTAAGAATTACTGCATATCATTGTGAACATCTTCTAATGTTAAGATAATTATAATATCAATTTGTAAAGAGACATTTTAAAATACATAAATTGTAAGTTGTCAGATATTAAGTGTCTATAATGCATGTATTCTAAGTCAAAGGCTTATAATGAAAATAGGTCAACTAGTAGTAATAAGGAAGCTAGATAAGATTTTCTGCATAAAAGGGGATGCACTTTTGCTCCCTGACCCCTTATGTACAGAGTCAATAACTGAGCCACGATGCCCCCAGTGCTCCTCTCAATGACAGCAACATCCTTCCTCCTTACTGCCTCTCTCTGCTCTTAGTTCAGTGTCAACCCCGTTTTAGAAGCCATCATTTTTTGATGAATTGAGCCACGAACTTGAAACACACACACACACACACACACACACACACACACACACACACACACGGTAGTTTTCTTTAAAGGAAAGACCTGAGCCAGTGTTGTAGGGTGTCAGAACATGGTGAGGAATGAACTTTACTCACTGTTCAGTGTATAGCAACTGCAGTGATCTCGTGGGACATTTATAACCTCAACCTGCTGGGTCACATTATATGTGTTCCTTGTCTCTTTCGCTACTGTCATGATAGTGGAGACTTTTGTAAACTATATGATTAGGCTTATTTTAAAATGTTGGGTCAATTACAAAAGATGACCCTTCTAATTGATGGTTAGTGGGGTGACAGCTCCTAGCAGGATTAGTTTGTAGCTAATGGTGAAATAGTGGGTCTTTCAGCAGTAAACTCACTGGTGAGTCTTCTGATAGTTTTGATAGTGTCCTACTCTTTTACTTACCTAAATATTTTAAAGGATGGATGCCATAGAACAATCAGTCTACAAGGCAAATACTTGGAGGGGAAAAATGACCTTTGGCTCTCATTTTCTGGAACCAATGTCACACTTGGATTTTGATTATTTATAAATACAATAGTCTCACCTGTGCAAAACCCCAATGAATTTAGTAATAAAAAGAGAAGTTTTACAGTGGTGGCTGAGGCAGTACTGAATATTGTCACAATAATGTTGAATCTTTACCATTCAAAGAAAGGAACTGTTGCTTATATATTAAACTATGCTGACCCAGTGTTTCCTGATTAACTCACCAAATGAGTTTTGATGACATACTCTGTTTGGCCAATGATTATCTACTCTTCCTTGGAAGCTGGACAAAAACCATGCAGGTAACCTTCCCTTTTTTTCCAAAATAGTTTGCTTTCAAAGCTCTATAAAAATCTGTGTGTTGAAATTGCAGCTGTTTCCTGGCAACCTGTTGTGCTGTGAGCATCCTTTGGGATGCACATCCTTTTGACTGAGCCCAGCATCCCCCTGAGTACTAGCATGCATTTTATTTAGCACAATATTTTATTTATATTAACATACTATTTTTCAGGATTTTTAGAAAGGAGCTTACTGGTGGAAAAAAACAGATCGAGATCTGGATCATTAAGAAAAGACTTGATTTTTTGATTATCTAGGGTGTTTATCAGAAAAAAGATTTTTTCCCTTTGATTTGTTGAGACGTTTGCCAATAGAGTAAAAGCATAAACATGAGACAAAAAGAATAGAATATATGTGGAATCATTATTTATTTAGCAAATGTATCTTGCCAAATAGGGGTGTAATACAAGTATGGCAACCTGAGGTACTGTTTAAGCCCACTCTTCAGTCATTAAAATGTAAAAGCATCGGACGAATGTACCTACAGGTTTCTTTTGTCTGAGACAGCCATGAAATAAAGCTCAAAACATGAACAGTCCAAGAGGGATGTAGAGAGGACTGGCTTCCTGGCCTCGAAAGCAATTCAGACAGTATAGATAGCATACACTTCCCTTTCTATAAGTAATACCATAAGTCTAGGGGTGATCTTTATTTCTTTGCTATAAGACAGAGAACAAATAACTTGTATCAGCTAGATCACACGGGCTCCGCTGCCACACTCTATAGTGATGACAGCCACACATATAATAAATACCCAGTAATATGACCTTTTTCCAATTAAATATTTTGTGGACATTTGAATTTCATTTTTCTTCTGTGTCACAGAATATTATTCTTCCTTTGATTTTGTTTTTAATCACATAAAAACACAGAAAGCATCTTTATCCACTTACTATACCAAAAAAATTAATTAGGGTGCCCTAATTAATAACCTTTTACAAAATAAATAGTATGTTATAATGCTATGGTTTTAGTAGGAAATTCAGCATAAACTGCATTTCTATTCCTTAAGCATAATTCTGTACATTGGTCTAGCTCACCCAAATAACCACGCTGTCTGCCCTTGATAAAGCCAGAGGCAAGTAATTGACAACCGCCAACTTGAAGTTCCGGAGTTCTTCAGGCCGTCTCAGTTTCATGCTTAGATATGAGCTGTGTACATAGTTCCAGCTGCACTTTTGGATTTAGATTTGGATTTGGAGAGCCATGGAATAGAGGCTCTTAGCCTGTCCCCTCTCTCTCTCTTTTTTTTTTCTTTCTCTCCTTTTTCATTGTTCCCTACTTAGGTCATTCCTAGGGTACAAGGAGAGGCAATGGGGATTTTAAACAGATGAGAGACAGCAAGAGAAGAAATGGTAGTGTGTGTAAACACGAGACATGAAAGGAAAGATGAAAGAAGAAGACAGAAAATGGATGAGCAATTTCTGCCCCCAACGATGAAGATGAGGGTCATGGACATTTCAGGCCTTTGTTACTCTCTAACATCGATGTACCTTGACATATATCAGTGGGTTCATAATTATGCCCACTTACTTCATTGGTCCCCCTTACTGGTAAGGAGAGAAAGAGTCATTCCCTTACCCAGTGTGAAACTGACATCTTGAAGGGTCCATTTTCATTACCTGAGATAGGTTGACTTTATACAGAAAAGCTTATGAACTCAGTTTTGGAGGCTTAAGGTCCAGACAGCATTTCACAGGGCCTGGAAAGGGCCCCATGGTTGATGGAAGAGCATGCTGAGGAAAAAGATCACACATCAAAAATAGTAAGCAAGAGAGACTGGGTAGAACCTCCATCAGACTTTTATTGCAACTTTCTAGGGTTATATAGGAAATACTTTACCACTTCCAAGACTCAGTTGAAGTGGGCTCTTGTCTTTCCTTTGGTTTATGCTCCTTGCAAGTCTATTTGGACAGATGTCTGACACCTGCCAGGGTGTGCTGTACAATGGGAGCTTTTCTTCTTTGTCTGTCAGGGTCCTCTACTGACAATCCTTCCCAGTTCCGCCACCTTGAAAACCAAGTTGCCAACATGTGAACCCTTTTGGCTACAAACCAGATCCACACCCCCCTATAACAACAAAGCAAATGACAAACCACCCCAACCAGCCAAATGAAAACACAAACAAATCAATAAAGGAAAATTTACTTAACCAAGCTTTTGTATGATAGAAGAGCCTCCAGGAATGGAAAACTCAAAGACATAGAGAAAACTGAAGACTTTTGTGCTGGGTCTAATGCAAGAAGAGGATAGTAGTTGTGGAGAAACATGACTGAACGAAAGTGGTCATAACGTGACAGTAATGGACTAGGAGAGGAGACCCCCAAGGCCTGTTTGTTCAGATTCTTCTGTTTCTCTCTGTGAATAGAACCAGAGAGCTGTGAAAAAAATGGCCCTCAGGACATAAGGGAGGAAGTCCCAGAATGACATTTTTAGATCCTACAATATGCTTTGGAGGTGGGGGTTCTACCAAGGATCCCCCTTCTCTCTTTTTATTTTTATGATGATGAAGAGAGGAGCTTAAAAACCTTCCTACTTCTGTACTTTTCTTCATCTTGAAATACACATTATGTCACACACTCCCAGGAAGTGCCACTCAGAGATCCACAGTTCAAAGTACCATGTGGAAATGGCACTGGGTTGCCTTTCCATGTTACTTATCGTAGTAAGACCACAGTACGAGCATCATGAATTTTTTTCAGGTCACAAGTATGGCATGTTTTATTCTATTACAGCAGAGATAGAAGAAACCAGCATCCTCTAAATAATAATACCCCATTGATTCTACTTATTGTGATATTACACTATTAGCAGTCAATACGCTTTTTAAATGCAAACATCCATTAAGGCATGGGTATATAAATGAGTGACTTAATTATATATGTATGTATTGTGTGATTTTTTGTATGTGTGTCTGTTTCTTCTCTTAAGAAATAAGAAATAGCTGGGTGGTGGTGGTGCACGCCTTTAATCCCAGCACCCAGGAGGCAAAGGCAGGTGGATCTCTGTGAGTTCGAGGCCAGCCTGGGCTACCAAAGTGAGTTCCAAGAAAAGCACAAAGCTACACAGAGAAACCTTGTCTCAAAAAACAAAAAAACAAAAAAAAAGAAAAAGAAAAAAAGAAAAGAAAAAGAAAAAGAAAAAAAGATAAGAAATATTATTAACTTACATTTTCTTAATCAGATTAGTGAATCTCTTGGTACCACATATACCTCCTCCAAATTAAAAAAGGAAAATAGTCTCCTTTTCTGATTTTTAGGAGCCAAATTGAATAATTATAAAAATATTTTTTTTAAAAAAAAATTCTAAGCTGAAAAACTCTTTCTTCTCATTAGATAACTTGTTCAGAGCACCTGTCTGTAAAACGCATAGCTAGACATCTCCTGTGTGTGTGTGTGTGTGTGTGTGTGTGTGTGTGTGTGTGTGTGTAAGAGGAAGACCTTCTCCAGGCCTCACCTCTGAGGATTTATAAATCCTTTAGGGAGCATAGTTGAACCTCACAGTTGTGTTAAACGTACTTTTGCAAATCTTAGCAGAATTCAACAGTGTTTTGTTTTGTTTTGTTTTATTTTTTTTGGGGGGGGGTGAGACAGGGTTTCTCTGTGTAGCTTTGTGCCTTTCCTGGGACTCACTTGGTAGCCCAGGCTGGCCTTGAACTCACAGAGATCCACCTGCCTCTGCCTCCCGAGTGCTGGGATCAAAGGTGTGTGCCACCACCGCCTGCCTGTGTGTTTTGGTTTTGTGTAGGTGACTTCTTTGGGTGCCACCATTACGTGTTCACTGCTAGGAAACACTGTGGTTCACATGACTTGTATCTTACTCTCATTCCCACAGTGATCCCCTTCAATCAGATGTGAAAATTCTGTCTACATCTTCCTATATTTACAAGATGCCATAGAGAGAGTCAGGAAACTGGTGAGTGACTGCCGTCTCATGAGTAACCAACCACTGGTGAGCCCATCAGGCTCCAGTGGGGGGTTCCAAACCATGGTCACACACATGGCCTTGGTTAAACTCAATGGGTCTCAAAACAAAACAAAAATATATGACTGTGGAAAGGAATGTGTAGGCAGGAAAGGGGTTGATAGAGGCAGGAGGGCTATGAAGGAGAGCAGGGCAAGAGCAACCAGAGTGCATCATATACATGTAAGAAAATTAAAAAACAAATTAAACATTTTAGAGAAGGGAAATAGTAAAACATAAATAATGTGCAAATAAAGAGGGGAAAGGGTCAGGAACCCACCCTGAGCAACTTCTAATGGTTACATTGTTTTCAAAAGAAATGAACATACACAAAACTAGTTTCCCTTTTAACCCGTTTGTGGTGCTGAGAGGCAGTGGTTCTGCTTGGCTGACTCAGAGGACTGGACTAGGAAGGCAGAGGTTTAGTGAGCAGATACCAGAAGTTACACCTCTGTCAAGCTAAACCAGCACATTAAGCCACCATTACACCTGCTTTTATATGTCTGTGATTGTCTTCGTCCCATTTGGCTCATACCTCAAGGACAGGAGGCAATCCTTCTAGGGCCTGCTTGAGAAATTTCCATGAGAGTCAGATTTGCTTGTTTATGTAAATCACAGAAACTGGGAGAAGTTGACAAATGAGTTCCCAGAAGGAAGAGATCGGGGAGGACAAAGAAGGACTTGCAGGAGGTTAAAAGTCTAGTTTTGCAGATAAGGATGAGCATGGTGAAGCTGGATCTAAAACACTCGTTGAAATTCTCCCCGGAGCCCCAAACTGCTTGGTCAGACACCGGGATTTGGATTATTTTACAGAGAATGCAAAGTAGTTTTATTTTTCAATTAATAAAAATGACTTTGGAGAATCAGGAGTGTGGTCTGGTGGTAGGCTCTTGCTTAACATGTGTGAGACCCTGGATTAAAACTCATCACCACAGCAGACAAATACCAGTATAATTTTAAATGCAAATATCTACTAAGGTCTGACTACAAGTGAATGGCTTGATTGTATTTACACCGTGTATGACTTTTTGTATGCATGTATGTGTTTCTTCTCTCAAGAACACATTTTGCTAAGAAGGCCAAGTTGCCTAACCAAAAGTGGAAGAAGATGCAACAGGAGAAAAAAACGGACTCTCTGGGGACCTAGAGGAAGCAACTGTCCCAATTTTTTCCAATTTTGACTGTGATTGCCCATTTTGGTGAACTCCATCTCACGTTAATACAGCGCTTTGTCCAACTTTCGAAATGCCACACATTGGCAGGAAGCATAAAACGTACTTTGGACCAAAAACTGAAAATAGTTGTTCTAAAACTACAGAGATACTGAGACCTTAAGGTGACTGCAAGCAGATGTCTCTGAAAAAGTGTAAAACCCACCACAAATCCTAATTTCCTGCTCTCACTGAAACACTCCTCTGGCTTTCAACTGTCAGCTTTAGAAGTGCGATGTACTTAGAGACAGAGAGCTAGTTGCCGGGATACTTACAGGCATATATGAATTCTGTCTTCTCGCTCATGAAAACATAGAGGATTATGGGTATTTGGATCCTCTCTCAACTGTCTTTCCCACAAGTCTTCAAGAAAGTGTTTTGTTTTTTGTTTTGAATGAAGTTGAGTTGCCTCTGTGATAGTTATTTTTAGCCCTGGGATTTTAGTAAGTGATATGGATCATTTTCATGTGATATTAGCCCACGTAGCCTTCTTCTCTTCTTTGGTTCAGTCACTATCCCACAAGTTTGGAAGAGACTAACTTTAATAGGTGACAGTCCCACTCTTGGGTAACTGGCCTGAGAAGACAGAATTGCAGAGAGATCTTTGCGCCAATAAAACCAGCTGGGGCTTTTGTGTTTGAAAGGCTCAAAATCTTTGTGAACCATGCCAGAACATTTCAGACTATTTTGGGTTGAATCGAGGAAGGGCTGAGATGGACTTTGTCTGAGTAAATTTATTTTCTTTGAATGATTTGTTTTTCAGTCTTCAAAGTTAAACCCAGGAACTCTTGCAATCCAGGCTAGCTCTCTACTAGTGAGCTGCATCCCTGGCCCCTTTGACTCATTTATTTTTATTTTAGTTTTTGAGAAGCAGTTCCACATATAGGCTGGGCTTAAGCTCCATATGTAGCTGAAGCTAGCCTTGAAGTCCTGATCCTCTTGCCTCTACCTCCCAAACGCTGGAATGTCAAACAGTGTCAACACACTCTACACCTTTTTAAAACTGCATTTGAAGCCGTTAGCAGGTAGGTTAGGACAGTCTTCCCTGGAGTAGTTCTTATTCAGCACTGGGCTGTTTCTGAGTATACAGTTATATGAGTGAAAATGAGCAGGAGTATGAGAATGGAAGCAATAGTGATTTGGGGGGTGTCTCCAACTGTGAGGGTCTGTAGTCTTCTTGGGATTCACATCTCTACTCAAACCAGATGAGATTAGTGTTTCTCTCGTCCACAATACCCAGTTTGATTTCATGGTAATGCAGAAAAATTTTAATGAGATGGTATGACCACACATAGTCAGGGAATCAACTGGCTTTGTGTACTTAATCCTCGGGTACTATGATCCAGCTGGTGTTCTTAAGATGCTCATCAAACAGACACTGTGCTTCCTGCCCAGACACTCAGCACGTGCCAGATGTCTGAGTTCTACCCTAACTCAGAGCAGACATAGAAAGCTGACCCTGCTTCAAGCTCTGAGTAATAAATGGCAATGACAGATTTTCATGTTGTTCCCCTTAAGAGTGACTGAAATGGCATAGTCCTGGGGTGCCAGTCTGCTCAATGACACAACTGAAGAATTCAGCCACTATCGTGAGATATTTGACCTCACACTTAGATGCTATCCTTAGACCTTGTTCTTTATTAAGAATTCACTCTAGGAAGGAAGAAAACCACTGCCTAAGTAGCCAACACTTGCAAGACATGAGAACTGCTAGCTTTCTCTTTCTAGTGCCTCTTATAACTCCCTCCCTGAACTGCCTTCTGGTCAACAGGGGAGGAGGGACTCTGGGACAGTCACTGAGGCTTGGAAGAAGCTGTGCCAGTGGAGGTGACAGCTGCCTTTGTGGTGGTAAATAGACAAACTTGAGAGGAAACGTTTTAATAATGTGATTTTGAGATTCTGAAAAGAGCAACAGTTTGAAAAACAAAACACAATAAAAAATTTAAAAACTCATGTATAGGGGAGCACACTTAATCGCAGCACTCTGGGAGGGGGTGGCAGGGGGCAGGTAGATCTCTGTGGTTTCAAGGCCTATCTTGTCTGCATAGCAAGTTCCAGACCAGCTGGGATTAGGGATTAAGAACCTGTCAAACAAACAAACAAACAAAAAATAAGCAGCTGTTGTCCTGAGAAATACTAAGAAGCATCCATTTTGCTAACATTTAACCACTTTCTCCAGTTACAGACAAGTAATGAGATCAGAAAGGGTCATCTTCCATTTCTGAAGTTCATAAGAAAACTAAAAACTGTCTTTGAAGACTTCAAGGAAGAGCTACCCTTTTCCTTCTCTTCATCCCCACTTCTCTCTCTCTCCCTTTCTTTCTCCCTTTCCTTCTCCCTCCTCCTTCTGCTCTCTCACTCCTTCATCACCCCCTTCTCTTAACCCTTTCATATCTCAGAGTATAAGCTGAATTTCCGTCTGAAGCCAAATGGTGAGGTGAGTGGTACTGCTGGAGGATGGGGGGCAGATGCAGAGTCTCGGGTGGCTGGTGATACCACTGACCGACAAGTTCATCAACTCCAGACTCACTCTGTCTCAGGACCCAATTCTCTATGGGATGGTGAAAATTCAGGGATGCCCAGGCGTTTCTATTTCTTCCATTTACATTTGTAAATTCTCCTATGTAGCTGGCCAAACTATAAGGGTGCAGTACAGAAAATTTCCAAGAAGCCTGATATTCTTCAAAAAATAGAACTGCTCTCCCAGGAAACTGCAGAGGTAGGGTCTCCTTCTAAAAGAAATGAGAAAATGTATATATATATATATACAATTTATATATATACAGGAGCTGAAAAGATACAGTGCAGATAAAAAGAAAGTAGGCATGTGAGATAAAGTGATGCCTACTCTGAACCTATAGTTTCAAGCATTAGACAGTGTAGCCTGTAAAGCAAAGGGTTAAATGTGTTTAGCTGCAAGTTGCGTAAGACCCTTGAGAATGTGGTTTCCCAGAACCCTGCACATCTTATAAACAGGATCCTTTGCTGTTACTATCTGCAGCACATGCCTGTTTCACTGGGTGATTTCTCATAGCTTAGCTGTATTAAGTTTGTTCTGTAACCAAACACCTGAGATGTGGCTTTTAACTTACAGTCTGGTCGGAGGTTTAAGTCTGTTGTGGTTAGTCTCACTAATTGTGGTCCTGAGGTGTGACAATATGACCTTGTACTGAGTGGAGTTAGCAATAGAGAACATTCATGCATAGCCTGGGAGGAAAAGCAGAGGAAGAGACTCTTCTTAGAGCCTTCAAAGGCATGTTTCTAATGACTTAATGCCCCACTTAAGCATTTGTGAGGTATTTTGTTTTGTTTTGAGACAAGTTCTAATGTAGCTCAGGCTAGCATCAGACTCAATGTGCAAGAGAGGATGCTGCTGAATTTCTGCCTCTGTGTTTGAAGGGCTGTGATAACAGGCATGTGTCAGCATGCCCAGTCCACATAAGGGCAAGTCTGTGAAGATCAGGGGTCTGGAAATGGACCAGGCATGTGAATTACTCCACAGGTTTTTGTTTTGTTTTGCTTTCTCTTTTGTTTTTTGGATGTAAGTAGTTTTTTTTTTCTGAAAATAGATTTTTTTCATGCAATGTGTTCTCATTATATCTTCCTCTACCCCAACTTCTCCCAGATCCTCCCCACCCACCCAAATTGACACTTTTTCTTGCTTGATCTCATTAGATAGCAAGTAGGGATCTAAAAAGAAGGAATGAAATAATAAAATAAGACAAAATAAAAACAATCCTTAAGAGGACAAAAACAAAACAAACAAACAAACAAAACACCCAAATTACCAGGAGAAAATAAGAGCCAAAGAAAACACACCAGAAACACACACAGACACTGAGATGCTCAAATTCACACATGGAGTAGGCTAAAGACACAAAATTGGGAAGCATAATATATAAACAAAAGTCTTATAGGGAGGAAAATGCTCAGACAAAACATTATGAGACCAACAAACCAACCCAAACAAAGCAAAACCCTCCAAAAATACCATTGAGTTTGTTTTGTTTGGGCCATCTACTGTCGGGCATGGAGCCTGCCCTCAAGTGTGGCTTATATATCTAGTGAGTCTTGAACTCACTGGCACAGGAAAAGACTCTCTGAAGAACATCAATAGCACAGGCTCTAAGATGAACAAAAAAATAAATGGGACCTCATGAAACAGAAAAGCTTCCGCATGGCAAAGGACACCTCAATCATTCAGAAAAAAAATCAATTACAGAATGGGAAAAGATTTTTACTAGCTATACATTCAATAGAGGGCTAATGTCTAAAGTATATAAAGAACTCAAAGAAACCAGACATCAAGCCAGGTGGCAGTGGTGCACGCCTTTAATCCCAGCACTCAGGAGACAAAGCCAGGCAAATCTCTGTGAGTTCGAGACCAGCCTGTTCTACAGAGTTGAGGTACAGGACAAGCACTGAAACTACATAGAGAAACCCTGTCTCAAAAAAACAAAACCAACCAACCAACCAACCAAACCCCAAAACAAACAAACAAAAAACAAACAAACAAAAAACAGCAAACTGGACATCTTGTAAATAAAAAAAAAAAAAAAGGAACCCAACTTAAAATGGGATACAGCTCTAAACAGAGAAATCTCAAAAGAAGCACAAATGGCTGAGAAAGACTTAAAGAAATGTTCAGTATCCTTAGTCATCAGAGAAACACAAATCAAAACTACTTTAGGATTTCATCTTACACTAGTCAGAAGATCAATAAAACAAATGACAGCTCCTATTGGTGAGGACGTGGAATAAGGGGAACACTCATCCATTGCTGGTGGGAGTGCAAACTTGTACAGTCACTATGGAAATTGGTGTGCTAGTTCCTCAGGAAGCTGAGAATCCATCTACCTCAAGATTCAGCTATACTACTTATGGTACTTTGAATAAGAATAGTCCCCAAAGACTCATGTGTTTGAATGCTTAGTCATCAGGGACTAGCACTACTTGGGAAGGATTAGGAAGTGTGGCCTTGTTGGAGGAGGAAGTATGGCCTTGTTGAAGTAGGTGTGACCTTGTTCTAGGAAGTGTGTCACTGGAGGTGGGCTTTGAGATTTCCAAAGCCCAAGCCAGCCTTGGTGTTGCACTCTCTTTGTTGCTTGCAGATCTGGATGTAGAACTCTCAACTACTTCTCCAGCATCATCTGTGCCTGCATGACATGATGCTCCCCACTATGATGATAATGGACTAAACCCCTGAAACTGTAAGCAAGCCCATATTAGATACTTTCTTTTATAAGAGTTGACTTGATCATAATGTCTCTACAAAGCAATAGATCAGTGGCTATGTCACCTGCTTGAGTATATGCCTGAAGGATTCACATTGCATTACTTCTAATTGAGTTATTGACCAAAGGAACCCCATGAAAATCCCCAAACAACCCAGACTACTGCCAAAGCTATTGATTGCTCTCTATAAATTTATGATAAGGCCCTATTGCTGAAGACAATAACTACAAAACTCATTGAACATGTAGAAGTTGAGCTGATGCCTACCTCTAAAGCCTTCACCTCTACTGACTAGTGTTCAGGGTACTGGGAAGTACTCTGCGTGCTCCCAGAGGAGAACTTAGACACCAACCCAGCTACAAAGCCTTCAGTCTACAATGGTGACCTGCCTGCAATGTGTGCTAGTGCAATTGTGACACAGAAATTGAAAGAATAATCAATCATTATCTGCTTGTATTTAATGTCCACTCCAGGGGATGGACCCCATGTCCAATACTGATCAGCTAGCTGGCCAAGAACCTGAGACTAGATAGGCCAGGACCTAGAGGGGAACCAAATACTACTGTTCCACTACAGGAATGCAGCAATCAAATGATTCCTAAGAACATTCTGCTATACTCATTGATCAGTGTCTCCTCCACCATCACACTTCCTCCTTCAGTAGATGAGAACAATTACAGAGCTCCACAATTAGACATAGTGCAGATAATGAGAGACCTTGGAACACACAGTCTTAAATGGGATGTCTCCATCAAATCCTCCCCTTTGGGGCTCAGGGAACTATGTGAAAGAGGAAGCAGAAAGATTGTAAAAGCCTGAGGGGATGGATGACACCATGGAAACATGCCTGCTCAGACACAACAGGACTGATGGATGCACTTATGAACTCATAGAGACTTTGACAACATGCACAGGGCCTGCACAAGTTTACTCCAGATGGTATCCCAGTGCTCACAGAGGAAGTGAACACCATCTCTCATGTCTAACCCAGAAGCTATCTCCAATTGATAACCAGTCACAAAGGCAAAGTTAGTTTGCTCGGGTAATATTTTATGATTACATAATTTGACTTAATAGAAAGGCAGTAAAGAAATTGAAAATGAAGTGCTGCTGGCAGCTTAGACTCCTCAGTACTCACAAATGTGCTACCATGACTTTAAGTCACACGATGTGCTTTTGTATATATTTGTGTCTCGTAATTATGGGGAGAATCAAAAGTCCTTTCTCAATTGACTTTACCTTCCCAATGTTTAATTCATTTTGTGAATGAACTAGAAATGAAATATTCTTAAACATTTAAAGTATTTGCTGATGTACTTCATTTACAATTTTGAGTAATGAAAATAATGCTTCTTAGCATAATGCCTGCAGTATGGAAATGTGGAGGAGGCATCCCAGGCGAAGAACTAATTGGTAAGGTGGTGGGTTTGTACTCAAGAAACACTCATAGGAACTTGATTCTGCCTTTGGCTTAGTGTAGTAATATACACCAACATCCTCCACTGTAGACATTCCGGAATTAATTAAGTAGTCTTAGGCAATAATGATTGAAACTAAGTTCAGTAAGTTTCTTGATGGCAGGAATGTGCTCTGTTCTCTCACCTTGGAAATCGAAATATTTTATCCAAATATTCTTGAAAAGAATAAAACTATTTGCTCCTCTATCCAAGAAGATGGAAGCTGTCCAAGGGACTACATATGTGCCCACTGAGGTTGTAAGGATGGCAATGAGAGCAACTTACTTCCTGCCCAATATCTTCTCTGAACTACCTATTGAGAAAGGAGGCTTCTGGGAAAAGGAGGTTCATAGAGTACAAGGGGAATTAGGGTGGAATTAGGGAAACTCCAGGCTCAGATAAAAAGGGGAGGCCAGAGTCTAACCGGCTTCAACTTAATTGGAAACAGAACCTGCAGGGAGAGCTTTGTAACATTCTGGAATGTAGTATTTTCCTCATGTTCATAGTGTTTGTTTTCTTAAGCTGGAAGGATTTATTTGCTTGTGTTCAAAGTCAGTGATGAAATGGAGGGTACTGCAATTCTGGGATAGAGTTCATAGCCAACTGTGGGAAAGCAGGAGCCCTGGAACAGCAAGTCTAGATCAGTGTGGAGAAGAATAGGCAAATAGGCTGACTCAGCCTGGAGGGTTTTCCAGGGGGACAGCTTGGGGAAGAGAAGGCCATGAAGAGTGAAGACACAGAAGGAGGAAATCGACGTTGCCATTTAAACATACAATAACCTTAGGCTCACATGTTCGAACACACCCCCAGCTGGTGGCTCTGTCTATGAAGATTGTGGAACATTAAGGAGGTAAAAAACTCATTGAAGGAAGTGGGTCACTGGAAGCAGACATTGAGGCTTTATAGCCCAGCCTCAATCCTGTTCATTCCTGCTTCCTGAGTGTGGGTAAAATGTGACCAACCAGCTAGCCAGCTTCATGTTCCTGGCACCATGCCATGCCTGCAGAGTTACCGTGTCGTCCTACTATGATGGACTGTATCCCTCTGAAACTGAAAGTCAAAAGAAACCTATTTCTCCAAGTTGCCTGTGTCAGGGTCACAATGAGAAAATAACTAAGACAGATGAACAACAAGGTAACAGCAGCAGAGGAGTTCCACAACTAATGGTGTTGTCCATCAAAAGCTTTCAGTGGAGGCTGGAGAGGTGGCTCAGTGGTGACGAGCACTGGCTGCTCTTCCAGAGGACCTCAGTTCCATTTCCAGTGTCCACTTGGCATCTCACAACCATCTGTAACTCCAGGTTCAGGGGATCCAATACCCTCTTCTGGCCTCCCCAGGCACTAGCCATGGATGTGGTGAACAAATAAACCTCTGGGTACAGCACCTATATACAGTTTTTTAAGCTGTTAAGGAGTGCTCATGAAGCTGTGTCAGCAAGGAAAGAAGCAATTTTGTCCTGAGTCCACCAGAGAAGTGATCATCTGAATGAAGCAGTGGACCCAAGGCTTTAGGGTCTCAAGGCACAACATTGCTGCATACCTACATTCTCCTTTCCATTACATCATTGCCCAAAGCCATTCTTCAGAAGACATCCACCATTCATGGGGCAGTTTGTAGAATTTAAACTTGCTCCAGAGTGTAATAGTTGTAGTAATTCATTCTAAGTAGAAAATATTTTAAATGAGTTTTTTTATGCTTACTTTTCTAAGAAACAACCTTCACCCCCAATTAAACATTTTTAAAAGAAAATATCTAATTATCTAACCCCAATCTTACCTCAATTCATCTGATAAAGTCCAGACACTATAAGTCCCTGCATTTACTTACTGGGCCAAGGGCACCTTATATAGCTGAGAGGAATTAAATCTGGCCAGTTGGAGAGGCCACAGCACAATTGAGGCTATAACAGTTTTATTGAGAGCAATCAGACATTTTATACCCTTATCAAAAACAGAATGTAATCCCAATTGGCAGGATCAATACAATTGTAGTTGCCAGGATACAATGATGTTTGCAAGCTATACAGGGTATGCAAGATCAATATCTAAGACCAATCGTCAAGTTTCTATGCTTCCTTGACTGCTAATGGAACATACAGAGAAGCACAAAGTGGCCTGAAGGCTTCACTATCTGTGAGAATGAGTTGGTCTTTCAGGAACTGGAAGGCACATTGTACCCCAAGAGCCATGACTCTAACCTATGACACGTGCTTCCCAAGGCAGCTAGGCCAGGCCAACTCCCTGGTTCCCTGCAAGATACCATTTTAAACACCAAAACAGCAAGATCAGCAAACCAACTATTACCAGGAGCTCCAGATCAGACTCAAGATGGTTTGATAGGCACAGGACCGTTTGGACCACTCTGTGGGTGTTTGAGATGTCTCTGTACAGAAGCCTAGCTGTAGTCTAAAATCATTCCAGCGACTTTGCCACTGACCCTTAACTATGGAGTTTCTGGAAGTATGTCCTCAATTTCAGGGACAAATTGCAGTTCTGTTGGCCAAGTGAATTAACTGAATAACATATCAAGTTCACATTGTTCCAAAAGCAAACAGGGTTGAAGCCAGATGCAGGCAATTTTTAACGTAATTGAAGGAAGCATATTCTAATGCTAGAATTCTGTAGAAGTAAATGGACCCTGATGCCATTGTCCATTCCAAAGTCACGTGGTTAAGATAGTTTTCTGCTTACATGTATATAAAGAGTGAATAAAATGGAGAGTGCAAAGATATTCAGCTGAGGTACACAACCACTTCTGCTTCATGCTGTGGAAAGTGTTTATATATCCCATAAAACACCAGAAACTTGAATCTGATCTGCAGTTTGGGTTTACTATGTATTTCATGTGTTAATGGATATAATTTTTATGGAGATCTAGCCGTTCTGACATCATCCGCACTCTATTGACAGACAAGCTCACAAGCGAAAGGATAAAGACACAGGATGATGGAGAGATTTGCTTGACTCTTGAAGCCATGTTCTCATAAAAACCAACAGCCCTGCATAGCAAAAGCAGGTCTGCATCCTGCATGCTATTCCCACGACCAGCTCTGCGGCTTGGTGTGTGGTCAACTTCACACTGAATGGGCAGAGGGGCTGTCAGTAGAGGAACTGTCTCCATCAGATTGGTCTGGAGGCAAGTCTGTGAGGGCATTTTCTTGATTTGTGGTTGATAAGGGTGAGCCCAGCACACTGTGGTTGGTGTTACACCTGGGCAGGTGGTCCTGGGCAGTATAAGAAAGCAAACTGAATAAGCCATGGGGAGCAAGCCAGTAAGCAGTGTCCCTCCATGTTCTGTGCTTCAGTTCCTCTTCCAGGTTCCTGCCTTGAGTTCTTGCTCTGGCTTCCATGAGTGAAGGATTGTGACATGGAAGTGTAAGCCAAATAAAACCTTTCCTCCTTGAGTTGTTCTGGATCAGTGTTTTATTATAGCAATGGAGAAGCACACTAAGACATCTCTGATAGCCTGAAAAAGTAAGTTTCAATCTTATATTTGATTATAGACAGGAGGACTTAAGTTTAGAAGGTTAAACAGATTGAGCAACGAAAACATTTCCCTAGTAGTAAAAAGAGCATTTGACCCCAGACACTTTAGCTGCAGACTTTTAACCATCAGCATATATTGCCTGACTTCTATCCTCCATGTCTTAGCTACTATTCCATTGCTATGATAAAACTCCATGCTCAAAACAACTTATGAAAGAAAGTGTTTAATTGGACTTACGGATGCAGAGGTTTAGAGTCCATGATAGAGAAATGGCATGGTGGCTGGAAAGAGAGGAGAGAGCTCACATTGCCACTACCAGCAGGAGACAGAGAGAATGAACTTGTAATGGCTGGTCTTCTGAAACCCCAAAGCTCACCACAGTGATGTGCTTCCTGTAGCAAGACCAAATGTCCCAATCCTTCCCAAATAGTTCCACCAACGAGGGACAGGGTATTTAAACATATGAGCCTCTGAAGGCCATTCTCATTCAAACCAGCACAATGAACTAACTGGGCTACTCACTGAATTCTACTAGAGTAATGATTCTGGGTGTATATTTTCTAGCAGGGAATATAATATCTTTGAATAGGCACCTTTAGAAATAAACTTGAATTTAATCACAGATTTTTAAAAAGTATAAAATCACAATCTATAGGATCAAAATAATTTCTAACTTCCAGAGCTATCATCAGAACTATGGTCGCAATGGTAGAGTGATTTGCAGCGCAAAGATAGCAGTGCTGAAGTACAAAATTCTGAATCCCAGCCTCAATTATTTCCTTCCCAATAAACAAAAGAGATGAATTTTCAGCAAGAAGAGTGTTATTAACAACTTCAAAAAAAACCAATTCATTCCAATGAGGTCCCATAGACTCATACACATTACTGGCTATTGCTATTACTCTTGGTATACCCCAGAACTTGACAGTAAATCCCTAAAGATTCCACATACTTGAGTAATAGAACATGACAAAGCCAAACCAGTACTTACCTGTTTGCTCTGGACTCCGCAAACTACAACAATAACTGGCCTGGCCAGAAATGCCTATCGGTGCAATAGCGGCATAAAAATCATGGAAGTGACCAACCACTTTTGGTTGGATTTCAGTCCTACTCCAAAAGATGAATCCTGTATCCCACTGTTATTGGGCCAAGAGCTTCTAGATAAATGGTTCATACGCCCTAGGCTAGAACCTATTACTGCTACTTTGTTAAATGGACATAGTATTAAGCTGACTTCTAATGACCTATCATTATATCTATATATCATAGATTAGAACATTTCTCAAACCTAATCTGAGAAGCTTCTATTTGCAATAGATGGTGATTAATACAGAGACCCACAACTGGCCAAAGTGCAGAGAATAAGAGACTGTGAAATGCTCAACCCTATAGGGAGCATACATATCACACAATCCTCTCCCAACACTCAGTGATCATAGCAGAAGAAGAGGCGGGAAAGTGTAAGAGCCAGAGATGTTGGATGATTACAAGGAAACATCTTTAGACATAACAGGGCAGCTGCACAAAAAAAAACCCAAAGAAATTGTAACAGCATGCAGAAAACCTGTGCAAGCCCAGGCCAGACCAGATGCCAGCATGGAGAGGGAATTAAGCACACCATCCCATTCCTAGGGTATAATATGCAACTGTTAGCTGATGAGAAAGAGGGGTCGGTTTACTCTTAAGATTTTAGATTTCTGTCAGAACACACATCTAAGAATATTTGGACAGCTCAAATTGATCTCGAAGTGTTTTAAAAGGAGAGAGGGAAGGAGGGAGTAAAAGAGGAAGGAAGAGAGAGAAGTAGAGATAGAGATAGCAACAGAGACAGAGATAGAGATAGGGAGAGAAATCGGAAGTTGAGTGGATAGTGAAGGCGTGGGTCTAGGAGGAGTTGGAGGAGTAAGTATGGTTAAAACTTGAAATTGTTAAAGAATGAATGAAAACATAAAACAATAGTATTGTCACAGAAATAATATATTTTTAAAGCAAATAAATTTGAAGAATGATTAACAAAGTTTGACACTTTGGTATGGTAACAAGGTATGTACTGTGTGTGTGTGTGTGTGTGTGTGTGTGTGTGTGTGTGTGTGTGTGCGCGCGCGTGCGCGCGCGCGCGCGCGCAAAACAACATACACAATTAACCAAGACCTGACAGGGTACTGAATATTCCAAGGACTCTTCCTTCCACAATTCTGAACATGGATAGTCAAGGAAGTTGACTAACTTCCAAGATCCTCTTGGCTCTCATTTTTATAACATTTGTTTCATGTTGGGAACTGCTTATGGACTCCTTGAGCCTCTTTTCCAGGGCTGTGAGCCAGAAGCACTGGGTACTAACATCCCCCACATATGTCCACAATCAGTGACTGTAGACAGGGGGTGTTGCAGCACCCCCAAGTCCCTGACGTGGTGGGGCTGATCCTGGGAGAGCTCACATTCTGCAGTTTCTACAGGATCAAACTGAGGCTACCCATTGGGAGACTCTACCCAAGATCACTGCTTCCTTGGCCTCTTTTCCTCCTCTGTCTTCTTTAATCCAAACCCCCCACCCCGGTTCCCTTAGGATAAGTTGGCTAATAAATTAGTTAAAATAAAATCATATTCTGGGATATTTATTGAGGTGACATGCCTCAGACAATAGGTGTCTCCTAATCCTGTAGGCTTTGGGTCTCAACAATGGCAAAGAAATTTCATGAGAAGACTTGAAGGGAGGCCCTTCTGAATAGATCCATGGAAGGGTATGGGAGTGCAGGAGTGAAGGGAAAGGAGAAAGGATTCAGTGAACAAATATAGGCAAGAAACAATAAAAAAAAAAAGGAAGAATGGAAGGCAGTGTGAATGTCTTTACTAGGAGAAAGATGGTACACATACAAGGCTTCCACTTTTTTGCAGCCAGGCCTTTCAACTTGGCTTTGTCAAGACCTCAGCTCCCCTTTAAATTTTTTTTGAACCGTTGTAAACTGTCTAGTGGAAAATTTCAATCTTGGTTTGAAACATCTCTTTTTAAAGAAAGAAAGAAAGCCTCAAGAACAGGCTTCAGGTAGAGTGACACCTGTCTGGGGATTGTGTCTGTGTACACCTACGCAGCATCTTTCCGAACTGTAGCCTTTTCTGTGGGCTGATGTTATTAGGTGTAGAATTAAACCAAAGAGGAAGTATTGTGTCTACCAGGTCAGGTTGCCCCAACCAAATGCCATAGACTGGGTGGTTTAAATGACAAAGCTGTTTTTCACAGTCCTGAAAGCTGCAAGTTTGACATCAGGTTGGAAAGCTCTGTCCCTAGCTAACAGATGGCCACTTTCTTCTACGTTCTTACATGGCCATTCTTCTTCCCCAGGGTGGTGGTGGGGTCTCATCCTCTTGCAAGGCTGCCAACCGTACATGGTTAGGAGTTTACTCTTGTAACTTCATCTAGCCTTAATTCCTACTTAAAAGCCTTTTCTCTAGAGACAGTCCACATGGGGATTAGAGTTGAAATATATGATTCTTGTGGGGCCGAGGCCACGACAGTGAGCACTCATAGCTACCTGACTCCTGCTGTGGGTCTTGTTCTCCTGGTGGCCACCTCTTCTCTGAGTAGCCTGACCAGGGACCATGCTCGCTTTGGATGCACTGGTGTAAGTACTTTGTAGGCCACTGCAAGGCCTCTCTAGCTATTTGGGAGAAAGCTGACTTTAATGCTACTTCTTTTTGTCATCTTATTTCTTTCATCAAGAAAGATATAAATTTGTGCTTCTTGGTTCAAGTAGAGATGTCATAATGATGATTCCAAACCAGTGAAATTCCACTATGTCCTCCAACAGAATTCCGTCTTTTCTTCTACTACGAATTGTCTTCTGGACACCTAGGCTCAAAGTAGAAGAGTTTATTATCAAAGCATATATCCAAATGGGAACAAGACAAAGTGACTCTTCTTTTTTTAAGATTTATTATATACACATATATATATATATATATATATATATATGTATATAATATATGTATATCTAGTTGTAGTGTGGCTCAACCCTAGCACACACAGAATTACTTTAGCTGTTATTTTGTGTTTTCAGGTAAAGTTGAAGATTGTTTTTTCAATTTCTGTGAAGAATTGTGGAATTTAAATGGGGATTACATTGAATCTATAGATTGCTTTTGGTGGGATAGTAATTTTCACAGTATTAATCTTACCATCCAGGAGCCCAGAAAATCTTTCCATCTTCTGATGTCGTCTTTAATTTCTTTCTTCAATGTCTTAATTTTTTTACTATAAAAGTCTCTTGCTTGCTTAGAGTTATCCCAAGATATTTCCTTGAGGCTATTGTGAAGAATATTGTTTCTCTGATTTCTTTCTTAGTATATTTGTCATTTGTATATAGGAAGGCTACTGATTTGGGGGGTGTTCATTTGTAACCTGCTACTTTCTGAGGATGTTTGTCAGCTGTAGAAGTTTCTGATGAAGTTTATACAATCTCATGTATAAAACCATATCATCTGAAAGTAAAGACACTTGGGCTTCTTCCTTCTCTATTTGTATCCCTTTGATCTCCTTTGGTTGTCATACTGCTCTAGCTTAACCTTCAATTACTATATCGAATGTATGCGGATTGGATATCCTTATCCTGTTCCTGGTTCTGAGTTTTTCTCCATTTAGGTTGATGTTGGGTGTGCTGCAAATTGCCTTTATTATTCTGAGGTGTGTCCATTGCACCCCTAGTCTCATCAAGATTTTTCCCATGAAGAACTGTTGGATTTTGTCAAAGCCCTTTTCTGTATCCAACGAGACAATCATGTGGCTTTGTTTGTCGTTCATTCCATTTATGTGGCAGATTATGTTTTTTGATTTGCATATAGTGAATCATCCTTACATCTCTGACATGAAGCCAACTTGGTCATGGTGAATAATCTTTTTGGTATGTTCTTGGATCAGGTCTGCAAGCATTTTATTGAGAATTTTTACATCTACGTTCATAAGCATTATGATCTATATTTTCCCTTTTTTGTTTTTGGGTATTTTGTGTGGTTTTTATAACAGGATAATAGTGGCTTTGTAAAGGAATTAGGAAATGTTTCTTCAGTTTCTATTTTGTGGAATACTTTTAAGAGTGTTAATGTTAATTCTTCTTTGAAGGTCTGGTAGAATTCTGTGCTGAAACTATTTGACCCTGGGCTTTGCTCTTTCTTTCTTTCTTTCTTTCTTTTCTTTCTTTCTTTCTTTCTTTCCTTCTTCCTTTTGTTCTTCTATTTTTTTTTTTTTGCTTTGAAGACTTTTAATTACTGCTTCTATTTCAGTAGGGGTTATGGGTCTGTTTAATTTGTTTATTTGATTTTGATTTAACTTTGGTAGGTCACATATATAAAGAAATTCATCTATTTTGTTTAGGTTTTCTAGTTCGGTGGGATACAGATTTTGAAAGTATACCCTTTTGATTTCCTTGATGTCTATTGTCCTTGATTCCCCCTTTTCATCTTTAATTTTATTAATTTCGATGTCTCTTTCCTCTTTTGGTTACTTTGGCTAAGGGTTTATCAATCTTACTGGTCCTTAAAGAACAAAGCTTTTCTTTCCTTAATTTTTTGTAGTTTGTTTATTTGTCTCTATTTCATTTATTTCAGCCCTGAGTTTGACCATTTCTTGCCATCTACTCATATGGTATTATTTCTCCTTGTTGTTCTACAGCTTTCAGGCGTGTTGTTAAGTTACTTATGAGATCTTTCCATTTTTGTTTGTTTGTTTGTCATATGGAAGAATTATTGCTATTAACATGCCTCTTACAACTGCCTTCATCGTTTCCCACAGGGTTGGGTATGTCATGCTTTCTTTTTCATTAAGTTCTAAAAAGTTTTTAATTTTCCTTTGCTGTCTGTCTTGACCCCATTTTTTATTCAGCAGTGAGTTCAGTTTCTGTGAGTTAGCATATTTTCTGCTTTTGTTGATATCCAGCTTTAATCCATGGTCAGATAGGAATCAGGATGTTATTTTAATTTTCTTATTTGGGTTGAGACTTGCCTTGCATCCTAGTATGTGACCAGTTTTGCAATAAGTCCCTTCCCCATTCTTTCACCCTGATATGTTTATCTCTCCTGATGGTTTGGATGCAGCAGAAATCATAAATCCTGTTTTCTAACCCAGTCTGGTAGTCTATATCTTTTTATTGGGATAATTGAGACCATTACTATCGAAAGTCATCAATGAGCAGTGTCTACTGATTCCTGTTGTTCTGTTATTATGTTTCCCTCCCTCCTTTGACTTATTCTTCTGGATTATTTATCCCTTGTGACTTAGGTGGTGGCTGTGGGGGCCCTGATAGAGAGTGCTTCTTGAGTATCATGTGAGACCTAAAGGAATGGAAATGAGCTACAAGGGAAGGCTCAGAAAGACAATAGGAAAGAGCTAAGGGGGCCCTGTGTCTGCACCCTGAGGCAGCTTCGTCAAGAAATGGAGATAGGCTGGGAGGAGGGACTCCTGCAGGCAGACTGCAGGAGGATGAAGAGTAAGTTTGGAGAGACTAGAGAGAAAGGAGCTCATAAATTTACTCTCGTCATCTGTGTGTGCATCTCCCTCTGTCTACAGCAGCATCACAGATTACCTCCACCTCTTTCAGCATGTGAAACCATGTACATGCAACCTTAGGACTCGGCCAGGAGTTTTTCAGAGTTTCTCTACAAAGCTGTTGGAGTTTATAACCACTTAAGATAACTTGGGGGAATTTTTTTCTTTTGGCCAAATGTGCATTTTTCTGAGACTGCCAAAAAGTAGAACAATAAAACCATAGCCAGGCTCTGAGAACTACAATCACATCTGTGTTTCATAATGATTTGAGCTGGGTTCCCGTTGTAAGGATTTTTGTTTGTTCTTCCAGGGGTATTAATGTACTGGCTTACTAGGGAAAAATACTAAAGCAAAGAAATGGAAAATATCAGGCAAAACTAAGCAGCAAATAACTTCCCTTATTTATTTATTTATTTATTTTTTACTTCCAGAAGCTCCAAATTGACCTTCATTTTCTTTGGTACATAATCACGCTCAAATGGCTATACTGTTGTGTCCTACTAACAAACTTTAAAAAACGAACCACAAAAGCCAAAGACATCAAGAAACTGTTTGTAGGAGAGGTGTGCAATTTTTGTTGGCTGTTAAGCAAATCATATCACTTAAGGAAAAACATCTCTACATGTGTGCTCCAAAATATTGACATGATACCTACGAAACAGAGTTCTGAAATCAATCCTATAAGGAATGTTGAGAAAATAGATCTTAACTCAAAGGACTTACATAATGTAATGTATATGGGTTTTGAAATAACAGAGTTGAGCTGAATCTTGTTTGTTTTCTGTCTTTGTATGATCACTCTGATCATTTATATCCCTTAGAAAAATGAGGATAAATCTACCAAATGGAGCATTTCAAAGTAAACTCATTTGTGGTGTGTGTGTGTGTTTGCACCCATACACACATACATAATTATTGGGGCATAGTAGATAATAATTAAGTACTCCTCTTGTTTCAAAAATCAGTGCTCAGAGTATATCAGAATTTATCTAACAAATTCAATTAAAATTTTTGAGCATATGCATTTCAAAATAACTTATGCTTCTAACTTTTCTATACTGACATAAATGTATTTCATTTTTAGCTAATGTTGTAAGTAACAGAAGACTGGCAGATGTCCTAGCTTTTGACTCAGGGAGTCCTTTTTGGTTTTTGGCTTTGTTTTAAAAAAACTGAATCTTAATATTCAAAGCTGGTTACATCAGAACACACAACCTCTGAGTTCAGAGCTTTGTTGAACTTCCTTTGTCTGAATGTCCACTGAGATTAAGGTGCTCTGGGATGCTGCCTTGATTGCTCATCTTTTGTGTACCTTTAATGCACTAAAGTGCAGTTGCTAGTGTGTTATAGTACACGTATATTTTCTACAATGTTAAATTTTCCCATATTCTCTCCACTGTGATATATGGACTTTGGGATCAAAAAATTTGTTTTGCTATAACCTTGGCATGTCTTCTCTCCTTAAAATTTAATCAAACTGGTGAGTAAGAAGTAGTTTTGTTTGTTTGGAGTGGTATTGGTTTCACTCGTGTTGGACAGGCACACTCATCCTAAGCTATAACTTGAGCCCATAAGACAGTGTTTCCATGTCGATGAATTTGCATTTCACTGAGTATTATTTAACTTTAGCAATTTTTGTTTGGGATCTTGTCTTAGTTAGGGTTTCATTGCTGTGAAGAGACACCATGACCACAGTAACTCTTGTAAAGGAAAACATTTAATTGGGGCTGGCTTATAGTGTCAGAGGTTTAATCCATTACTGTCATGTCAAGAGGCATGGCAACATGCAGACAGATATGGTACTAGAGGAGCTGAGAGCTCTATATCTTGATCCACAGGCAACAGGAAGTGAACTGAGTACCACACTGAGTGAGCTTGAACATATAAGACCTCAAAGCCCTCCCGCACAGCAACACACTTCCTCCAGTGAGGCCACACCTACTCCAACAAGGCCATACCTCCTAACAGTGACACTTCCTATGAGCCAAGCATTCAAACACATGCATCTCTGGTGGCCATACCTTTTCAAACCACCACAGGTCTTCTCTTTAAACTGTTTCAAACTTTGTCCATTTTGTTTTCTCTTTTTGATCTTGGATTGTTAATTTGCCAGAGTACTTAACTGGATCTAAAATATCAAAATGCCAATAAACAAGGTTTACATAACTGAGGCATGGTCAATTTCCTGGGTCTTTCAAAGATGGTGATAAAAACAGAGTTGAGAAACACACTTTGGCTACCATTTAACATGTGTTAAAGATAATAGGTCTGGCAGTCAGTTTATGTCCTTAAAGCAATTACTTAGTTCTCTCTCTACAAGCTAAAAGATTTTTAACTTTTGCTTTTTAAAACTGTTCTCAGGGTCATAGAAAGATCTTTTACACAATTTGCTGAAAGAAATTTGCAGTTAAGAATGATTTATGTAGTTACAGTAAATGCATTAAAATTGACTTGAATTTATCCCTGGCGGTTTATAAATTCTGTCCACTATGTGCTTATGTAGATTAATACCTCATTTGACAATAGATGGAGACAAATCTTTTTAGGTATTGGACATCTGCTTGCTGCATTAGCTATTATTTTTAAAAGAACATTTCTTACACCATCAATCATCTAGGTTGTTACAAATGAGGGTTTCTTTCTTACTTTTCCCCTTTTTTCTTTTTTCATTTGTAACTCTGTGAGGAAGCAATTGCTATGATACACAGCCATGTTTCTCAACCCTATTCTGCATTTTTATAAAGCTACTTAGCATCATTAAGTCCTGAACCACATCAGGTCTTTTTCCCCCTTGATATAATTTTGAATGACAAAGACCCACCTTCCACTCTTCACTGCTCTGTATATAGAGAACCATGATGTAGTCTAGGTAAGTGCTCAAGGACTAGCTTTCTGATATTTGATTGTTTATAAATACAGTTTTAGACAACACATCTACAAAGACCTTTACAGTAGAGCTTCAATAAGCACCTGTATGAACATTTCCACAATTTTTTTTGTGAATAACAACAACAATAACCTAAGGTAATTAAGACCAAACATAAATTCAAGTTCAAAGACTAGTTCAAAAGATTATGAAACCCATTCAAAGATAATAGTCCATTTTGGAGACAAATGCATGGAAGCCAAGACTCATTAGGTAGAAAGGGAAAATCATTAAAATCACCTCTGAAAGACAGAACACATGTAATGACAGCTAACACAAGCAAAGTGCATCATCCGGAGGCTGGAGGGTAGCCCCTGACCAGGACTCCTAAGAGGTTTGCTACCTTGAAACAGAACAGACAAGGTGCCTTTGATCTAGTAGGGTCTTGTATGGGATCATCATGGCGAACCATCCAAGTCAGAATGACAAATGACAAATCACAATCAGTGTGCTTTCAAGAACAAAGAAAGATCCCACAATGAATTTCCTCAATGAATCCAGCTATCTGGTCAAAGAAAGAGAGAGAGGTAGCGGGTTGTGAGCCGTGTTTTACACAGGTGGAATCAGATGACTAATTCTGTTAGGAATTTGCCATACTACATTGAAGTGAAAGAACAAAGAACTGTTCAGAAGGTATCCGAGGATCAATGTGGAAACACATCTCCTAGAGGGAGTACATAACCATCAGAATGGAATTTTGAGCAAGTAATTGGGAAATTATCCTTCAATCTAGATAGAAACATAATACAAAAAAATCAGTACTAAGTTGGGTCAGCTAACCCAGGAGACTTTAGGAAGCACATCATTAGGAGTAATTTTATGAAACACTGATCAGCCCTTTAACCAAACTCCTACTGAATACTGGAAGCCTTTGAGATTTTGTGTTAGGTCTCTGTAAAGATGTGTTCACATGCTTCTTGTATATTGCCGTATGAATCATACATAATACAAATAGTCTCTCTTGTTTCTCCATGAGGTCACTTACCACCCACTGTGGCAGACCTGGCATAGATCCCCAGGGAAGTGTAGAGAAAAAGATACCTAGATAAGCCATTTTAGTCTTGACATTTATATGAACTTTGCTTTTTCTTTTCTTTTCTTTTCTTTTTTTGCCATACATACATTTGTTTTAACATTCTAGCATGCTGTAGATTATTTATAATCAAGTAAACCCAGTAGTCCTGTGATATATATATATATATATATATATATATATATATATATATATATATATACATTTATATATATCCATGTTTACATAGAGCTCCTGGAGGAATTCTCAGAGTGTTGCCTGCACTGGTTTGAGAAGCATCAGAGTAAGGGACTGTTGTTGTAGAAGTTACCTACCAATCCTTTAAGAGGGCCAGTGACTTACACTGCACTGTGAAGGTGTCTTGGTTAGTGTTTCTATTGCTGTGAAGAGACACCATGACCACAACAGCTCTTCTAAAAGAAAACATTTCATTGAGGTGGTAGCTTACATTTTCAGAGGTTTGGTCCATTATTATCATAACTGGGAGCATGGTGGTGTGTAGGCAGACATGGTGCTGGCTACATTTTGATCAGAAGGCAACAGGAAGTGGACTCTGACAGTGAGTGGTATCTTGAGCGTATATGAGACCTCAGAGCCTGTTTCCATAGTGACACACTTCTTCCGACAAGACCATACCTACTCTGAGGCCACACCTCCAAATAGGAGGCCACTCCCTATTGGCCTATAGGGGCCACTTTCTTCTAAACCACCATGGAGGGCAAAAGGATAGAGCAGTGCACAAGACTGAGAGTTTAGAAGTTAGTTTGTACTATAAGCACAGAAACCAAGAGTCATCAGGAGGAAAGGGGACTGCCTAAAAACCCTTTCTAGAAGACAAAACACATAATTCTAATTAACGCAACTAAGGCGCATCTCCATGAAGCTGCAGAACATCCAGTGACCAATAATAATGATGGTATTACCACTTCTTTGAAAATAGAAAAGAGTGTAAACATCCCAGAGTGTAAACAGTCATCTAAACCATCTTCAAATGCGCTGCCAATGGAGGGGATGGAGGTTGACTTGAAGCTGGATGGGGACTGCAAGTTGGGGAAGCTTGTTGAAAGAATATAATGAAGTGTGGTTGGCTATGAGACAGGAAGCCAGGAAACCACTGTGGACATTTGATCTTGAACCTCTACCATTTAGTCTGTGAGAAAATAAACGTCTGTTACCTAAACTACGCAGCCTGTTGCATTATTTTCTAGCTGTCTGAATTAGAGCAACAGTTGCTAGATGCTTCACTCAGTCCTTCAGGAAGATTCTCTAGAACATCCTTTGTGTCTAAAAACGAAATGAAACACAGTGTGCGAGACAGTTTCCAGGGCTACAAACACCTTCAAGGGAGAAGCATTTATTTCGGCTTACTGTTTGCAGCAACATTAGTCCATGCTTGGTTGATTCCACTGGAGGCAGAACATTGTGATAGAAAGTATATAGTTAAAGAAACCTGAGTATCACGGGGTGGCTAGAAAGTAGGAGTAGGGTAAGTCTTGATATTCCTTTCAAGTTTATGCCTCCACGCCCTGTTTCTTCCATCTGCATCTCCCTCTGAGTTTACGTCACATCCCCATAATGTGATCAGCTGAGGACCAAGTCTTTGTGGGACACTTAAGATCCAAATCACAACAAAGAAAATCCCTGCATTTGTCAGACAATCATGCAGCTACTATACTATGCATAATATACAGTGAATGTTAGTATACACTGTGGAGAAAGAGAAGGGAATGTTCCGAGAAGATAACAGGCAAAGACTTTGAGGAATAAAATGAACATGACTTCTGTTTTGGATAGGCCACTATTATTTTTGTGTGGCACATATCGAAAGTGAGCAGTTAGACACTTGCTCAACCATGTTCATTGCTGCCCTACTCATAACAGCCATAAACTGGGAAGAACCTAATGTCCCTAATGAGATGGATGGATAAAGAAAATGTGGTACATGTTACACAATGGATTGTTATTATTATTCAGCCATTAAAAATGAAATCATGTAATTCACAGGTAAATGGATGGAACTAGAAAAAAAAAAAACATCCTGAGTGAGGTAACTCAGACTCAGAAAGACAAAAATGGTGCGCATTAGCTTATATGTGGATATTAGTTGTTAGGTCAATGGTAACCAAGATACAATCCATATAACCACAGAGGTTATGTATAGAGTAAGGGATTGGGGAGATAGATAGATCTTCTTAGGAAAGAGAAATAGCATAGATAGTTATGAGTGGATGAGGGTGGAGGCTGGAATGGGGAGGATCAAGCGAGAAGGGTGACGGGAAAGGAAGACAAGGAGGGAATATGGGGAAAGACAGGTAAAATCAAGGGCTACTTGAGGGGGAATATGGAAACCTAATACAAGTAGAAGCTTCCTAAAAAATATGTAAGTATGTAAAGGTGATCTTGGTGAATTTGCCAAAAATGGGGGAGACAGAGCCTTAACCGGGCATTTCTTGTCACCAAATGAAATTTCCAGTGCATGGAATGGTTTACATCTAATGGGTTGTTTGCCAAAATGATCCCATGGGAACCCCCCAAACAACCCAAGCTGTTGCCAAGACTATAGGTTGCTATCCACAAAAATGAGAGCAAGGCCCCATTGCTTCAGACAACACCTACACAACTCATTCAACATGGAGAAGTCAGGCTGGTGCCCACATAAAGCTTTAATCCCTATGTGCTAACATCCTAGGTACAGGAGGATACTCTGAAGGCTATCAAAGGAGAAACACAAACCCTTCTACAAACCATGTGCTCTATGATAGTGTCCTGCCTAGAAGATATGCTAGCACAAAGATGGCATGAAGGTTGGGGTAGTAACCAACCAATATCTGATTTGATGTAAGGCCTACACCACAAGATGGAACCCATATCCAACACTGCTTGGGTGACCAAGGAGCTGAGACTAGATAAACCAGGGACCTAGGGTAAAACCAAATACTACTGGTCTACTAAAAGAACATAGCAATAAGATGAGTCCTAGTGACATTCTGCTATACTTACAGATCAGTGCCTTACACAGCCATCATAAGAGAAGCTTCCTCCTGCAGCAGATGAGAACAAATACAGAGACCCACAGCCAGACATTATGCAGAGTGAGGTACCTTGGAACACTCAGCCCTAAATGGGATGTCTCCATCATACTCCTCCTTGCAGGACTCAGGGAACCCTGTGGAAGAGGAAGCAGAAAGAGGGGATAGAGGAACCAAGGACAAAGGCCCTCTAAATCAACAGGATTGATGCACACAGGGCCTCCAAAGGTCCACACCATAGGGAGTCCTAGAGCAGAAAGGAGAAATGGATGCATGCCCCCATTCCTAACCCAGAAGCTATCTCCAATTGATAACCACTTGCAAGTGAAAATGTACTTTTCTCCGTCTTAAAGGTAGTCTGTATGCCCAATAATAGATGGCCAATTGAAATTGAACTCAATGGCATCTTTGGATCTTTCTTGTCTCATAGTGTTACACTAGGACTTTTTTAAATCTTATTTTTCTATTTTTAATATATATATATTATATAATGCTTATATATATATGATCATTTTCTCTTTTTTTTTAATCCTACAGGTCCTTTGATGTATATATTATGGCTTCCAGTTAAGTGTTTTTTATGGGATTCCGGAGTGTATGAATGAATGGGTCGCTGTGTCTGTATCCGTTTGTTATGCCTTCGGCTCTTTTCCTTCTTTTTATTTTTTGTCCTATTCTCATGTGCTTGTTTCTTGTTTTATCTTATTATATTTCATTTTATTTTATTATTACCCCTTAGAAGCTTGCTTATTTTCTAATGAGAGATAGAAAAGGGGTGGATCCAGATGGGAAGGGAAGTGGGAAGGGACTGGGTAGAGAGAGGGGAAACCATAATCAGGTTATATTATGTGTGAAAAAAATGATAAAAGGAAAAGTAATAAAAATAATGAAGTTACCTGTAACCCTTAAGGGAAAACAACACCATATGGATCAGTGCAATAGTGTGGAGAGTGATTAGAAAATGTTATCTGCCAGGTGGTGATGGTACACACCTTTAATCCCAGCACTCAGGAGGCAGAGCCAGGCAGATTTCTGTGAGTTCGAGGCCAGCCTGGTTTACAAAACGAGATCCAGGACAGGCATCAAACTACACAGAGAAACTTTGTCTCAAAAAAAAAAAAAAAAAAAAAAGAAAGAAAGAAAGAAAGAAAGAAAGAAAGAAAGAAAAAAGAAAATGTCATCTTCTGGGTTTTGAAGGTAGAGAAACCCAGGTTGAGTCAAGAATGGGAAGGAAACTAAGAAGGTATGATGACTCCATGTTACAGACCTAAATAAACAGAAGGATGAGAGATCCCCTTAACTGAGGAGAGGAGAGAGTGGAAAGGATGGACAGCCCATCAAGTTCATGTGTAGATCTGATTTTCCCTTGGCTCTTCCTGATCAAATCTGAGATGCTGAGTAGACAGTAGATATATACATGTGGGTCCGAATTACCTGCTTGGTTGTACGTGCTTTCAATACATATGTGATACTAATTGCCACAGAAGTCTGAAGGAAATCAAGGATGCAAAGCCAGAGAAGAATAACTATTCCAGTAATGGGCGAGGGGTGGGAGAAGGATGCAAGAGGAGCTGGTGGGAAAAGAAGGAGGTGAGTAAAATCAAACTACATTGGATGTATGTGTGAAATCCTTAAGGAATTGACACAATGCTATATTTTCAAAGACTCTGGTAATAAGAGATTGAGTAGATGAGGAGGAGAGAGAAAACAGGCCCAGGAAGAAATTCAAACCAGGCCATGCAGTTGTGATGATAGCAAGGGATAAAAGGATAAAGCCCTAGAATATGGAACTGAACATTAGTAATTGGGATTTCTAGTAGGGCTGAATGATTACTGGGATCATGGTCTGACAGCATATTAAAAAGGAAATTAGGTGCAGGTTTTAGAAGACTAAGACGAAGTTGGTTCTGACAAGGCATGAGCAGGAGTGGCTGATAAGGTACAACTTCTAGGACACTGGACATAAGAAACGCATAACTGGAATTCAAATTTGAATACGCAGTATTTGAAGAGTTGGCTAAAGAGTCAGGGGCTAAAAACCACCTACAATGAACAGACAGCCTGTGTGGATGGTGGTGGCAAAGTTTGAAGGCTTCACATACCAGGCTGGAGTCTTCAGGGATCATTGGTAGCAGAATGGCCATGAGGAACAAGTGTGGCATTTGGTCTACTTGCAGGGCCAGTGGTAGAAGAAGATGAGGGAGAAAATGGCTGTTACTATTTGGGGATGGAAGCATCCCAGTCGTCAGTGGGGCCAGGCCACACTGCAGCCCTTACAGTGAAAGAACCAAAGAACCTCACCTGAACTGGAGGTGATAAGGGTCTTCCAAGTGACTTCATAAGAAGTTTCAGAAAGTGTTTCAAGAGCTGGCAAAGTTGGAGATCTGTAATTTAAAGGGAAAGATATAGATCCCTTTATAGATCTGGTCTGGGAGGGCATTGAAGGGTGACTCAGGAAGCTCAGGGGTCCTTAAGTGGTTAACACTGCAGTCACCGAGAAAGTGTAAAACCAACCACTGTGATTGTCTGAGAACACCTGAAGGCAGCCTTGAGCCTGAGGAGGACACATGGAGCACAGGCTGGGTGTGGTCAGAAGCCTACAGAGTTGGGGCAGCCTTTTCACTCCACCCAGTGGGGGCTGGGGAGGCTGGGGAGGCTGGGGAGGCTGAGGAGGCTGGGGAGGGTGGGAGGCTGAGGTGGCTGGGGAGGCTGGGGAGGCTGGGGAGGCTGGGGAGCCTGGGGAGGCTGGGGAGGGTGGGAGGCTGAGTGCTGGCTTTCCCCGGAAAGTAAACAAAGTACCTAAAGGTCAGTATGGTGGCTGCTATTGCCACATCTGTCCTGTGTGTTTGTTTGTAGGGTTTTGTCCATCCCGGGAGTCCGTTCTAACTCTAAGCGATGCTGGTAACATTTAGAATCATTATCTTTGGAGACTGGAAGGGGAATACATTCTTTGATGTATTCAAGCCATCTTCTCTCCAGCGAGGTACAAACAGAACAACCGAGCTCTGTTTGGTGCTTTCTCGTGGACAGATAAACTTGGAAATACTCCGGAAATAATACTGAAATGTTCTGGGATTTCACCTGGTGACATCCACGCACAGGTTAATGTTGATTTCTGAGTGTGGCGTTCTAGCCAACATCTCCAAAAGGTCCTCAAAACATGCATCCTGAGAAAGAGAAAACAACTCCCAGAGTTCCATCTGCCTCTGCATCCTGGTGGTGGGATTGCAGGTGTGCCCTCGCACAGCAGCATAAGTAGGCTGGCTTTGAAGAACAATGCTCTTTCCCAAGCTGGGGCCAATTTTCTGGAAGCAAGCAGCCTGCTGCTGACATCATCTCATAAAGGCCAGGCGTCCCTTGCTGCTAATTGATTCTAGGCCCTAGGGCCCCACTCTCCACCCAAATAGAAAGGACAGCAGATATTAAAACATTATCTTCACAGACAATATGAACAGACCATAATTTGCCATATATTAATTATGCCTACCTAATCTGTTTTTGGAAAGCAGTTACGATAAGAGAAGAAAATATACAATCAGGCTATTAAAACTAATAGAAATTAAAATTAGGTGTAGGGAAAAAAACCACCGTATGCTAATAATTATGCAGGCTAAGGCACTATCCCAATAAACATTAAATCTATTTTCAAGTCTCCTGGAAAAGGAAAATGGATGAATTTTGAGCTTGCCCAGCAGGTGAGAAGGGGAATAATAATTTTTTAGTGTCTATCGTATGCATCTTTGCCGTATGTCACAAACCTATTGTACCCCATCAGTTTAGTCCTGCTTGTGGTGGCTGACAGCTTTCTTTGCCTCTGTGATGATCCCATCACTTCTTCCTATTTCACATATCTATGTTTAGTTTCCCCTCTTTCTCTTACAAGATTATATATATATATATGTATATATATATCTTCTGCTATATAAGGTAATAATCAGTATATAATAATAAGTGTGCTGTAATAATGTTCCACACTTTCTGGGAAGGAAAGTGAATATAGCATTAAGAGAAGACACATGTTTACAGCCTCCCATACCTGGAAAGTGCTGCTCTCAGAGTAAGGAGCTTTTTCTAAGACAGCACCAAAGAAAAGGTTCTTTCCACTTGATCAGTTAGCTCTTAATTGAAGGACATGGCTTATGTTTTCTACAGGCATTTCCATAAGAGGAGAAAAAGGAAGACACAGTTATTATTTCACGATGAAGCTCATGCCTGCTTATACAGCTCTATGAAGACTCGAGTGTTGAGGGCTAGTGTATGAGCAAAGAGGCAGAGACAGAGTGAGACAGCCTGTTGCTATGGAGATGCAATCAGTATTTCCTTTGACTTCTCTAAGACGCCCTGCAGCAAACCCTTCTCCATACAGACATCTATCACAGTTTGAAATCCTCTTCAGTTTCCCTTGATCAAACAAACCTTGTTCCCTGCTCAACAGAGCCTTGCTCTGATTTGTTTGTTCAGCAAAGGTCTTCCTGCTGCTCACCTTCCTCTCCTGGGGTATCAGCATGCATCCATCCATGTTCCTGTGTGCACCTGCTCACCTTCCTCTTTCCGTTCTTGTAATCTACCAATCTGTAATCTTGGATGCACATCATAATCCCATAGTGAGTTGTTTAAATGCTTAGGTCAAGGCATCAACCAATGATTCAGAATCTGTGGGAAGGAGGGCCAGACCCAAGCATGCCCAGACCCATGACATTACCGTAAAGAAATGAGAAAGCTTTCCCTAAATTACGTGGTATTGTTATTGCTGTTTATTGGCTTGGTTGTTGAGACAAAGAATTGCTATGTAGCCTATACTTAATCTTCTGAAAATTCTCCTGCCTCAGCTGCCCAAATACTGGGATTAGAGTTATGTGCCAACACGCCTGTTGCCTAAACCACGTTGATGCCTCCTGTCAACATTAGGTCACTATTTTAAGTAGTTGCATAACATCTTAACTTTCTCTCCTATTTCTTTTGAACCCCGTTTTCCACCTTCCTAATTGGTACTTTCAAATATGTTCCCTAGCATTGCATTACTTTGAAGCCAACTTATAACATCTGCAACCAAATCACTCTGATGACAGTGTCTGGTAGAAAGCAGAAAGGTATATAAGGCGTGAGACCAGAAACTAGAAGCATTTGGCTGGTTAAGCTTTCAGGCTTCTAGCAACACAGTTCAGCTGAGATTCATTCGGATATGAGGACACAGAGGCTTTCAGTCTGAGGAAAACAAGACCAGCTGAGAAGTTGGCCAGGTGAGGTTAGCTGTGGCTTGTTCTGGTTCTCTGATCTTCCAGCTTCACCCCAATACTTGGCTCTGGGTTTGTTTTACTAATAAAACTCTCTAAGATTCCTGCTACACGCCCCTTTTAGGGTGTTATGGAATATTTCCTTAAATCAGGACCTATACTCAACTGCTACTTTATCCTTTTGACTACTGCATCTTATTTGTTATTTTCCTTTTATTGTATACAACGTTTAACACATTTCCACTGGATGACACTTTTTCTTTAAATTTGGATTAATAAGCAGTACTTCATACATGACTATGTACATAAGTGAGGATCTGTGTAAGTGTGGGACCACTGACTCACCCAACCATTCCCTGAAATGTCTTTTACAGGGAACTGTGAATGGTACCCCCTGAGACTGTTCAGGGTAGTCTGCAAGGCAGTGCACAGTGGCTAGAAAAAAGCTTCCTAAATGTGGAATACTAATTTTAAGGTTACAGCATTTAAAACATTACTGTATATAATTTATAATTTCATTTGTTGTCTTTTAAAAGGCTGACTTTACAGGCATTCATACTATCCAATATACAATCTTATATAAATGGTGATATAAAGTCATGGTAGTTCTGACTTATTTATTTATGTAGAACTTTGTGCATACATATATGTCCTTTGATCACACACACACACACACACACACACACACGCACGCACACGCACACACACATGTTGCTGGAGAATTTCTCTCCAGCTCCCACCACCAAGTCCCGCCAGTCCCAGAGCCCACTTATAAAATAAACACACAGACTCTTACATTATTTAAACTGCTTGGCCATTAGCTCAGGCCTGTTATTGTCTAGCTCTTACTCTTATATTTAGCCCATTTCTATTAATCTTTACTTTGCCACATGGCTCATGGCTTACTGGTACCTTACATCTTCCTTGTCCTGATGGCAGCTGGCAGTGTCTCTCTCACCCAGCTTCCTGTTCCCAGAATTCTTTTCCTTGTCCTGCCTATACTTCCTGCCTAGCCAATGGCCAATCAGTGATTTATTTACTGACCAATCAGCAACACACTTGACATACAGACCATCCCACAGCACTTCCCCTTTTCTTTTCTTAAAAAGGAAGGTTTTAACTTTAACATAGTAAAATTACATATAACAAAACAATTATCAAGCAAGAATTACAGTTGCAATATTAAAGAAGAGATCCTATCTATCTTCTATTTGTAAGTTTAAGGTTTTATATCTAACTTATCTTTTATTATAACTAAGGAAAATTGTAAGTATCTAGTCTTTAACCACATCAAAGACCTCAGAAGGATATAATACTACCTGAGAAATGGAGAAGGATATAAGCAACTTTTAGGAGTCTTGTAGGGTAGACAGAGACAGCTGGCAGCCTGGACAGTCATTCAAAGTTCTCTTGTAAAGTTGGGGCATCTGTCTTCAGCCCACAGGCCTAGAGTCTCTTATTCACTTTTCTCTGTGTCCTGTAGAATGTCTGGCAGTTTTCTCTGCAAAGCAGGAACTTGAAGGACCATTTTGTCAAGCAAAGTTCAGTGGTCACCTTTGTATGGGTCCTGCATGTCCAGTTGATCAGGCAGTCCAGGCAAGAACAGTTTCTTGCCCAAATGGCTATTTTTGTCAAGGTGAAGATAAACTCCGTATGGAGTGTCTTCGATGCCCATCCTCCTCTCTGAAGTAAATCGGTGCTGTCAGGAGCAGACATGTCTCACTGTCCAGAAAGTCTAAATTTTTAAAACATTTTAAATGCCATATTCTGTAGGTCTTTGAAGTGTTTGAAGACTACCTATCTATCTGAAATATAACTGTGTATACCTAGAAGACTTAACTAACATGGCTACAAATATTATCATAGATGACTAACTATTAATCTATTTTTTAATTATCCATTACAATTTTAAATGAGTTACATAAACATAATACCTCAAACAAGAATAGAAATATATATACAGTATAACAAAATTAAGTTTAAACTTGTATCAATAAACTAAAATCTATAGCGATGTAAAACATTTTAAACAAGTTGTTACTCTTTAAAAGTAGGTTCATTAATCTACCCTTTCATCCTATCATATCTAAACTATCCCCTTTTTTTCTTTAGAAAGAGATTGTATTTATAATCAACCTGCTTTAAATAAAAATATTGGTTTTTGTCTGTCCCACACCAGAGGGCTCTTCTGATTTGGGACATAAGAATCTCTTAACCATTTTTTTTTTTTGAGCAATATGTCTGGGTTTAGAGGGGGAGTGAGCCAATTCCATCTCTAAAGCCAGCTTGGTATATTTGGGAATTTGGGCGTAGCTTCTCTTACTACTTCCTGCTGGAGGGGGGCGCTGTATCTTCTGGAGACAGAAAGAAAATTTTAGGATCATGGAGTAGTCCGTGAGGCTGTATATCTGAGCCAGTTGACTTGAAACCATTCTGGATGTTGAATCATCTGGGCCATGGTGTCATTGGAGACCTTTCAGGGGGTCTTGGCTGGTCAAACCTGATGTATCTTAATCTGGAACAAATCCATAGTCTCTGGCTTTCTGTGGAAACAAGAGCAGAGACTCTTTTCCAAAGCAACATATCCTTATATCCAAATTTTGAAGTCAAGGTACCTTTAAAATATACATTTTGGCATAACTCAACAGCTTTTACAATCAAATGTTTTTCTGCAGTTACGAATATCAAAGAGAACATAATCCAGATTCTCTGTGTGGTAGTCATCTTTACGTGGCTTATTTTTTTATATTAGCTTGAGCCTATTCCTTTTAAACTGCAGCCTTCTAAGCCTGAAACGGCGCAGTGGCTGCTGGCTCCGCCCACTTCAGCTTCCCAACATGGCGGTGGTCCGCTTTCCGCCAGCTCTGGGAGCCGTAACTCTCAGAAATAGTGGGTCTACACTTTTACCAAAGTAGCGTGTAGCCCAGAAACTTCTTTTTTTTGTTTTGTACTAGCAAAGGCTAAATCCACCACACAGTTTAATGTGCTACTTGCAGAGGCCTCATTCCCACCATACTGCAGGTCGAGCGTGCATGCTAGGAACCCGCCAGTAGCTCAAACCGGCAGCTGCCGCTTATTTGAGAGAGACAATTAGGAAGCTGATTTTAGGTCCGTTTTAGAATCTTTTTTCTAAGTTTTTAGGTGGAAACTCTTGCCACCACGTTGGACGCCATTTGTTGCTGGAGAATTTCTCTCCAGCTCCCGCCACCAAGTCCTGCCAGTCCCAGAGCCCACTTATAAAATAAACACACAGACTCTTACATTATTTAAACTGCTTGGCCATTAGCTCAGGCCTGTTATTGTCTAGCTCTTACTCTTATATTTAGCCCATTTCTATTAATCTTTACTTTGCCACATGGCTCATGGCTTACTGGTACCTTACATCTTCCTTGTCCTGATGGCAGCTGGCAGTGTCTCTCTCACCCAGCTTCCTGTTCCCAGAATTCTTTTCCTTGTCCCGCCTATACTTCCTGCCTAGCCAATGGCCAATCAGTGATTTATTTACTGACCAATCAGCAACACACTTGACATACAGACCATCCCACAGCACACACACTATTCTTTCATGTCACACCCTCCTCCCCTTCTGAACACCTTCCCCTCCCCAAATCCTCCTGCTGTCACATCTCTTAGTACATGGCTCATAGCTAGGTGAGACTGTTAATGGCTTTTCTTCCTCAGCAGCTTTCATAGCAATATCTAGACCTATAAAAGCTGGCTGCTACCAGAGACCTCTCTCAGTTACAGCTTGATTTCCTTATATCCTGCAACTGAGGTGTGTGATGTCTTCAGCCATAGAGGCTTATCATCTAGTCTTGTGAGTAACGGAGAACAGTGACAACAGCCTTTACTATTTGTGGGCCTGCCGTGGCCTCTCTGACCAACAACAAATCACAAGGGTGTATCCTATGTTTGGTACCAGGATTTTTGCTTAATAACCTATGGCTTCTGGGAGCAGTATCACCCACCAACACAGGGTATATTCCTTAAAATTCCTTTTTTTAGAAAAACTAGCTTCTAAAATAGCAGGTTTTCATATGGTCTTTTCATACATTCTTTGTTTTGGTTAACCTCTTCATCTCCCCGGTCCTCCAAACCACAGTCTGACTTAAAACTCTCCACTCCCAGTTTTCTCCCATTTACTTTCTTATTACAGATGTTCTGCTATTACCCCTCCCTCTGATGGCCCTTCCTCTTTCCTGAATCATCCTTTTTAGCTTCCTGGACTCTCTTCGTAGAACTACCAATTAAACACATAATCTAACCAAACCAAACTAGTGAGAACTCATGAACTTTAGACCAACAGCTGTGGAGCCTCCACAAGACTGGACTAGGCTCTCTGCATAATCCAGACAGTTGTGTAGCTTGATCTGCTTAAGGGGCCCCCTGGCCAAAGGATCAGGGTCCATCCCAGGTGCATGAGTTGGCTTTTTGGAGCCCACTGTCTATGATGGGACACCTTGTACAGCCTTGAGGCAGGGGAGGGGCTTGGACCTGCCTCTACTGAAAGTTCCAGGTTCTGCTGACTCCCCATGGGAGAACTTGCCTTGTTGGAGGAGGGAATGGAAGGTGGGTTGGGGGGAGGAGGCAGGAGGGGCAGGAGGAGGGAGGAGAGGGGGATCTGTGATTGGTATGCAAAATGAATAAAATAATTCCTTAATAAAAACAAAGCAAACAAAAAACTCACATAATCTAAAAGTTTGAAGTTAGTGGCTACATATAAGGGAGCACATGTGGCATTTGTCTTTCAAAGGCTGAATTATCTCACTTGGTAAAATATTTTCCAGTTCTGTCCGTTTACCTGAACATTTTATAATTTCATTTTTCTTTACCGATGAGCAAAATTCCATTGTGTATATGCACCACATTTTCCTTGTCTATTCACCAGATGGTGGGCATTTAAGCTACTACCTTTATTGTGAATAGAGTGGCAATGACCATGGATAGGTGTGCAAGTGTCTCTGGAGAAGGAGGCAGAGCCCTTTGGGTCCATGCCAAGGACTGGTGTGGCTGGATCATACAGTAGTTCTGTTTTTAGCTTTTTAAGAAACCTCCCTACTGATTTCTATAGTGAGTGGCCTTGACTTCTATATACTCTATAGTCAGAAGCCTTTTGTGGACTACCAGGTAAGATATACTATCTTTAGAAAAGTAATATACTTTTGTGTACTTTTAGGGGAGTTTGGTTTTGTATTTTACAGTTTTAAAATCCATTTTGTAAATACTCATGTTTGAAGCATGAATATTTCATTCATTCTAATTTCTTATTTTATTTCATAACAAATTGTGGTACAAATTTATTTATGCACTGAAAACTTGAAGGCTAAAAATAAAAACTTACTGTATTAAATGTAATCTGTATAATTTTTTCATTTGCTTATTATTGTATTAATAATGAAAAACAATTACAATTTGAAACAGGGCATCATAGCATGTATTAGCCCAGCAGTCAGGACACTAAGAAAACAGAATTATGAGTTCAAGACCAGCTAATCAACAGATCAAGGCACCTGTCATAAAGATATGTATGTATATATATATATATATATATATATATATATCTCCTTATTAAAGGTGCATATATGTATATACATATGTAGTCTTTCTTACAAGAACCTTTTACATTAGTGTTGCCTTTTAAAATAACTCACTTTTTTTTTCAATATATTTTAGCCTTGAAAAATCCTTTAGGTAATGAGGTAGAATACTAAACTTTGTTTTCCTTTTTTCCAAGTGTTTTATTATTTTTAAGGACACCATTTGTTGATTAGCCCATTCTTTTTTACTGGCTCCTCCGATTGAATGCCTCCCTTGTGCACCTGAGTTGGCAGAACCAGGAGAGTAGATTTGCACAAATTATGGGGGAGGAGATAGATGATACATCCAACCTGATACATTTTTGTGGTTGATTTATTTTGGTTTGGTTACTTTTAGAATAAACAGATGAAAAAGACTCCCGTGTACATGGGATTTCTAGATTTGCCTTCATTTGAAAGCACTGGAATTTGGCTAGTCAATCCAGATTGCCCCAAATATTTTGTCATTAGTCTCTCCATGGTTTGTTTTATAAGTCAGGGATTTTTTGATCTTGATGGTATCAGAATTTGCAAAAACTAAAATGATTCTAAATCTAACTGACTTGGCACAGAATTTATCTAAGCCCTTGTATTTTTGACTTTATGTAAAGAGAAATTATTTAGGAAATGGACTAGTTATGAATATATAATTCCTGCACCTTTGTTAACAGTGAGGACCTACTTGATGATAAAATGACAAGGCTGTTTTTGAATATTTTCTATTTGTTACTTGTTCTGGAGGTGGCTCTTTTGGGACACTACTTAACATAAACCTTACTACCAGTCAAGAGAAGCCTCCTTTTAAGTTGGTCAGGGTAGTCCAAGAGACTCCCAAAACAATGTAAGCTGTTTCTGTTGCTCTTGATTGCCTTGCAGA
This sequence comes from Peromyscus eremicus, assembly GCF_949786415.1. NCBI lineage: Eukaryota > Metazoa > Chordata > Mammalia > Rodentia > Cricetidae > Peromyscus > Peromyscus eremicus. The sequence goes on along the minus strand of NC_081419.1, from coordinate 30,501,670 downwards.
GGTTGAAACTAAATCCCTGTTGCTGAAGACACCACACACTTTGGACAAGGGATTGGACGATTCGATCGGGATTTGACCTGAAAGCTTCCTTCCTGAGGTCTAACTTTCATGGTACCAGGAGGTGCTGTGTGAGCTGCCCAGGGAGGGAAGCAATCAACAACCACACCCAGCTGTGACCCCAGTGAGCCATGGTAATGACCAGCATGGCAAGATACCCCTAAAGGTGCAATATTGGCACACATATCTTGGTGATAACCAAGAACTCTCTAGTTGGATTTAAAGCCCACTCAACAGGAGGAAGATCATACCTGGTACTGAAAACCTAGCCAATGACCCAGGGCTATAGAAGTCATGGAGGACATACAGCTGCCACTTTTCCAGACCATCATAATTCTGTGTCCTAAAGCTTATCTGCAGAGCATAAGTGTGGCTCTCAGTCCTTATCAAAGAAGCTTCTCTTTACCACAGAAAGCATTTCAGAAAACTAGAACTGATCAAAATTCTGAGATCAACTAATCGAGGCTTACACAGTTCCAATGGATACATCTACAACACAATTATACCTAAGGCTCAGGTAACTTAATGGAAAGGGAGGGGGAAGAAAGATTTTAAGGGCTGTGAGATTCTATTTCCTAGAAGTAACAGGAAAGCTACACCCAGGAGCACTCAACAGTATGGCTGCCTAGACAAGACATGAACAATGATGCTATCTATGCACATGCTAATATAGAAATGAGAACTCTCACAGGGCCCTACCCCTAGACAAAGAAGTACAGACAACTAAAGACCTGCTGAGAAAAGGAGAAATAGTCTTCCCCTGGGATGAGCCTCTTTACTGGTTAGCCAATACCAAACGGTCATCCCTGAAATCATATATATACTAAATGGACTAAACAGGTTGTATTTATATATTTACACGTTTTTGTGTATAGTAATAATAATCCAAGAAAAAGAGGCCGTAAGTTTGAGAGGGTATGTATCTTCATGGGAGGGGTTGGGGAGAAGAAACGTAGGAGGGATTGGAGAGAGGAAAAGAAAGGAAATATGCAATCATATTTTTATTAATTTTTTTAATTAAAATCATTGTTTTTCAGAATCTAAATGCTTGCTGCTTATTTTTTTTTTTATAAAGTTAAGATTAGCACTAACTTTAGGGAATGAAAAGCTTAGGAACTTCATTTTAGACAAGCACCTGATTGGCAGTAGTATTTCCTGAAGAAAACAAAACCAAACTATTGACGGTCTACATCCATACTCCATTTCATCTTGCACTGAGTGAGAACATTGGGGAACTGTAATTCTCCACAGCCTTTTCAATTTTGTCTCACTCTTCTTCGCTAAAGCTTCCTTCTGTGCTCTCCCTGCCCATTACAAGGCACAATATAATACCCAACGAACATGTTCCCAAATTCTACTCAGATTACCACCTGCCCTTTCGTACTTACCGGGCTCTTTTCAGAGTGCTCTGTGTGGTAGTTCTAAGGGCCTCAATCCATAGCGATGCAAGGCTATTGTTCTCAGTTGTGCTCAAACTGTCTGGGCATTTAGATTTTAAGGTGAGATGGTAGATTTATCCAAGAGGGATTCCAATGTGTGAAAATTATTTGAACTTAAGTAAATGATAGGCTATGATGGGATAAACTATGCACAGAACTCTACCCAAATGGCCAGAAGGCTGTTCTTCTGCCAGAATATGAGAAGGTCATGAAGAATCAGAGAATGGAATAAATGTAGGTCATTTCTTCAAGATACTTACAGAAGAAGTATTTTAAGCATGAAAATGACTTTAGGGATTCAGATGTAGAGTTATTAAAAAGAATAAGAATATTAAATGTGAAGCTGGCACAGAGATCCTTGGGCAGCATTGGGTTTATGGATTTTTAACTTACTCTGTGTCTTCTTTATGGGCATATTTTATACATGGCCTTACAATGCTAACTCAACACCTACCATTAACACCAGCATGCCAAGGAGAACACGGATGAAAACCTTGACAAATAACATTAAATAATGCAGCCTGGACTCCTGGTACTAGAATGCAGTCCAAAGCAAGATCAATGAGTCCTACATCCAATAGCATAACTTTAAGGAAGGTAATCTCAGATTACATTTTATCATCTCAGGAAATAAGGTGGTTTTCTACGCCAACTGCTCACAGGCCTAACGGGTGAAACTCTAAACCTCTAAACACTGGGCTCTGAAAATCAAGTTGGCCAAGATTCAGAACCCTCGAATTCTTGATGAGAACTCTCACTTTTGTGGGTTTATGAGGCAGTTGTGAGTGTGAGCACTGATTAATGTGTGTAATAAATGCCTTTTGTTATGACTGTCAGATTTTGGGTCTTGGGAGTTCGACTAGGCCATAGGCTTTCCTTTGTCTGGCTGGAGCCTTGGGATATAGCAGGACTGATATGAACTTAGTGCCATCTTGGTGGTTTATCTCAGTCTCCCATTCTCAGCTCTACCACTCACATGATCACAGAATTCTCAGGAAGTCACCCCAAGGATAATACAATAGAACAAGCATTCAACACAGGCAGAGGGTTTAAAGAAAGCCAGCACTGTCAGAGCAGTCTGAATTTTCCCTTTCTCTGCAGCTCCATTCCATTCTGTGGCAGCGGCGAGTGTGGATAACAACGGGGTAGCTCCGAGTTAGTTCTGAGGAGCCACCGTTGAGAATATTACCTGGGGTAGCAGAGACCTGGGGAAACTGTGGGCAAATCTTTAATCACAGTTCTAAGAAGATACACCTAAACACCATTCCCACAAACCCACTGCCAGCTCGAGCTTTGAATGAAGAAATAAAATTTAGAGAGTTTGAGACTAGGCATAAACAAGACACAGTAGTGGCGTGATGAGAGAGAGAGGGGGAGAGAGAGAGAGAGGAGAGAGAGAGAGATAGATAGAGAGATACAGAGATAGAGATGATAAACAGATAGATAGATAGATAGATAGATAGATAGATAGATGATAGATAGATAGAAGATAGATAGATAGATAGATAGATAGATAGATAGATAGATAGATAGATAGATAGATAGATAGAAGATAGAAGATAGATAGTACTATAAAGTTGTTTGGCTTTGGGCATCTGAAGTTCATCTTTACTTGTTGCTTATGGTCCATGGGGAGATCAGACTTATTTAAAAGCTATGTCAGTGCAGAACATGACTGTATTATGTGTGACAATCAAGAAAACAGCTGTTTTTCACATCACAACAATTATAGCTACACTAGGTTGTGGCTTATTACGTGAGCAACACCACCTTAAACAGTTACTGTGCACACACAGTTTAATCTTCACAGTGAGTCTCTGAGGAAGCTATTATCCATGACTTCTCCTCAAAGGTGTGAAGACTAAGGCAGTGAGGGAAGGTGGGAAAGTCAGGAGCCTGGGGAAGGCAGTCTGGTCCACGAGTGTATGCTCTTTATCACAGTGCTGCATACCTCTATGTCATTATGTTGGTCCCAGCATCTTAAACCGGTGTCATTTGAACTGATTGTGGGAGATTGAAAAAGGTTTAACAACACTGAAAGTTTCTGATGTGCACTGGTCAAAAAGGAATTAAAAATCAAATATGCAATGCAGCCAAGGTATTTCTGGCAGCACTCACCTGTGTTGCAGCCTTGGTTCTGAGCACACATTTGCATTTATTACCATACATGTCAACACAACACACAATGCTGACAAAAATGTTCAGCTTTGAACTGTTGTATGCAATGAACTGTAGTGACTTCACTGTGCAAAGGAAGGTTTCTGCTCTTACAAAAGCAAAAGGTTTAAATATAGAAAATACAAAAATTTTAATGCTTTCCTACTACCACTTATTGTAAATTTTTGAATGCTTAGAAATTGCTATTTCAATTGCTGACTTGAATTTTATATAAAAAATGATAATAATAAATGAATTTTGGCCTGAGATTAGGGTAGAATTTCCAAGAATTTCTGAAATAACCCCTAATCATACTTTGACCATTTTGTACTATATATTTATGCAAAGTAGCATTTTCAACACTGACAAGCCCAAAATCAAAATATTGATTAATTCTGAAAAATGTTGAAGATGTTCTATATACTGCAATATCAAATAGTCAGCCAAGATTTAATTCTTTATGTAAAAATAAAAAAGCACATTCATCTTATTATTATGCAAATCTACTTTTTTATCTTTAATAAATGGCAAATTTATATGTACATCAAAGAATTCTTTCCAAATAAATTTCATTGTAATTTTTAATCTGTAAATAATAGATTTATATGCTCATTTCATATACCTACTATCTTAGTGTTCTATTGTTGTGAAGAGACACCATGACCAAGGCAACTCTTATAAAGGAAAGCATTTAATTGTGCACTTGCTTACAGTTTTAATGGGTTAGTCTATTAGTCTATTATCATCATAATGGGGGGCATGGTAGCAGCCAGGCAGGCATGGTACTGGAGAAGTAGCTGAGGGCTACATCCTGATACACAGACAGCAGGCAGAGAGTGAGAGTGAGAGTGAGAGAGAGAGAGAGAGAGAGAGAGAGAGAGAGAGAGAGAGAGAGAGAGGCAGAGACAAAGAGACACAGAGAGAGACTTAGAGAGACAGAGATGGAGGAGAGATACAGAGAGAAAGAGAGAGACAGACAGACAGACAGGCAGGCAGGCAGAGACAAAGAAACACAGAGAGATACTTTGAGAGAGAGAGAGACAGAGAGATGGAGGAGAGATACAGAGAGAGAGAGAGAGAGAGAGACAGAGAGAGAGAGAGAGAGAGAGAGAGAGAGATGGAGGAGAGATACAGAGAGAGAGAGAGAGAGAGAGAGAGAGAGAGAGAGAGAGAGAAAGCTACTGGGCCTGGCCTGGCAAAGGCTTTTGAAACCTCAAAGTCTACACTGAGTGACACTCCTCCTCCAACAAAGCCACACTTTCTAATCATTCCCCAAAGTCCACCAACTGGGAAGCAAGCATTCAAATACATGAGCCTATGGGGGCCATTCTTATTTAAATTGCCACATTTACATAGCTGGGATCAGATAAAAATGTCACCAGTAGAAAGGGGTCATGAGTGTAAAAGTTTAAGAAGCCTTAACACAAGTCATGAGGAGCAACAGACAGTTGAAGAGAGGATATTTGTAAGTTAATGGTTGTAGCCAGGTGCAGGTGACTCAGGACAAATTGACAGGATGTATGATACCTCCTCAATCTTCTAAGTAGCTATGGTGAGTCTGAACATCCATAAAATGATCTTTCTAGTTGGTTAGACTGCTGAATAGAGCATGAGGACTTGCCTAGAAGAACACTGGAAAATTACCTGGTGTACCTGTCATGACCAAGAAAGTAGATATGTGTAGTTAGTATTATTGGAATTTTCTTTGGGCCTCCAACAAGCTCCCAAATAAAGACATGGAGACTTATTATTAATTATGAATGCTCAGCCTTAGCTTAGGCTTGTCTCACTAGCTCTTTTAACTTAATTTAACCTGTTTCTATTTATCTGCATTTTGTATCTGGCCTTTTTACCTTTCTTTCATTCTGGTATATCCTACTTTCCTACTTCTTCTGTGTCTGTCTGTCTGGCCCCTGGCATCTCATTTTCTTTCTTCTTCCCAGCCTAAGTTCCTCCTTTTCCTTACTCTCCTTGCCCTGAAGTCACATCTGTACCTCCTCCCTTGTTATTTATTCAGCTTTTTATTAGACCAATCAGGTGCCTTATGCAGGCAAGGTAAAACAGCAGCACATCTTTACATAATTAAACAAACACAACACATCTTTACATAGTTAAACAAATATTCCACAACATAAACAAATGCAATGTATCTTTACATAGTTAAACAATGCAACATCTTTGCATAGTTAAATATTCTGCAACATGGTATAACAAAAGTTATATTTTATTATGCTGAGGATCATCACACTAGGTTCACATTCTTAATTCCTAACTATGGTCATAAGCCTATCTCCCCATGGCTACTCACCTGCGAAATTTATCTTAGCTGAAGGTCAGGTCCCGTCTCTAACAGAAGTCTCAGAGTCAAGGGTCAGGGTCCTGGCGGAGACTCTCCAGTTGCAGGGCAGATCAAGGTGGAGTCTCTCCATATGTACAGAGTGGAGCACTGCTCTTGTTCTGTTTGTATACTGTCCAGCAGGCATCATGGCTTCTAGGACTGTGTCTGGTTATCTTGAATGAGTGATGTCACTGGGTTCTGATTATCAAGTGCAGCCTTGGGTATAGTGAGGATCCGGACTAAGTTATTTTTACATGTCTAAAGGCTTTTTATTTTTACTATGCTCATTACAGTACGCAACTCAGGACATTAAAGTCTGGGGTGGTTTATGCCTACTGAACTGCTCTTCTATTCCTTAGGAAAACTTAGTGATGCCACATTTCTCCCTTCAGCACTCATGTGTGTAGTGAGCTGTAACCTACACAAGGCACAATCCAAGACGCAGAGGTTTAAAAACAGGAAGAAGCAATCTTTGCTATGATATAACCTAACCAAAAGGAAACGAGATGAATACTCAAACACATTGAATCTTTTGAGGAAGCTTCACACACTCACTAGAGAAGGGGCATGGACAGCTGCCTAGCAAAAGCAAGGAAGCCTTCTTAGAAGAGGTAGCATTTAATTGGAGGTTTCAAACGTGAATGAATATCTGACACTCAAGTACAGAGACGGCTACAGGCAGAGCAGTAAAAGGCAGAGAGTGTGGGATGCTCGGAGTACACAGAGCAGTTCAGCATTGCTGGCTTGCAAGGAGCAGGACAGGAAATGTGAGCTCAGACTTGACATTTAGGCAGTGGCCAAATATTGTAGTCCTTTGTATACCAAGTAAAAGAGGTTACAGTTTGTAGGCATTTTAGAGACTGAGGCCAGGGTTTCATGGTTATCATTCCATTTGAGGCTGTCACTTTGGCATCCAGCATAGAAGACACATGTGAAGGAGCTGATAGGAGACCAAGGGCCACACCAAGCATCTGAGGCTCCCCTACTCTGAGGAATGTCTTGATACTAGACGAGCCATAGTGTAGACCTTTAACTCATAGGTCTGGATCAAAATTGTGGACCTGGAGAGGCCAGTGCTGAGGGATTGGCAATGTATAGTGAAGAAAGGACATTTTGTGTCTAAGTCTGAGTAATCATGAGTGCAGTGGGCAGGATGTGAAGTCTGAGCCAAGTGAGTGTGCATACAGAAACTCTCAGATGTGTGCACAGATTAAAACAACAGCAATGTCATCCTCAAATGTATCAATTTACTATGACAACCCTGTCATTTCTATCATACCACAGAAACCTATTTGGGAGACAAACCAATTCATAATTCAGCTGTGTTTTTAGTTTCTTCAACTGAACCCCCATAGAATAGGTCCAAGCAGAATTTATAAACAGCACCCATATCTGAGAGATTATGTTCGTGTTGAGTCTGTAAATGTGAAATGGAGTCGTATTTCAAATGGTTATTGATCTTATTTGCTTGGTTTTGGTGGTGTAAACTCCCTGAGTTAAGAAAAGTTTACTCCTCACACTCCTTTGAGGTTCTAATCCATATGTCGCAAATGAAATGTTGCCCCTGGTGCTTCTTACTCTTCTAGAAGGCAAAGAAAGCCTTCATTTGTACACCTTAAAATTTCTTCTATTTAGTAAGTTTTACAAAATATTTAAGACAATAGGCTTAATGTTCCCAGGCTGATTTTCATTATGCTTTCATTTGTTACATTAGTATTTGTTTGTTTTTGTTTTTTTGGTCATCTTAAAACAGTGCTTTTTCCAGGAAAACCAAGGTCAGTACTAAAATGATCACTGTAGACATGTCTGTTTGAAAGGTGTTGGGGTCCTGGATGGTTTTCTTACATGAGTCAATTCCATGGGCATTCCAACCCAATGCAGCTCAGTCTAAACTTGCTGGAGAAGTAGTACCGGCAATTGGCAGATTCGTTCTGGGCAGCGTGCACTGTCTTGACATCTTTGGACTGAGTTCCATGTATCCTTGAACATATCCATAGGCCACAGAACTTGTGCAATCTCCTAGACAGCCACCAGGTTCTATATTCCAGTTATGGATTACACTTACACATTTCTCCTAATGAAACAAGCCGATCTGAAATGAGGTGAGCAAAATGGAAAACTCACAGCATGGCCGAGTGCCAGGAGAAGCTACGTACATTTCAGTGATGGATCTCTTCACAGAGGACTATGTGTTGACTGTCAGAATTTGTGACCTGAGCTCAAGCCACTCAGTGCTGGTTTGTCCTGAATGTTCTGCTCCATTAGTGGTCTCAGAAGCTAATCAGAATGTATGATCTTACAATGTAATCTCGGGCGACCAAGACACCTACACCAATAGAAGGCAGAAGAATTATCCCTCTCCTGTGTAATAGGAGCATCACTCTTCTGAGATCTAATATTGGATAACTGTAAGAAATTTTGGAGTTAGATTGCCCCGGGTGTTCAGATGCCAACTTTGTAACTGTGATCCAGAGTAAATTGCTTACCCTTTCTTTAACCCTCTTGGCTCATCTGTTAGACAACTGAGGCGGAATGAATCTTTGTTAGTGTGAGACGTCAGAAAATGCACAGAAAATGCAGGGCATGTCATGCTCAATAACTATTTTCTCTCTCATTGCACCCCTCCCCATGTCCAGTTATATTTGAACTCCAGTGAGCACCGATGTCCCCCAGTCCATCCAGGTTTATCTGGATTGCCTGGATTAATTATCTGGATCTTCACAGATTATGCAAGTAGAGGTGGTGGGGTCTTGCAAAGTGACAGTGCCACTTTCCCTGCACAAGTGGGTCTAATCTCTATCTGAAGTGATTCTACTCATTTCTTGTCGCAACCAATGGATAACAATGAAAACCAATGCAAAGGTTAAAGACTCCGTGCCAGGGAAGTGATCCGACTCAGGCTGGTAGGGGAATGAAGAAACGCTGAACAGATGACTCACAGGCACACAGAAAAACTGGTCTTGGGTGGACTGGGCTCTCGGAGAGAGAAACTGTAGCACCCCTGACATTCAGCATGGTTATTTTATACAGCTGAACAGAGAGGTGGGGCTATTTTACACAGGTAACCAAAGAGGTGGGGTTTAGGGAATGCAGCTGGATCAAGGTTTGGCTAATCTCAGAAGGAGTAGGCTCTGTAGGGAGCTGTCCTCAGACTGTAGTCATGGGAGTGGGTGGTGGGGTGGACTAGGGTGGACTTTTTCTGCATATACGATCAGCATTTGTACTGGGAACTGAGGCAGGCTTTGTGTTTCCCTAAGCCTAGCCCAGGGAAGGCTAGGTCATTTTCCAATGGGTCTGAGGAGTTGGGGTCTCTGACACTCTGTGCCTGTGTGTCAGTACCCGTTCACCCAGGACCTCATTCACTTGGGGCTTCTTCTGCTCCTACAATGATGAAAAAAGAAGAGAGAGAAAAAAACCCCTCACCACCAGCCTCTGCAGAAGTACACCGGGGTTGCAGAGCCGCCCAGCCAGGAATTCAGGCTGTCTCTTGAATAGACTTTATAAACATGCAGCTAATTGTTCTATATTTTACAAAAGCATCCTAAAGTACATTTGGAAAAAGTGAGGAAAGTGTGGAGAAACACCGAGTAAGGGTTCCCAGGTCAAAGGAATTTTTTTTCAGTGCTTCACATACCAGCAGATCTTGAGGAATTTATTCATTTACCGAAAAATATTTTTTCTGTGTGAACTAATTTTGGAAAAGTATAACTCAATTCAAGCTCTTAAAATAAAACAAAAAGTAAAAGTCCCCTCGCATATAAGTGAAGAGAGAGTGTCAGTTTGTTCCTGATGGATATCGTGGACAGTGGTGTTTCTCTTTTTCACTTAAGCCGCCTTTTAAAATTTGAGTAGCTGTCCTGGGAGGGAGCCGAGACTAAAATGTAAGATGGCAATGTTATCTGTTTGCCTCTCTATCAATCTATGTATCATGTATGCAACATAGAAATGTATGTTTTTAAACTGAACACTGTTGTCTGAATGGACAGCCTTAGTTAGGCCTCCCAGAATCAGAATGCTTTGTATTCAGAGTGGAGTGTGATGGATATTTGCCCTTCCAGGCTGCTCCTTCTCCTTCTCAGAGCAGGACTGTCGGGGGCATGCTGACTTTATTGTCCCACCCAATGAGCTTGACTTGGGTATAATCAGGCACTTTTTGTGTGTTTTCTCCTGGGAATTATAAGAATGATTATGTGACAGAGATGTCTAAAATTTAAATGAGATGGTGTATAGAGTGACCCACATGCACTTAGCAATTGGTGAGGCTTGTGTCTCATTAGCACACATATGACTTATTCTTGCCATACATGTTGGACATTTTTTTTTGATACAACACTTAGAGCAGTGGTTCTCAACCTGTGGGTCATGACCCTTGCAGGGAGTTGAATGACCCTTTCACAGGGGTCACACATCAGATATACTGCACATAGGATACTTATATTATGATTCATAATAGTAGCAAAATTACAGTTATGAAGTGGCAATCAAATACTTTTATGGGGCGAGGGTCACCACAACATGAGGAACTGTACTAAAGTCACATCATTAGGAAGGTTGAGAATCACTGACTTAGGGTGTATGACCCCTCTTTATATTTATTGGTGTTGTAGCTTTCAGAAGAGGAAATGTTAGCAGAATTTTTTAGACGAAAGAAATTAGTGTAAAGTGCTTTTTGCCAGAGACAATTTTTATCATTGCATTATAGAGGAGTCTTAGTCTGTTCAAGGTGCTGTAACAGAATCTTATTAACAAGTGACTATCAACAACATAATTTTATTGTCCATTTTGGGGGGACCAGGAAATCCAAGGTCAAGATGAGAGCAGTCTCAGCGCCTGAGTGAGGCTGGCTTCTGGTTAATGGACAGCATGTTTTTGGAAAAGGGGGCAGGGGTCTCCCTTGGGCCATTTGTAAAAGGGAACAAACTGTGACCGTGAAGACTCCGGCCTCACAATTTAATCACCTTCTAAACCCCCACCTACAGAGCCAGTGGCTCCGTGGCTGCATTTCAGTGGATGAATTCGCAGGGGGCGGGAGCATTCTGATGACATTCATGGATGTAACCAATCAGGAGCATAGCATGCCGACAGACAGCGGCAGTCCCCACAGCAGCATTGATCCCAGAAAAAGAAGAAAAAGAAACTGTGGACTAAGTAGGAAAGGTTGGGGGACAGATACAGTGAAACAGCGTGGAGTCACTCTGGAGCCTTTATTGGGGTTCCATTCTGTTTCAATTAGCAGAGATAAGGAAAAATAAGTTCAGTGGGGAAATGGCTTAGTGTTGCTGAGATGCCACCCTTTTATGCTACCTGTCAAATAGATAGGAACTGTCTGTCCTCCTGAGGAGTTCTGTGCGTTAAAGGACCCCTCTCTAAAACAAAGGACCTCAACAGAGGGGGAATCTCAGGAAATGTACACTTAGAAAACAGGATGAACTCCTTGATTCATTCTCTGTGGTTTTAATCCCCCCCCCCCAATTCCACTTAATAAGAGTTTGAGAACACTGCCACTCGTGTCTCCTGAAGAGTGCTCAGACACATATAATGCTGCCTGTGATTTTTGCAGAGAGGCTGTGAAATTGAGCCTCCAACCCTCAGACTCAGAAACACAGTTTAGGTGGTATAAAAGAAACGTCTTTGAAAATAGCATCTTGTTTTAGAACCCCAAGACCAGTTTTTTTTTTTTTTTCCTACCAAGTAACCAAGAACTGGCTACCTCATAAATGGATCTTTTAAATATATTCTCTTCATCCACACGTGAAGATGCATTAGTGTTGTGGGGTAATCTTTTTGTACACTTCAAAGATGTGTCTCTGCTTAAGGCACCTTATGATTGGTTTACTAAAAAGCTGAATGGCCAATAGCTAGGCTGGAGAGAATAGATGGGACTTTCTGGGTAGAGAGAAGAATTGGGAGGAGGAATCTAGGTGCTCAGATTTTGCCAGCAGACTCGGAGCAAGTCATACTTATCCTACTAAGAAAAGGTAAAGAGCCAGGTAGCATAATGTAGTTTTAGAAAATATGACTTAATTAAGTTATATGAGCTAGCTGGAAACAAGCCTAAGCTAAAGGCCAAGTTTTCATAATTAATAATAAGTCTCCATGTCATTATTTGGGTGTTGATGGTGCAAAGAAAGACTTGCTACATATTAGGATTTACAGTTTCATGTTTATAACTAAGTTATTTCAAAATGTTCAACTAAGCATGGACAAGTAGAGGGTCATGGAAAGATTTTGATCTGATCTCACCAGTACATAGCATAAATTTTCCAGATAATGGGCAGAACACCAATTTAAATTTGATTTCTAATTAAACTTTTTTTTTTTTTTTTTAGTGTAACTATTCCCAGGTATTGGGAATTCCTAGGAAATGTAAATTGCCTGGATGCATGCTCTATGCTTCGGCAAAAATCATTAATTATTATTGAAACTTTAAACCCAACTGGACCTTCTGAACTGGTTCATGATTCCAGCTTGTTCTTGCCGGCATAGTTTGATCATCTCATAGTTCATTTCCTTCCCTGCTCTGCTCCCTCCTTCCTTTCTCCTATTGAGAAACCTGCAACTTTACACCCAACATGGACTTCCCATTTGCCAAGCGGGGAAAATAAGTTATTCCATTTCTAGCCACTAGGGGGCTTTTATTTGGCTAAGTATTTTAAGGGACATTATGAGACTGCGACATAGACTTGAACTTTAGTCATTTTGAGTAGTTTGTCTAAATTACAAGCTAAAATTGAAACCTGCATCTTCGTAATCCCAAAGCCTGTGTTTTAAATCTCCATTTTCAGTTTTAAAGGGAAAAGTACCGTGCTTTAGTTAGTAAGGGCAGAATGAGGGACCTTGAAGAAAGGGAGAAGGCTGCTGGAATTTAGTTCGTGGGAGATGATACACATTCTGAAGGGTGAGCACAGCCCCTCACATCCACACACTGTCCTGGGTCCTACAAGAGTTTTGATAGTGTGACAAATGCTCACATGTGGAATAAACTCTTTAAAATTGTCCGGGGGCTGAGGAGATGGCTCCGTGGGTAAAGTGCTTGAGGCACAAGCATGGGGAACCCGAGTTTGGATCCATATCACCCATATAAAAAAGTGGCATGGAGCCAGATACTTGTAAGCCCAGTGATGAGAGGGAAGAGGACAGAGATGGGAAGATCACTGGGGCCTGCTGCTCAGCCAGTCTTGCCCATCAGTACGCTCAGATTCAGTGAGAGATTCTATCTCAAAACCTGCAATGCATAACAATACAGGGAGGATAGAGGGTGTCACATGCATACACAGGACTACAACACACACACACACACACACACACACACACACACACACACATCTGCACCTACAACCTAAGTCCAGTGGACACATACATAAGAAATGTTTACATCATTTTAATATATAATACATTTTCTAGTAATGAAACTTACATAGAAATCAAAGGGAGGTTATATACAAATCTCATCATTTGATATGTGGGATCAAAAATGACCTAACTATGTGCAAAGTGCCAGGAGATGTTACTGCAGATTAATGAATGGACCAGAGAAAACCCTGAACTATCAGCAGGGACATGATGGTCCCAGTAACTCAAATGCAAATATGTCCAGGTCCCAGGTGTGGTGCTAACAGTACTTCCAGGACTTTGTTCCAGATTATCATTGCTGTGGACAAGCGTGAGTCTCCCGGCTTCCTGAGCCTCGGTAACAGCAGCAGGAATTCCGAGTCTGCTGATTAGATAGTTACTGACTCATGGCCTCGGTGGAACTTTAGCATCATTTCCTCTGTTCCTGCATGGCTTTGCTGTGACATCAGAAAAAAAAAGAGCTTCAGACACCTATTTGGGATGGCAGAAGATTGGAGAAATAATTCACGTTTCCTTTTTTATAGTCTTTGTTTTATAATCTGTACTTTGTTTATTCTCAACTTTACTAAGAAGATTTCACCATTTTAGAAAATCCCATGGCTTATGTAACCTCTTGTGACAATTCAGCATTGTTACATTTATTTATTATTATTATTATTACTTGGGGAGTGGTGGGAAGGTAAGCACAAGAATGACCCCTGTGGTGTGTGGTAGTCAGAGGATGACTTGTGGGAGTTGGCTCTCCCTTTCTGCCATGTGTGTACCGGACTGAATTCTGATCTATAGGCTTGGCTATAGACCTACAGGCTGAGCCATCTCCTGGACCTCAAATCAGTGTGACCATCAGGTTCTGTAGAGAGCGCAAAATATCTGTGTCAGTTGAAATTTCACATTGAAATATCAATTATATTATCACTTATTTATTTCCTTTAAGCTTTATTTTATATTTATAATGTTCTTTTTAAATATTACATGTATGTATTGTCTATTAATATTATTTCAGAATATTTATTGAAAGGTGCTATAATAAGTTACCTGATAGGAATATGTGTTTCAAGGGACACCGGCCGATGTCAGCAATGTCCAACATTCACTTAAAGTACATCATGACTCACAAGGGCAGATTAATTATCTACAGTGTCAGATCATAACCAGGGAATAAATATTCCAAAGAAAAATGTCAGTAACATTCCCTGGAGAATGTTTCTTAGCTAAAACTCTGAAAACAATGTGGAAACCGTTCACAATTTTCCTACTCGGAAGTATCTCTTACAGCATTGTTAACTAAGAAAAAAATTTCCTTCTTGCCTCCGGGACTACTTCCCCAAGCATAATAACATTTGGGTAGAGGGCTAGAAGAGAGGCAAGTATCTCGGGGGAAGTGCTAGGGTTGTACTAGTACAAGGCCAGACCCAGTTCTTGTAGAAGGCCGGCAGACACATCTGGAGCAAATGCTATGGGGAAGACGAAGTTTTCTCTGAGCTACGTGGGACGCTCAACTTCATTAGCTTTCAGAGGCCAAGTGGCATAGTGATTGAGAGCCTCTTCAGGTGTCGGACTGGACTCAGCACAAGCCCGGGTGTGCCACTTCATTGGGCCTTAAACATCTTATTTAATCTCTCTGAGATTCAATTTTCTCTTCTGTAAATGAGGATAATTATAGGCCGTATATCTTATTCTTATATAAAATAACACATTTAGTGCTGTATTTCTCTTCTCGGGCTGCCATAGGGAAATGCCATAAACCAGATGACTTCATAAATAAAAAAAAATTTTTTTTTTCTTAGCTAGAGGCTAAGAAGTCCAGGATCTGGGGGACTCAGTTTCTAGTGAAAATTGTTTTTTTTTGTTTTGTTTTGTTTTGTTTTTCCTGTGGCTTGTAAATGGCAACATTCTAGAATTAGCTGATGGGAATATACCGGTGGGGATGTGTATTTCAAATAGCACCTTCCAATTCGAGCTATGTCTTGCATTCAGTAAATGTGTATCATAGCTCTGTCCACATATGGCTTCTTCCTCCTGTTAATGAGAGAGATGGAGGGACATAGAAGTGGGAGGAAATAAGGGAGAGTAGGGTGGTTATCTTTGTTGTCTCTTCTTTTTTGGATGTGAATGCTGCCGTATCAGGGCTCTACTATCATGGTCCCATTTAACTTGAATTGCCTCTTTAAGGGTCCTGTCTGACACTCTCACACATTAGTGCCGGCATCCAGACAGGGAAACCATCAGAATCCTGAGTTGGTTTAGGTTGACAGGAACACACATGCTCATTTTATTTCGCATTATATTGCCTCTCAGAATAATGACATTTTAATTAATTATTAATAATAAGCATTCTCCCAATACCTTATAATTTGTAAAACACATCCCAGCCTGTAATTGTTCCTGTGAAAGATGTGGTAAGACTTTTTAAGAGGGAAGGAAAGGGAAGACTGGTCCAAGGGAGGGAGCAGATAGCAACAAAAGAGCTGTGACATGATCTTGCCTTCTGAACAGAGAAAGGAAAATAAAGCTGATGAGTCTGTCTTCTTGGGACCAGAGAAGCAGGCAAGTGATGCAAGAAAAGGAGATTAAGGGAAATGTGGTGCTAGGAAGAACAGCAAAGCCATTCATGAGAGTCAGGCTAGCATCAGCCATCGGGGACTACAGGGCCTGGGGTCAGCAATATGTCTCAGCTCACATCAGCATGCTGGTCAGCATCAACTGAGGTTCCCAAAGCTATTTAGAAATGGGAAATAAGCACGACAGTTGTTCTGTGTGGCCAAGAAGTCCATTGTTGCAAAGTCATGATGGTCCGAAGTGCTAGCTCTCAGTCACATGGCCTGGAGTCCTGCTGTTTTCTCAGTTGTTGTTCAAGAAGGATATATAAATTATACATTGGTGTCATGTGATCAGCTCTGTACCTGTGCATAGTAAAACAAGATGGTAAAGTGCTAGCCACTATGATGAAAATGATAGTGGGTTTACCCCGAGGATGAGTCAATGACAGCTGGAATGCATTGGGATTGAGACTGCGACTCCTGTTGTGTAGCAAAAGGGGGAGAAGATGCAGAATTCCTATAAAACACCACTTTCTGCATTCCATATTCTCTACAAGTCCACAGGAAAACAGCACAAGACCTGAGGCCCAAAAGAGGGTTCTTTCAGAGATTCATGAAATGAAAAGGCTTCCATACAGCAAAGCAACCAGGTCATTGAAGGAAGAGAAAGCCTACAGAATGGGAGAGAATTGTTGCCAAGTGTCATCTAACAGAGAATTACAAATAAATGTAAAAAAAAAAAAAAACTAAACAAGAAAACAAACATCTCAGAAAACAGAGGGAGGGCGTAAGGGGCTGAACAGACAATTCCTAAAACAAAGAATACAAATGGCAAATACGTAGCTAAAGTTTTCCTGGTTCTGTTCAGCGGCTGCAGCCCTGTGGCTGACCACTTGGACCCAAGTAAAAACACAGACGCTTATGTTATTTAAACTGTTTGGCCTAACGGCTCAGGCTTCTTGCTATCTGTTCTTATATCTTAAATTAACCCATTTCTATTAATCTATAAGTTGCCATGTGGCTTGTGGCTTACTGGTACCTTACATCTTGCTTCTCATGGCGGCAGCTGGCAGTATCTCCTGACTCAGCCTTCTACCTCCCAGAATTCTCCTTTCTCTTTATTGGGCCTACACTATACTTCTTGCCTGGCTACTGGCCAATCAGCATTTTATTTATCAGTCAATCAGAGCAACACATTCACAGCATCCCCAGCACAAATAAATATTTTTTAAGTGTTTAACACCATTCACCATGAAAGAAATACAAATTAAAACTAATTTGAGATTCCATCCCACTCATCTGAATGACATCATCAAGACAATAAATCAAGGCAGCTACTGTGGAGGCAGAAGAAGAAGAATGCTTATTCCCCAGTGGTGGGAGAGAAAACCACTGTAGCCACTGTGGAAATCAGTGTCAGGGGTCCTCAAAAAGCTAAAGATAGAAAGAAATACCATATGACTCACTATTACACTCCTGGGCATAGACTCAAAGGACTATGTCATACTGAAGAGTTACTTATAGGTCCATTTTTATCGATGCTCTATTCACAATAATTAGGAAATTGAGCAAGCGTGGATTCCATCTACTGAAGAATGGATAATAAAAATGTGGCACATACACAGAATGGAATTTTATTTAGCCACAAAGAAAAATAAAATCATGCAATTTGCAGGAAGATGGAGAGAACTGGAGATTATCATATTCAATAAGGTAACAGAGGCTTAGAGAGACAATCATCACGTGCTCTTTCTCATATGAGGACTCTGGCTTTCTATGTGTAGGTTTCTCTGGGAATAAGTTTGTGTAGACTCTTGGGAGCTAGGAAGTGGTCCACAAGGGGAGAAAAGACGCTTCATGGGAAAGGAGTAGTGAAGATAACATGTGGGAACACTAGAGTTGAAGAATGGCGGGAAGTCACAGGCAGAGAGATGGGGAGGCGGGTGGACAAAGGGACAATGACAACCAAGTGTAGAAAAATGTTTTTTAAAAGTTTTTAGTCTTGTAAAGGAGAAATTGTATGTGAAGGTGGGCTCTTTCCATTACTTATTCTGTCTTTGAAGCAATGTAGACCCAGAACGCCTTGCTTCATCTATGGAACACTTCACCTACATCATAAGAACTGGGTGTGAGGGTTTCTGTGTCCTTTCTTATTCTTTTTTTTTAATTTTTAAAAGATTTCAAGTTAGCAGAGTGTCAAAGCTCACGTGGTGTTAACTCACCTCTACAGGCCTTCCTGAGCCAGTGTCTCTTGCAACCTCAGCATTTCTTACTGCCCTGGTATCTTTCTTCTTACTTACTTTCCCACAGAGTCCTGGGAATCCCTTTTCTAGATCACGGAGCAGTATCTGTGTGGCCCCTTGCTACCTTTGGAAATGTTGGCTTTCTTACTGATAGATTTCCCATGCTCTAGTGGATGACTCCATACCCATGCACACATGGGAAGGGGGAACTGGACTTAGTGGTTCTCAGAAGAAAAGGAAGGGGAAGAGCTGAAGAAGCGGAGGAGGAGGACATGAGTGGGGGGGATAGATTGGAAGGGATATATGAGAAGTTGGAAGGGAGAAATAAAGAAAGGATCAGATTTCAATGTATACATGTATAAAAATCTCAAGAATAAAAAAAATTTAAAATAACAAAAATAGAAATTTTAGCCCTAATACCAATGAAACCAAGAACATGAAGAACACATACGCAGATGAAAGGATGACAATGACTATTTAGAAATCTTTTGGGAGGATTCTCACAAATTAATCAATATCCGAGAAAAAACTGACTATGGTGCTTTAAGGTCTTACAGCCAAGAAGGGCAGGGATGGATCATCCAGAGATCTGCTAAGATCTACCATACTTCTTATCTGCCATATTAAACACTGTTTTGTATCCTACAAAGAACAGAAGTATATGGAATGTCACTGGTATCATGGATCTGTTTCAACAACCATCTCTCATGCAGGGAAGAGAGGCTATGTGCTTGATACGCTGTGGTTGCTTTCGGGTTACTGCACGTCATGACCTTTCGTGGGGTCAAAGCTTTGAGGTTACTGCACGTCATGACCTTATGTGGGGTCAAATAACTGAACGAATGAGCCATGAAAACTTTTAAAAGATTTCTTCTGGGCATGCAACAACCGAGAGCTAGTTGTTTGTTTATTTGTTTGTTTGTTTTGTTTGTTTTGTTTTTTTTTAAAGAGGAATGAATTAAGGTGTTTCTGGCAGTTCTTACCCACAATGCACTGTGAGACTTCACTAAAGCCTTGGTTCTGTATATTTGCAAGTACTCCGAAACACCGTAACTTGAACTCAAGACTACTGTTTTGAGATGCAATGCTTTTACTGTACATACGATTTCTTTTGCTCTTTGGTTTAAATATGGAAAAGGATGACTTTTAATACTTTCCTACCACCACTCTTCAGCATTTAAGCAGCAAATTATTATCTATTTGGATAATATTGTGCTAGAGTGTTTGTTTTAAAAATTATTCCTTTTATATTTTGAGAATATAACATAATTACATCATTTCTCCCTTCCCTTTTCTCCCCCCAAAGCCTTCTTGCTCTCTTTCAAGATATTATTTTTCTTTAACTGTTAATAATATTCCTAAATATGTAAGTACAACCTTCTCAGTGTGTGTGTATAATATTTCTTGTTATGTCTGGGTTTTGATGGATGACCATTTGGTATCGGATAACCAGTTAATGTGTTCTTCTCTGGGCAAGTCCATGGAAGGGGTCAGAAAGATTCTAAGAGCCAGAGAAACAAAGAGTTTGCATTGCAACTGTGTCTCATAGAAATACCAGAAGCTACACGCATAAAGTCTCACCAATGTGACTTCCTAAACATGAGCTGAACAAGGAAGACACCAATAGATGTGCTAACATGGACTGGGGAAAGTTCTGGAGGCTTCAGCTCCACACAACAAAGGATTGCTGAGATCAGACAAAATAGTCTTTCCCAGGAAAGACCAAACTGCTTTTAAAATCTAGAAACCTTTTCATCAACTTCATAAAATGTAGCAATGGAAAGAGAAGACCCAAAGCTAGCATCCACCTATAAGAAGAGCAGGAGACACCTGCTTTCCTGTCTGGTTACCTCACTCAGACTGATTACTTCCATCTCCATCCATTTACCTGGGAATCTACTTCTTATATATTTTAGTTGGTTCAAGTTTAACTTTATAAAAATGTTAAATAAATTTTAGCTTGGGATAAGGACAGAATTTCCAAGAATATCTGAATTAGCCTTTCTGCCATGTTCTACTCCACATTTATGTGAAGCAGTGTTTTCAGCATTGATAAATCTTAAAATCAAAATATTGATCACATTGGGAAAATGTTGAAGGTGATCTATACCTTGAGAATCAAGTATTCACCTATTTAATTCTTTAAGTAAAAATAAACAAGTGTACTCCTCTCATTAGTATGAAAACTCTATCATCTTTAATAAATGGCAAATTAGATGTATATCAAATGATTTCTTTAAGATAAATTTCTTGATGGTTTGCTATTAGTAAATGTTTGATTTGTATACCTATTTCATTTATTGTATGTTTCATCTTATTTCAAATGCATTTATACCTTGAGCTGAATTAAATTTCCTCAGGCAAAAGATGGAAGTAAGTGGAAAACATTTAAGAAGCCCTGAGTTCCATACCTAAAGTCTTTATTTGGAAAAATTATTTATAAGTTTCTGTAATGTCATCAAGCAAGTAAAATAGGTTTGTTGATTATGAAAACAGTGGCAAATGTACTTGAAAGATTATTTTGAAATCAGAAAATAAACAAGAGTTTCTCTGATTCTCTTTCATATCTGTACATAATTTCTAGACATGGTATTTTTCCTAATTGTACATCATGGGACCTGCAGACTCTCATCCTGTTCATGTCTGAGGCCAGCGTCTACAGAGAACAGGGACATCTCAATTGTATAATCTTCACTGAATTCATGTCATCTTTATATTTATGACTTCTTTCTTGTTCTATATTGCTAGTGTCTAAAATAAGAAACATCATATGCACTTGTCCTGTGTGAACTTTGATGATTTGTTGTTTTAATTAAGGAATTTTAAAGTATTGATGCAGAGTAGCACAGATGATTCCACACAAAACATAATTACTGAGGAAGACAAGCCACAAATCTGACATGAGACTGCCTTGGAAAACAATGATTACATCCTGTATCCTCTGGGAAGATGTTCCCTTTCCATTCAAATGGTCAAGAAGGCTGAGCATCCTTTGTTTCCTGGAGGGAACTATATATTTGAAATCTGGCATAACCCACCGAATGTCAGTGAATTATACATAGGAGGAGAACAATGAAGAAAAAGAAAATACATGAAAATAGACACATGAATTTGGGGAGCTTACTTGCCTTGAGGGGAAAGATCCATGGAATAACTGCTAGCACCCTTGAAAATATTGCTCCCGTACCTCATTATGCCACCTAGATTTCCATCTTGTCACATTCGATGATGTTTTTGCAAGCCAGTGATGCTAGGCCTGTCAGCCTGATAGTCTAATTTAGAATGACTCTCACAGCACCATTTGTAAAGCTTCCTGAAAAGCAATGGAGGGATCCTTCGCCGATGTTCTTTCTGACTCCGTTTGCTAAGAGTATTTTAAGATTTTAGTGAGGAGAGTGCCATGCTCCTGATGTTCAGGGGCATCCAGGCGTTCTTGATGCTATTCACGATTTGAAAACAACAGCAGTAGCAGCAACACCCAAAACCCCAAGGTCTGAACACGGGAAATTGCATTTGACTCCACTAGCAGAAAATGGTGTTATTTATAGTGCATTCAAGTTCATTACGCTAGCTGGGATTTGTTGCAGTCAGCTAACTCCACTCTGTTAATTCTGTTGCTTTTCAGAGAGATTCTGATTGCATGCTGTCATTTGAGAGCTGGATGAGCCAGCCTTCTTAGAGAAAGTGTGTATTGCTCAGGAATCAGACAGCAACTACCTAGTGCACATCTGTACATCTGGGTGTTTTCCAAGGAAAACACCTGGACTTCTTTGTCTTTCCAGAGAAATGAGTGGATATTTCTCCCAGAATCGGCTCACTGTTACAGGAGTGCATAGAGCTTGAGTCCTTCCTAGATTTTGTTTCAACCTTGGTTTGAGGGCAAAATCAATGACATTCAAGGCTGAAAGACACAGGCATTGAAGCCTCCAACTGGGCAGAAGACTAAAGCATAGTGATTCTGTTCATGGAGACATAATCAGGTAGATGTTATAACCCTAAACAATAGGAATCCTTGAGGTCCAAGACTACAGAGAGAGCATTTTTCATAGAAAGGAAGAGGATGGGTCACTTCCCTTTCATTTACCTCTTTTGTTTCTTTCAGAGTTCCCTGCCATTCATCATTAGGAACAGTTGAACTTTCTGTGTTTAGTGAGTTTACATCAGACTATTTGGTCCACAGGGTTCATTATCCTACCTCTCAGGTAGGTGTAATGTTTACTGTGCATATACCTTCCATCTTGCATCACTGTAGAGAGCCTGATGGGATCACAGTAGAGCGATGATGGAGGAAGAAAAGAAATAACACGAGAGCCTCTGGAAAGCCCTCTGGCCATACCTCCAAATTAGTTCAGGATGAGTCTCTTCCTCTTCCTGTAGCTCTCAATGTGGGTCCTTGTATTCATGCCCCACACAAACATTCCGGTGTCTTCGGTGCCCCCCACCCCCATTGACTTCTTCTTCTAGACAGACAAGAATAAGTATTTCTGTTTTCATTTTCCTCTTCATAGGGCCTCTCTGTGAGCATCATTAGGTTACACTATTACATTCCAAGGACTATGCATTTGATTTAGGTGATTTTGCTAGGAATAGCAGTAACCCTGTTTGATTGAAGAGAAACCTCCCATTTGCTCTCTTGCTCTCTCTCTGGATTTCTCCCTCTAGTTGAGCACAAAGAATTTGCAATCTGCTTTCAGTCATCACTGCTGACACATCAAAGAAATATGACTTTAATTTTTTTCTAAGAAAAAATGAATCACGTAGTGTTCCCCGTACAGACAGTACCCTCCTCTGTTAGACGGCTGTGCAATCTAAAACCCTGGGTCCCATTTTCTATGCCAACGATGGTCAAATGATTGGGATTGTGCAGTGCAGAGCAACACCACACCAGGACATGACCTCATCTGCTCTGAGAAACTGAGTGGGGTTGAGCTGGGTCAGTGTTTGCAGGAACATGTTTCCGGTGAGAGCTGAGAAAATCTCAGGAAGGGACAACAATTTCTCATTCTGCACAACAGCCGTCTTTGATGGGAACACTTCAGTTGAAAATTCAAAACCAATGATAAGCTTATTATTGTCACAGGAAAACCACTTAGTAGAAAACAACTCCATCTTTTTATGAATAAGCAACAAGACACATCAACTAAATTGAAAAAAAAAAAAGGTTCATTCATAGTTCATTTTTTTTGTGTGTCAGGAAGTGAAAATAAAGGAATCTAATTTTTTTCTTCTCCAGTGAATAACTTCTGAGGGTGACAGGTTACAAGCAGAACATTTTCAGCTTATTTTCTGTGGCTCTAGTCAGTTTTCCTAATGATGCCTCTGTCATTTTAGGACCTTAAATATGCTTGCAAATCATCTACATACCTGTTTCCAACGGCTGCCAGAGAAACACAGAGCATTGGCTAATCAAGGTTCACAAACCATGGAAGCAGCAATTAGTATCCGAAATATCTCACAAACAAAGCAGCCTATTCTGCAGCCATTCAGATGAGCCAGGGTCTTCGGTCACGTTGTGATGAGGCAGAGGAGGGAGTCAGGAAGCAGCAGAAGATGAATCATGAAGAACAGCACTTAGGCCTGGATTTGGTAATTATGCTCTGCCCACTAAAGACTCCTGTAAGCATCACTAGGACTTGACTCTTTCAGTTTCTCATGACTCATGGCTGTGATACATCCATGCTTATTATCCAGCCCACTGTGGAGGAGCTGTATCCCAAAGCTGAGAGAACAATTTCCTTTGAGTGTGTGTGTGCAGGTGGGTGATGCAGTTGTGGGCGTCTGAGTCTGTTTGTATGGCAGCAAGTTTCCTACAGGTTTGTTTCAGCTGCCAAAGAAATGACTCTGCTGAATATGGATTATACTTTTCTGTAGGTACTGTCCTTGGAGACATCTCCATCAATGCACATACATTCACATTCATGCAGCCTACACAGCATCCAAGCCATACTTTTAAATAAGGTCAGGTAGCTATGCTTTCTGGAATCAACTCTGGTCAAAGAAGCATTCTGGGCTGTCTGTGCATACTGTTTGTGGAGGATGGCAGAGAACACAAGAAACAGAGAATGTGTGTTATTAACATAAAGAAATAGGTTAAATAGATGGCTCAATGGAAAAAATAAAATAAAATCATGCTAATGCAAACAACTAAAATGGGCAGTGAATACCTGCAAGCGCATGAATTGATTATGTGACTTTAGCCACCTAAACATTCCCATGAAAAGAAAAGGATAGGAAAGAAGAAATGAAAGTAGCAACTTGGCAAAAAACTGCAGGTAAACTATGAGGTCCCAGGCAGATCCTAGAAGAGATGCACAAAAAGCTGTTAATTTTCTAGTCTTAGATGATAGACATGAATTACTGTATTTAAGGTAAATTGATGTCCCAGGGCTGCATATCCAAAACTGACATTCTCTAAATCCATGCAATTCACTTACGTTCCCACACTTATAAAACGGGTTCTAGTTTCAGAAATCAGTAGTCTACACCCTGTCTTAGAGATTAACACAGAACTTCAGCACCATAAGGGCCCAGAGAATGCCTCTGCAGTGCAGCTGCCTGAAGGACTTGGCTTCCATTTTCCCCAAGTGTATTTGAGTAGGAGCTGTGTTTCTTTGTGTGTCGCGTTGTGTCTTGTCCTAGGACCACTGCTCTAGGAGTCCTTCTGTGGGTCCCAGGCAGAGAAGCAGGTAGGATGGAACCACCCAAGAGCACGAGGTTGAGCCTTGTAAGCCTTCCTCGATTGTTAGTAGAGCCAAGAAATGCCTTTCTCCATGCTCCTAAGACATTGCACATTTCTCTCTAGTTCTTCAATCAAGCTTTTCCTTTTGAATCTTTTCATGAGTCAGGTTAATGGTGACTTTTTTTTTTAATTTCGAAAGTCTTAATTGATTGCCTTTATCAAACAAGCTCCTGCAACCTTCAATATATTTTCTGTGTTCACTGGCTTATTTATCAAAGGGAATTTGATAAATAAATGAAGAATACTTGATGTTCCTTTGAAGCCGCTTGTTCTGAGCAGCAGGGGCAGACCCACAAAGAGGTGTGCTTCAAAGGACTCCTGTCATACAAATATGGCAAAGGGCTGGCTATTGTTCTGGTGTGTCAGTTAGTGAAGAACAGTTTTGTTAATCACAGTTTAGCAGAAGAATTAGTGGATTCTTGTTTCTTACAGATACGACAATACGTGGTCAGTGGTTGGTAGAGTTTGGATCTGGAAGCCCCTGAAGGCTCTGGCATTAAGACTTTGGTCCCAGGTCCATGGCACTATTAGACATGATGGATCCCTTAAGAGGTGTGGCATGATGGAAGGGTTTCCAGTTATTGAGGGCATGGCTTTTGAGAATTGTGACATTTGGGTCTCTCCTCCTATGTGTGTCTGGTCCTAGGGTGGCTTTGCCCCACTACAGGTTTTCCTGTTATGGTGTGTTGCCTTAACGCAGATCCAAAACTCTGCAGAGCTGACACACCTTGGACCACAACCAGCTGACTGTGAGCCAAAGTGAGTTTCTCATCACTTGCTTAGCATGGGTATTTGTTGCAGTGATGGAGGACTGACTGACACAGCTCTTTCTCAGGTTGATGTGCACAGAAGTCTTGATATCAATATAATGATTAATTATTAGCTTAAATAAGCACTGAAGAATAGGATCAGAAAAGACATTTATTAACAGGTTTTTTTGTTTTGTTTTTGTTTTTTTTAAATAAAGACTATAGGATGTGTTTTCACCTCATGTATTTCCATGGTCAAGAATAAACAGCACACTGTTAAATGTAATCAGCTTTAGTCTTGTGAGTTAAGTTTAAATTATTTGAAGAGTTTTAAATAACACACCTTGAAATATTTTTAGGATGCTTATACTATTCACTGTCAGGTGGCTACATGTGGAAAATCATATCACTGGTGACAGGTAATTCCAACCTCATGACATTATAGATTAGTGCTCCCCTTGACCTTGGGCAGAGGAGGTCTCTTCTGCTGTGCTCAGTAGTTCATGCAGAGAGTAAAGACTGCTCAAAATGCTAAGAATAAGTGACTACTGAGTGCATGTCTTAGTGAGGGTCTCTATTGCTGTGAAGAGACACCATTACCATGGCAACTCTTATAAAGGAAAACATTTAATTGGGGCTTGTTATTGTTTGTTTTACTCTTACTCTTTTGGCTCTTTGTGGGTCTGCCACCCAGCTCCCAAATAAATATACACCAAGTCGTATTCTTACTTATGAATGCCCAGCCTCAGCTTGGCTTGTTTCTAGCCAGCTTTTCTTAAATTATCCCATCAACCTTTTGCCTCTGGGCTTTTCTCTTTTTCTATTCTATATACTTTTCTTTCTTACTCCATTGCTGGTTATGTAGCTAGGCATCTTTCCCCACACACACACCATGTCCTCCTCTCCTTCTCCTTTTCTTGCTCCTTGATCTTCTCCTCCTAGATTTTTCCTTCTATTTATACTCTATGCCTGCCAGACCTGCTTATCCTTTCTCCTGCCTTGCTATTGGTCATTCAGCTTTTCATGAAACCTACCAGGTGTTTTAGACAGGCAAAGTAACATAGCTTCATGGAAGTAAACAAATGCAAACTAAAAGAATGCAACACATCCTTGCATCATTAAACAAATATTCTACAGCATAAATGAGTGTAACACATCTTAAAATAATATTCCACAACAGGAGCTGGCTTAAAGTTTCAGAAGTTTAGTTCATTATCATCATGGTAGGAAACATGGCAGCATGCAAACAGATATGGTGCTGGAGAAGGAGCTGAGAGTTTACATCTTGATCCACAGGCAATAGGATATAAACTGTTTACTGAGTGTAACTTGAGCATAGGAGACCTCAAATACTGCCCCTACAGTGACACACACACTTCTTCCAACAAAGCCACACCTCCTAATCATGCCACTCCTGTAGGCAGACTTTTCTGCCCCACCAGCCAGTTTCCAAATAACCACACAGAAACTTATTACTAATTATAAATGCTCGGCTAATAGCTTGTGCTTGTTAACAACTAACTCTTACAACTTAAATTAACCCATACTTCTTGTCTACTCTCTGCCATCTGACGGTATTTTCTTTCAGTATGGCATGTTCATCTCCTGCTTCATCTGGGTCTTACTCTCAACTCCTGACACTCCCCACTTCTTCTTCCCAGCATTCACTCTGCCCTGAAAATCCTGCCTAGTCATTGGCCAGTCAGCTCTTTATTAACGAATGAAAGTAACACATATTTACAGTGTACAAAAAGATTATTCCATAGCACATTCCCTTTGGGGGCCATTTTCTTTCAAATCACCAGAGTGTTCAGCCCTAAATGGGACAATTATATGAACATTCCTGAGGCTTCAGAAGCAGTTTATACTGAGGAACAAGGACAGGAATACAAAGAGCCATGCTTCCAAGAACAAACTCCTGTGATACAGATTGGATAAAAACCATCATGCAACATCAAGATAGAGCAGGTAGACATGAAGTCAGGAGCCAGAGAGGAGGGAGGAGTGCTAGGCAAAAGGCTGCTGTCCTCTAGATGAGACATCGCTCTTGGAGTCATGAACTCTCCGCATGATCATCTGCCCAAGTCCTGAGCAAGCCAACAAGAACAGTCCACATTCCAATAGTAGGCACTAATTGGACTCAGTAGAGAAAGAAAGGAGGGCATGAAGCAGGGAATAGGACATCACGCTGGGGTGCCTGGGTAAAGTAGAGGGGGTTAGGGACAGGATATAATAAAGATACACTGTTTACATTGTGAAATTGTCAAAGAATAAATTAAAGAGTCTTTTTTTTAAAAAAAAGAAGCAGAATGAACAGTATGCATGCTGTGTTTGTATGTCATAATTAGCAAGCTCAAGCCCACTGCTTTAGGCCAGTCAACACCTCACACATTTCTTCTCATTTTAAAGTATTTAACGATACGTGGTAAATCTGTGAGGAATGATTTTTACATGAAACATCAATGTCAAAATATTTATGAAGAGAGCAAGTTTGATTTAAACATGAAATGAAGATATTTGCACTGTAGAAACAGCTCATGGAGGGTGTGGAAAGACAGCATTAACAAAAACCTGTGTCAGGGATGGGCATCAAAGGGCTCTTACCTGTCTACCAGGAGTTGCTTTGAGATAAGAAAGAAGAAACATCAGGAAAAAGGGAATAGGCTGTGACAAAACTCCATTCTCAAATATAAGAAATTCATCAAAGCACAGAAGAATAGTCCACCTTTCTGTTAGTCAAGTAAATGCAAATGAAATCAGCAATGAGCTACCATTTTTGATCATTGGATTGATATGAAGTCCATGTATTTGGAGACTGAACCACACTGGCAAGATTATATTCACAGAAATTCTTCCTAATAAAAACATCTTAGAAGTCTGTTTGTAAAAGTGTAGGCATTAAAGATAGATGTTCCTTGAAGTAAAACATCTAATAATGAACATTTAAAAGATTTAAATCAATAAATTATCGAATGAGTTGTGTTTGGTCCAGATAGCAAGAAGATGAACATATCATTAGAAAGAAAGAGGATTTGCAGATCATGACAAGAAAACACAGCTCTGACTCCTTGCTAAGTATAAACACAGGTCACAAATGCATCTTCATATGATATGATTGCACTCTTAGATGAGCATGCACATAGTGTGTGCATGTATGTGTGTGTGTCCTTTGGCTTCCATCTGCCCT
Organism: Peromyscus eremicus; assembly: GCF_949786415.1. NCBI lineage: Eukaryota > Metazoa > Chordata > Mammalia > Rodentia > Cricetidae > Peromyscus > Peromyscus eremicus. The sequence goes on along the minus strand of NC_081419.1, from coordinate 30,472,868 downwards.
ATGGCTGTCCTCATGACTTTTCAGATCCCCAAGTAAAGTAGAAGGCTGGCTTTAATGGATATGCCCCCGTTACCATCCTCTACTTCTCCACCATGGTGTTCTGCTGAAAACCTTTTCCTGGGACACTCCTGGAACCTGAATCTGCTTCCTCTGTTGACAAGTTGCTCCAGCTCATTCTCAACACGGTAGGCTAAGTGGTCTTCACCACATTCCAGTGACATATATCATCACCCCTCTCTTCAATGGCTTCCTGTTGCACTCCAGTTGAAGTTTAAATTATTAGCCTGGCCTACAGGGACCCTGGCTATCTCACCTCTCCCCACCCCCAGCTTCCCAAACTTCTGCAGTGGCTCTCCATCTTTGCCTCTCTAGGCTCTAGTCTCTTTGTCCTCTGCCATTTGCTTATTACATAGGGGTCAGTTTGTTACTTGCCAAATTTTCCTTTATGCCTTCCAGCTTTCCCAGAACAGTTCAGAAGGTGAGGCTGTTCTTCCAAGTTTTACAGGACTTCCTCAGTGAGCATGGCTCACTCTTCCCTAATAAGTAAATTAAGCCATAATCAGCTTCTCAGTCACAATGGTCTTTTTCTTTTGAGGACTTTTCACAGCTGGAGGTATTATATCGTTCTGTGCTCAATGTTTGCCTCTCTGCCAGAGCAACAGTCATGAAAACAGGATCACACCTTTAAGACAAAAAAAAGTAAAAACAAACAAACCAAAAAATATAATATCATTCCATAGCCCAGTGCCTGGCAACATAAATATTTTTAAATGAAGAAATATTTCTAGCCACCCATTGTTGCTTTGTGTTTTTAAACAAATGAAGAAATGAGGAGATACTCCTAGCCTCCCATTGTTGATTCATGTTTTTGAAAAAACTTCTTTAGCACAATTCTGAATCTCATAGTATATTCCCAAGTAAACTAGAACACATGATCAGGCAGCCATGATGTGAAAGCCTTTAAGTTCACCATCTGAACTTGCATTATGAGTGAGTGGAAACATCCCTGGATGCCACTTACAAAAATAGTCTTTCTTTCTCATTTGCTTTTTGTCCATAGGAAAAAGGGTGTTTCAACCCTGCTGAGCATTTGTGCTGCTAGAATCCCAGTTACCAGGGGAACGCAGCATCACTCTTTGTTAAATGATCCCGCCCTGACTCATATTTTATATCTGGTAAATTAGCATGCATACCCTTTTACCTTTATAAATAGGACCCCAGATGATCTGTTCTTACACCCTCCACATTTAGAAGTTTCCTTTTGATGAAGGAGGTGCTGAGATGGAGAAATGTAGGAGAACCCTTACCAAAAATAATCTTCTGAGAGAGAAAGAAGCAGAAATCTAATCCTGTACTCATGAGTCAAGTGCTCTTTGAGTTTCACAAAGGGTTTTATTAACGTGCACGCCGACTTCCCAAGCTCCAAAGCTACATTTGGCCTGACCTCATTTCCCGATTCCACCAGAAACATCTGCACATGCATTCGATATCAGTTCCAAGCATGCTTATACTAGGTATTAATTAAGTTTCTTTGATCATGGACAATAGAAACCAGGTGGTTGCATAAGACAAAGGAATGCATTAAACAGATTCTAAGATAGCAAAGAGCATTTGAACAGGAAATCAGGAGAAAGGATGGAGAAAACGCTGTTGCAGTTTCATAGACTTTTTTTCAAGGGTTCCGGAATGAAAGAGCCTCATTTTCTGCAGGTTGTAATTCTCGGGGTGGCTCTGATTGTACCATCTTTTGCTTAAGGTTCCATATAAGTGTCTCCATTGAGGATTGCCAACAAGAGCCAGCCAGCTCTTGACTGCAGCAGGCAAAGAAGTGCTTGGAAAACAACTTAGTGGAAGTTCATGCCTCCCCCCCAGGCTGGGGTTCTACTCAAAGGCTCATTTGTTGAAAGAGAAACCTAGCCGGGCGGTGGTGGTGCAGGCCTTTAATCCCAGCACTCGGGAGGCAGAGCCAGGCGGATCTCTCTGAGTTCGAGGCCAGCCTGGGCTACCAAGTGAGTTCCAGGAAAAGGCGCAAAGCTACACAGAGAAACCCTGTCTCGAAAAACAAACAAACAAACAAAAAAAAAAAAAAAAAAAAAAAAGAGAAACCTAAACTTGTCAGGGGAGATACACCAAAACCCTGAATTATGTGTGTTCATTACTTGAATATTTTAATTTTAGAATAGAATTCTAAAATAACAATTTTAACTTTGTCCAAATACTGAAAAAAAATTGAGGAAACTGAGGCACAGACGTGAGCCAATACATTTGAGAGCATATTGTCTACCTTAGACAAAGACAGTTTATTATTTCTTTGGTTACCTCCTAGACAGAAAAAGCACACTTTGTACTGCATACACTGTCTTCATGGCTTTAACTACATTTCTGCATGATCACACACCCAGGTTCTCCTCAGCACCATTGGACAATGTCTTGATCTGAGGCCCAGGGTGACCCTGAATTCGTGATCTGCCTGCCCTCCGGATCCTGGGTACAGGCACACAGGGACATACCCGTGCACCTGACATTACCATCGGTTACATTTGCCCCGTTTCCGTTGTCTCGTACCCCATTACCTTGTCTGTCACGGGACACGACGGCCATTATTCTGTCGCCCCGTTCTCAGAGATGGGCGCTGGCTGTCCACTCCGGCCTCGAGTCAGGTTCCTCGTTTCCCATCTTGCCTGTGCTGCACGACGAACATTCTGAAATTAGAACCTCTGCTTTAAGTATAGTTTCCTAAAAAAACCTTTGATCCAATCACTTTTCTACTTCGTCACCTCTAGTCTCCTCTGCTTTAAGTATGGTTTCCTTAAAAACCCTTTGATCCAATCGCTTTTCTGCTTCGTCAACTCTAGTCTCCTCTGCTGGTGTCAAGTCCTTTGGTAGTGTGCTGTCCTCACCCAGACATTGCTTCTTCTCCTAGCGGGGCACTCGAACCTATCAGTTTGGCTTCCTTATTGTTCTTCTCTAACTCTATGTGCCCACTCCTGGCTTTCTTTGTTACTGCTCTAGAAATCTATCTTTATCACTTCTATTCACCAAAGAAATTTCAGCTTGTTACCCTAAACTCACCTCAACTGTTAACTTTTCATGAGGTCTACCCCATGCCTAAAAATGCAGTTCCTTTTGAATGTGTTATGTATTACAACCTTATAAAATAGTATCCTGTTCTTTAATGTATACGGAAAATTTGACAATTTAATATAGCACAGTATAAAGGATATACTATTCACTCAGCATTTTAGATAGATATGTATTATATATTAAACAGATTAATATATAATATTAATGGCAGGGATGATGTTATTTAACACAATGCAGATACAAAGAGTAAGATAAGGACATCTACTCTCATGGTGGTTAATTATGGTGGGAGGAGACAGATTGCATCCTGGGGAAAGTGAGAAACATCAGAAGATGAGGTAAGAGAGACACCAGACCACAGAAGAATTTGAAAACTAAGAGCTAGGGAAAGTAGCCTGATAATTTCTTACGTTCCTCCTCTGCCTTCTCCTTCTGCTGTGCCTCACACTGTGGAGTTGATTTTAAGTGCACTGGGTGATCTTTGACTTCTGTAGAGGACAAGAGGAAAGCAGAGAAGATAGGCAGGACCTGGGGAGGAAGTGACGAAGTGTTAGGCCAGGGGGTACCAATGGAGCTGGAGCAATTATTTCCAGTCCCTGTGCATGACTTTCCCCACTGTGTTAAAAGCCACCATATACAGATGCATTGTTTTACCCTTGAGCAATTCCACACGTGAAAGCATACAGCAGATAATCCACACACATCTGATTGGACTGAACGTTACCTCTGATTAATATTTAACCAGTGGCATATGGAATGACTAAGCTGACCATTCTTCTTGGTAAATATTTCTCCATCATCATGATGGAAACTTGCACAATTTATTTTTTTTTCATTATTTCCTGGCAAGGATATTCAGTGAAGACAAAACAGAGCTACTAAATTGAAGCTTGCTAACATTTTTCAACATTTAGATATGTCCTCAATGTGTCACGGTATTTTGGGGATGTTTAATAAGAAAACCTCAAGGCAATGTAAGAAAGTTGAGAATTTTTTTTCTTCCCACAAGTGTATTTCTTTTTAGCCCAGCGTGAGTGCTTGTATATATCTGGATACCATGGTAATGTTTCAAATGATTATTTATTCCTCAATGTATAGTTTTTGAGTAGGATGTGCCAATGATTAAAAACCTGCTAAATCTCAAGACTGTGCTTGGGTATATAAACTCATTTTTCTTTTTATAACTTTAACTTGACTGCTTGAGAACCAAGTTTTCAGAAGTAACTTTTAGAAAAAAAAATGAAACGGTTACAAGAAGGTGGCCGCAGAAGCAAGCCGCGCACAGCAGGCAGTGGTGTGTTCTTTGCAGACTAACTGGACAGTGGGTGGAAGCCTGGAGTGCTCAGTGGTCAGGGTGGAACTCTTAAAAATCTCATCAAGACAGAGAAAAAGGAAATAATAAATACATAAAACAATAAATGATGAACATGAAAGCATTTTGGAAAACATTTAAATGCATACATACTTGGCTTTTAATTTGACAAATCACAATAGCTTTATTTTCCTCTTTATTCAGAGCAATTCAAAGCTCTGCAGTTGTTTTTTAAAAGGGATATTACTTGGACTAGATGACTGAAGGTCAGAATTAATTTTCTCAACATCAAAGTCTACTGCCACCAGTGCCAATTTCCAGAAGCAGCAAGGTCCACACTTGTAAGACCAGTTGGAAAAAAAAAATGCATTTCTAATCAAATGGATCAGTGACAGGACACGAAAAAGGAGAAAAAAAAAGCTATGTCCTAAATAATGGATACAGCAGAATCAAATCACAGTTTGCAGGATTTTAGTGGTAGAGAGGGCGCTGAAATCCAGGAAGTTCAATATATGCCAGGTGAATTTCTGTGACAGGGCAGGAAAGGAAAAACCAGCAAGCACCCTGTACCCTGTGGCTCTGACTCCCTGCCTAGCTGACCACTTCTGAGGAAATGGTAAGATCCAGGCTCAGGCCTCCCTAGGCTGAGGTTACTGCTCTTCGCTTGCGGCCTGCTGGCTTGTCTTATTTTTACCGAACTCTTGGAGCTACTCCATTAACTGAGCTGTAGAAAATCAAATAACATGTTTCAATGAATTAACTAAATTCCAGGAACTATTCTAAGCAGTTTAATAATACCCACAATTCTATTAGGTTCATCCCATTATGGTAAGTGGGGCACAGGGCAGCTTGCTAACACATAAGCACCACAGAGCTACTGAATGATAAATCTACCAGTTCACACAATGTGAAGCAGAAACACTTGCCCGTTGCTTTATTTATTACTACAACGTAGTGAACATCAAACTACAACAAGGATTAAAACTCAAATCATGTTCGTAAATATGTACATAAAATTCGGATGACCATCTGATTTCTGGTTTTACAACAGTAATCACTTAAGTTTCAGCATCAGGTACAGTTTGTTAATTTGGAGAATGCAGCACACTCATGTGTGCGTGCATGCGTGCTTGCACGCGCACGAGTGCGCGTGATTGTGCGTGCGTGTGTGTGTGTGTGTGTGTGTGCGTGTGTGTGTGTGTGTGTGTGTGTGTGTGTGTGTGTCTATGTATGTGTGTGCGCGCATGCGAGAATTCATTTGAATGTGTGTAGAGGCTAGATGTAGACACTGAGTGTCTTCCTCAATCACTCCCCACCTTAGTTTTTGAGACAGGGTCTCTCACTGGATCTGGAGCTCTCTGATTTGGCAAGGCTCTGGCCAGCAAGCCCAGGCATCTCCCTTCCCCAGTGCTGTGATTATAGGGATACATGCCATGCCTAACTTTTATACAGATGCCAGGGATCTGAATTCAGGTCATCATGCTTGCAGGGTGAACGCTTCACCCACTGAGCCTCTCCCCTGGGCTAGGGACATCACATCTCATGGGAAAGACTCTGCAGCTGTCTTGATCTTGTTTGTGTTCCCAGTTTAAACAATACAGGGCTTGGAATACGTGATGGGAGCTTGATAACCTCTATTGAATGAGTGAAGAATTTTATGTGGGATTATTTATTGATTTACAAATAAATTTTGCCTCCCAGAAATGCTGAAGATTTTCTATTAAGGTAAACCAGATGGCCTGGAATATTTCCTGATGTCCCCCCAAATAGTTCTTAGTTTCAAAGATACATTTACATAAGATAAAGCATTGTGAGAACTTGTAAATAGTAAGCTTATAGATGACTTTATTGTATTTGTACAAGTGCTATAGGTACCAAACTGCAGTTTTTTAATCTGAAGCACCAGAAATACTTAATATATGATAAAATTTTTAAAAATCAAACTTGGACTTTCTTTGTTTTCTAGCAACAAATCAGTTTCCCACCTTTGTGCTCAGACATATGTAATGATCAAAGATCAATTTAATCTACAGATTTAGAAATGTTTGTCAAACAAAATAGAATTAAAATGTTGTTTCACTTTCACATATCTTTACTATTTGATTGCCTTCTGGGTTCCAAGTGCCGTTTCAACCAAGAAATGCTCAAGCTAGTGAGTCTATGTGTGCTGCTGATCAGCAAATTATCAGTTTGATCCCAACACAACCCATTAACTTACTCAGACGACTGTATTTATTGGTTTCACTGAATAGCATCGGATCCCAGGCAGCTGCATTGACTGTAAGGTTATTAACTTTCAAATAATAGGTTTTCTTGCAAACTCTTGAATGCTAATCAACAGGTGCCTATAGCAGTGTGTTTCTAATCTCAGCTGTAGAAAATCATACTCAGAGAACCTAATTTAATAAACGCTCAAAGAACAATATCCAGTGCTGTTACATAATTCTTCCACTGGTCCTTGGTATTTTCTTTAATAATGTAAACAGTGTTTGGTTCAGGTATCTAGGCAACCTGAAAAATCAGAATTGTTCACACCATTTGGCCAAGACTCCAATTCACCTCAGATCATATTTTGGATAATATTACTCTAAATCAAATTCTCTGTCATAGTTATTAGCTTAAGATGTCAACTTGACACACCTAGAAAGAGGAGCCCTCAGTTGGGAAACTACTTCCATCAGAATGGCCTGCGGGCATGTCTATGGGGGCATCTTCATAACTGATAATCAATGTAGGAAGGCCCAGCCCACCGTGGGTGATGGCACCCCTGTGCAGGTGGTCTTGGGTTGTAGAGGAAGCGGATTGAGCACTTAACTGTGGGGAAGAAGGCAGTGAGGAGTGCTCTTGTGCGGCTCTGCTTCCGTCGCTGCTCCAGGTTCCTTCACGGAGCTTTTGCCCTAACTTCCCTCGATGAAGGAATCCAACTTGTAAACCAAATACATCCTTTCGTCCTCCCCAAGGTGCTTTGGGGCATGGTGTTTATGACAGTCACAGAAAGCAAGCCAGGGCAACCTCACCATCTGTTCCATCCATGCGTCTTTGAACTTCCTTCCTTCTACCAACTCTGCAGATTACAGCAGTCATGTAAGAGCTGGCGGCCAAAAGGTCGTGATTATGAACCCCCAAAGAGTGTGTGTAAACCTTCCCAGAGAAGTAGCACAAGTCAGAGTTACTAAAATAACGCAAGACTTGATGGCTAATTGAAAACACAGTCTTGCCTTACTCTATCGGGCCCGGGCATCGGTGAAGCTCGTGTGCCAGTTTGGATGGTGTAGCTTGTACGTATGGTTCAGAGCTGACCATTTGGTATTGGATAACCAATTGGTGTGCTCTTCCCTGAGGAAGGCTGTTTCTCCACTGTCATCATTCCCTCGTTTCCTACAGGTTTTGGGGGGAGGGTTGACTCCTTGTGAGCTTTCCTCTCCACTTTGGCATGTCTACTGGTGTTCTTGTTCAGCTCATGTTTGGGCAGTCATGTTGGGGAGTCTTTATGGGTGTAGCTTCTGACAATCCTCGGCGATGCTTCTCCCCGCAAACTCACTGATCCTCTGGCTCTTATAATATTTCCATCCCTTCTCCCACAATGCTCCTTGAGCCTTAGGTGACAGAATTGTGTTGTAAATCCATTAAGACTGGACTCCACACTGCTGCATTTTAATTGGTTGTGAGTTTCTGTAATGGTCTCTGTCTGTTGCAAAGATAAGCTCTCTTGATAAGAGGTGAGGGCTACACTTAACCTGTAAGTATTAGGAGCAATATTTAGAGTGTAGTTAGAAATTAGTAAATTAGTAGATTATCCCCTAATAACCATGACTTTATTAACACTGAGTAATTAGCTAGGTTTCCAGTACCAGGCGTACTGAGCAGGTCTTGAATCCAATTAGACAGCTGTTGGTTACTGCCAAAGTATGCATGCTAGTATTGCACCCTTACAGTTACTGTCCCATGTTGGTCATTGCTGTAGTTCATAGGTGTTATAGCTGGGTAGAACTGTTGGTTGCTTCCTTCCTTTAGAAGCATGCATGGTGCCCTCTGGGACCATGGAAATTGGTTCTCAGGGAGGAGGCATTCAGGTTGGTTCCAGCTCAGGGTCCTCTGGGCCCTGTGTATGAAGTACATGGTGTCTTCAGCAAAAGCAACTTACCTTGCACCTCTTGGAGGCAACCATGCCTGGTGTTGGGTACTTTGTTAGATGGTTTGGAGGGAGCATTGTCAGCCCAGATGAGAAAATTTCATTTAAAGTATGTATGTATATTTATACACAGACTAACACATATTATGAGTTTTTTAGGTAGACAGTTAATAGTATGATTTATTATGATTTTTTCAGATGTTTACCCTCATTCTTCTGTATGTATTTGCCTCCATCTCCCTAATTAGAGGCCCTTGACAATTCCTTGACTAATCACATGTACCCTGCCATTCCCCTCTCTGCTGCTCCCCCCCCCCACTCCTTAACCACACTGGATGCATCTGTCTTCTCTATTTTCCAATGGTACTTTCTGTCTCTCTTTATTTGTTCTTGTTTTCCTCCTGTAACTGGAAATGACTATGTGCTTATCTTTGTTTATTCGCTTAGCTTGGGAGGAAATGCCAACATGTCGTGAGTTCTATCTAAATGAGAGTTGTAATCGTCGACAGTGGTTTTAAATGAGACATGGGATCACACAATTGACTCCGTACAGTGGGTAAGAAAGTGGGACTGTGTAGGTTTCAGGGGATTCTAGTAGTGGCCTTTTGTGGCTTGCAGGATTTCGGAGCTCACAGAAGATGTCTGCTGGCCAGTTCACCACCGTGCCTGGGTTGGCCCCGTTAGCTCTGCTGTAAGGAATGCCACTTGCTCTCTGTGTTCTAGAAGGCAGAACAATAGGGTGCTCTCCCCGGGAGTAGCTGCCTGCCCACTCCTCCAAAGTTCACTCAGAGCCCACATATTTTCCTCTTGAATAACGTATGAGCTTGATTCACCCATGTGCTGCTAATCTAGCATGAAGGAAACTTCCAGTAGTTTCTGCCTTCTTGCCTGATGTCACTGAAAAACCTCACCCATTCAAACAGGAAGACTGTGTGATCAAATTTTTGGCAGAGAGTTGTGATGAAGAGGCAGGTGTGGGAGAAGCCCAGAGGGGCCTGTGTGGGTATGCAAGCAGCTCCTAGTTTGAAAATCCTACTGCAGGAGCTGCTGATAGAGAAAAAGGTAAACCTGTCTCGTTGTGCACCATAGTGAGCAAGCATTTCGTCAAGGATAATGTTACCCCCTACCTTGTCCCCTTTTACAATTTAGGGCCCAAACAGAGACCAGCTCTCATGCCTTATTGTTACAAGATGATGTAATAATAATAACTGTGTGTTGCTCCTGAGACCACAGTAAGAAATGTTCTTTCACATTTCTGGAGGTCAAGTCCAAAATAAAAGGCATGGCAGAGCCATGCTCCTCCAGCAGCTTCGGGCCTTGACACCCTTTTTACCTGTTTGAGCTGCTTGTGGCTTAATTCTATTCCTGTCTTCATGAGGCTTTCTTTCCTATATGTCTTTATGTCTTTTCTTAATGTCATCAGTCCCTGGATTTGTGGCCCACTTGGAGTCCTGCATGACTTCATCTTGACTAATACATATGTCTAATTCTGAGACTCCAAGATGACTTAAATTTGGAGAAACGTTATCCAATCCAGAACAACCTAGAAGAGTGGAAAATGATCCACAATTTACAGATGTCTAGGCTGGTTTCTAGATCTGAGAAGTATGCTTGATGCCTAAGCACTCATGAGAAGAAAGCAGAAGCCTCTGAGGACCACCTTCCACTCCCTCAGGTGAAGGACAAGGTTACCATGGTTGCACAGTTGCTGACAGCTTCCTCCAGACCCACTCTCTTCAACACCCTCCACTTACCTTTTTCTCAGAAACTATATTTCTCAGAGGATAAAGCTCATCATTCAATGTAGGTTTTTTTTATAGATTTGGCCCATTTGAAATTCCATAAGGCCATTGTCTCAGGATCTGTAGTTCAGGAAGACAGAATCAGACATTGGAGAATCATGAAGTCTCAAGTATTGGAAGGAAATTGAGGGACATATTAGGCACTACTATATGAAAATGGTGCTTTACGTTCAGTTGTTAGCTTCTCAACTCCATAAGCAAGAATGACCCAGAACAAAACCCCAAATATTTGCCTAGTGGATTTCTGCAAGGTAGAGAAGTATAGTATCGGGCTGGAGAGATGGCTCAGTTAGTTAGGAGTGCTTGCTGTCCTTCCAGGGGACCAGGGGATCCCACACCCTCTTCTGGCCTCTATGGATATATGCATATGCACGACCACATACACACACACACACACACACACACACACACACACACACACAGACAGACAGAGACAGAGACAGACAGACAGACAGACAGACAGAAAAAGAGAACACAGAGAGAGACAGACAGAGGCAGAGAGAGAAGAGAGAGATACACACACACATAAACTAAAATGAGTTGGATTTCTAAGAAGCATGTTATTGGGCAAGCTCCAAACAAGCCTCACCCCTCTTAGTCTCCTTGTGCTGCTCTACCAGAATACAGATTCAGTCTTTTGGAAGCAATAGAAGTTTATTTAGGGACTTTGAAGCCCAGGACTAAGGGTCTATAGCTGATTAGTCTTCTTGCTGAGCCCTAACGTGGTAGGAAGCAACACACAGTGAAAGAGGAAGAGAGAAAGAGATTTCACCCTTTTGGGGGGCCAGAAATCCACACAGTTCTTTGCACATATTAGGCAAGAGCTCTCTCTACCACTGTCTTACACCTCAACCCAAACTCATCCATTTTCAGGCATTTATTTATGAGATAACTAACAAACATAGTCTAAAGATATAAGCAATTAATTCATTCTCCAGGATTAGGCCCTCTATTTCATAATTTTATATCTCAACACCGATGCATTAGACAGATTGAATTGCTAACACATGAACTTTGGAAATACCTTCAAACCATGGCATCACCATTGTAAAAGTTTGCCTCAAGCTCTCCATGCAGCTCTAAGTGACCTCTTTTCACAGTCTCAAGTTGTGGGCAGTATCTCTGCTGTGGGTTGTCATTTGCTGGTTTTTTACCCTGCTTCGGTTTGGTAAGCCATCCGAGGGTGGAAGAATGTGAGTGGGTGGAATGTGATGGCACTGCCTTGTGTTGTTCCAAAGAACACAGTGGCTCTCTCACAGCCAGCGGTGTCCATAGAGAAGCAGTGACCACATCCTCTGTGACTCACCACAGATTTGCTTCTAAGAGCAAAACTCCTCCAGCTTTCTTTCTCTGTCTAGAGTCTTTGTAGACTTACCATCAGTATGATTTCTATTAATTAGAATGTTTTCAGTTATGACTAATAAAACACACAGGACAAAGTGGCTTTTAAAACAAGGATTGTATTCCTTTCCACAACAAGGCCATTTACAAGGTTGGTTAATTCAGAAGCTTAATAAAGTCAAGGACACAAGTGATTTTTTCCCCCTTTATTTTTTGAAGTTGCTATGTGCCTCTGTGGTCTCAAGATGGCTGGAGCCAATTCATGTATAACATATGCAGACATGGAGGCTGGGGTCATGTACATGTTTATGCACACTTCCACAGGCCCACCAGCTCAGAACAGTCCTGTGATCAGGTTGTAATACTCTATGGTCAAAGTCTTGGGATTCTTAATAATGTGTCAATGAATTTGGGCTTTCTAAGTAAAGTTCAAAGGGACAAAGAAGATTGAGACAAGAGCATGGAGCCTCAACTCATAGGTAGTCCTGTCTAGTCTCCTTGACAATATAGATTCTCAACCATCTGCTCCCCAGAATGCCAGGCAGCTGGTGTCACCTTTTGCTTTTAGCAGGATTGAAAGCATTGAGATGCAGGAAGGGTCAGAGTCAGAGCTGAGTGAGTCCTATGCTCTTGGTCATAGTTTCCAGCTGCTGTTAAAGTGCCCAACACACAACTAGACACGGGAACCACCATGGCAAGTTGAGAAGAAGAGGAGATTGACAGAAAGGAAAACACTCTTGCTTTGCGATAAGGCTCTTTTCCTTTTAAGTTTTCCCTTGGCTGTACAAATTGCTTACTGGCCCTATGCAGAATTCCTGCAGAGGAAATGGACTTTGCAGTGTTGCTTTGCTCTGTTGAATGAGTCTTCCAGATACCCAGGATGATTCCAATTCAGCATGCCCTGGAGTTAGGGGACACATCTATGCCCACACCAGTGACTCCCTAGTGACTGAGCCTACAAGTTGTCCTAGACAAGTCATAGTAGTTCCCTTTGGTCAAGGTAGTCTCTATCCCTTAATGTAAGGCTGCTTGAGATGTTAATACAAAGTTAGGGTTCTACCAGCAAGGGAAATGGGGTAGGATGGAATGGGGACTTGATAGATTGTTTCCATCACACTGTTTTCTCTTTTCCATGCTTTATCATTCTATCATAGTAGACTGAGATAGCTCAAGCCCATCCAAGTGACACACATATATTAAAAACAAGCTCTGAAAAGATCCACAGAATTATCTAAGCTAAAGCTTTTCTACTTCTCTTGGCCTTGTAAATTCCAAACCAAAGACACAGTGAGCCTCCGCATCACAAGGCGTTAAGGATAGAAAGGGTGAAACAGGCGTATTGTTTGAGTTCTAACAGATGAATCCACCAGTATGGCTAAATAAATGTTCATAAAACTAATTCATTGGTGTCTACTGAACTGTTATGCCCTGGAATTCTTTCAGTGCTACTTCTGCTCCTCTTAAGACCTCCAGAACATTCTCAAAATTGATCATAGTTAGAGCAGTTTATTTCATTTTCTCACTCAAGAACAATTTTGCTCTATTTGGCAGTATAAAATGAACTAACCCATTGGAAAATATATTATAAGAATTACTGTTCTTTATATAATAATTCTCATTTTTTATCTAAGACTTAGCACCTCATTACACCACCCAGTGTTTGGTTCCTATACATTATTTCTGAAATATCAGAATTAGATTAAGATCCCCAAGTTTTGGGAATTGGATGACTTGATCAGCTACCAGGATGTTACTAGACAAGAAACCAAGTAGAAGTTGGTCTTGTTTTCCTTCTACACAACTGCATCAGAAGATATTCAGGGCAACCATTGCACAGCCCCCCAGGTAGACTCCTACAGAAGAGCTAGTACAGGCAGCTGAGAATGTGGGGGAGGAAATCTAAGCCTGACTGTGCACTTGAGCTTTGGAGAAAACAGTTGCCAAGTTGGAAAGACTTCAGCAGATTGCATACCAACCGCTTCCTGTTCCATTTGCCATTTTAGTCTGCTACACATTCATGCATCCCACCGCCTTATCCACAAAATACACTATAAGCTAGAGAACAACACCCCTATACACACTATCCAAAAGACAGAAGATTCCTTCTGCATGGAAATTTTGCAAATGAAGGTCAGAGTCTGAGGTGTACAACCTAAGGTCTCTACTAGGATTGGCATGGCTGCCTGGAAAAGAGAACTCAGATATGTGAGATACACCATGACAACCTAACTGAGCATCACTAGACAGAGAAGGAGCATGTCTGACACATGGCAGCTTCTGCCTGGCCACTTAAGAGTCCTCACAGTCCAACTGTAGTTCCGTGATGCTGGGATTCTGAGGCTTGTGATATTTTGATAACTTCTTCTAGGGCTCCTTGCTTTCTTCAGTCTTAGAGCAATTGTGTGAGCAGCTAAGACTGGCCACAGAGAAAGAACATATAAAGAGAGCCGAGTGAGTGGTGGGCAGAAGTCAGTACTGGAAAACAAAGAAAAGCTAAATCTCAGAGTACACTTGCTTGGGTAAAACCTTTGATATTATAAAAACAATACGTGGAGACACAAGCTGCGCGTTGGTTCCAGCATTTGAATGCCATTGGGAGAAAACTCATCTAAAACCATAGACTAACAGCATAGATTAATACGCTATTTGTAAAAGTGCTTAATGAACTAGGACATTGATTTCCTTGTGGTTTAGATCAAACTCTTCGTTTGCAGAGTTAAACTAAACCCAAAAAAGTTAGTGACTTCCTTATCACTTCCAGTCTCCTGTCACTAAAGTACAACAAATCACACACACACACACACACACACACACACACACACACACACACACACACACACATCTAGAACATATCTTCTTGGGCAGACTTAAGTGCTTATGGTTGTGTGTGGTTGTTTCTGGGCTCTCTATCTTAGTCTAGTGCTCTGTGTGTTTATTTATGTGCCACCACCATATTATATTTGTTACTATAGCTCTGTAGTATGATTTGAGGTAAGGTATAGTGATACCTCCCGCACTATTCTTTCAAGCAGGGAAAAACAAACTAGCCAAGAGACTGCTTTATTCAGAATACTTATTAAATTTGGAAAAATTTAAAAAAATAAGATAGATACAAGCCTGATATTATTTGAATATGAATATATTTTTGACTGGCTATTTCTCAGAAATAATGTATAACTCAGTCAGTCTTCCAGGACACAAAATTGTATTATTCATAATTGGCACATATTTTAGGCAAAGGGCCAGACGGTAAATATTTGGGGGTTTGGGACCATATGGTCTCTGTCAGCACTATTAAGTGTTCCCCACTGCAGTGGGAAAGCAGCCGTAGACAATTTGTAAAGTAGGCACCGGTGGATTCCAATAAACTCTTATTTACAAAATACTTAGGCTGGCTGGACTCGGCCTATGAAGCCATAGTTTGCTGCTCTCCAGTCTCTGAGCTCACAGTAGAGTGTGAGAGGGCTGGTCTCAGTGAAGTCTGGGAAGCATTTAGCCTAGAAGAGAGACACATCAGGGTTAAAGATGAATGAAGTCTTTGCGTCTATCTTTTAAAAATCAGGATGTTCTAGACATCCCAGTATTCTACAAAATCTCCCTTGGAAAGCTTCTTATACCTCTGTATGGGAGAAACCTTTCCAAATGCATCCTCTTACCGTGTTCTTCATGCTTTTCTCACTAACGATAATGGCACCACTGAGTACAGCGCCATTTTCTGCATCCTTACCACCGCCATCTGGACAATAACCTGAACCTCATTTGACCTGGTTATTTAAATGGCAAAGAACATTCACTTTGAGTTTATACCTCAATGTGTGATTAGATACAATTCTGGCCAGTGCAGTGTATCTTCAGTCATAGAGACATATGGCTTGGGCTTCGGAGTGTGTGTGTGTGTGTGTGTGTGTGTGTGTGTGTGTAACAGAAAACAATGCCATCTGTCCAAACAGTAGGCATGGTGCCAGATGCCAATCTGACTAAGCCAGACATACGAGTGAATAAAGTGAACTTCAGCCTCCATTTCCTCCTCCCCCAAGAATCTATTAAAAGCCTGAAAGAGCTGTTTAGCACCAGGCAGTGGGACACGGTGCTAAAGTGCACATTCTCTAGTCACAGAAGCAGCTGCTGCCGCTGCCGAGTAACAGTTGTCCACTATGGCCATGCCCCAGCTCATCCCGGGACTCAGCAGAGGAAGCTTTCCGGACTTCCAGGATGTGGACACTGGGACAGGAAGTGAAACAAAGCAGACATTATAGAACCATGGGCAACAGCTGTGGGGATGTGGAAACTGCCTTTGTCAGTCAAAAGGCAGAGAGAGACAGAGAGATGAGAGAACTTAAGGCCACCAGCAGTAATCTCCTCTCCATTTTGCCCCTCATGTAAAACTTAGGGAAATAAATGAGGTCACGCAGAATTAGCTTCTAATGTGTGACGCAGAACATGAAAACCTCCTAGGGATTTAAGTTGCTTAATTAGTCCTCATGTTTTCCCCACAGAAACTAGAATTATCAAAG
The DNA here is from genome assembly GCF_949786415.1 of Peromyscus eremicus. NCBI lineage: Eukaryota > Metazoa > Chordata > Mammalia > Rodentia > Cricetidae > Peromyscus > Peromyscus eremicus. The sequence goes on along the minus strand of NC_081419.1, from coordinate 30,456,683 downwards.
TGAAAAGCATTTTTACATTGAATATTATTAGAGTATCTTTCAAACAGAAGAATGTAGTAGAGTAACAAACACCCATGTGTCTAATAAGCAAACCCATTGATTAATAGCATACCTGCCATTTTCAAAGAAATAAACAAAATATTAAAAAATGTAATATGACAGAGTGGAAGTCCCCTTCATTTCCCTTCCTCTGCTCCCAGAGGAAACTCCTTTAATTGTTGAATTAAGTATGCACTTTTCTAGATCATATTTTATAATAGTGCTACAGAATTCCTCCATGTACACAAATATATATATATATGAATCTCTCTCTATATATACATATATATACACGCACATATTTAAAACTCTTATATGCATAAGTAATATAGACACAGTAAATTTAATATCTAGTTTTCCAGTTTTTGCAAAACTAGTGCCCCATTATTTTTTGGTATCTTTCATTCTACACAAGTTAATTTTAATGTACTAAGTTTTGGCAACATTGTTCCTATGGTTTGTACGATCTTTCTTCTAAAGTTTCTTTCTGTAACACGAGATCAGATAGCATTTTCTTACATAAGTTACGCTGTCCCAATTTACATCTTTCCATTGTCTGGCTCTGGCTTCATTAGCTCCACACTGGTGAGACGAGATTCACATTATTTCGTGACTATCTGTTTTACCATCCATGGTGCCACTCTCCATCTGCCACTGCCCTACAGAATGGCTCTTCTGAAGCACTAACTCTTCCTCTTGAGAAAGGCCACATGGCCTCGAGCACTTGGTGACTAGGCTCCTGCTGGGTTGAGAAAGGCTGTACTGTGGATTTACCAGCAGTCTAAACACTGGAGGGGATCTTGTCTCTTCTTGGGCGTCTATGGTTTGTGGTGATCAGATATCAGAAAGGAACTTTCTGAGTCAAGACCTACTTGAGATTCTAAGTGAATTAGTCATTCCAAACTCACGTGCTGCTTTCGTGTGCTCCTACCTGTGGAACAGCAGAGCAGATCACAGCCGAGATGCAATACATGCCTGGCAGTTCTCCACACACTAGAGCCTGCCAACAAATAAATGTCATAGGTTCCAGGTTTGAGAAATATGCTGAGCTTACCTACAATAGGCACCCTTTATCACATAAGAGTGTTTGGAACTGTTTCCTAAAAACCATGAGGCGCTTGCATTATAAAACTCACACATTTTTAAAACAGTTTGTTTTCTTAAAAAAAAAAATAATAACTTGGCAGAGTAATACTGGAATTAAACCAGTGCAGCTTTCTACACTTTAAAATGGCACAGATCCAGACAGAGATCAGGGAAAAGTAAATAACTGCCCTCACTATTTTAATTAGCCATAATAACAACAAATCAATTATTTCAAGAAAAATTTCATGAACAACCCAACGCTGAAGAGTTCTGCTAATAGAAGCAGCCCCATAATGCCAGCAAATGAGAAGGGACGTGGTAAGTCAGAGACTCAGCTCTGGATCTGCACTGTCTGTTCCTTTGCTCATCCATGTCCCAATCTGGCTTCTTTGAGCACTTAGAACTGTGGCTCTAAGTAGAGGTTTTTCACTCAACTTAAGTCAGGGCTGGAAACACAAAGCATCTCCAGGCGTAACCCTAGAACCACCCAGTCTCTAACATCCACATAACCCCTCCCCAGAACTTTGTCTGTCCATCATTATGTAGCATTTAAGTTGAGTGGGTCAGATCCCAGTGGGTTATTGGAGGGTAACCTGCTACAGTACTAACAACAACAGTTACCGTTGGCAACTCATGATCTTGTAACTCTCATGGCCTTGCAAATACTGATCTTTCTGCTGACTATGGAATGAGTACTCCCGCTAAATAATGAAAAACAAGATGATAAATTGGCCTACTTGCTACTTCAGATAAGATTTTGTTGCTAAATCTGTTCAGAAATATTTGATTTTAGAGTTTTGGAAATTTCCAAACTGTAGCTAGTGTGCTGAGCTCCCACCAGCGGATATTTCTGGGATATGATAGCTACTGTGTGAAGAGGAGTAAAGAGTAAGCAGACGCCATCTCTTGGGTTACTATGCAGCCAATAGAGCTGTTTTTACACCTCAGTTTATTCCCAAAGCAATTATGTGAGTCTTATATTCGATTTTGTTGCTGAAGATGCTTCAGCTCAAAATACTTGAGAGGGTCACTAAGGGTCCCATGGCCAAGAGACTGCAGAGCCAGAATCACCTGCATCCTCTGTGTTCCATGGGAGATTGGATGGCAGGTCTGTTTCCACATTTGCCCTGTCTACAGTGGAAACTACCAAATCTTACCAGGGTTGTTTCCTTGTCTGTGACCTGGGGACAATGCTCCTTTCTATCCATTTAAAAGAACTTCAGTGGGAAACAGACTGTATTATACCCTGTAAACAAAAGATATTGTTATTATGCTACACCTGCATCCGTTTGCCTCAAAGCTCGCATGGCCTTAGACAGTGTGGAGGACGTTCTGGTCCTCCACTGTGAGCTCATCAGACTTTCTAGTAAGGTGACTGACCAGAGAGATCCTGTCCTACTGCACTTCCTTTTCTGTAAGCTGATCCTGCTTTGTTTTGTTTTTGAATTTTTCATCTGGTCTTTGAGCACATCTACATTCTCATCTGAAACAAAATTGAAGGGACATTTCCCTCTAAGCACACTGGGATAAATTAAATGAACATCATTTTCCATCTTTGGACCTCAGAATATGCAATTTGGTTAGTAAAAGCATACCACATCCCATATTTTATCATACTTCTGTGAAATACAGAAGCATATTTAGGTGGGCAGTTATCTTTCTTTACATTATAGTCTTTTAAGGACTTTACCAAGAGTCAGTTATGCCAAAATAGTCTTCATTGGAAAACTTGAGAATTGTGCCTAGAAACATGTACTAAAGGGCACTATTGTGCTAGTAATTTAGTTAAAATGCACACCAGCTCCAGGTTCCCACCAATAGACTCTGTATTAAAACCAGTCTATAACATCGAAGGACAAAGTGAGCATGGCTCTGACTCTCAACACAGCATGACAGAGAGACTACAGAGCACTTGTACTTGCTTTATATCAATTCTTTACAAACATGTCAAATGGACACACACACACACGACCAGATTTCATGTCTAATATATATATGTGTGTGTGTGTGTGTGTGTGTGAGAGAGAGAGAGAGAGAGAGAGAGAGAGAGAGAGAGAGAGAGAGAGAGAGAAGTAGTAGTAGTACTAGATAAAGAAAAGCAAATATAACCTAGATCACAACCTCTAACAGAAAGAAAATATGAAAATAAGTTGGTCTGTGTAGTACAAGTATATGATCACAGTTTTTCTTTGAAGGCATATGTCTCTTTAATTAGCAATCAGTCTCAGCATCAACAACTCCTGATATTACTTTCTACTTACTAATAGAATATGCTTTGTTGATAGAATATACTTAATTCATGTTTTATTGATTAATAATTTTTAACTTTAAAAGGCTGAAAGAGATTGGTCTGGAGAAATAACCAAATTGCCTTTGAGATTACAGTTATTCATACCAGGGTGATTTCTACATAGGACTCATTAAATATAAAATTTAAAAACAGTCTGCATTGATAGCACATACATAAAAACTAGGAAGATATAAATGAACAGATGTGTTCATTTTGTTGTTTTGTTTATTTCTCATTTCTTTCTTAGCACCCTCACTTTCTAAGGCAGATCTTTGTCTTTAGATGTTGTTGCTTGTTGGAAATTCTGAGGAGATAAACAGAAAGTCAACACTCAGTACTATAGTTGGTTACTTTCCAATGGTCTTTGCAGCAGAATTGGATTTGTTGTGTCTTTTGGCTGTGCACAGAGTAGTGATCAGTCTCTAAGACTCGCCTGGCCAAGTGCAACATTTTAATATAAGAGAAACCAAACTGGCAAAAATGGAAAATTAGCTGGTTTCATGACTGGGACAAGGCATGTGCTGCCAATAAAGACACAGTCTCCAAAAGCTGGAGTGGGGGTCTGGAGAGAGGGCTTAGTGGTCAAGAGCACTGGCTGCTCCTCTAGAGGACTCTGGTTTAGCTCTTGGCACCCACATGGTGGTTTACAACCATCTGTAACTCTAGTTCCCAGGGGTTTAATCCCTCTTCTTGCATCTGCAGGGCACTGCATATATGTGGTACACAGATATAAATGCACGCAAAGCACCCACACACATAAAAGGAATAAATAAATAAATACATACATACATAAATAAATACATACATAAATAACCTTTTTTTTTTTTTTTTTTTTGGTTTTTCGAGACAGGGTTTCTCTGTGTAGCTTTGCGCCTTTTCTGGGACTCACTTGGTAGTCCAGGTTGGCCTCGAACTCACAGAGATCCGCCTGGCTCTGTCTCCCGAGTGCTGGGATTAAAGGCGTGCGCCACCACCGCCCGGCTAAATAATCTTTTAAAGGAAAGGACTAGAGGGAACTCAAGCCAGCAGGAACATATTAAGCTGTACCACTAAGCTACATTAGAGATTTTGAAAACCTCCACTGGTCTTCACCCTGGCTACAGGGTGACTCACTGGTAAAGCTCTTGATGAGTTTTAAGAAACTTCACCTTGGCAGACATTCTCCCCCTGGATTGCTGTGTATGCATACTTAGCCCTTGTAACTAACATTCTTTATTTGAAATTTGAGATTTCAAAATACCAATGTCCTTCCGGTTTGAGTTTTAAGTTTTGAATTATGTGCAGACAATTTCTTTTTTGCTGTCATTTGTAAGGCATTTTATGACAATCTTTGAGATTAAATTTGGGTTCTGAAAATAAAGGTGATTGGAACTTACCTGTGGGTTCTAGGGAGACCTGTCTGGATAATTTAAACTTGGCTGTGATGGCTAAAATGAAGGGTACACAGTGGGTGGGGTGAGAAAGAGAAGAATTATCGAAAAGTATTAATGAGTAGCCTAGGCTTTGCTTTTCTTGTCCAGTAGAACTATGTTTAATACAGAGACACAGTTGTCACTATTAATTTCTCTTTTTGAGGCATTCCAGAGACATTGTAGTATAAAAATAATAACCAACATTGTTATTCTCAGGTATGTGAGCAGTAAAGCTGACATTTTAACCCTCTGGCCATTTCTCAAGACATTACCTAATACATTACCTCATAATGATGACTAGAGAGGAACATTTTCAAAAGCACAGTCATAAAATGCTTTGATAAAGCCACCCCGGGGTTTGTGGCCAAACTTAGATGCTAAAACCTCCAAACCTGAGTTAGGGGCGGTGGCCGTCTCTGCTCAGTTTCAGTGGAAACATTTTTCCCTTCCAAGAGTCTGTTTCACATGGGGACAGAATTGCTGGCACATGGGGACAGAACTGCTGGCACTTAGCCTGTGAGTAACCATGACATGCAAGACTCTGTCTTCCTCTTCATATTTGTGCTAGGGAAAAAGTATAATCTGATAAAAGTTTGCTTGTCAAAGTTCTTATCCCTTAGGAGGCACAGAGTAGGGACACAAGCACCTGGAAGCAGTGACTTAATGAGGCAGCACTAGGACATAATGCATTGCTTCCAACCCTGCCAGAACCTCATACAAAAGCCCCCCACGCCCCACCCAGGGGAACGCTAAGTGCCTGTGGCCAGCAATGGCTGCTTGCGGGCTCATTTTCCACCTTTACACAGAGACTGGAAACTGTATCTTCCTCATCCCCAAGGTTCCACAGCAGCATCTCAGTTGGCTCAGTTTTCTGCTTCCTAGTGCATATGTTGCACATCTGTCCCTGCCATTTTCTCTCCGAGTTTCCAGAAACATCATCCAAGATGGTGAATCTCAACTCCAGTCGCATACTAGAATCACTTAAGGAGTTTTAAAAGGAGTGCTATCAGACAAATCTCACTGTTTGGCACCTTTAATTCAAATAGCCCAGACTTTGATGCGTTAAAGCAAAAATACTAGCCAGCTAATTCTAATATGTGTGCAAGGTTAACAGCACTGACATAGGACGTTTGAGCTTTTCTTCAAAAATAATAAGTAGCTAGTAATGGTTCTGAGTTGGGGAGTGTTTGAGAAAGATAAAGCTGGTGACATTTTGCAGAATGCAAGGTAAAAGAGAGAGGCTGCATGCATGCTTAGCCCAAGGGTTCATCCTCTATCCATATTCAAAGGCTGATCATTCATGGTAACTGGAGGGTCACGGGAGGTCTAATGACTCCATTCACAATCACTGTTTGAACCCTATTAAATATTATGTTTAAATGCCATTTTAAATTGTCTTCTGTGGTGAGTTGCAAAACGCACAGGCACTGAGTGCTGAGGAGCATCTTTAAGGGGCACTTATTTACAAATGCAGTGAATTCTGATTAGCTCCCCTGCAGACTGAGGAGACACAGAGAAAGACCCCCAAGTCCTGTCTTCCTTGTTTGTTTTCCAGGTTGGAGATGGGAGAATGTAGAGAGTGATTCTCGTCATTCCCATGTGACCAAAGCCTGGGAGGGTCACAGGAATCCGCACCATGCAAGGATGCCATTACCAGAAGGGGAAAAACTGGGGATGTGAGAGCACAGGGACGCCTTTACACAGAAAGGCTGCCAGGCTACAATTTTCTCTCTTCTGCTTAGCAGAAGAAGTGAAAGAGGAAGACAGGATTCCATTTGGCAAATAGAGGCTAGAAATATGTAAGAATTCATTGAAACACTAACTTGTTCTCTGAAAAGATTCTTAGCGAGATGAAATTCAGTAACATAAAACGTTACGAAGGGGGAACTAGAGTGTTCACAGTATTATGCACCCACCACCTCTACTTAAATCCCAAACATTCTCATCACCTCAAATGTATCCACCACCCTTCTTATATGACCCAATTGCACCAAATGTAATAAAATTCATAAAAAACAATAAAACCTGATAGGTTCTTGAGAAGCAAATATTTAATAGGTGGCTCAATCATTTTATGACTGACAAATAAGCAAATACATGTTTTGAAATACCAACCAAAGAAGGGAAAATTTCTGCCTTATGGCTACCAAACTCCGGGATGTGAAGATGGGCTTGAAGTGAGTACACACTTTCAGCAGCAAAAACATCATGAGAGAAGGGAAGAAAAAGGAGATATAAAGAACACTTGAGGTGTTGTATGCCTCCTCCAAGGCAGAATGGGTACAAAGTTAAAAAATTCAGTCAGTGGCAGAATATCACAGAGAATGATGACTCACCAAGGAATTTGGATCCTGTTTGGCAAGCAATGTGCAGCTCCCGGACATTTTTAAGCAATAAAGAATGTGGAAAATGCACTATCTGATGGATTGCTTGGGAAAGAGGGACATGACCCTCTTAACGGCTATTCTAGCAATGTGGAGTGGACTGGCATGTCAGAGTACACATTAGAGAAAATTCCCAAAGAAAGGCTTCCAGAAGGCAAGCCAGTGTGGTCTTAAAGGGAGGGCTTTAGGTACCTCACCCTCTGCATCTTCCATCTAATTGCTCCTTCCTCTTCAAGCCACAACTGAAATATCAGGCCAGTGTCATTAGTACTCACAGATCCAAACTTGTAGGTAGAGTATAGCCTGGGATTTAGAAATCATCCTCCAGTGGCAGATCCTCAAGGGACTCTGGTGCAGTCATGGATGTCTCCTGTCTAGGCTCTGCCTGATGTCACACTACTGGTAATAATGGTGACTGTTACACTTAATAGTCAAATTCATTCTCGAGGTTTTCACTGTGTGAAGTGAACATCAAGTCGGTTTCACTATTTCCCTATCCTACTGCTGATGAGGCATCAGACCTGGGCTTCTACTTCTGCCTCTCAAGCCCATGTGGCCCTGGCATATCATGCACTTTATCCTGGTCACCATCTTTCTCTGTCACGGACCTACAGTTAGTCTAGACATATATCCTGTGAGAGTCAAAGTTACAATTTTAAGTTTTAATTACAATGCCTTAGAGATCCATGGAACAAGAATGCCTCTGATCTGCAAGACCCTTGTCCAAGGACAGATAGTTCCTGAAATGCTGGGGGCTACAGCTTCTGGAAGATAACAAGCTGCATGTTTTCACTCCCCTAAACAAGTTTGTTTGACCCGTCTGCACAGGATGTGCTTGATCACCTGTGGGCAAGAGGTTCTCATGCTGGAGGTATGTCAGGATGTATGCTTGCCCCTGATTGGGCCTGATGGGAACTGCAGTGAACTGTAGCTAGAGTTTTCCTGCCTGGCCCACAGTCAGGACAAATCTCTATCACCTGCCAGTCCCACAGCCTCAGACCCGACCAAGTAAACACAGAGACTTATATTGGTTACAAACTGTATGGCCATGGCAGGCTTCTTGCTAACTGTTCTTACAGCTTAAATTAATCCATTTCCATTAATCTATACCTTGCCACATGGCTCGTGGCTTACCGGCATCTTCACATGCTGTTTCTCATCGTGGCAGCTGGCAGTGTCTCTCTGACTCAGCCTTCCACTTCCCAGCTTTATTCTCCTCCTTGCCCCGCCTATACTTCCTGCCTAGTCAATGGCCAATCAGTGTTGTATTTATTGACTAATTAGCAACACATTTGCCATACAGAACATCCCACAGCACTTCTCCTTTTTTTTTTTCAAAAAGGAAGTTTTTAACCTGAACAAAGTAAAATTACATATAATTTGGGAATTTGGGCGTAGCTTCTCTTACTACTTTTTGCTGGAGGGGGGCGCTGTATCTTATGGGGACATAAAGAAAATTTTTGAATTATGGAATAGTCCATGAGGGTGTATCATCTGAGCCAGTTGCCTTCAAACCATTCTGGATGTTGGATCATCTGGGCCATGGTGTCATCGGAGACCTTTCAGGGGGTCTTGGCTGGTCAAACCTGATGTATCTTAATCTGGAACAAATCCATAGCCTTTGGCTTTCTGTGGGAACAAAATCAGAGACTCCTTTCCAAAGCAACACATCCTTATATCCAAATTTTGAAGTCAAGGTACCTTTAAAATATGCATATTGGTTTAACTCAGCTTCCTTTATAATCAAATATCTCTCTGCAGTTAAGAATCCCAAAGACAACACAATCCAGATTCTCTGTGTGATATCCATCTTTACATGGCTTATTTTTTATATTAATTTTACTGTCTCTTTAAAGACTTTATTTTTTAAAACTATGTATTTGTTTCTATAACTGTATATATCACCTTTTTTGTCTCTTTCAAGCCTACATATATTTTACACACATTGTAAACTATTACATCTGAATCTGTCTTATTGTGAATCTATTGCTTTAAACTGCAGCAGCTGTGGCTGCTGGTTCCGCTCATCTCAGCTTCCCCACATGGTGGTGGTACTTTACCACCAGCTCTGGGAGCTATCCTGGGTCTATGCTTTTATCCAAGCAGTGTGTAGGCCAGAAACCTCTTTTTTTGTTTTGTACTAGCAAAGGCTAAATCCACCATGCAGCTTAATGTGCCACTTGCAGAGGCCTCATTCCCGCCATACTGCAGGTCGAGCGCACATGCTAGGAACCCACCAGTAGCTCAAACCGGCAGCTGCCGCTCATTTGAGAGAGACAATTAGGAACTGTTTTTAGCTCTGTTTTAGAATCTTTGTTCTCAGTTTTTAGGTGGAAACTCTTGCCACCACGTTGGATGCCATTTGTAGCTAGAGTTTTCCTGCCTGGCCCACAGTCAGGGCAAATCTCTCTCACCTGCCAGTCCCACAGCCGCTCAGACCCGACCAAGTAAACACAGAGACTTATATTGGTTACAAACTGTATGGCCATGGCAGGCTTCTTGCTAACTGTTCTTACTGCTTAAATTAATCCATTTCCATTAATCTATACCTTGCCACATGGCTCGTGGCTTACCGGCATCTTCACATGCTGTTTCTCATCGTGGCGGCTGGCAGTGTCTCTCTGACTCAGCCTTCCACTTCCCAGCTTTATTCTCTTCCTTGCCCCGCCTATACTTCCTGCCTAGCCAATGGCCAATCAGTGTTGTATTTATTGACTAATTAGCAACACATTTGCCATACAGAACATCCCACAGCAGTGAACTATGGGTTTTCCTTCTTAAACCATTGCAAACTGTGCTTCTAGGCCATTTCCTGGGAACCTGGGTATGGTCCTGGCCAGAGCCCAGCCACCTGGCCAGTATTTAATTAAAGCTTGCTTCAAATTTAAACTGTGGTAGTGGTCTTATTCTCAATCAGTGGGATTAATAGTGAGTTGTGAGTTGACAGAAACAGCCAGCTGCCTGGACAGTCACCTGAGGTTTCTCCGCAATGCTGGGGCATCATCTTCAGTCTATAAGCTTAGCATATCTGACAGACTCATTTGTGAAGTAGGATATACACAGGGTCAACAGTTCAACCTCACATTGGGTGAGAGCAGTCCATATACCAGAGACACCTGAATTCCACTAGTATCATGTCATGATTCAGGATTTTAAATTCTGGAAATTGTTGATGGTTTTTTAATTCAGCTGTCCATTCTTCTTGGCTGTGTACATATGGCTTCATCTCAGCATCCCATTCTTCTCCACATCCCTCTATCAAATGCCAGTCTACTATTGAGAGGCGTGGGCTTAGTTACTCTTCAAGAATAACTGTTTCAGCTGCTGTTCCATTGCACATCAGAAGCCATTGGCCCACTGCCTGTTCAGCTGCCTTCAAAGAAAAGGGCACTGTACCTTTTCCGAGTTGCGAAGGCCACGTCAGGGATGGTGCCATATTGTCCTGGCCTCAGAAGATGCCTTTTGATAAAGCCATAACCACACTTGTTTTGGCAAGAATCAAGAATCAGTAGTCCTTTGTTTCATGTCCTGTATGTCCATTTTGTCCTGTTGATTTGAGGATACTTTGTTGTCCAGTGGCTAACTTTTGCCACAATGAAAGTTAACTCCATACGCAGTTTCTTCAATGCCCATATTTTCTCTGAAGTAGATTGATACTGCCAGGAGCCTACATGTCTCATAGTCATAACAAAAAAAATTCTAAGTTATTAAAACATTTTAAATGCCATATTCTGTAGATCTCTGAAGGGTTTGAAGATGACCTATCTAAAATATATCTGCTCAATTTTTAAAACATATCTAATATGACTACAAGTTCTATTGTAATGTCTAACTACTAACTATCATTTCTTTATATCCTAATAGTTGGTAATAATAACATTCAAGGATCAGAAAATTGCATTGTTAAATGAACAGTATAAGTACAATTAGAAATATATATATAGCATTTTCTAACAATATCAATTTCAATATATATAATTTGTATACAATATAAAACAATCCAATCCAATGTAAAATATTTAAAACTAGTAATTGTCTTTTTCTTCTTCTTTCTTTCTCTTTTTTTTAAACAAGAACCTTAAATCTAATCTGCTTAGCCTTTTTCCTAACCCTTGACAACAACTTGCAACCAACCCCCCTAAACAATGAAAATTATCCCAGACCCAAAACCCATTAAAAAGACAAAAAAACCACCCGCCCCACACCACCTCTTTGGGAATGTGGGCGTCGTATTCTTAAAATTGCTTCCTGCTGGGTATGGGCGAAGTTATCTTTATCCTGAAAGAAAAATTTTAGGTTAATTGTCAAATTCTAGGAAAGGTAACTATATCCTTCATTATCCATTCTGTGTATAATGCCAAAGTTCAGGGTTTATCTCAAGTCCTTATTCAAGTAGTCTTTGAGACTGGATCATCTCAGCTAGTCATCTCAAAATTGCTCTGAGCACCTTGTAGTTCAAAGCTGATCTGTAAATGATGTTTGTCAGCTTAGTGATGTTATTATTGTCCACGTGGAATTGTTGTTGTTGTGGGGCCCCAACTTCTTCTTGGAGACTTCAGTTGATGTTAGGCCTGGCCGTGATTTCCTGCCGAAAACTGATAAGAGACTCGAACACAAAGACATATATATGCAGCAAATTGAAGCCTTTTTTCTAGAATTAATTAGTACTCTATATGACCATTCATATCTTAACAAAGTTTAAAATGTATATATATCTATATATCTATATATATTAATCTTGTAAATTTTGATATAAAATTTATACTTTAAGAAAAGTTTTAAAGAATCAGAATAGAATCAAAGAGTTGAGATTAGTAATAGAATAGTCCCTTAATTAATTTGGCTTTTCTCCTGTCCCATAGCAGAAGATGGCTCTTTTATTCTGGCATGATACAGGGAGTTTGCATTTTCCTTTTAACAACATGCTTGAGTTTAAAGAAGGAGAGAGCCGTTCTCCAACTCCAAAGTCAGCTTTAAATTTTAATTGGACTGAGACTAATAGAAGACCAATAGTGTTAAATCTTTAGAGAAAAGCAGAAACAAACATTTAGGAAGACATAAAATTTTTTAGATAATATATACCCATATGCCGTTTCACGCTGTTTCCTGGGATAGATGATTTGTCCCTTTTCTTCAGTTGGCTCATTTGTCCAGTGTTCTTCAGATTCCTTAACCTTCATTCTCCTAAAAGACAAAAACAAAAACCTTTCCCCAAGACTAATTTTGGAGATGTTCCTTTTTGGCAAGTTATTATCTGATTAAATGAAAAGACATGTGTTACTGGTATAAGTTAGTTTAAATTGGATGTTCATGCTGGTTGAAGAACTATCACTTCCTCTAATTAAGAGGTTTCTCTTGTTCAAATCGAACCTTTATCAATTTTGATGGTACCCACAACTTATCTTCTCCTGTAGAAACAAAAGCTAAACCTCGCCCCCAATGTAACACATATCCTGGTTTCCATTCTGAGGTCAGCACATCCTTAAAGTATATAGGCTGATTTAATTCTGTAGTTTTTTCTATTATCCAGTGTCTCTCTGCAGCTGTTGTTCCTTTCTCATTGGCATTAAGAAAATTCAAAATTAATAGAGCATTATGCAGTCTGTTTCTGGGGGTTTTTCTTACCCCTTTCTGTTTATTTAGCATATCCTTTAGAGTTCTGTTTGATCTTTCTATAACTGCTTGACCTGTAGGATTATGTGGTATGCCTGTAATATGCTTTATATTGTAATAAGCAAAAAACTGTTTCATTTTAACAGAGACATATGATGGAGCATTATCAGTTTTGATTTGTGCAGATATACCCATGATGGCCATAACTTCTAGCAAATGAGTGATTACAGAATCAGCTTTTTCAGAACTCAAAGCATTTGCCCACTGAAATCCTGAATAAGTATCGATAGTGTGGTGTACATATTTCAGTTTTCCGAATTCTGCAAAGTGAAACACGTCCGTCTGCCAGATTTCATTCTTTTGAGTACCCTTTGGGTTACATCCTGCTAGTAATGGCGTTTGATTGTAGAAGGAACAAGTAGGACATTTCTTTACTATTTCTTTGGCTTGTTGCCAGGTTATGGAAAAATCCTTTTTTAAACCTTTACTATTGACATGATGTTTTTTATGAAATTCTGAGGCCTCCAGCACATTTCCTATTAATAACTTATCAATCTCATCATTGCCTTGTGCTAGAGGGCCTGGCAGACCAGTATGGGATCGAATGTGAGTTATATATAAAGGATGACTCCTTTTCCTGATTGTATCTTGTAATTGAATAAATAGTGAAGTTAATTCTGAAGCATCAGGGATAAATTCTGCAGTCTCAATATGTAATACTACTCTTTCAGCATACTGAGAGTCAGTTACTATGTTGAGAGGTTCTGAAAAATCCATTAATACCAACAGAATAGCATACAATTCTGATTTTTGAACTGAATTATAAGGACTTTGAACCACTTTACTTAAATTTTCTGATTTGTAACCTGCCTTTCCTTGTTTATTGGCATCTGTATAAAATGTACGAAGTCCAGATATGGGCTTTTCCCGTACAATTCGAGGCAAGATCCAGTCAGCTCTCTTTATAAGATCAATTTTATCGCTTTTGGGATATTTGCTGTTAATTTCTCCCAAAAAATTACTGCAAGCTCTTTGCCAAGGTTCACTTTCTGTCCATAATTTTTCAATGTCCTCCTTAGTTAAAGGTACGACAATTTCTGCTGGGTCTATTCCTGCTAATTGACAAAGTCTCAATTTTCCTTTCCAAATCAAGTCAGAGATTTTTTTCCACATAAGTTTTTAATTTTTTGTTTGTTTTATTTGGTAAAAATATCCATTCTAATATAATATCTTCCCTCTGCATTAATATTCCTGTAGGAGAATGCCTAGAAGGTAAAATAACCAAAATGCAATCCAGCTTTGGATCAACACGATCCACGTGCCCTTCATGTACTTTCTTTTCTACCAAGGCCAATTCTTTCTCAGCTTCAGGTGATAATTCTCTTGGACTATTTAAGTCCTTGTCACCTATGCAGAGGGGTCTCATGTGTATGAAAGACAAAATGTCATGTCAGTCTTCTAGATGCAATCACTTCCAGTGAGCAATGTTACCTGGCCATTTTCACACCTGTCTGTTTCACGAGCCCTAGCCCTGGCCAAGTCCCTCTCAAGAATCCTTCCCCTGATTAGGACGTTTTCTCTGTGTGCTTCCAAATGGAAAATACATAGTTGGTCTGGATAGAAGAGAACCATCAGGAGCTCAGCAGAAAGAGAGTGTGCATGCAAACGGTGTGTAGAGCCGTGATTCTCCTATGTGACCTCTCAGGAGAGAGGATGAAGTTTGCTTCTGCTGTGAAGGGCAGATTTCTCTACTGCAGCTCCCTTGACTTACAGGTGCTTTAAATCAATTTTCAATACCTCACTGAATGTCCACTGGGTGCTTCTTTTGTGTACGACACATGCTGAGATTAAGTTAGAGAGGGTTGGTTTTATTAGGGTTATATTCTTACAACAGCTTTTTAAAGAGTTCTTTAATGCTGCTGTTTGGTTTTATTAAAGAATTTTCTCTTTGGGGATTTTAAATGGTGGAGAAGAACTTGTTGATTTTTTTCTCAGTTAGCAAAGGGTCTGTTGGAATCCTAGCAATTCAATTCCAAACGTGTAGAGAGAACCAAATTAAAATACTCAAGAGGAACACAAGCAGCCTTCCAAGTGGTCATGAACTTGGAGTCCAGCCTGTAACATTACCTGAGATAGCCTAAGGGAAACACATTTGGGCTCAGGGTCATAGCTCAGTGTAGAGAGCTTGCCTAGAGAGGGGAAGGTCCTGGGTTTGATCTCCAAGAGAAAAATTAAAGGAAAGAGAGGAGAGAGAAGCGGGGAGAAGAAGAGGAAGAAGAAAAGGGTGTTTTCGTTGTTTTTTTTATGTAAATTACTTTTTTAGTCCAGGAGATTATTCTAGGATGTCAAACATACTAGCCAATCACTCACCCACTAAGCTATAGCCCTAGCATTGTGTGCTTTTTATTCTAAGATAGGGTCTGACTCCATTGTCTGGGCTGACAGTAAACTTAGTCCATAGTCTAGGCTGGCCTGGATTTAACAATCCTCCTGCTTCAGCCTCCTTAGTAGCTGGGATTTAGGACTAACATGTGCCCCTGACTTGGCATCAGACATGCTGAGGTTTCACAGGAGAGTCCTAGAGAAGCATTTGAGTCAAATTTCTTCCTTGTATGTGATGAAGCGTATTAATAGTTCCAACACTGGTGATCATTCGGTTCACAGGCAATTCCACTCAGGTCTCCTGTGTCCTGGTCCCAAATCTCTACCACATTTCTCTGCCTTGTTCCCTATGTGGAATGTGCATCCTGAATGTGCATCCTACCCTTTTCCAGCTCTCTTTGTTTAGAGGAAAGCGTTTCTGGCTTATCTTCTCTACTTTAAGTACTGGATGGTGGGTGGAGAGGCTGTGCAGACCAACTTGAACAGTTGTCTGTGCGGAAATCTGCTCCATCTCATGGGCATGCAGCACTGGCCTGGGTGTGGGTTGGCTATAGATGTCCTTCTTCATGTCCAGACTTGTGAGGTTTCAACCTGGGACAAATGGATGAAGTACCTATTTAACACATCAAAGCAGACCTGACTGCCAGGCTCTCTCTGCATCCTATTACAGGCCCTTCCTGGCTGGTATAGTCCATGCTCCCTCCCTCCCTCCTACTCTCCAGCCCAGGGCCTGGGCCACTCTTTCCTATATAATCCAACCATTTTGGTTTCCTGCTCTCTTCGTACCTTTGGGCCTCCTGGCTGCTGCACCTGCTTCCCCTCTCTCCCTTCTTCTCCCTGCCTTCTCCTCACATGGTCCAGTCTTGTACACTCTGGACATTCCCAGAGGTCCCTGCTTCTGGCTATGCTCTCCCATATATCTATAATAAACCTTCTCCTCCACCATACCTAGGAGCAGTCATGTTTTCTTTCTTTTTATTGCCTTTTTTTCACTCAAGATTCTAGTTTTAAAACAGGAAAGCCTTCCATAGTTGCTATGGTAATTAGCCACACTTCTCCCAGGGGCACACTTTGCAGAGTGTGGCAGAGATTTCTTTCTGCGGGGGTTTATCTGACCAATGTATGCAAGGTGGCTTTTGTTTGTCTTGTGTTGTTTTCCTGTTCTACGGAAATACACGGATTTCTATCATTGTTACTGGGGAAGTTGTGGGGTGGGCTCCGTGGTCACGATGTTGAGGGGGGAATGGAAATTCCCTTTGGATCCTAAGTCTCAACAATAAAACAAAAAAAATTTAAATGGCGTCAAAAGGAAGCATGAGGACAATGTTACTAGAGCCTGAGAGAAGAGCTCCAGGGCAGCAACCAGGAGGAGAGAGACGGAAAAGGAAAAAGGCTGTGCCTTTTGCAATGAATTCAACAAACGGTTGCACAGTAAGAAGGTGAGGGCACTGGAGAAGGACTCGGAAAGACACAGAAGAGGGAAGGAGGCACTTCTCTGAGCAACTCAACAAGTTAAACGGACTCCATCTAAGGTGCTTAAGCGGTGGGAACGGCCGCAGTAAAGAGGGCTTCCGGGATGGACGAGCACATTACTTGTTACAGGACAACCAGTCCCACCTTATGCGTTGCCTAGTCAGTCTTCCAGTGATCAGATTTTCTAAGGTGGGAGGGGACAATTCCTGACCAAGAGAATGACAGGTCCAGCAAGATTGACTGTTAAAGGGAGTATGCAATGTTTGGGAGTAGCTTAGAATGTCCCCCCACTCAGGGCCAGAAGTAGAACTCAGAGTCTATTAGTTTGACCTGGAGGAAGATGCTTTCCCTTAATGGGTCTCAACAAAGCCCAAATATCTCCACTTTCTTCATATGGTAATTAAATCCTAAGGAGGGGCTCCTTTCAAAGGTTTATGAGGGAAACAAGAGGTCAGGTACAAAGTGTGTAAAGGAAGAATCCATCCTCCATGGTCTTCAAACTCACTAATATCCGTCTAGCTAGCTAACTATTGTATTCATTGTATTGAACTAATACTTTTTTTAGATTGATTTATCTGCTTTGTTCTTCTTGTTAGGTTCAAAGTGGGCCCCCCAAATGGCACTCTGGTGACAATGTCCTGAACACAAGGACTCTGACCTGACTGGGCAAACAGAAGGATTGTTGTTGGGTAAACAGAAGCCTAAACTCTGAATTTCTCAGGAATCTCATAAGATGGATTCTGTTTACCAGGAAAACCACCCTTACCTGTCCCCAAGGATCAACTACTTTCAAAAGGGCATCTAGTTCCTAATTAACACAAACTGTCCCCTTAAAACTGACAAGGATTTTCCTGCTGCCTATGGTTCTCTGGCCCCTGAGAGACAGCCTTTTAAGGAAAGAAGGAACAATGATATGAAGTATTCTAATTGTCCAGTTGGAGCCTCTGGCTCCCTCCTGCACAAACTGGAAGCCCCATTCCTGTCTCTCTGTGTGTCTCTCTAAGCCCTGCTTGGTCAGAGAGTCTCCAAGCAAAGGAAAGGTGCCAAAAAGCCCATTTCTGAATTCTTGGTGGCTACTGAAGCTTCCTCCACTGAAGTCGTCAACTGCCCAAGTCTCCGCCTAAGCACTCAGCTTTTGACCATATGTGGGCATAAACCCAGCTTGTGGTAGACACGTCATCACTCCTCACCTACAGTCTATAAAACTTCCCTGCCCTAGCTTGGGTGGAGGACTTCTTGGGCCTCTGTCTCTGGGACCTGAGAAGAACTGGCCTGGTAGTTGCTTTCCTCAATATATCTGTTCATAGACTTTTTTCAATTCTGCTTCTTGATCTGGCTTACTGCATCAGCAGAGAGACTTATTGGGGGGGGGGAGGTGTGGGGGACAGAAAACCTATTACTAATCTTTGAAGTTGATCAGAGTGCCATGTCTCTCTATCCAGGACCAGAGGTAGATTCCATTTTCATGTGTGTATGCCAGGAGGAAAAGGCTTTTCCTTAATGGGCCTCAACAGAGCCCTGATATCCATCCTCAGTGTGCTTCAAGTCTGTGGTAGCAGTTCTAAACATGCGCCTATAGGATAATAACCTATATCCACATGTGTGTTTGTGCTAACAGAATTTCAGCCGAAAACACATCTAAGATGAGTAGCAATTAACTCATACTAACAGTATTTGTCAGCTATTAGCTAGACATATTATTTAATGATAGAATGTTGCTCCTGGTTTGTCTTTGTAAAACTTTAGTCTCTCTTTATTTAATAATTACCAATTGGGAAAAACCTTCAAAGTTGTCAAGCTTGTACATGGAGCTTGAATTTTAAATGCCAAACCTTGAGGGCCCTACTGTGGAATGGCAAGTGTGTGGACTGTGGGGCAGTCATGTTTAGGCTCTAATCCTGGTTACTGCCATTTACTAGCTCTCAGTACATAATGCCCCTATTTATGAAATTAGAGCAAAACTCATTGTATGAGACTGTAGTTAAGCAATACCAGTACTTTAAAAGTTTGTGGAACGTAAAAAATACCACAAATATGGTGGTCATTTTTAGTTTATTATTGGTTTTCTTGAGAATGTTTGCCT
This sequence comes from Peromyscus eremicus, assembly GCF_949786415.1. Lineage (NCBI taxonomy): Eukaryota > Metazoa > Chordata > Mammalia > Rodentia > Cricetidae > Peromyscus > Peromyscus eremicus. The sequence goes on along the minus strand of NC_081419.1, from coordinate 30,437,921 downwards.
TACTCAGGTGCTCTGACCCGCAAGATTAATTATTGCTCTCAAATTTCATAAGGCACATTTGGCTTTCCTGGAAAGATAGGTATGTCCATCTGGAAAGTAAGTTTAAGAAAATAAATATATCTCTCTGGAATGACTAATAGCCCCTTGGGAGAAGCAAAGAACTTGGCTGACTGAGGATTTTTACGTAGGTCGTAGAAATTTTGTCTGGGTCTAAAGAATCAGTGCCTCCCCCCTTCATTTAAAAAAAAAGCCAGAAAAAATAATCCATTTAAAGACTATATTTCCAAAAGTCTATTTCTGCCCTCTACCATAGTCAAAACCATTATACCCAATCTGTCTCCCTGGGTGACCAATCTAGTTCTGGGATGTGACAGGTAATTGTCCAATTCAAATCTTCAAAAGTTTTCCTAAAATATATCCTAAGTCAATTTCAAAGAATTTGCTTCATTTTGAAGAAACAGATCTTATCTCAGGAAACATCATCTTTTTTTCTTTAATTAGCAATAAAGCAAAAAAGAAGCATAAATTAGGTAGAACTTTTCCATATTTAACTCAATTCACAATGAAGCAATACTTTACAGAACCTCCCCTCTTAGGAGTCTCCCTGGGACACACAGCTTCATATGAGGTTTGGTCTAATTGCGGTGACCAGAAAACAAATTGAAAATGAGAATTCTACTTAAAAAAAAAGAAATAAAATGTATGCTCTATTACGGTGGAAATATGTATACTTATAATAGTTCACCTTTTGAATTAAGAACCCACACACACACACACACACACACACACACACACACACACACATCCATTGCAGTTTACAATGAAATTCAAAGCATGCTAAAAGAAAATTAAAGGACACATGAATCAGTAAGTCTAGGTAATTATCACAAGATGTTTTGCACGGTTAAAATAATTTTTAAACCACTCTTTCATTGTCTTGTATGCATTAGTCTGTTGTAGAGGATTATTTGAGCCATCATCATTCATTCATAATCAATCCCTTGCTATTATCTCCCTCTCCCTCTCTTTCTCTCTTTCGATTTTTCTCTCTCGATTTTTCTCTCTCTTCCTTTTGACATAGTCCAAGTTGACCTAGAACTTGTGCTCCTCATGTGACCACAAGCAGGAACTCATGCCCGGCTTTTTTATTGTCCTTACATCTTCCCTATTACTTCTAAGTACTTTCAATTACTTCACCAACATTTTAATGTCAAATCATACTTAAATCATTGAACAATTTTTAGTGTGAACTGTAACCCAGTTATCTTTGCTGGGCTACAGTTCCCGCTAAAAATTTTCAAACTGATTTGCTACAATAAGATTTCCAATGAAGGGTAGCAGTCCTTCAAATAACAGAATTAATTTTTTGACTTATTTCTGTGTTTTGCTTGAGGTGATGAGTAGATGCCCATTGTTAAGATAAAGGCAAAGGAGATGTTTACGGAGTATAAGTCAGACTAAACCGGAAGTAAAGGAGAGTGTCACTCTGCACACCCCACCATCGCATTAAAGCACAGCTGTAGCAGGGATCAACTGTTGACACTTACTTCACATTTTCTCCAGGAGGTGGTGCCTGTCAGCCACTCCCAGCTGGTTTTGAGGAGCACCTAGTTTCCCATTCCTCCTAGGTCCCGATTCTTTAAGAGTTCTCCTCACTACATGAGGTAAAGGAAGAAACATGTTTTTACATATCCATAACTCTCACATAACAGTCACACAAAGGTTTGACCCGGAAGAACGGTTGGGGTTGTACACATCCATAAATACTGTAAGAGAATGGTTCGTGGAATCATGAAATCACCAAAATTTGCACAAGACAAGGTCATCTGTCCTCTTAGTTCTTAAGATCCTGAAAGGTAAGTAGACTATTGTTAGGAAGACAGGAACCCCTTTGAAGTTGTTGCAAATATCCTGTGTGCATTTATCTATGGGGAGGGTATCTAATGTTCATTATTCTCTCAAACATACCATATCTCCAGGTAACTGTTAAACCACAGTCACTTTCTAGAGGATGAGGCCTAGTCACAGCATGGTTAAGGAATGTTCATGTCCCTTCCTGATGCTCAGCAGCGAAGTTAGAGATGGAGCCTTATTCTCCAGAGGAGGGATGTTGTTAACCACACAGAATACAAGCAAGGGTTTTCTATTTTTAAGAAACAGAAGTATTTACCAGGTATTGTGCTAAGTTTGTTTCTGAATCACACCAAAGAGGTCGTTTGGCTAAGTACTCTAAGCTATCAGCATTGTGCTAATCATTTAGAAAACACTAACTCGACCAAATGTTTCTGTTCTCACTGATTATGGTGGCGTTCTCCAGACATAGTCTAAATAGCAGCACACTCCCATCATCCAGATCCTGTAAGTATTCTGGCATCTCCCCCACTGCCAATAAAACAATTAGGCACAAGTATGCGGCATGAAAGGGAGAAAAACGAGAAACACATGTGGCGCTCTCCACGTGAAATGGACAGCCATCAGGAGGCTGATTTGCATGTGTGCCCTAAGCGTGCCCTCAGCAGCCATCCCTGGACTCGGCAAAGCGAGGAAGAGGACCCGGAGAGATGACTCAGGGGAGAGAATAATCACAGTCTTTCTTCCTAAACCTGAACAACCCAAGGTTAAGCCAGTGAGCAAGCATTTATATAGAAGACAAAACCCAAATCTGTATTCACTGTGATGTGATATGGTTCCTATAAGAATCTGAGAAATCCTGCAAAGACTCATTACAAAGCAGCTTGAATAATGAACCAGATAGCATCAGCAACCTAAATCCAAAGTGAGCATGAGCATCGTAGGCTAGGGAGCACGTTATCTTGAAGAGGGTTCACACCCTGCCCCTACCTTTGAGTGAGCCTCTCAATTTTCCCACCAGCAATGAAGGTGAGAAGTTTTGCATAAGAAAACCGTATAATAAAAACCAGCTTCCCTACAGTGGCTGTCTGGAGTAGGAACCCAGGGGCATGGGCTTCCAAGCTGCCCAGGTTACCTGCAGTGAAGGAGCTCCAGATGTCAGGAATAAGACAATTCTGTGCTGTAGACGATGGGTAGAAGATGGTAGATGAAGATGATGTTCGAGCACAGAAGACCACAGAACCTACCAGCAATGAGACAGTAAGGCTTGACAATGACCTTTTCAAAGATGACTTTCCAACCACTGAGGAAGAGAACAGGGCTGAAGTGATCAAAACTCCATGAAAAGCTTGTATTAGCAAAAAGAAAGCAACAACAAAAACCCCAAAAAACCAACAAAACAAAACAAATCAGTGTCTTCAAAGTATGCCTGGTAGAATTTCTGTTTTCAAATTTACATTCTATAAGATGGGTACATCTACTGCAGTACTTAGCACAAAAGAGGTGTTTGACCCCCGTGGAGACACATCATATTGAAGGTGATAAAAGCTGAGGCTGGAAGAAGAAGACAGCCAAGAAGACAGGGCTGGATAGACAGGCCCCTAAAGATCACATGAAGGTCAGTTTTAGAGCTTGGTAACATGAGGAAGTGAGTTGGCTTAGTGATCCCTGCCATATTTGGAGTGGCTGCTGTCTACATTAGTCAACCTGGAAAACAATCTAGCCTTATTCTTTGTTTGTGAAGGACTGAAACACTCACTGGGTGAGCCTCCACAGTCATGAAGCAACAATCTCAATCCTACCTTACAGGGGCAATGTGTGTGGACTATTCCCTGTCTCTCAGATCCTCAACAACTTTGCTTCAGCAACCTACTTGCTAGAGAAGGCACTGAATCAGAAGCTACCATGTGAAATGTTTACATCTTCACTCTTTGGAGATGGCTAGGCAGGGTACCTTTATTATGGAGTAAATACATTGATTTGTTGTTCAGCAAAAGGAGTCTCCAGCTTTCCGTGGCCAGCTATTCATATATATATATATATATATATATATATATATATATATATATATATATATATATATATATATATCCTTCCTCTGAGACATTTATACCAATTGTTGGCTGGGTTTTAATTGCTTGTCACTTTACTATGGCACTACACAGTGCTACTGAATGCTAGGAAGTAGAACTCATTTAGTCCCTGATTGCAGGCAGAAGCCGAATAGCTTAGCTTACATCCCACCCGGGTTTGCTTATATGTGAAGATGCTATCATGATCAGTATTCTGCTGTCTCTGCCAAATCACAAAGCCATTTCACTGCTTGACTATTGAGTTAGTAAGCACATTTCCTGTCCATCAGATGCTCTTTCTCTTGCAAGTTTCCCAGGAAGGTGTCTTAATATAGGGCATTAAAACAAAAAGTTGTTTGTTCTTATTTTATGGGTATGGGTATTTTGCCTGCATATATGTCTTTGTATACCTGTATATTTACGTATTTGTATATGTACATGCTGTGCCAGAACAGGCAAGAAAAGAGAGTCAGATCCCCTGGAATTGGAGTTATAGACAATTTGTGAGCCACCATGTAGGTACTGGGACTAGAACCCTGGTCTTCTGGAAGAGCAGCTAGTGTTCTAAACTGCTGAGACCATCTCTCCTGCCCCAACATGGAACTTTTCTATTTCCCTTTAAATATGTCAATATAAAGAATGTGCCTGGAGTAATGGTGTTTCAAAATATGGTCTGTGAATATCAGCCCTGTCCTAAATCCCTCAGAAACTCTGAGTTGCAGTTATTAGAAAATGATCTCCATCCTCTAAAACTATACCACCCTTAGTTTCTTTTCTAATGCTGTAATAAAACACTATGACTAAGGCAACTTAGAAAAGAAAGCATTTAATTGTGCTTGTGATTTCAGAGGGTCAGAGTCCATGACAGCAGAGCAAAGGCATGGCGGAAGGAGCAGCTGGAAGCTCCAATCTTGATTGCCAAGTTGGAGACAGAGAGGGAATGTCTCCAGTCTTTTGAGACCTCAAAGCCTACTCCCAGTGACACACTTTCTCTAACAAGGGATTAAGGTCACACCTCCTAATCCTTCCCAAACAGTTATACCTACTGAGGACCAAGTATTCAAACATGAGCCTATGGGGGACATTCTCATTCAAACCACCACAGCCCTCCAGGATTTCCAAATGATCCTCTTGAGTCGGAAACTCACATTTTAGTCACTTCTACCAGTAAAGTCTTGCTCAGCCCCAGAGACTCCAAGAGACTCCAATAGTCTCTTTCCCCAAAGCTTCTGCATTCACAGATCCATTTTGACATACATAAATAAGACTGGGTCAGGTTCTTGTGTTCAGGTACTCAGTGTAGGGGCCATAATTCTGGGTCCAGTTTGCTTTCTTTTGGAGGTAATTTGATCTCTGAACCTTTTGTTGCTCTTACCAGACACTGAGCATTCTTGAAGATGCTCCTGAAGGCTACAGCAGCTTTGAGAATTGAGCAAAAAATCTTATACACCAGCAGTTTGGTAGGGTTTTTTTTTTTTTTCTGTCTTAAAAAAAATTCCCTTCCACTAGATACTGCCCTGCCCTAAGAGCTGAACAGAGGCAAGGTTCGTTAGAGTCAGGAAGTGCTGAATGTGAGTACCACTCTACATCTGGGCCCTTGAGATAGCGAATGAGCCCAAGTGATGAGTTTCTTTAAACCCCGAAAACAGTAAAAGGAATAGTAATCTTAAGGAGTTGCTAATGAGACTCAATTAAGTAATGATGTAAGGAGTTTAGGGCAGAATTTGGCACACAATACATACACAACAAAGGGTATCTCTTATTCATATGAGTTGTCACCCATGATAAATGCCTGCTGTTCATGGAAGGCATGATCCGCCCAGTCTCATGCAGGGAGCAGATTCATCTGTCCTGGCCCTCTTGAGCAAGAGCCTTGCAACCACAATTGGCAGGTGGGGTCCTCTCATCTCAGATATCTATCTATAATAATGGCTGCCATGCTTCTTAAATGAGGGCTTTGTGAAGATAACAAGTTATTAGGTAAAAATGACAGGGCCCACCCAACGGAATGAAAACTACTTAGAGGTCACTACACAGTTAACTCAAACATGTAAGATACGAGCACACAGGGCTTGTTCTTGTCTCTTCTCATTAGAAAATTACAGAACCCATTCTCCTTTTCACACCGCAATCATTTTATTATCCTTTTCATTTTCCTTACATTTTTAATTATTTCACAATTTTTCATAGTATATGACAAAATCTCATTAAGAAAATTCACAGGACCATCAAGATGGCTCAGTGGGTAAAGGCACTTGCTGCCAAGGCTGAGTTAGTTCCCTTGGTCCCATATGGTAAGTAGAAAGAGAGAACTGATTCCAGAAAGATGTCTTCTGACCTCTACACATAGTCCATGAAATAATTTTAAAAAGAAAATTCACTTAACACATAATTATCTCAAAACAATTAAAAGTTAAAATTTTACAGTCAAAAGTATCGAATTTTATAAAGAAAAGTTTCCCATCAGACTTTTTTCGTTATTCATTACTGTCTCTCTTCAGATCACACACATTGTAATTAGTTTGGTGTGTGATTCTACATGCTCTCTATCCATGTCTATGTATGCATGCATGTATGTGTATAATGTGTGTATGTATATATATATATAATGTATATATTGATATGTATGTTTTCAAATAAAAATAATCCCATACTACACATGCTGTTCAATGCCTTCCTTTTTCTTTTTTTTTTTCTTTTCTTTCTTTTTTTTTTTTTTTTTGGTTTTTCGAGACAGGGTTTCTCTGTGTAGCTTTGCGCCTTTCCTGGGACTCACTTGGTAGCTCAGGCTGGCCTTGAACTCACAGAGATCTGCCTGGCTCTGCCTCCCGAGTGCTGGGATTAAAGGCGTGCGCCACCACCGCCCGGCCTTCCTTTTTCTATTAGAAGATCTTGGGTACTTTTTCCTATTTAGATCTTCCTAACTGTTTTTTTTTAAAGTGTTTGTGTACCTGCTTATCTATGTGTACCATGTGTGTAGTGCCCATGGAGACCAGAAGAGGGCACCAGAACCCCTGAAACTGAAGTTACATGGGCTTATGAATCAAAATGTGGGTGCTGGGAACTGAACTTGGGTCCTCTGTGAAAGCAGCCAGTGTTCTTAACTGCTCTACCACTTTCTCCAGCCCAGTGTTAAATAGTATGCAAGTTAGACTGACCTATAAACCCAGCAAGTTTGTATTATCTCTGTCCAGTATTGTTAATAACTTTAAAGCCTTTGTTAGAAGGCCTTAAGTAATATATCAGATTCTTTTCATAGTGAGGGGATATGTGAAAATTTAATATTTTAGTGATTTGTATTTCCTTTCAATTGGCCTGCACTCTTAAATTCTTTATTCAACTTCCTAAGAGATAATCAGCCATTAACCTACAAGATCTTTTTGTTTACTAAATTAAAATTTTAATAATTTATGTGACAGGTATGTTTTTCTATCCTACTGATATTGTTATTTTACTTTGTTGATTAAAGTTTTTTTGTCCTTTTTTTAAATTTTATTTTATTTTACAGTATAATTCAGTTCTAAAAATCAGCCACAGATTCCTTTGTTCCCCCCCTCCTGCCCCCTCCCCTTCCCCCCAGTATACCCCTTATTTCCACCTCCTCCAGGGCAAAGCCTCCCCCGAGGACTGAGATCAACCTGGTAGACTCAGTCCAGGAAGGTCCAGTCCCCTCATCCCAGGCCGAGCCAAGTGACCCTGCATAAGCCCCAGGTTTCAAACAGCCAACTCATGCAATGAGCACAGGACCCGGTCCCACTGCTTGGATGCCTCCCAAAAAGATCAAGCCAATCGACTGTCTCACCCATTCAGAGGGCCTGATCCCGTTGGAGGCCCCTCAGCCATTGGTTCATATTTCATGTGTTTCCATTTGTTTGGCTATTTGTCCCTGTGCTTTATCCAACCTTGATCTCAACAATTCTTACTCATATAAACCCTCCTCTTTCTTGCTAATTGGACTCCCGGAGCTCCACCCGGGGCCTCTGCATCCAGTTCCCTCAGTCATTGGATGGGGTTTCTAGCATGACAATTAGGGTGTTTGGCCATCCCATCACCAGAGTAGGTCAGTTCGGGCTGTATCTCGACCATTGCCAGCAGTCTATTGTGGAGGTATCTTTGTGGATTTCTGTGGGCCTCTCTAGCACTTTGCTTCTTCCTATTCTCATGTGGTCTTCATTTACCATGGTCTCCTATTCCTTGTTCTCCCTCTCTGTTGTTGATGCAGCTGGGATTTCCCTCTCCTCCAAGCTCTCTTTCTCTCAACCCTTGCCCTTCATTACCCCCACTCATGTCCAGATTGTTCATGTAGATCTCATCCATTTCTCCATCATTGGGTGATCCCCGTGTCTTTCTTGGGGTCCTGTTTTCCAGGGAGCCTCCCTGGTGATGTGAGTAGCAGTCCAGTCATCCTTGTTCCACATCTAGTATCCTCCTATGAGTGAGTACATACTATGTTTGTCTTTCTGAGTCTGGGTTACCTCACTCAGGGTGATTTTTTCTAGATCCATCCATTTGCCTGCAAACCTCATGATGTCATTGTTTTTCTCTGCTGAGTAGTATTCCATTGTGTATATGTACCACATTTTATTTATCTATTCTTCAGTTGAAGTGTATCTAGGTTGTTTCCAGGTTCTGGCTATTACAAACAATGCTGATATGAACATAGCTGAAGAAGTGCTCTTGTGGTATGATTGGGCATTCCTTGGGTATATATCCGAGAGTGGTATAGCTGGATCTTGGGGGAGATTAATCTACAGATTCAATGCAATCCCCATCAAAATACCAACACAATTGTTCACAGACCTGGAAAGAATAATACTCAACTTCATATGGAAAAGCAAAAAACCCAGGATAGCCAAAAGAATCCTGTACAATAAAACAACCTCTGGAGGCATCACGATCCCTGACTTCAAGCTCTACTATAGAGCTACAGTAATAAAAACAGCTTGGTACTGGCATAAAAACCGACATGTGGATTAAAGTTTTTTATTGAACATAAATATTTGAATAACTTAGTTGTGAAACTGATCCCTATTTTCAGTTATTACTTACAGGTTTCTGGCTTTGCTGAGATCTGTCATTTTTAGTTTAAAAATACCAGGACTTCATTTTTGATTTATTTAATTTTACCTTTAAAAATACTCAATTATTTAGTCTGCTTGGAATTTATTAGAAATAAGGAATATGCATTGAAATGTATTCAAATAGCTGCACAATTGATCAAACAATATTGACTGTATACTGCATCTCTCCTTAATGTTTGGAAAATCCTTTTAATAGATACAGATACAATCATGTATCCATGAAAACATGTTTCTGGATGCTCCATTGTACCCCTAGAAATTCTTGTGCCATTATTCTAATCATTTCTCTTTTGAAACATTTTAATTTTTGGATGTTATTCTCCTTGGTAGATTTTGCTTTCTTAGATTTTCTTCAGTTTCTTTGAAGTAAATTTTAAAATAGTTTTTGTGAAAATTATTGCATATATTTTATTGAGTTTGCAAAAAATTCTACCATTATTTTAGATGAATTTACATCTGTATAGTGTTGAGTGTGACTGTTTTTTATAAACTTTTTTAACCTGTATGTGACCCAGTAAGATAAAAATTTACCTGTGGGTAGATCTTGTCCATTTCTTGATGATTCTTGGGTGTTTTACTACTTCACTGTGCTTTAAGATGGGAGTTTGTGTGTAATTTCCATTCTTATCATCTGCTTTTGCAATAATTTTAGCTTATTATGCAGAAGTTTTAAACAACTACCCTGAGGAATTTCTCATCTTTTCCCTCTAATGTTTCCCCATGTTTCTTTCTTATACAAACTCATCTGGAATGTAGGTGGAGACATAGGCGTTTCCCACACATGTCTTACACTGTTTCTGTATATTTGAGAATTTTCACAATAAAACGAGGAAAAAAAAAAACACATAGTTTCTGGTTATATCAGTCCACACCTTGATATTTCCCTATACCCACTGATGGTTATATGGGTCCATAAGGAATTATTCATCTCAGGCCTCATTTGCCCAAATAATTATTAATGCTATTGCCTCTGCTATTAGACGCATTTTCTTATTTTGTCTAATCCTTCCTACCTCACTTTTTTTTCCTCAGAGAAGTGCTTAAGAGACTAAATGATTGGTGTTTATTTTATTTGATACATTAAGTTTTAGAAAGTAATCAATGCACCTCTAAAATACTTTAAAATGATTTCATATTTATATTAATTTCTAATATCATTTATAAGCACATATGACACAAGATCCCCACACTGGGGAGTACACTAAAGCCAATATTTAATTACTGTCTTGACATTTCATGCTATTTTAGATAACAACAAAATCTGTGAGGACCTGGAGATAATTAAAGTATATCATTAACATTACCAGTTTAAGGTTATTATACATAATCTCCAATTGGTCAAATAAATAATTATTTAAAAATCTTCAAGATTATTAAAACTAACATCTGTTGGGACAGCTTGGCAAAAACCTCAAGTCATGATGATTCCTCATTCATATGCAGTTAATTTATTACTTTGTTGCATCATTGCTCAAACAGAATGAAGGGGTTAGCTCTGGGTATTGTTTTTTTATATGAGAGGGTACATAAATGCCTCATTTAGGAACTCACACTGGGTATTTTGTGCTAGCTGTCTACATCAGAGCAGGCTTGTATATAGTTTACACACAAACATACCTGATGGACTGCTTAATGAATCGCATACATTCACCCATGCTGGCATGTGGACCATCACTAGAGATATGACTTCAGGGTTGATAAAGAAACTCAGTTGACAGAGTGCCCACTCAGCATGCATGAGACACTGGTTGTGTTTCCAGCACTGTTAAACTGGACATGGTAGCATTCCCCTAAGCTCAGCATTCAGGGTGTAAAGGCAGGAGAATATTGCTGTGGATATTGTGCTATATGCTGTGAATGTGCTGCTCTGATTGGTTGATAAATAAAATGCTGATTGGCCAGTAGCCAGGCAGGAAGTATAGACAGGATAAGCAAACAAGGAGAATTGTGGGAAGTCTGGAAGGCTGAGTCAGGAGATGCCAGCCTGCCATCCAGGGAGCAGCATGTAACAGCACACAGGTAAAGCCACGTAACACGTAGTAACATACAGATTAACAGAAATGGGCTGAGTTTAAATGTAAGAGCTGGTCAGTGGTAGGCCTGAGCTAATGGCTGAGCCGTTTTAATTAATATAAGCTTCTAAGTGATTATTTTATAAACGGCTGTGGGGTCCATGGGGCTGGGTAGGACCAGAGAAAACTCCAGCTACAGAAAAAGAAGGGCATCCTTGACTACATAAGTGAGTTCAAAGTCAGTCTGGACTCCATGAAATCCTGTCTCAAAAATAAAAGTTCTACATAGCAAGATTATTTCAATAAGACAACTTGCTTGTTTGTCTTTGTTGGTGTGCTTCTATGTCATTTTTTAAATCTCATAATGAAGATGTCTTTCCTAGTAGATACAAGGCATAAAAGGGACAAAAATAATTTCTTCCTTTATCTCTTGTTCTTCTACTAGCCAACGAGGGCACTGCCTTGTACAGGGGATTTTCAGGTGACTCTGTTGCTGACAACCCTTTCAGGATTTTCTTAGTTCTCTCTCTAACTTAATCCTTGTCAAGAAGATAACAGATCAGAATTCAAATAAAGCTCTCCCTCCCCCTTTATTTTTTTGCAAATCTATCTGAGGATTTAAGAATATAGCAAGTGCCAGGTGGCAGTGGCACATGCCTTTAATACCAGCACTCGGCAGAGGCAGACGGATCTCTGTGAGTTCGAGGTCAGCCTGGTCTACAGAGCAAGATCCAGGACAGGCACCAAAACCACACAGAGAAATCCTGTCTTGAAAACCCAAAAGAAAAGAAAAGAAAAGAAAAAAAGAAAGAAAGAATATAGCAAGCAACATGTTAGGCTCTGGAAGGTTGGTTCACCTCATTTCTGCTCACGAGAAAGGACTTGTATTCTACATATGGTACTGGCCTCACACCATAGAATAGGACCTAACGCAATGTAGATGCTCAGTCTTTATAAGCTAGGTAAAGGAGTGACAGAGATCCCATAAAAAGTTCTTCAGAAGTATCAATAAACACAGTCAAAAATGTGGTTCAACCTGCCCCCATTGCTGTGTGCTCTCTTGTAAAATGACTTGAACCTTCTTGTGCTAATGGATGGTGACTTTAAAATACACTGTTGTTCAGAAGGGAAGCCAGGACCCTGCCTTTACCAAAGCTATGGATGAGAGGAGCAAGGTCCATTTCATTTTCAAAGTCCTATGCTTGCTTCCTACTGTATACTTGATGCATTCTAAGTTTTTTGTTTGTCTGTCTGTTCTTTTACTTGTGGTATCTGTCCATTTTGGTGTCCTCTCCTCCTAACAAGAGAGGTCTTTAGGAAATTTTGACACTTTTGTGGGTTTCCTCTCTGACGTCCAACTTTTCTATGGAAAGGTGTCTGACCTAGCAACTTCAGCTGCATTTCGACAGCCAGCTGATCTGGTTATGGTGGCACCATGGTACCAGGCCTACAGCTGGTGTATCAGAGTAAGAAAACTATGGTCAATTTCAAAGACTGTCAATTACCTAAGAGTCCTAGGATTCTTCATCTTCTGTTCCAATAATACCATGATAGAAACAAATTTCTAACATGTTTCAGAACTTTTCACACACTATTGATGATTCTAATTCTCCTTTGTTAATTACCCCAAATCCAATATACATTGTTAAAGTGTTGGTGTTGTGAAAATTTCCTCTGAGATGGAAATAGTCTGTCTGGCACAGAAGTTCCTTAAGTAGGAAGATAAACAACTCATAACAGCTTCAGGAAGTCCCTGAAACTGACCAGATTCACTAGGCCCCTCATTGCCAGAGTAAGTAATAAAGGCTGGGGTTCTCTGTCAGAACAGACAAAGCTGAGCTGCAAAGAAGAATCAGAAAGGTCAAGCTACAAAGAGGACTCTTAGCCAAGCCAAACAGCAAAGAAGGCTCTGAGACCAGATCAGCTGCCTGGGAGAAGCAAAAACCAGCCATGCTGCCTGGAAGAGGTTTAGACTAGAGTTATTTAGAAAGGACACTCTCCAACCTGTAGAGCTGACTGTAGGCTATGCACTGTTTTTCAAGATTCTCAGCATTTGTGAGCTGTCACCCATGCTGGGGTGGGCTTTGGTGATGTAGCTGTCTTGGAGTCATTTCAGCTCCTGTAAGCAACCCCTCACCCATACTTCTGTAAGTAACCCCAGTGAAATTCCTTATTTCACCAAGCCAGACTTTGGTGGTATCTGTATTTTGGTCTGTCATGGGTTCCCAATCTGGGGTGAGTAGCCATGAGTGTTGCATTTCCCCGGGGAAAAGTTATTTTTTTTTTTTTATCACATATCAGCTGGCCAGGGAGGTCCATTTGCTGGTGTAGGCACCACACATGAAGTAACTCTATGGGAGATGTTCAGTGTTTGCTGATGATACCTGGCATTTTGCTGATCTTCTTGGCTTTGCTAGTGCAGAGCACATGTATCTCCAGCCAACAGTCCTGGAAATCTTGCTCCTGGCCAGCCAGTAGTAGCAATAACACATTCTCTTCATCCAGACATTTTAGAGCATTTCTTTTTGTTGCACTATCTTTTGACAAGTCGTGGACTATTCAAGCTGCTGTAGTTCTTTATAAGGAAGAATTCTGTCACGTCTATTAGGAAAGTGCCACACATGGAATGGCCAACAGTTCCATGTGTAACCTGCTAGATTTGCCTGAAGAAACATGAGCAAACACTGCTGTGTATGTGTGTGTGTGTGTGTGTGTGTGTGTGTCTGTGTGTGTCTGTGTCTGTATGTGTGTGCATAAATATCTCCCCAAATAAACATTACCATATTCTTCTCTATGTTCCTTTTTTTTTTTTTAATCTACCATGAATTGATTTCAAAATAAGTTTGATCTATCTGGTAGTTTTGTTCATTTTATAATAGTTAAAGTAGAATTCTGAGTCAAATACTTAACCTTCATAGGCTACGTGGGACATTCATTGAAAGATGCAGGGTCAGTTATGCAGGATTAATGATGATATGATTGTGGATCTCCTTGTCTTCCTTGGTGAAATGGTATTGTTTTGTTTTGTTTGTTTTGCTCTGTTTTGTTTCCCAGTGATTATGTGCCTAGCTCCCAGGGCAGTATTGTAATTGATCTTTGCCAGATGGGGTGATCTTTGTCCAAAAAGGATATATGATTCAGTTTAGGCCAATGCAAAGGAAGCCCAGGTTTGTTAACAGGCTTTGGGGGAGCATTCCCCTTCCTGATAAACAGAGAGAGCTTTATGAAGGCAGGCCTGTTATGTTCTCTTTCTTCCTGTTTGGAACACTATCCCAAGAGAATGTGGTGCTTCGAACCTGGAATATGAATGACAGCCTGACCGTAATTAGAAACCTTGAATTGAGTCTTTAGTTATGAAGGTACTCTGTTACGGAGCCATATATCTCCAGACATCTGTGAGGATAAAATATCTTTATTACTTAAACAGCATGAGCTATAGTTTCTGTTTCTCTCTAAGTACATCTGGTCCAAAATGTAGGTAACAATGAATTTTTGCTCATCTCTCAATAGATCTAATAAAATATTTCCTGCATTTCCTTTCAAACATTTTACTACATATACTAACAAATACATCTAATATGTTTCATAAAACTAAGAGCATACTGATGAAAACTTTCATATTATGATTTATGCAAATCAGATCATTATTACATTTTATCTTAGAATATCATTGAATAATCTCTAAAAGCATGATTTATGATAGGATCAATACACTCTGATTAATTTGCATAAGAGTAGACAGAACTTCCCTTTGCTGACTTAATATTTGAGATAGAATTTTTGTGACCTTGAAGCTGTTCTTCCACTTTCAGAGCAAAGAACAGACAAAACTTGCTAAGGGAAATAAAAAAAATCTACCTTTTCTTCAGAAGACTGAGGATTACTTGGGATGTGAGACATCACATACTTGGGAGGTCTGTGACATTCCTAAATGTTGCTGTGAGTAACGTTAAGAAGAAAGAAGTAAGCACTAAGTTTTGAGACTAGACAATCGTTTCAAAAGACATTTCCTCTGAAGGGTGTTTAGTGTGGACACCCACCCACTTCACCCACTGTACCCCCATTGCGAGTCATCTGAGCTGTGTTTACAAAGGACGAAGTCCTAGTTAGCAGCTGGGATCTTGTGGGTCCACTGAGTACTTTACCTTTTCAGTGGTTTTTAATCTACTCAATAGCACTTGAGACTTCTTAGGAACGAGGGAAAATCCTCTGCCGTGTTTCTCCCTCTACCTAGCAGTGGGGAGAAAGCGAAGAGGAAAGCCCTCCACTTCATGGGGTGTGCGAGCTCGGCCTTCACAAGTTTGCCAGTCTGGTTTTGACTATGGCATCAGTGGGTATACTCTGCAGCCAGACTATCTGGTAAAGGTATGTCATTCATACTTGCAGAGAGATGGTAATCCTGTGACTGGTTCCTTCTTCTGAGCTCAACTATGCTAACCTATGCTAGCCTGTTAATCCACACAACAATTCTATGGAGGCACATCATATATAATCCTCATGCTATACACGAAGAAATGGAGGCACAGCTGGTAAGAAATAAAGGCAGGATTCTGGTTCTGAAATTCACATTCTTGACATCACAGAACCGATCCCCAGACTTTCTTGGTTTGGCATGTTCTTAGTGTTTTAGAAATATTTCTTCACACTTTCAAGGCCAAATACTTTCATTTATTAATTATTATTTAATTCTTTAAAACAAGACAGTTTAGGCTGGAACTGAAGCACTGACTATGGAGGACTGCTGCTAACTGACTTGTTCTTCATGATTTGCTCATCCTGCTTTCTTACATAACACAGGACCTCCTACATGCCTAGGGGTGACACCACCCGGAGTGGACTGGACTCTCTTACAACAATCATTTATCAAGACTTGCCTACAGGCCAGTATTGTAGAGGCATTTTCTTAGTCGAGACTCCCTTCCCAGATGACTGTAGCTTGTGTCAAGTCGGTTATGAGATAGAAAATGGATAGTAGAGGAAGCATATTTTAGTTCATTCATAAGTAGCTACAAAATTATGAATGCTCTATAATGGCCTGTGGAGCACTAGGTAACAAATCTTCAACTCAGATTGTGCATACAATCTGTGTTTCCTAATTCTTTTTGATTATTATGTGTCATTTATTTTTATTATGGCAACTGCCAAAAATTTAGTTTTATAATAATAATCTTTCTGTCAGGACAGAATATGTAGCATGATCTAGTGCTTAGATTTCAATCATCTCTCTTCGTTGTTCTCATATTGCTGATGTATGTCAACTAATACTGTGTTCCTCTCTAATATTTAAATGCTCTGAGTAGCTGATGTAAGCTCTCTGTACTACTTCTGCGGCACACCAGCCCAGTGTGGGCAGGATCACCCGTGTACTTCAGAACCCAGAAGAGAGATGAGCTGTGACTGTTACCCGCTAGAAGATTGTATTCCAGTTGTCAGGTTCATTACAGTGTAAAGCTTTATTTAGTGTTGCATGGCTGGATTAGGACCTACCGCATGGCACATGCCGGGCAAGAACTCTGTCACTGAGCTATGTTCCCAGCCCTCCACAATGTCCATGTAGTTGAGGGACTTGTTTGCTTGGCTTAGCACTTGTATGACTAAAATGATGAAAACCAAGGGGCATGAAAAGGAGGGCTATTCAGGCTTCGTCCATTCTGGGTTTCCGTAGATGAGAAACCTGCGGTTGGAGTAATCAGTTTCTGAAATCCTTTCTAAACTTTTTTAAAATTAAATAATTTATTTATTCTTCTCTCATATATTACATCCTAACTGGTTTCCCCTCCCTCCTCTCATTTCAATCCCTCCCCCCAACCTCCCCTCTCCCCTAGGTCCACTCCTCCTTCACTTCCTTTCAGAGAAGAGCAGGCCTCCCAGGGATATCAACCAAACATGGCATAACAAGTTACAAGACTGGGCACCTACCCTCATAGCAGGGCTGGACAAGGTAACCTAGTAGGAGAAGAAGGGTCCCTAAAACAGGCAAAAGAGTCAGAGACAGCCCCTGTTCCCGCTGTTAGGAATCTCACAAGAACTCCAAGCTAACAGCCATAACATACATGTAGAGGAGCTAGCTCAGACCCATACAGGCTCCCTGATTATCGCTCCAGTCTCCATGAGCCCCTATGAGCTCTGGTGAGTTGATCACTACATTGGTACTTGGGTCTTTTCATGTGTATGTATAACATTGCTTTTTCTCTAATCTGTAAAATGAGGACTGCAGTGTCTGCCATACTAAATTACAAAGGCTTAAACAGTTTTCAACTGTAACACATCACTCTGTTCCCACTGTGAAGAGGGTGAGTATGGACTCATAATCTAGAAGTGTAAACTGATATTAGGACCCACCAGTGGGCTGTGATAACACCTGTAAAAATTTAAAGGAAAATAATTTAAAGGATTCTTGGTTTGCAATCTGTATTCAGTCCCACCCCATCACTCTGCCCATTCATGATTGTTTTAATAGTGGGTAGATTACAAAGCACTCACCGCCCTGCATAGCTTCAATCTAGCTTTGTTCATCTCATTTCCTATTCGTGATGACAAGGGTCAACATGTTTTTTAATCTATTAAATTTGTGTATTTGCATAATTTACTGTTTAACAGTCTGATACGTGGATATAATATATTTTGACTAAATCCACCCCCACTCTCTCCCTTCTAACTTTCTCAATACCAGTCCATCACTTTTCTCTCCCAACCTTATGTGCTCTTTTTTAAACCCAGTAAGTCCTCTTATTTTTGCCAGTATGTGCGTGGGTATGGGGGCAGCCACTAGAACATGGGCAGCTTACCTGAAGCCACCTCTGAAGAAAATTGAGTCTCCTTCTGGTAGCAGCCATCAGCTGATAATAGTTCCTCAGTTAGGGCTGGGTCTTCATGAGCCCCTCCCCCATACACACTAGGATGTGAGTGGCTTGATTTGTGGAATTCTGCGTGTTGTTACAGGTGCTGTGAGTTCATGTGTGCAACTTCCCCGTTACGTCTGGAACACCGTTTCCCAGCAGTTTCCCACTATCCCTGGCTCTTTCAGCCTTTCCTCCTCTTTGTGATGGCCTCTGAGTCTTGCAGGGAGCAGAGTGCAGTACAGATGTCCCATTTAGGGCTGAGCACTCCACAATCTCTGATTCTCTGCACGCTGACCAGTTGTGAGTCTCTGTGCTCGTCACTGTCTACACAATGAAATTTCTCTTATGAGGGCTGAATGCTGAACTAATCGGTAGGAATTCCAGTATTTAAAGGGTGGTTTAATACTATCTCTATTTAAAGCATGTTTTTAAAGAAATACATCAGAATGTTACAAACTCCCCACAATAGCTCATGTAAAGTTCGAGCCCACTAAAAGCTAGATTTGTTGCTATCCACCTAAACGGTGAAAATGAAAAAGATGAGTTTGCTTGTAGACCGTGTGGATCCCTTTAGCACGAATCACACGAGTCAGGGAGTAACTGCTGATGCTCTGGGGAAGGCATTTTCATCTGCTTCAGTGAGTTATTGAAAAGATAGTTGAAGATGTCATTCATTGTATTACAGGCTCCTCTTTACCATAACGAAATTTTCTGTTTGGGTGTAAAGAAATGCTTTTCTCAGGTGATGTGTTTCTTTCTAAACTGTTTCTCCCTTTGTCTATGGCTCTTTGTTCAAAGGCCAATTGGTTTCCATTTTATATGCTAATTAGTTCTTGTTCATTATTTTTCCCTTTGGTCATTTTTTCCTTTAATATTCTCTTCACTTTGTATACTTTATTCATTATGTTTAAAGTCATCCAGTTTGGGTAAATAAAGGCTTTTGGTCACACAGAAAATATTCAAAGGAATGGTAGGTACAGTTTGAATGAACATTGTAAGAAACATATTTAAGGAGATTTATACTAAAGGCGATTTGCAAAGACCTGAATAGGGCTTAAGGAGCGCCAGGATGAGAGGCAGTGCCCAGGGGCAGTGACAGCAGCAGCAGACTCTCCACCTCCCAACCATGAGGTGATAAAGGAAAGGAGCCTTGACTGTGATCCGGAAAGAGCAGTTATGTATAAAGGGCCATCTGGCAGCAGCTGGGGCTTTCAGCAGCGGCTCTGCCAATGTAGAGAGACCTCCCAGGGAGGAAAGCAGATGTAATGAACACCCCAACTCTGTTCTTTTCCTACCTTCTGATCTCCTGCGGGATGTCAGCCCCAACAGGAAGACTGAGGGCAAGGAACACTGTGCTTCAGAGAGGCCACTATCTCAGCAACAGATGCTGGTAATGAGAAGTATTTCTGGATGTGTGAACCGGAACTCTGCAGCACGTGCAGCAATGGATAAGAGCCACAGTTCAGGTGCTCAGTGTCCACCAAAGGCCGAATGTTAAAGGTTGGATCCTCCGCGTCGTGTTGTGAGATCTTAGAGCTAAGAGGTGGGACACAGGGAGAAGGTGGTAGAGCACTGGAAAGGTACCCTCGGGGGCACCTCTGGGTGGGGACCAGCCTCCTCCTCTCTTTTGCTCACTCAGCCTGTTGAGAGTGGCTTTGCCCTGCTCCATGCTCTGCCTCCACTAGAAACTCCAAAACAATGGGTCAACCATGCACAGAATGGAAGCTCTGAAAGTTTCTCTCTTTGTGAGTTGATTATCTCACATATTTATTTTAGCGAGGTAAAGTCGACTAATTTGATCAGCAATGGTATACTAACTGATCCATGAAAGAAGGAATCTATAGGCTGGAGGACTACAATATGGCATTGACTGTTTCTGTAAGTCTACTTCACAAAGAATATTCAAGAATCTCACAGTCATCTAATAATATAAACTCTTAAGACATAAAAATATAACCCTGAGTTCACATAACTTTACAATATAAAATAAAATTTGCATCATATTTTTATCATCACACATAGTCTAAAAATATGACTCAACTACATATTTTGTCCGTGACATGCTGTACACAAATTAAATTGAAATTTTGATGTAAAAGACAACTTGCATATCTGCACCAAAATTTCTACTTGATTTATGTGCAATTTGGGGTGGGCTTTGGATCATGTGTAGAGCAAACAAACCAGAGGGAAATTTTAATAAGAGAGTATTGATCAAGGGGCCAAAGACCAACAGAAATAGAAGGCATTCTATATGGTTCTAGACGTTTCTGCCCTTATCTGAGGGCCACTTCTTTGTAATGAGGCTTAAAATAAAACAAACAAACAAACAAACAAACAAACAAACAAAAACATCTTCCTGGTCTAAATGCTATCTTCCGAAGTTTATAAATGAGTCAGTCTCCTAATGTTTCACCTGCGGGGTCTCACTAATCTGAGTGCGGTTTGACTGGGTCTCATTGTTTCTGTAATTAATGTGTTGGCATTTTATGTGACAGGTAACAGAGATGCATGAAGTTTCTGCATCAGCATCCCCGGTCTATAGACAGGAATTATTTACAGGCTTGGTCCACCCCCTAAGTGCACACTCGAGGAGAAAGAAAGGAGAGGAAAGGAGAGCCGAAAGGAAAGGAATCCTTCTTACCTGGATGAATCTAAACGGCCGGCAGGAACGGGCTGTATTCAGCACGGCAGCCTCTCGTGACACTGAAATATTTACTAGCCTCAATAGTTGCAGTGGGGTCTTTTTTGTACATTTTAAATGGATTTTTGCCACTTTGACTTCTCTGTGTTCTCTGGTTTATTTTGATTTAAAGATTTACCAGTGATCTAAAGAATATACTTTGTTCAATTTGGAAAAAAAAAAAAAGGTACTGTTGTTCTTTCATTCAATCAGTTTGCAAAGCAAATCAGATTTTGAATGCTGTTTAATAGCAGCTAAGTCTACTGAGCATTGACTTTAATTAATTTTCTCTCTCTGATTTTGCAAAGCAATCAACAACTAAACCAAATCCAGTTGCCTTTGGGGTGTCGGCTGATTGAAATACAATTTCTTTCACGGCAGATCTTAAAATTTGGTTACTATAATGGCGTAAGCCCATTCCTTGGTCTTAGAGTGATGAATCTGTGTCGATGTCCTTTGTGGCCACCAAGATTTCCATCATTAATGCATCAAGTGGCTGAGACTCTCGACCTTCAGCCCAAGCACTTGAGAAATTTGTCATTCCTATCTCCTGACTAAACAATACTTTTAATTTTCTAATAGGCTCCAACTCATTCTTGGGAAGGTTCAGTTTCTGAGACGAGCTTTCACATCTTCCTGATAAAATAACAGCTTTGTTGGACATGCCACTGGATACTTGCACGTTAGCCTTCAACCAGATTGTTTTACATCCCTGAAGAAGTGTGTATGGGAATAAATAAAGGAGGTGACTCGAAGGGTCATGGGAATTATTTTGGCAAAGAAAGCCATGTGAGATATGTCTAAGGAAAATATTTAGTTCTGTAATTTGGGACCAGGATGTCATTTAGCACTTTGGGAACACGTGTTCCCAAAAGTGAGTAGAGTTGCCCAACAGTTTTGATGTGTCTGGGCTTTCTGTCTCTTCATCATAGTCTCTGATGGCCATTAGGATCATGGGAAGTAAGAGAACCCTGGTAGCACCAGGACAACTGGAACATGACCTTCCATCTCCTCACTGTGGCATCAGCAAGTATCCTACAGCCAGAGCTTTTGTTTACTCAATAATCTGGTAATAATAAGCACAAATAAATTGCTATAGACAGTCGGTGACTTTGGATAGTCCAAGTGAGCATGGGCTGCTGCTGCTGTTTGCTTTTGAATAATCTGTGATGAAAAGGCCATCCTTAACCAGTGCCTAGCAGATGTGACATACAGGGGCCCGGCTGTACACAGTGGATGCTGCAGGTACCCCAGAACTGTCACTCTTAGTTTCTTCACTCCTTACTACACTTTCCTCTCAGAAATTAACAACAGGAAATCATATCTCAAATGATACCCCAGGAGAAGAGTCCACACTTCTTCCAGTGACAAGCAGGGGAATCTTATTCACATCGTTTATATTGAATTTTAACCAATGTCCTATTCAATATCTGCCGAAGGGGACAGATCGCTGCTTCCTGGATTCTAGAAATGCTGAGTGGGTGGGGATGTGTGGACAGATGACAAGAGAGAAAAGCAACCAGCTTGTGTTAGATCTTGCCGGGGTTTGTTCCAACCATCAGGGTGAACCTGGGCACAGCTTTGGGGACTTTGCTTCTGGATCTTTCTGGTTTCTTTCACCTCTACCATGCTGTGATTCTTACCAGCATCTGTAAATTCCTTCCTAGCTAATTCTAGTGAGTTGTCTGGTCTGATGTCTGGCAGACCACAAGGATGCCATGCAATTTTGTTCCATCCCTCTCCCACTCCATTCATTCCTCTTAATATTTTCTGTGATAGCAACTTACAGTGACATTGTGATTACTCACATATTGTGACTTAATTGTGAGCTCTTTACCAAGAAAGATACTGTGCATGGTTTATTCACAGACCAGAATGGACAAAGAAAATTGAGACTAGTGCAAATTGTACTTTCCTCCTGCTTCCTCACTGGGTGACAGTGTCTCTCTCCGGGATAGATGGAGTTGTCTGTGTTGTTAAAATCTTGTTCCTAACTGCACTGTGGCTGATGCTGGGTCTCTGCTCAAAGTGGTTTTCCATATTTTTCTGGGAGAATGTAAACACACAAACAGGTAAAGCAGTTTGATTTCAGAATGGATCTGAACCTGGTGCCATCTCATACAGTCGAGGGCTTCATGACACTTCACGCTCCC
The DNA here is from genome assembly GCF_949786415.1 of Peromyscus eremicus. Lineage (NCBI taxonomy): Eukaryota > Metazoa > Chordata > Mammalia > Rodentia > Cricetidae > Peromyscus > Peromyscus eremicus. The sequence goes on along the minus strand of NC_081419.1, from coordinate 30,415,227 downwards.
CGCACTGAACTTTTCAACCATCAAAGTCAGTCACCTTTCTCAGCATTATGCTGATTACAGGCGTGTGTGCATGTGTGTATGTGTGTTGAAGATAAAGTAGGAATGGAGTTTCCTTTTAATGAGCCCAATCATTTTCAGCAATTTGAGATACCAAAATATTTATCTAGTCAGGTTTTGCTGACTGGTCTAAATTGTATTGCTCAACTTTTGCACCCCAAAGATGACTATTCCCAGAAGAAGAAACACAATACTTGGCTGAATAACATCTCTAGTACAAGGCATAGCATGAGCTGTCCCTTCACAAGGCATGCAAGAACAATGAAGGTGTACTTGCAAGAAGAATTGGGAGGGGAATGTTTAGAATTCCCAGAAAAGATTTAGAAAATACTAATCCCTTACCCAAAGCCCAAAGCCCCTCTTAAAAGTCTGAGGTGTGCAGAATCACAAAAGCACTCTAAGTGACTCTACGGAGAGAGCTTGAAGTATAATTCCTCAGTAGCAAGCCAGTTGCTTCTAAAATACAAACATCCATGTCTCCTTCATTAGGGAACCCCCATCTCCCACACTAGAGAACAGCAGGAGAGATTGAGTATAAGCTTCTAAAATACAAACATTCATGTCTCCCTCATTAGGGAACCCAGTCTCCCACACTAGAGAACAGCAGAGGAGATTGAGGATATGGTGGGGAAATTGTCCTCCTTAGAGCTAGAAGTCTATGTTGCTCTTATGTTGCACACCTAGACGTGTGCAGACCCATTGAAGGGGCACTAGCCCACTCAAGCATATGGCTCTGGCACGCCTTGCCCTTCTGCCTCATTCCTTCTGCCTTGCTAGAAACCCTTCGATTATATTCCTAAAGCTAGCCACCAGGTCTATTCCCATATTTGGCTACTTCCTCCTGAGGCTGACTACCAAGGGCCAACAATCAGAGGCCCCCTTTGACTCACCTACCTAACATGTTCAATTAAAATTAAACACCTCATCGTAACATGGGGCTTCCCCCTTTACCAACTGCCATTTGCCTATACGCCACATCTGTCTCCCCTCTATCCAGAGGCAGTCCGTTATCCCTCTGGGACAAATATCTCTTTCCCTTTTCCTTTTTCCCCTGCCCCCTTCCCTTTCTCCCTCTTCTACTGTCTCATTTACTATAGCATCTTAGTCCATTCTAACACAGACCTGCCCTTTTCTTCCTCTTAAAAATTACACCTTAAAAGGTCATTTGCTGCTGTTTTCTGCCTGGTCAGAAAGCAGCCCCTTTAACCATTCTTCCCGATTAATAAAGGATCTCTGTGTGGAAACAGGTGTCTGGGTGTGGTTTGTGCCTAATCTGGGTCTGAGAGGAAGCCCCCACTGTTTGGGGGTCTCCTTCACCCGTGGCTATGTGATGGCTTTTCTGACCATATAGACCCTCTCTCCTTTGGTCTTGTTTTTGTCCATCTTTAGTAATGTGCTTTCTCCTGATCAGGTTTTAGTCATCATAGTGTGCTGTGGGATGTTCTGTATGGCAAATGTGTTGCTAATTAGTCAATAAATAAAACACTGATTGGCCATTGGCTAGGCAGGAAGTGTAGGCGGGACAAGGAAGAGAATAAAACTGGGAAGTGGAAGGCTGAGTCAGAGAGACACTGCCAGCCGCCACGATGACAAACAGTATGTGAAGATGCCGGTAAGCCACGAGCCATGTGGCAATGTATAGATTAATGGAAATGGATTAATTTAAGCTGTAAGAACAGTTAGCAAGAAGCCTGCCATGGCCATACAGTTTGTAACCAATATAAGTCTCTGTGTTTACTTGGTCGGGTCTGAGGCTGTGGGTCTGGCAGGTGATAGAGATTTGTCCTGACTGTGGGCCAGGCAGAAAAACTCGAGCTATAACAGTGTAAGAGCAAAGCAGAATCGTATAAAGCTGTACAGTTTGCTTCCGTGACATACCTTTAGCTAAGCGAATATCAACTGGGAGTGTTTGTGCTCTCATCAATATTTGACAATGTCTCCAAATATTTTCCTTGTAACGACATGTTGGGATAAAATGTGGCGCAGTGGGGTTCTCTGGGAGTCTAGTGCACAGAGGCCAGGGATGCTGCTCAACATCCCAAAGTGCACAAGGCAGCCCCATGACTGGAGATCATTCTAAGATGCCAGTAGAAGTGATGCTGAGGACCCCTGCAAAGCTTAGGGACAAACAGTTTGTGTGGTCAAAACGGCCAGAAATGAAAGTGGGAAATTGTAGCCTATAATCTGAGAGGCCAGATACATATTTGAAAATCAAGACTTTATTACTAGAAATTGTGGAGTGGACATATATGAGGTCAGCTTATTGTACCATAGTGTTCTATACATTCTAACCTTCAACTCTAGTCAAAGAGCTTGTGAAAGGTGAAGTTCATCCACTCATTCCAGATCTGTTGTTTCATAACCTTGATGAAAATCTTAGACCCAGCACCAGCTGCCCAGTTTTATTTTGCTTTTTAAAACAAAGCATCCAGTTGTATAAACATAAACACAATTCTTTTTGTCCATGTTGGGGTTGAACCCAGGGTCTTAGAATGCTAAGCCAGCACTCATCTACCACTGAGCTATTCCCCAGCTCTTGGTATTTTGAAACAGGGTATGAATATATAGCACAGGCTGGCCTTGAACTTGTTCTGCTTCAGACTTCTCTGAGTGTCTGAATTAGTATGCACCCCCATACCTACCTAGAAACAGAATTTTCATGAGATTTTTGTGTGTGTGGTTCCGAGGGAGTTGTGATTACATTTTAATGACTTAATTTCTAACAGATGTTTAGGGAGAAACTGCTAGACATTGTCTACTCCATAGTGGGCTATGAGAGTCTTCAGATTAGAATGTGAATTCTTCATTCCCCAACTCCTATCCTTCACCCAGACCTTTTCCAGTGCTTAATGTCCTGTAGATGAAGACAACATAACACAATACGATAGTCTAGGAGCTGCCAATACAACTTTATTTAATGAGTGAGAAAAGAATATTCCAGAAACTTAGTGTCTAGGCCAAGAACTTTTTCAGAAGTGACTATGCCCCTGAACAAGCTCTTTACCATCTCTCAGCTGCTCATTATATCTAAATGCAGGGATCAAAAGAGGAGCCATCATAAATCATCAAATTATTTGTGTCATGAAACTGACTCTAAGAGTTCTGTGTAGAAATACAGAATGAAGAGGAGTGTAGCTGGACCCAGACACTTCTCATTTCGAGCTCACATGTGAACTACACTTTTTGAGTTATTCTTAAATTTTGTCTAGTTATCAGTGAGCACGGTGGACATGCAAACATCCTGAGATGCCAAGCCTCCTTGAAGACAGACTCTTTCCTGACAATGTTAAAAATGGAACACCCCCAGCCTTTTTCAGTTCTGTTTTAGACAGATCCAATTTTAATTCTAAGAGAGTAACAGTTCATAGATAATGAATGAAGTTGTCTGAACTCTGGAAGAGAAATCAATGCAGTTCTGTCTGTGAAGCAATTCTTCTTAATGCCATGTCTTTTATAATGACATTATATATAATTCACAAAGTTTTCCTATTTTTTAATATCAAGACAAAACTGTAATATCTACCCTGGGTTTATTATCAGGTTTGAAAAATAAAAGATAACTCAAGAGAGCACATAGAAGCCTACTGTGGAAGCTTTCATGGTGAGGGCTTTGTCTTTCATCATTCCTCCATCTGATCAGCATTTGTGCTCAGCAGCCTTCCACAGGGCCTTCTTACAAAATACTTCTCACCAGAAATCTATAGAGATCGTTTTTTCCTGATGTGGAGTTCAGGGTCTTGGTATCTTGTTGACGGTAAACAAAGCCACACTGGGGTAACAACAACACTCTACACCTGTGTGTCTCTCTTCAGAACTACAGTTTCCTTTGAAGCTGTAACATGGGTAACCTTGCAACGGAGGCTGCCACTAAAATGTGACAGTGTGCAGGAGATGGAGTGTCCCCTTTGACCTGTACCTGTCCCCACTTCCTACGCTTTCTGAAAGAAAAACAAAATAAAACTCCACGGGGTCAACACTTAATTTTCTTTATAACTAGAAACACTTAAAACACTTAACTATCTAAAAGCACTTAATATAAAACTCTGTCAGTAAATATTGGGCATAATTTGGATGTAAACTAGAATGAGGCTGAACTCACTGTATCACTGTCACAGCAATGTGTAATATTTTTAAAAGTTTATGTTTTACTTTCCAGAATACTAATGTGCTTGTTTTTTTTTAAAATTTATTCTTTGAGAATTTCATGCAATATGTTTTGATCATATTCACCACATCTCCCCTAACTCCTCTCAGACACACTCTCTTACTCCTTACCCCCCAGTGTCATGTTCTCTCTTTTATAAAATAACTCAACAACCTCAATGTGCACTGCCCATGTACTTCTAGGTATGTGGACCATCCATGGAGTATGGTCAACTCACCATGGGTTACACCCCTTAAGAAAACTGACTTTCCCCGTCCCCAGAAGTCATGACCTGTTCATAGATACTCAGTTGTGTGAGGGCTCATGAACCTTTTCCTGTCTATGCTGGAATAACGTTGACTGGCTTCATCTTGTGTGGGTCTCGTACAGGCAACAGCAGCTGCTGAGTTCATGAGTGTGACATCCTGTCATGCCCTGAAGACATGGTTTCATTCCAGTCCTCCCCAACCTCTGGCTCTTACAATCTTTTTATACCTCCTCTAACTCCAAAGTCTCTGAGTTTGGGGGATATATATGTAAAATTTATGGCTAATATATATCCATTCCACTCATAGCTGAGCACTCCACTGACACTCTCTGTACTCTGACAGGTTGTGAGTTTCTGTGTTAACCACCATCCACTGTACAAAGAAACTTCTCTAGTGACGATCTACTTGATTTATTATCTCCTAATATTCAAATTCTAAAACTAGTTAACAAAGACTACAGTACACAGAAATCACTTAATAGGTATATAAAAATTGACTTCAGTTCAAATTAGAGAATTTGTGAAAGTTGGTAATTTTTTATAGTCTTAGCAGTATATCCAAATATTTTGAAAAGTGAGTTCTTCAAAGTTGCCATAGCAGCAGGTATTTGGGGCTAGAAATAACTTTGAGATTACATGTTACGTTGGTTTCAAAAAATGTGTTATTCTAGAAAATGTCACAGATTTTCGTTTCAACATTACTTGGTAGCATTCATGACAGGTAAGAAAAGTCTAAGAAAGCACTGGAGAAAGGTGGCTGATACCAAAACTTCCCCATTTAACTTTGCTTTCCTAGCCAATTTATAAAGAATGAAATGCATTACCTGGGGCAGATTTCTTTCATTCAGAGGAACTGTACTTCCGCGAGGATGTTATTCAGCACACATCAATAAACAGGTGTAAACATCTGCCAGAGATGCAGATTCTGCCTCACATAATAGGTCCAATTTTGCAGGCTAGTTTTGTAAACAGAGGATGATTACTCCTTCAACAGAGATCAGATGAAATGAAATAGCAGAAATGTTAGCTGTTACCTCTACGGTGACATGCAGGGAGTCCCCTTCAGAGTTGATTAACTTTACATAGGAATCTAAAATAATTATGACTACATATGCTGGAGAGTGAAATGCTCCCATCAGGCAGTGATTATCACCAGTATCAAGAAGAGAATTTCAGCGAGGCAATCAGAATTCACCAATTATGCAGAGTATCTGCAAGAAATGATGTTAGTGCAAAAATGAGAAACTAGGGAAGATTTTTAAAGGAAGCAGATGGGCTCATTTGGGCTCCTGACAGTCAACTTACATGAACTGTATGCAGACATTCAAACAGACTTTGACCCATGGAGACAGCAGACTTGTAAAGTCACATCCTTTGTCTCTCTTTCTGCATACTGACGAGTGCGCATATATACTCCTCAGTCCCAGGTACAGAAAAGAAAGCGGAGCAATTCCTGTTCAAGCTGACTTTATTCCTTCTGTGATTTGGCTGCCCCAAGCATTAGTTTATAATTTGCATATCAATTAGGTGTAAGACAAATACTTGGCTTCCCTGCTTTGGAGCTGTATTCCTAGAGTCTGTGGCAGTTTTATTTGACAGTTTCATTGGTTGTGGGATCAACTAACAAATATGACTCTGGACTCTCATGAGTATTTCCTGTAAAGTGGGGTGGACCCTTTATCAGAGTGGGGTGGGGAGGACCCTCCCTCAGGGTGGGGGCTCCTTGCAGCAGCATTCCCAAGAGCAAGACATCTATGGAAAAAAATAGTGCTGCTTTTGCTTATCCACCTCCACCCCTTGCTAGTAAATGTATCTACTCGGATGCAGCCATTGCTGTTGCAACTCTTCAGCTGGACCCAACTTCTCAAGCCTTCCAGTGCGGACTAAGAGTTCTAAAGAAATCCTCTGGGTTTTAGTTCTATATTGGAGTTCGTGAGGCAACTAGCCTCCTGGACTGAGCAGCTAACAGATTCTCAGCCTCTCTGGCATGCAGATAGCCATTGTTAGACTACTCAGCCCATACCATGTAAGCCAATCTGATAGGTTTCCTTGGTAATTTATATTCATTCTATCTCTTCCATTCCTGTAAGGTCCCTAAATCAGGGTTCATCTTCAGGATGTACTCAAAAGGTCACCCATTCTGAAAATGTACAGATTTCTGCCTGCTCACAAATGGATTTGAGTTAAGAGAAGTTCCTCCAAAAAGGAGCTTTCGTTCGTACATATTTCATGTTTCCACATCGCAAAGGGGGAAATGCTTAAAGTAGACAGAATTAAACATTTTGTCTACATAATACAATTGTCAAGTCTCAACACAGGTGTTTCTATAATCTGCTGCTGATAGATAAAGCACACCCCAATTTAGGGACTCTGGGTGATGGTAGTATGTTTCTTATGGTTGCACAAGTTGGCTTGAAGGTTTTCTGCTGTTCTTGCCATTCTTTTCGTACTTGTCAATATCACCTAGTCCAGAAGGCACAAGATGGCTTCACTGGACTGTTGTATTGGGGCAGTTAGGTTCTCTTCTAAGTGGTCTCTCTTTGTCAAGACAACTGGACCAGCATCCTCTCGTGGGCATCTTCTGCAGTGTTCCAAAACAGCAACATCAAAAGTTTCATGCATCTTAAACCTGAACCCAGAACCACTGCTGTAGCTCCAAACTCATTCTGTTGGGCCAACTGGCTGCATAGACTGGTTAGGTACAGTGGTTCTGTGGTTTTAATTTTGATGGTTTTGGTTGTCTATAGGCAACCATGTTCTGAAAACAGTAAGTATGAAATTACAGAATAAGCAATGAGTTTTAACTTGTTCTCTGTTCTAAGAACATGAAGAAATATGACATTACCCTGCTCTATCCTGCCAAGGATGTGAATCTTTTCTTCACAGAGGATCCATGCAGCATGCCCTATGCACTCCTTACTCTCCTGAGTAGCTAGCTGTCTTGGCTTTCAGACAGCGTTGTGTTCAAGTGACCCCGAATTGCCAGAGGAATGATACTGGCAACGTAGGTGCTGTGTATAAGTGAAACAGTGAACATTCTTAACCTAATAAGAAAGAAATAAAACTGCCTGCTGCGATTGTATGGTTCATGGTAAGAACAGAAACCTTCCATCTGTGACATTATCAAGAAGGAAAAAGGAAATCCAGGCTAGTTTTCCTGCCGTTGGCTCACACTGCAACATTGATGGGCAAGGTAGTAAGTAAGCACTCTGGGGCTATGGAAAGGGCATTATATCTGTGGTGAAGACGTTTCCATGGAAGGCAATGTGCAGCCCCTTTTGGCATTGAATTCAGCAACAGATCTCCCAGAACAAGTATCTCCAAGACATTTACTTTCTACCAGGAGCTAAGCTTTCCGTATCGCATTGCCAAGGAAAGACTGCCTTTGAACTGGAGTCCCACACTTCAGCAAGTTGCTTACTTTCTTTGAGCCCTAGTTTTGCCATCTGTAATGTAGAGGATAAAAGTAAAATCAGCCTGCAAAGTTTTTGAAAGGTTTAATGAGATGAAGTTTACCACAGGTACATATGCATTTAAAGAAGCATTGTTTGCCTAGGGCTCAGTCTACAGGCACCCGCTTGCTAAAATGGACTTTGCTTCTGAAGGAGCATCCACAAAACACAGCGAGCATGAAGGAACTACCAGAGCTTCTTGGGCAATGTTCTTCCTCATCAGTCCCCGGTTTTAACAAGCCACGGCAGCATTCCAAGCAAGCCCAGCCCCTCACTGTTCGCAGCAAACTGACTTATTCTGTACCTTCCGCAAACACTTGACCAACGAGCAGCCTATAGGAGAGCGCCCTGATCCTGCCTGTTAGACTTCATCATCAGTGAAAGCTTGGAATTCATCCAGGGAAATTACTAGGTACTCTCTAAAAAATTAACTTGATTTGTAACCTAATAAATTTCACAAAGCAATAAAAACCTCGAGGAAGCCTCCTTTTCTGCCCCTAAGAAGAATCCGCAGAGTTTGATGTGTTTCCAATTGAAAGCTGTTAAGTTGAGCAAAAGCGGGTGCTCGCAGTTTATGAGGGTGCCATTTGGTAACCTGAAGGTGGCAGATGTGAAGGCCAAAAGTGGAGGATGGTGGTGGGGCCAGCACGGGGGACCTCCAGCTGCTTTCCTGATGGGCTCTTCATCAAAGTCTCTCTTCTAAGGAACGTGACTCTGTGCAAGTGGCTATAGGTCTTTGAATAAATATTTCATTAGTCATGATGGTTCTGAAAACCTAAAGCTGTGAAGGACACATTGGAATCTCTGTGATTTATGACAATGCTCTGAAGGAAACTTGATCATTTCAGCCCTGCCATATGTAGCCTGGTGGAATGTGCAAATGAATTGAACTAGCAAGCCCCACAGATTTTGTTTCTTGATTAAAAAAAAAAAAAGTCTTAAGTCAGATCAGCTAACAGGCGATTTGAAACGGGGATTTAGCAGGGCAGCTGTTTCAGATGAAGCCCCTTCCAGATTCCCTCGCCCTTCCCCCGTTCCATATTTTTCTTGTAAGGCTTCAGGGTAGTTTATCTTCCAAATGTTTCTTGATGCTGCACATCAGTGATTAAAAACTCAACATCCTGGCATCATCTGTGTGTGTCTGTGTTACCTCTCCATCTCTTGCTCCTGCAGAATAGATAGTGTTTCTTAGACATCCTGGGATACCCATACAATCTTATGCCCATACATGATAATTTTTGTATGAAACACATAAGAACATTTAGCTCAGAAGATCTATATAATGCACAAGTATAAATTTTAGTATATTATTAGATTATTCTCTGTGTATCTAGAGAGAAATTCAGAGAAGTCTGATGCCTCTCTAAACTGCACACAAGCCATGAGATGGCCAAATCAGTTCAAATACAAGTCTCTACATTTGCAGCTTAATGTTAGCATAGTAAGTACACAATAAATATTTATTGAAGGAATGGATGGACCGTTGAGGCCATTGTCTGCCTCACTGGGCATTGCAGATGAATGAACAGAGCACTTAGAGATTTCAGAATCTACAATTCACTTGGGCACGTCTTTTCCAGAAGCCACGATTCTATGACCCCTGAGGAAAACAAACTGGCCAAAAAGGAAGAGAGTAATTCATAGGCAAAGACCAAGTGATCCAGCCAGTCCGTCCACACTTTCCCACAGGGATGGGAGCTGCAATGGGGTCAGCCTCCTTGAGTTCAATGTTCTCTTTATGGCACGGATCCACAGTCCCTTATCCAAAACCCTTGGGCAAAAATCCAAACTATCTTAGAGTTTTTGAAGGAAATACGGTGTCTGTTCTGAGCATTGTGCATGTGTAGGCCCAAGGCAGCAACCATAGAACAGAGATTACTGCAGCCAAATGAACATTCTTTCTTCCTTGGCAGACTCGGTCTGTGGGTAACCTCTCGTCAGACTACTGCGGGCCCTATGACCCAATGAGCTTTGGAGGCAAACTTACAAAAAACTTTGCAAGTTTGGAATTTTCAGTTTTAGAATTGTAGGTAGCAGATTATGAACTTGAATCCCAGTGAGAGGCCAATCATGTGTAAACATACAGGGGATGTTCAGAGTGACTTTCAACCTTTTGAAAAGCAAACAGACTCAGACCACTTTGTCTGCCTTGTGGAAACAGAAATGAGATTCGGTCCCTCTTTTCTAGAACACAGAAAGCATCTCTCAGGGAATGTGTTTCTCCACTAAGTCTCAATGACAAATCTTACTTTTGTAGAAAAAAGGCACCATTCTAGGGCTTATAAGCCCATTTGACTGGACTCTGTGAGTAACAAACATTTCCTGGGAAATCTGCTTTTCATTTTGATGGCAGGACACATATCAACTTCATATAACCTTCTCTTTACCTTGTTCCTAAGTAAACAAGAGTCTAACATGTACTTGGTTGTTGTTGTTGTTATTGTTATTGTTTGTCCCAGCACTGTTACAGTTCCCTAAAATCAAGTACAGTGCAAAAAAGCAAAAAACAGATCAGTGTAAAATCAGGACAAATGCCAGAGGTCTTGGGGCACCTCTGAGCTCAGGCTTGCAGAATTGGGGGTAGGGGTGGTGGGGGTGGGTGGGTGACAGGGATGATTTGAAGTAACTACTCCTCATATTCTTCCCCTCTTGAAATCTCTGTGTCATCTTCAAAGGTTTTCTGAAATTGTATTTTCTAAACCAGAAGCGCCTGTCCTGCTGGCTTGATCTTAGATGTGAATAGCAACTATTTTGGAAGGAATGCTATTCAAGAGCCTCTTGAGAAAATGCAGAGAAAACTGGACACCCTACCAATATGGGAGTGCTACACCATTTTTGCTCAGCCAAAAAAGCTAGAAAATGAATAATCCCTTGATATGATCTCCACCAGTCAAGATGTCTCTACCTAAACCACACACACAACGATGTTCAGCTTTGGGTAAAAGAAGGCACTGGACACCCACGGTTTCTCCAAGGATTGAGGCTGTGACTGCAAAGTGTGCGGAGTAACGATAGTCATAAGAAAACAGCAGCAGAGGAAGGACAAACCACTATGGAGTGAGTCCAGGCAGATGGGAGAAGTTATGCAGGGAAGGAAGAGAGAGTAGCCGGTCACACACACATCTTTGGTTTAGATTCCTGACTGATTTTCAGCTTCTAGCCTTTCAGTAAGCAGCAGTCAAAGGGGTAGTTGGTCCTCCCATTTTAGCCTCCAGAATGCTGGGATGGCATCTAAGCATGTGCCCTGTGCCCGTCATCGAGGTTTCTATGAAATCCCACATCTTCAAGTGAATTTTCCCTAATTCATGGACTACACGAAATCTGCTGTTCTTTAAAATGACTCGCCTACTTTTCATTATATGGTTTTTGATGTGACTGTGAAATTCCTAGAAGGCCCCCAGTTCTTTTAGGCCTGGAACTCACAGCCTACTGGCTCCCTCTATAACTCCTTCACTTTCTGAATACCCACTAGAGCTCCTGGAACACAAGTATTCAATGACTCTTTCTATAAATGAGGCCAATGTGGCTTTTGTCATTTCCCTCTTTCCGTACTGAAGAGCCGTGCACGTGTTGAGTGAGTCTCTTGCTGTCTGCCTCCTGAATCTGTCCTGTTTTCCTCCGAAGTGGAAAGAGCAGCCAACCTCTCCAGCTGTTGCAGTAAGATGCAAAGACAGGTAGTTATGATGTCTGGACTTATCCAACCAATCCAACATCTGCCAATTTGTTTCAGTGTCTGTCACAAGTCTTTGTAAAGGGTTTTTGTTTTGTTTTGTTTTTAAAGGAGTAGTTCCCTCATTCCCGGTATCATTAAAGGTAAGATAAAGAAAACGAAGGTTGCCTGTGTACGATCCTGCGTAATGTAGCTGTGTAGTATCTTTAGTGTCAGGTTCCCACACCACCTCTAGTCTGAGCTAAGTTGTACAGAGAGAAAGAGCATCTAGTTTTCCAAAGAAACCTCAAAATTAGCAAGAGCCTTTTAATAACTAATAGAAAGTCCTGGAATTTCTCCTGTGAAGTGGGAAGCAGCTCCATGAGAATAATGATATGGTGAAGCCAACTGTGCCATGCGTTACCACTGTCTTCCTCCTAACTCACTGCTCAGGCCAAGGCAGCCCCAACTGACAGAAAGCAAAGCCACCAAAGCACAGTGGTGGGCATCAGACGGGAAGTCAGCATCATGCCCTTTCACAGTCGACAAAAATCGTCAAGTAAGAGAATCTGTTAATGGAAAGGGAGAGGAAGGAGGGAGGTGGAAACAATCATTCTTTGTTGTTTAGATACCCGGTATATTTATCTTAGAGTAAGGGGTGGCTGGGAGACAAGGCATTTCTGATTGGACATTTTCCTCACTATCTACTCAACCAACTATAATTCAATGTTCTCTCTCTCTCTCTCTCTCTCTCTCTCTCTCTCTCTCTCTCTCTCTCTCTCTCTCATCTCCCTCCCCCTCTCATTCCTCTCTCTCCCTCTCTCTCCCTCTCCCTCTCTCTCTCTCTCTCTCTCTCTCTCTCTCTCTCTCTCTCTCTCTCTCTCTCTCTCTCTCTCTCTGTGTGTGTGTGTGTGTATGTGCGTGTGTGTGTTGGGGGGATGCATGCATGAAAGCTTGCTTTCAGCAGAGTAGAATGGTACTTCAAACAAATAATCTCGCAGCTGCCAACAGCTGTTCCTGGTTTCTTTTAATAATCCGTGACAAAAATATTGAGTGTACAGTAATGCAAACAGCCAAACAATGAAATGAAAACAGGCAGAGGTAATCACTTTCTTTAACTCAGTCCACTTTATTTGAATACGCAGCATGGGTTGAGATGTTGAACTAGCTGGTGGTGCCAATGTTTTGTGTCATGGGTTTTTGTTTTTAATCCACTCTTGGACTCAAGAACTGGAGGTCAATTGAGTTGTAAAGGAAATCTTTCTGCCTTATTAATTCATTCTTATTTCTTTTTTCCCTTATGTCTTTCTCTGATTCTTTCATTACTAACTTAGGTACAACTTAGGACCCCATCAGATAAACACTCCATAGAAAATGTGAACTGTAAATTATCTTAATGGGGGCAGCAGACTTTGTCCTAGGTTGGGGACTGTCCTGGATGATGAGAAAGGGATATCAGCTGCCCTCCCCATACTGCTTGCCACTTCTTGCACAGCTCTTGCCTCATGGCCTTTGCACATGCTGTTATTCATCTAGAGGGCAAGACTATGGGGGTAGGAGTTAGCACAGGGAGGGAAAAGCTGGCCATAGTACACATGCTTTGAAATCGAGAGAACTGCCTCCTTAAGAGACGCACATTTCATTCTTCATGTGTTCATTTCCTGGGCTGTAGCAACAAATTGCCAGAATTTCAGCAGAGTACATTACAAATATGCTTTCTCACAGTTCTGGAGGTCAGGGTTCTGAATTCGTGCTGCCAGCCTGGTCATGGCTTCCCTTGGAGGCTGTGGAGAGAAGACAATCCTGCCCTCTTCCAGCTGCTGATTGTTGTGCCAACATCTCTCCAGTCTCTGCCTCTGGGGTGGCAATGACTTCTTCTCCTGGTCCTCTTCTTGTATGAGGACACTGCCAGGGGATTGAGGACCATCCCTATAACTGGGGCAACATTTTCATCTCAAAATTGTTAGCTTGTTTAAGATGCCAAGATGCTTGTTGCAAACAGTATTAGTGGCTATTATTTCTGTTTTCCACAAATTTATTTGTAAATTATTGACTTAAGTAAATTATGTTTATTTTATAAGTATCCTTTCTGGTTATTCCCCTACTGTATTTTGGAAAGGTTATACACACACACATACACACACACACACACACACCCCCATACACATACACATATACACATATGTATATGCACATATATATTACACATACATAATTTTAAAGATTGACTTTGGTTTTCATTCATGTGTATGTGTGTGTATCTGTGTGTGTGTGTGTGTGTGTGCCACATGAATGGAGGCTATAGGAGGGTGCTAGAGTCCCTGGAGCTAGAGTTACAGGTGCTATGAGCCTTCTGGGTGCTGGGAACTAAGCCCAGAGTCTCTGCAAGCACAGAAGGACCCTTGCCTGTAGATCCGTATCTGCAGCTCCTGCTAACCTACTTTTTATGTTCTTTATTTGCTTCAGAATTAGCCAAACAAAGGAATGGAATGTTGTAGACTTCTCAAAGAAATAGCTAGTGAGTGAGTTTAGCTAGTAATTTAGCCAGTTTTTATTTCTACTTTATTAGATTTGCTTCAGATTCTTCCAATGTTTTCATTTAGATGTTTAGTCCATCTGTTTGTATTATTTCTTGTTCATTAATATTTTAGTGTTGTATTAATTTCCTTCAAGAGTCTCCTTAACTAATTTCATATTTTGAAATATATTTGTCTTTTTAAGACAGTTTCTTCTGGCTCTGAGGTACCATGAAAGTTTTGTTTCCTAATTTGTATATACATACTTACCTGAGAGTATTACCTCTATCATTATTATGTCATGAATTCATCATATTTTCTCTCTGGTTGAGTTTAATAACTGTTCCATGGATCCGTGAAAACTTTTTTCCCCCTTAGTTCAAAATCAAACAAAACTAGATTTTGCACTGTTAATTATGTTATTTAGGTCTCTTCTGTCCTTAATTGTTTTTTATACTGGGCCAAGTTTAAAATGATAGCATATAGCTATATTTGACATCTCTTTTTTGTTTCCTGTGTAGGCTTTGTAGCCATTAGTGCTGGACTGATTGCTGTATGACAATCGTAACTGATACCCGTGATTGCAAAGTTCATCCTTTCTTCATCTAAGTTGCTGACAATTCTGTCACTGCATTCTTCCCTCAACTCATTCTTTCTAGAGGTGGGACTATGACCCCCACTTTTCTTCTGTTTATTTCTTCCATTGTTCGAGAATTTCATACATTCATAGAACGTGTTTTGTTCTAACCCAATCCTCAGCCCTTTCCTTTCCTTACCCGCCCCCCAAACTTCATGTGCTCTCTAACTTTAAACCCACCGTATAAACCTAATACTTGCAGCCTATATGAGCAAGGGTGTAGGGCCATCCGCTGGTACCTGTGGAGGCTCTCAGGTGTGTGGTGATATTTTATTTGTGCTTTAATAAAGTTTGCCTGGAGATCAGGGGGAAAGGCAAGCCATTTTAAGTAAACAAGGAGTCAGGCAGCACACACCCTTAATCCGGTCACTTATCAGGCAGGATCTCTGTGTTCAAGGCCATACTAGGGAACAGAGCCAAGTGTGGTGATACACGCCTTTAATCCCAGTACCAACCATAGAGACCTGAAGTTCTGTACAGACAGACAGCAACAAGGAAGTGAGGTAGCTGGGCTAAGACAGCCAATGAGAGGGCAGAACAGTAAGGCAATGAAGGTGTGGGTAAGGCAGGAAGTAGCTCACATTTGAAAGCTGCAGAGTTGGTGAAGTAAGGTTGGCTGGTGGCTTTTCCTGTTTCCCTGATCTCTCTAAGGTTTTCACCCCTATATTGGGCTCCATATTTTTATTTAATACGACCATTTAGAAATTTGTCTACACAGGGGTTTCATCCCTGAAGAAAACTGACTCTCTGTTCCCCCAGCAGCCATCAAATGCAGAAGCTCTTCAGCTGGGGTGGGCTCCCTGAGTCCCTCCTCCATCCACAATGGGCTTTCAACTGTCTTGATCTTGTACAGATGACTTGTATGACTCTTGATTTTCTATATGTTGCTTGTACTCTTCTCATATCTGTTTTCCATATTTTGAGTTTCAACTGTTCGGAATTGTTTTGTGTCAAAGTACTTGTTATGTAACAAACCCATACAATTAGGTTTGTCTTTATAATTCTAAAACCTATCTTTTCCTTTTTAACAGACCAATGTCACCTACTCATCAGTATGCACATGTCTGCTCTTGGGTGAACACAACATCTGAGAACATCATCTCTGCCTTTGTTCTTACTTGCACGACTTCATAAAACCTGCATTTTATTTCTCTGTGTGCTTCTTGCTTCTTATAAGTGAAAACATTTTCATGTCTGTTCTGTAGAAGTGTCACTAAGGCTGCCCTTATTTCTCTTTATTTTGAAAGACTGAATTCTTTATCAGCAACAACACACCGAGTCTTGTTCTGTTTCCTACCTCTTTTCCTGGCCCCATTGAAGTTTGTGTGTTCGTCTTAATATTTGTCTCTTTGCCTTCATCTTCTGTGGCTTGGCTTCACTACTTCAATAACAATCTGCACCTAACCCTCACAGGCGGAGCTCTGCTTCCATAGCCTAGCCTTCACTGTGAAGCTCCTTCACCCCCTTTTAAGCTGAGCGGGCTTCCTTGATTTTGAGGAATCCCTGAGGCAGAAGAGCCAACACCCACCAGCACAGCCTGAAGAAGTAGGTCCAGGGATGTAGTATGAGAGGCAAAAAAGCACGTGCTCCTGCAGGAGTGTTCGTGGTTCGGCTTCACTGGCCGTTCTATCTTGCCAGAGCCTCAGGGTGAGTCACCTCTGTGGCATCAGTCAGCGTGGGAAAAAGCTGTGGCAATGGCTGGATGGTTCACGTAGTTGTGGCTGATACATTGTGTATCCTAATAAACTTATCTGGGGTCAGAGGAGAGAACAGTCACTAGACAGACATAGAGGCCAGAAAATGGTGGCACACACGCCTTTAATCCTATCACTTAGGGAGGCAAAGATCCATCCGGATCTCTGTGAGTTCAAAGCCACACTGAAAACAGCCAGGCATGGTGACTCACGTCTTTAATCCCAGGAAGTGATGGCAGAAAGCAGAAAGGCATTTAAGGCGTGAGGACCAGGAACTAGAGCTGGTTAAGCTTTCAGGCTTTTGAGAAGCAGTTCAGCTGAGATCCATTTGGATAAAGGAGGCTTCCAGTCTGAGGAAACAGGATCAGCTGAGGAATTGCGAGGTGAGGAAGCTGTGGCTTGTTCTGCTTCTCTGATCTTCCAGCGTTGACCCCAGTACCTGGCTCCAGGTTTGTTTTTATTAATAAGACCTTTTAAGATTCATGCTACACGTAGTAGCCCCTCTTCTGAGCTCTCTGGGCAGCAGCCATGTTGCTGCTCTTTTGTTTCCCATGAGAACAAGCAAGGCCACGTGACACATGCAGATGCACACTAGTCAGCAGCGGGCCAGGCTTCCCAGGGACAGAGCCCCAAACTGGATCAAACCAACAAAAGTAAGTATTTTTGTTTGTCAATGTAGTCAAAAATAAATGTCATGATCTGAAAATGACCGCAAATCATTGCATAGATCTATAAAATTGTTTGTGAGGATTTAAAAACATCCACAGAACCCCAATCTTGCCTTCATCCAAGCTGACAGTGTGACTGATCACAGGAAGGTTGAAATAACTTCTTCAGTTACTCAGTTGGGGGGATACTTCTGTCTCCTTTGTAAGGCTGAAGTGCTTTAGAACTTCCCCGTCCATACTAAATGTTGTACAAATGTTCTATCTCACATTGTCCTTGGTGTTGTGACTCCATTGTTTACTTTGTGTCCATCTTGATTTACATTAGATGTTATGAATTATTGACAATGTCTTTATAGACCTTAAGTACCTATAATTACTTATAAAATATCTATCACACCTAATAGACTATATATCCTATGAAAACAAAGACACCCCCCCCACACACACACACACACCCGCATTCATCCAAGCTACAGCCTTTTCCAGCTAAACAGCATGAGCATAGACTGGCTCAATAAACCTTTGTTCTGTGAATGGATCAATGAATTGGTTAGTCACTCAGTCATCACTGCTAAGTTCGCTTCCTTCGTGATCTAGTTCTGGAAGTCAAGCATGACCTTTGAGCTCACCCACTCATTTCAGAGAGGCACTCACGTTCTCTGCAAGCTTCAGTACACTTTTAAAGCTGTATTGACCTCTGCGGTAGAAAATAGAGGTCAGACGGACAGCTCAACCTAACCCATCACTCTCGCCACACATACATTGACTAAAGTTATTTGTGCAAATATTTTTTCCGTAATTAAGTTATCCATATTGTGTGATCATTTAAGGAAAAAAAATACAAGGAATATTAGCTATATCTCCAACCTTTACCTTCTCCTATTACCCTAGAAAACAGTTATCAGTATTTCTCTCGTGTGGGTAAAGAAGGGCTAAATTTGAACTCTCTGATGTAGATAATCACTCTTTTGGCTGTCTGCCATGCTTTTTAAATGGTGCACTCCCAAAGCTGGAATTAAGCCTCAAATCTAACAGGGAAACCTTGACGCAAACATTGCTGACTTTCAGGCAATCTGAGGTGACTCAGGAACACAGACTCTCTGCTGAGGTGACGCTGGGTGAGATGAAATTGTCTTTCCTCTGGAGACAGGTTTCCCACTGACACACCAAAGGTAACACTCATCGACGTGTCTGATGGGAAACTATGAAGAGGGCTTCCGTGAAAGGGAACTAGCATTTAGGGTGCCCCAGTCTGCGAGGTGCAACATCTCATTTAATTCTCGTAACTACCCCTTGAATCCTGTAATTACACATCTTTTGGGTGGGAGGCAGTGGAGCTTCAGGGTCTAGCTAGGAAGAAACGGCTGATGTTTGGCCATTCCTCACTGCTGACAGCATTGACTCGCCCCAGGCCTCAATTATGCAACTTTGGCTACATCCCTGTACTTGCCGTCCACTGTGTCTGACCTCACCTCCAGGGACCCCTCCTCTACCGTGTTCATACATCATCAGCTCTACCTGCCTGCAGATGTAAGTCTCCTATCAAAACCTCCCGTTCAGTTCACATAGGGATGCCACATCTTTGTCTCAGTCTGGGATATGGTTATGGAGAAAGCAATTTGGAGAAATTATTAGTGGCTTCTTTGGGCATTGAGCTTTCATGAGTATGTAGGCTCCATTTTATGGAATGTAGTCTTCTCTTTACTTGGCCATCTTCTTCCTGAGTTCTTCTTCCAGTTTTTTTTTTTTTCAATTTTTATTATTTCATGTATATGGGTGTTTTACCTGCCTGTATGTCTATATAATAGGCACAAAAGAGGGTATCACATTTCATGGAAGGGAAGTTACAGACAACTGTGAGCCACCATATTGGTGCTGGGAATTGAACCTGGGTCCTCTGCAAAAGCAGACAGTGCTCTTAACCACTGAGCTACCTCTCCAACTGCCCCCCCACCCCTGTTCTGTTTTCACTCCCCAGTATCCCCTGCTCTTATCCTCTGTGAGCCACATAGTTCTCTGGCACCAGTCACACTTGGCAGACTTTCCTGTCATTTCTGTTCAGGTGAACCATGACTGCTTCTGACCTGTATGTTGAGCTAAAGTGTTGTATTTCCAACACTCCATCAGGCATCCAATAACCCTTTACTCGAGTTCAGCTATGCTAATTTGGAGATGTGTTAATACCAGTCTAAGAACTGTCAAGTCATCTCAGTGTGGCTCACTCTTCCTATGCTGAGCTACAGCTTCAAAGCAACAAGCCCAGGCTGGTCTTTGTTCTCTAGTCTAGAAGACTGTTACTACTTAGTCACCCAGTCTTAAGGCCTAATGTTATGTTTCTCCTGGAACACTGTCCTAGTTAGGGTTACTATTTCTAAGATGAAATACCATGACCAAAAGCAACTTGGGGAGGAAAGGATTTCTTTGGTTTATACCTCCACATCACTGTTCATCACTGAAGGAAATTGGGACCGAAACTCAAACAGGGCTGGAACCTGGAGGCAGGAGCTGAAGCAGAGGCCATGGAGGAGGGCTGCATACTGGCTTGCTCAGTCTGGTTTCTTACAGAACCCAGGACCACCAGCCCCCTGACAATGGCCTGGGATCTTCCTCATTGATCTCTAATTAAGAGAATACCCAACAGGCTTATAGCCTATATATATAACCTGATCTTAGGGAGACATTTTCTTAATTGAGGCTCCCTCCTCTAAGATGACTCTAGCTTGCTTTAAGTTGACATATAAGCCAGCCAACACAAACACCACATCTGTCAGATGGACAAAGTTCATGGGCTCTTTTTATTTTTATTTTACCTTTGTTCTGAATTTTAGCTCATTTTGTTTGACCCCTTTGTTCTACCCCCAAAATTTTTTTTATTCCTCCATGTCTTTACCTTCAAGTTCATAGCTACTCTGGCAACATGCTTGTTTTCCTAAATCCCAGCTCTTGTTTCTCACTTACCCCAAACCTCTTGTTTCACACCATGCTTCCGGAACACAGTTCCACAGTGAGCATGTTAGACTCCTCTGAGAACAAGTTCCACCTGGTTTTCTCCAGACCTAGTCAACAGTACACTGCCTTGAGCTTCCTCACACTAATGGGCTTCCCCAAGGTGTCCTTGTCACCTCTGCACTGTGACAGAAGTGTGCTTCCTTGCTTGGCACAATCTACCCTCCTTGCTCCACCACACTCTTCCTAAAACAACTTCATCTTTCAGTTCCTTCAACCATCCTCTTTCTTTCCTTCATCTGTTTTCTTATTGCGCAGTTAAAATCGTTGTGTTAGTTACATTTTGGTTGCTGTGATAAAACACCATGATCAAGAAGGAGGAGCTTGTGGTCTCAGTCCCTATGCCTGAGAGGCATGGCAAGAAGGAGGAGCTTGTTTGTGGCTTCAGTCCCTATGGCTGGGAGGCATGGCAAGAAGGAGGAGCTTGTTTGTGGCTTCAGTCCCTATGGCTGGGAGGCATGGCAACAAGAAGCAAGCATAGTAACCAAAGGAGAAAGCTGGAAGATCACATCTTTAACCCTAAGCCTGACTAGAGAGCAAACTGGAAGTACAGTGAAGATATGAACTCTCAGTGCCCACTTGCAGTGATGTGCTCCCTCCAGAAAGTCTGTACCTCCCCACACCCTCCCCAGACAGTACCACCAACTGGTGACCAACTGTTCAAATTCATGAGCCTATGGGGGCCAGTCTCATTCAAACCATCATATTTCACTGGCTAGCCCTATATACTTATAGCTATATCATAAGGCAAAATGTAGTGAGTCCAACTTAAAAGTTCCCTGTAACATGAAATCTAAATGGTCTTTTAATAAAAATCCCAGAGCCAGAACTGGGGTAAATGCTGAAAGATCAGAGAGACAAAGAAACAAGTCACTGCCACACCTCACCTCGTCGACTGCACAAATCTTCTGACTGAATGTCTCTGAGTTCATAGCCAAAAGCTCTCCAGGCAAAAGAGAGCTTCAGCAGAAAGGGGCTTCCTCAGCTGAAAGCACCTTCAGCTGAAAAAGCCCTAGTTCCTGTCTCCTCTTGCCTTATAGACCTTTCTCTGCCCAGCCATCACTTCCTCCAAGTGCTGGGATTAATGGTGTGTATGCTTCCCAAATACTGGGATTAAAGGTGTGTGCCACCACTGCCTGGCTCTGTTTCTCTCACAGACTGAGACAATCTCATGTAGTCCAGGGTAGCTTTGAACTCACAGAGATCCAAATGGATCTCTGTCTCCCAAGTGCTAGGATTAAAGGTGTGTGCCACCACTGCCTGGCATCTATGTTTAATCTAGTGGCTTGTTCTGTTTTCTGATCATCAGACAAATTTTATTAGGGTACACAATATATCACCACATTTTCCCTTTTTTTGTCTAAAATAAAAAAGGTTATAACTAATATAAGTAAAACTATATAAAATAAGTATATAAAATATATACAGTCAAGAATTACATTAACAATGTCCAGTCCATAAACATTTGTCAAATTCGGAGAAAATACTCCATTATCTATCCTATTTTGGTGAGTCCAAAGTATACCTAATTCACTTTCTATCCTAACTTGTATTACCAACCAGAAATTATCTTTTTTATATCTTTCAAACTTATACATTTTACATCTCTTTAGTGAGTTTCTTTTCTGAATTTGATAATAAGGAAAACTATAACTTTCTAGTCTTCAACTCCCTCAGAGACCCAAGAAGGAAATAATATTTACTGAGTAAGCAGGAAGTGTAAATAAGCCACTTCCAAAAAAATGTGAGAAATGACAGAAACAGCTGGCTGCCTGGACATTCACCCAAGATTCCTCTGCAATGTTGGGGCATCCATCTTTGGCCTACAGGCCTAGCAACCTGACAGACTTATCTATGAAGCAGGATTTTCTAAAGGGCTGTCCTTCTTTGTCTTGACAAAGTTCAGCAGTTCTTTTTTTTTGTGCTCTGTTTGTTCCATTTGGACAGCATACTGTCAGCAGTTGAGACAAGTGTATTTTCTTGCCCAGTGGCTAACTTGCCACAAAGAAACTAAACTTCATATGGAGTTTCCTCAGTGCCCATCATTTTTTTCTGAAGTAGATTGGTGCTGCCAGGAGCAGACATACCTCATTGTCATAAGAGAAAATAAGAATCTATGTTATTAAAACATCTTAAATGCCATATTCTGTAGATCTCTGAAGTGTTTGAAGATGACCTGTCCATCTAAAATATGTGTTTGACCTTGAAAACATACCTAATATGACTTACAAGTTGATTATAATGACTAACTACTAACTTTCATTTCTTCATAGTTGGCAATAATAACTTTCGAGGACTAGCAATTCACATTACATTGTTAAATGAACTGTATAGGCACAATACCTTGAACAAGATTAGAAGTGTATATACAGTATGTGCTAACAAAATTCGTCTCAAATTTGTATGTACAGGATTTGTATACAATAGACAAAAATCCAATCCAATGTAAAATATTTAAAACTAGCAGTTGATTTTTAAAAGTAGATTCAATAATCTACCTTTTATCTTATCATCTCCATAGTTTTTTTTTTAACATTTTAAACACTGTTTACAAGTCCAAATCCAAAGCCTCTTTTAATAGTAATAGCTAGCTGTAGCCCTCTACAAAATCAAAAGGCAAATTAGTAACTTCCAATGCACAGAGGCACAGAGTATACATTATCATTCCAAAAGGGAAGAATTGGGGCACAGTGAAGAAATACTGGGCCAAAGTAAGACCAAAACCCAGTAGAACAAACATCAATCAGGTAGCTCCATGTCCAGTGTCTGAGACTTTAGTTTTAAAAGCTTAGACACCTCTTCCCATACAGCATTGATGTCTGTAATATACATCTCTCTCGGACTGCTACCACTTTGTATATAGCTCTCCATAGCAGATGCCTCTCCAGTATCACTGAGTCTCCAGCGAAACCCAGTCTTACTGCAGTTTCTTCCCAGGAGGAGAATGCACAATTTCTACCCCTTTTCCTAAGGTCTCAATGACAAACCAAAGAATGATTCTGCAAAACTTCATTCTGAGGAACCAATGTGTTTATTGCTTTTCCTTATGGAGCATAGTGGGGGGGGGGGGTATTTACAGAGGCCTGTGTGCTCCTCCTGCTACAGGCTGACTTGAAAAGCCTTACCCAGCAGGGATGAGGGCTTCCTTATAGCTTCATAGGTGGTGCCCCTCCCCCAGGCTTTCCTAACTTATTTAGCCCCTTCCTGAGGCAGAATTGAGTACAACAGGTGGTGGAGCGCAGTTGGATACTCAGATGAGTGTTTCACAACTCTTTCCACCCCTCTGTGAGGGGGTGTAAACAGTCATCAAGCCCAGCTGGGATGGTCTTTTGCAAAGGGGTGCAGCCAAATTGCCCAAGATGTCAGTTTTTTGGCTGGCACATGACACCCAGATTTCACTTTAACAGCTTGACACAGTGTCCTCTCGGAGCCTCCTACTTGCTCAGGATCTTCATGCAGGACCTCCCTTTAGAGACACTGCCTGCCCTCAGAGGCTCTCTCAAACCACAGAGGATGAATCCAAGACGCTGTCAGAACGCCACTTTTGTGTCTTTCGCGCTTCTGAAGGCAACACCGCGTGAATGACACTGCAAAGTTTGCTTGTGAGCTTGGGATGGATCCTGATCCTCTTGAATTACATTTGTAAGAGCTTTCCTTTACTATTTGCTTTTAAGGGGCAGAAAATCCCCTGTTCTCAAATTCACTAAGTTGAAGGTTTAGCTGGGTGGGGTCCTGCCCTCCAGGCACCTTTCTTAACAACACAGGGCAGGCCTCTCCTAGTGGCCCTAATTGTCATCACCATGACAGCCTCTTTTAGAACAGGCCTTGACTGGAAGATTAAGCTTCTTGCTACTCTGTTCTCTCCAAACTGTGTCTTTTGTATTTTTTTTCTGCCCTGCTTGCCCATTTTCATTTTAGACTACCATATGCATTATGAATAACAGCCACTCCACAGGATGGATGTTATGTTGGCTTGAAATTTACTCTGCCAAAGAAATTACTCATTGTTAATTTAACCTCAGTCAAGTTCTCAGGATATGGGCAAAAAGCAGACGTTTTCTTTGCCAAAATATCACAAAAATGTTCTCTAGCTTAGTTGCTGATATTTTTCCCCTTGAACATGGCCTCAACACTGCATTGCCCTGAGCACCACTGCCTTCCAGCCTCATACTAGACTGGCCCTTTAAGCTCTGCTTACAGCATCCAAATGCTTTTCTGGTCCAAAGTTTCCCACATTCCTAAAAGAAAGGATGACAGATAGATAAATGATAGATAGATAGATAGATGACAGATAGACAGGCAGGCAGACAGACAGACAGATAAATTATGTTTAGGTTCTTCACAGCAGCAGCCCCCTCTCTGATTCTAACTTCTGTATTAATTACTTTTCCGATGCCGTTACTATGGCAAAGGCAAGTTACAGAAAGAAGGATTTGCTTGGTCTTGTGGATTCAGGGAGGATGGTCCATAATGGTTAGGAGGCATGGCAACAAGCAGCAGGCATGGCGGCCACAGAAGGAAGCTGAAAGATCCCATCTTCAATTGGAAGCATCAAGCAGAGGGCACACTGGAAGGAGGGCAAGGCTGTGAAACCTCAAAGCCCACCTGCAGTGATGGGCTTCCTTCAGGGGGCATCTCCCCATCGTCTCATCCAAACAGCATCAGCAGCTGGGTACCAAATGCTCAAATGCATGAGAGGATGGGGGGCATTTCTTGTTCAAACAACCACGATTATATGAAAAGTTTGTCTTGCTATTGTCTTCCAGGCTTTTGAACAGTGATCTTATCATAACCATTTCTACAATTGAGCTACACAAAACAATTCTATACAGATTCTAAATAGGTTTTTTTTTTTTTTTTTAGTTCAGAAGCCTATCAATAAGGACTCTGTACTCAAGGATATAATATTTAAATCATATCATGTCATTTAAATTTTTAGGGCTTAAGAAATTCTAGTGCCATTTTATAGAAAAAAAATGAAACAAAAAACAACAAACAAACAACCCAGGAGGCAGCATTGGGTGATGGCTCAGCAGTTCAGAATACATATTGCTCTTAAAGAAGACCTGAGTTTGATGCCCAGCACCCATGTCAGCCACTCACAACTTCCTGTAACTCCAGCTCCAGGGTGACCTGATCTCTGGGGTACCTGCATTCATAAGCACATACCCCCACACACATACACATATTAAAAATATTAAATATTTTTCTATTTAAATTAAACTTAATTTAAATATAAATTTAAAGTATTTTTATATAATACTAAAATATAAAATAAATATTTTTTAAAAATAGGATACAGATTTGCCATTTTATAACAATCAACTTATAAAATTAGGGAAAAGTTCAGGGTAAAATTCAGTACTCATCTTTCCAGCTACCTTTGGGACAAATATAACTATTTAACTATAATTTAATTAAACCTCACAAAACATTAGTTAGTCATTTTGATCTCACTAGAAAGATCTCAAGTGTCCAGTGCCACCGTGGCCAGTAGTTGCTGTGGCAGAGACCGCTGATGCAGACGTTCCCATCATGGGGAAGTTCCTCAGCACCATTTCAATCCCTGCTTTTCTCTTTCTCCGTGGTACCACATAATCGATGCGGCATTCCCCACTCCGGAAGTCCACTTCTCTTCTGGGACTTGGTTCTTTATTTCATTTGCTTCTGCTCTGTCTGTTACAGGGCCTGAGCTGTGTCAGAATAAACAGGAGGCATGTGGTTTCCCAAATGCCTCTAACCAACTGGCTTACTCTCTTCTTGCCCTTGGGGATTGCTTGCAGTCCTGCTTTTTAGCTGAGATCATTTAAAAATGACTCATCTACATGGGACACTTTCCTTAAGGAATTAAACAATACATGATATACTTTTTGTGCAAATCCATGACATTTTAATCATGAGGCTGTCTGCCTTCTACTTCATTTATTCTGGTGTAGTTATCAACATAAGCTATAAAAGTCAAATTTTGACCACAAATGGAAGTAATAACAAAGAAACCCAAGGGTAATTTGGTTCACTTTGAAAGGACAGGAGGCAGAAAGAGAAAGAAACCTTTTGGTCTACCACCCTTGTCTGTTACATAAACTCATCCCAACACCCTGTCACTATTTAGAAATGAGGGCACACATAATCTAATAAAAGCCACAGAGAACACTGATGTGAAGATTTCTCATCACTTTTACATTCTGCTACGTAAACATTATCATATATATGCATATACATGTACGTGTGTGTTATCTAAACCACTTTCAGAACAATAAGCATTTCTGTACTAGCTCTAGACTGTAATATGTGGTTCCAATATTACTGCACCTATTGTGTTTGTTTGTAGTTATCCATTTGTACAGAGATCTCAGTGGCTATACTGGAATTATTTAATACAGATGTGTCTCCTCATCTTTTCAGCTCCAGCATCTGGTACCATGTTTGGCTCATAAAGAACTGATTCCTCAAGTCTTGAAAGGTCCCGCTTTCCACATCTCCAGCCATGTTCCCAGTCCATCAATACCAGCTCTCCTTACATCACAGTGTTTCAGGATAAGAAAGTTCCTAAAAACAAAACTAATCTTGGATCTTTTCAGCAACAGACAACTTTCTGCTGTGCCAGACTCACTTATACACACAAGACATTCCCAAACTCAGACCTCCTTTTTAAGCCAGCCCTGCACAAGAAATAAATCGGGACAGCTGAGGCCTCCCAGGGCCCTCTCCTTGCTAGGCGCCAGCCAGGGTACAGTGACGTAGACTTTCCCAATTGCTTTGCTTCCAAGAAGGGAAGCAGATACTGAGGGTAGATGACCAACTTCCTGTATCTAAGGTGCAAACAGCTCTTTTCCTGAACTGCAAAAGTGTAAGTAAGCAGGCCACTACTTCAGACGTAGCACAAGGCAGAATTACAGTTTTATACATTGTTTGCCCTTCTTTGCACCCTGTTCTTTATATGCAAGTCATTGAAGCAGCTAAGGTTTGAAACTGATCACAGCATTTGAAGACCCAACAGACTTAAAGCCCCACAACATTGTTGATAATGATGTTTAGATGCGTCAGGATTTTCGTAAATCACACAGTCTTCCATGATGTTCACAATTAGCTCCTCCGAGGTCACAGGTCCTCTCTTCTATGCCTGGTTACAAACTGAGAAAAATGCTAAAGATAAAAGGAGTTCATTTAGCCCTTAGATCACAGTCTAAACCCTGGGAAAGAATTATTTGCTCAGACCCAATCAAGCCCTTTTAGGACATATGAAAAAAAACAAAATTCTTTTTCCACAGAGACTAGCTTTTATTAACTATGTTTCTAACACTATACTAGAAAGGCTGACACATAACATTAAAAAGTGGTTGAAACAAAAATACTGTATAGCTTTTACTTGGTTATTCAGCACTCAATAGATTAAGCTAGATTTTTTAGGACTACACTTCCTTTCAACCTCTTATCAATAGAATTTCATGTATTACTGAAATTTAGTTGCCAAACTTACTAAATTATTTGTCATGGACCCCCCAGCACTGCATAAACTTGGCATGGTGGCACACACCTGTAATCCCAGCACTTGGGAGGTAGAGTCAGGAGGACCAGAACTTCAAAAGCATCCTCAGCTACACAGTGAGTTCAACACCAGTTTGGGAAACATAAGATCCTGTCCTAGAGAAGGGGAGTCAGAGGAATAACGCAAACCAAGCAAGGAATTTGAAGAGAAAGCAGTGTAAATGCCAGAGTCAAGACAGAGCCTTCCGTGTTCAAAAGCTTTAGAATGGAGAGATATTTTTCCAAAACTTTCCTTTCAAAATAACATTTCTGTTTCTCCCCTGACTGGACTTTTAAACGGTTGATGAAAACTGAGTGGTTGCAAAGTTCCATTCTTGGGCTGGTTTAAAACTCGGTTTTAGACAAAGCGAGTGTATTTTCTCTAGGCCTATCTTGTGTTGTCTGTTATATTTATATTTAATATTCTTCCCTTAGTCTGCTAATGTGGCTCCTCTCTAAAGCTCATAAGTAATATAAAAACCCATGTTACAGTGTCTACAGAGACCAGGCCAATGCTTCCTTGGCCTAGCTTTGTTCTCTTTGCTCTTCCTAGTTTATGAAGATGGTCCTTACCCTTTCATGTTTAGAGTTTGATGTAAAAAAAAAAAAGTGAAAAAAAATGGTAGAACTAAAGCCAAAGATTTAGAATGGGGAAGAAGACAGAAATCTTGGTAAGAGGTGTGCGGGTCATGCATTTTTATTAAGCCTATATCTAGTATACTATGCATAGTCAATTTAGGGTGCCATTTTTTTTTCTTTTATCAAAGAAGACAGTCTGTCTGCAGAGTTTGGACACAGGGCAGCTGGTCACACCGCACTGCTGTAGGAAAGTAAGCATAAAATGAATTTAATTCCACTTTGTCTATTTAATATCCAAATTGACATCCTTGAGGCTCTGGCTGTATTCAGTACAGAGCATAATGGAAGCTGAATGCCTGGTGGAAAGGGCCTTGACACAGGAGTGGCACTTTGGAGCATTAAGCAATTGTGAACAGCAGATAAGCATTCAGATTTTCTCGAGTCCATTTTCCTTTTAAACAGCATAGATGCCAAGAGCGGTGGGTCAAGGTTACACTTCTACACATTTGGCATCCATCTTCAACTACAGGCTATAAATTCCTCAGACAATGAATGCCTAAAACTGACAGCTATGTGGAATTTGGAGAGGGAGAGTGGTGATTCTGTAACTAGATTACAGAGGCCAGCTGCATTCCAAAGGCTTTACATTTACACGGCATCTGGAACAGTTTTAAGGCTTATAGGAAATAGGAATGGATGTTGACAAAGGCAGAATAATGTACATTAAGTTCAAAGATAATACAAACAAACACTTGTAACCAGTGACATTGCACATGAAGAGATGCCTTTAATAAGCATGGTCATGGACGCGTCTGCAGCCACCCCCACCATTTGAATGTCTAGACATTGGGGTCGATGGAAACTAAACTAACCAAGTGTTCCAAACCTCTTCCTCTTGCACTGTTGAATCTAGCAGAGATGACTCAGCTCTGCCTTAAATCAAAAAATGTTTCTCTTCCTCCTCTTGCTTCAGTGGATTATAAATTTCAGAGTTAATAGTTTGGGTGAGGGGAATAATCAAACACATGGATGGAAACCAAAAGCCTGGTGGCCATGTGCTTTACCTAAGTATTTTATATATACCTTTGCTTATAGAGGCTCTGTTTTTCTGGGGCTTGTCTACCTTCTGGTGCTCCAGCCAGCCCACCTATGATAAGAAGTTGATCTCTACCAGCAAAACTTACAGCCCATATTCTGAGCCTGTGTGAATGTGGGGACTTATCTTGACTTTCTAAAGTCTTTGTTGGTTTCTCCATAGGGAGCTTCCACCAGACCTTAACAAAAGTTTCCTCTCCTGACTGGACTTCTAATGGTTGATGAGGGCTGACTCTGTTACAGAGTTCCAGCTCGGGCTTGCTTAAAGCTCTGTTCCTAAGGTTACCATTTCTAAAGTGCAAGGGTTTGAAAAGTAAATTGCCATATAGGACACACTCCAAAGGAAGCAAACAAAACTGTTATGGAACTGAGTTGAAATAAGATGGAAATGTTGAAGCGATGATGGACAAAGGTTGTTGTTGGACTCTTCCAGTTAGTGTCCAAGAGTAGAGAGCAAGGTAAACATTTAAGAGAAAAAAACTACCCCTAGAGTAAGACTCTTGGGATTGATTTTGCGCTCTCTGTCAATGTGTCGATTTCTAGGAATGTAATCACTCCTAAAGTCAACACCAAAAAGTTAGAGACACTCCAAATAGATACTTTCTATAGTAATCACGCTTGATGTTAAATTCTTCAGTATCACTGCTTGGAACTTCATGCCCTTATCAGGCCCATTTGAATCATGTGAGTAGTTTAGATGGTCAGAGAAAACCCATTATGAACCAATTTTATCTGTGTGCCATCCATGATTCTGACATCCTAAAGGAGATGAATGGACAATCTGCACAGGATACTTTTATTCTCTATCTGTAGGTTTGGGCTCCCTGGGACCCAATCCTGGCTCTGTTGTTATATTAGCACAAGCTTGTTTTGGTCTGTATTTGCCAGAGAAATGGAACCAATGGGGATATTCATCTACATATGTAGAGAAAGAGAGCTCTGTTACGGGTTTGTCTCAGATGGCTGTGAAGGGTTGATAAGTTGGAAGCTGATGGAGGAGGCCTTGGAGACTAAGGGAAAGTTACAGTTTGGGTTCAAAAACAGTTTGCTTGCAAGCCCAAAGGCCTTCTATAGTTAGAATTTCCTCTAATTCCTAGAGGTCAGGAATTTCTGTCCTCCAGGCTGACAGCAGATTTGGGGAGGCTCATCCACCTCGCTAAGGGCAATTTGTTCTACTCAGAGTCCATCCATTTAAATGCCAATCTCATACAAAAGATAAAATAAAATAAAAATTAAAAACACAAAAACATAGGATGGTTGACTAGCTATCTGAGCACTGTAGTCTAGCCAACATGGAGCATCAAAGATACTATTTTAATCGTCTGGGGCAACTTGTTTAACCTCTTTGTGCTTAGCATGCTTCTCTATAAAATGGGATTAATTCAAGGATGATTACAACTCTGTGGGTTGAATGTGCAGGTGAAATGGGTCCATTTATGAATGATGTGCTGAGAACAGTATCTGATATAGTAAGCAGTTTATTACAAGACAGGAAAACAGAAAGGAAACTTGAGATATTAAACCCATTTGACAGTCCAGAGATATGAACCCACCTGCCCCAGTGGTAGAGTCCATATGGGGTGAGATTCAAATTCTAACTCTTCATCTTGGAGAAGACACCATTGCTCCTGCCCTTGACCAGGGAAACTCAGTCAATCTCATGAATCTCCCAAGAGAAATGTATTAGTACTGAAATTTAGAATTCATTGGATTTTGGAGATGGTCTTTAAATAAGAACTTAGTAATTACTGTTATAGAAATCCATCTGAGGCTATTTCTATCTGTGGATGACTGGGAAAAAGACCTTGGGACAGAATGAGCTCACACTGGCACTTGGGATGTCCACAGAACTCTTTGCTCAGGTTCAGTGTGAGTTCAGTGTGATAACTGAAGACTCACTCCTGCTCTGAGCAGAAGGTGTCTGCTTCCCATTCCATGCTCGCTGAGGGCTTCTTCTCTCCGTGCTCTTCCCTTCTGTGTGAAGACTCATGATCCAGCTCAGTGCCTCTCAGGGTGGGTTCTGGCTAGATCACCTGGATCACAATGACCTGCAGGGCTGGAAAAAGAGACAGGTAGGTGAGTGAGTGCTCAGCACTGTAATCATTGAGTTTGAATTTCTAAAATTCAGGAAGTGATTTTTTTTTTGTAAATTTCTTCATGGATTTTACGGTATAGAGGTTTGAAGGGTCTCTGCAGTACGTTATCTTGATCTTGCTGATAAACACGGAGTGACAGAGTTGTAAAGCTGCGATGCGTCCATTATAGTTTCTAGGTAGCTCCATCTCCACTTGTTTAATTAGGTTGCTTCTCTGCTCATGGTAGCTGGGAACAGTTTGCCGCTTCTGCATTAATGAAGTGGAGCTGTGCTTACAGAGTGTTTCCTGATTGGAGTTTCTGAGCTGCAGACCATCATTACCTCCGCCTTCTACAAGCTCTAGGAAAGGCGCTGTTTGCTTCAATGCTGACGGCTCACACCCACACTTGCTTCCATTTAGTGCCACATTTTAATCACCCAGCGTAAAAGTTTCCGCTTTTAAAGCCCATTAAATCCCAACAGCTTTCATCTTTAAGTCATTCTCCTCTTTAAGAAGTGGTTTAGGGAGTGGGAGCTGGAGAAAGAGCTCAGTGGTTACGAGGCTTCGTTGTTCTTAGAGAGGACCTGGGTTTTATTCCCAGCACCCACATGGCAGCTCACATCTGTCTCTAATTTCAGTTCCAGGAGATCTGACATTCTTGTCTGACTTCTGCAGGCACAAGACATGCATGTGGTGCACATACATACACACAGGCAAAACACTCTTAAACGAAAATAAGAATAAATCTTTAGAAAGAAAGGAAAAAAAGAAAAGGTTTAGGGGATTTGTAGACTGCTCAGTGGGGAAGAGGACTTGCAGTTACGGAAGAGGGCCCTAACACAGGGCCCACGTTCAGATGTCAGCACCCATGTACAAAGTCAAGCTACTTCTGTGACCCCAGCTGCTGGGGACTTCTCTCCTGTCCTTCCTACATGTGGCTAAGCAACCTGTTTCTGGGTTGTACTTCACCCCTCTTCATCTCTGAGAATCACTTCCTTCCGTCTTTCACCTGTGGCCAGCCAGAATGGACCAGTACAGCAACACCCGGGACTCACTCCCCAGCCTCGGGGGATGAGTTCCACACTTGAAAGTGAGAACTTCTGGATAGCTGAGTGTGGCTAAAAAGTCATATTAATCCAATTACCTAGCAAAGAGATAGGGTGGAGTTGTTTACTATCTCGTTTTGTTCATTTAAAGAAATGATTTCAATCATTTGTGTGAAAATAATATCATCTTTTGAGAAACTGAGACAGACTTTCAAATTGGTACAATAGAACTGGTGTATCTTAGGAAAATGAATGGTTTCCTCAAGCTTCTCTCTCTTCTATAGTTGAGTCCCTTCTTCAGTTCCTCCATCTTACCTCCCACTGTGATCACCTCTGGTCTATGTGGGTTTTTTTTTTTTCCTCTTTTCATGACATTTCTCACTTTCTAAGGAGCTTTAGATAAATTTTCCAAGTAGCCCCAAAAGATCTCTAATGAAGTAGCCCCTGTCTGAAGAAGCTAAAATAAATACATGCCATCATTCAGTAAGCGACCACTACACACCAAGCCTTTCGAACATACTAGTTTAGTTATTTCTCACTGCAAACTCACAAAACAAACATTAACTTCTTTTTTTTCAATCGGAGAAACTGGAAGTTCTATGTCATTAAGCAGCCTGTATGAGCTCACACAGCTAATAAATTGAGCGGCTAGGATTTAACTCCAGCCTCTGGAGGCTCAGCCACCATGAGCTATTGCTGCTGTTCTCCAGAGGTGTTATCCAAGGACATAGAGTGAACTGAAGTCTCCCGGCTGGGAGTGCTTACCCTGCAGAGCCAGATCTTTGCATTGGGGATGTCGCCTCATCCCCATCTCTGTGAATAGCTGGCGTGGCTTCTTGGCTGAAGCACAGAGAAGAGGCAGAGGAAATCCTGATTTTCATTCAATTTAGACTTTATTTATTCATTGGTGCTTTTCTAGGTCAGTAGGAAGGCGAAGGGAAGAGTATCCTCTCCCCTGCAGCTGGGGGAGATAACTGTGTGATGGGCCTGTGGGTGGTCATTTCATGTTGCTTTCTGGGTTAAAATGATGTGGTTCCTTAGGTTGTCTGTGGAGCTAGCAATTATCATTCCCTCTTTGACTGAAGTAGTTATTTTTGGTGAAAAGCTATTAAGTCTTTTGACTGAGAACATTTTGGGTACCCTGTGGTTGGCTAGCTATGTTTAGATCCCTTAGTCACTGACCTTGAATTAATTTCCTGGCCTCTATTTCTCTCTTGATAAGCTAAGAATGGTGGAGTGATGTGTCAATACCTAGAAATTAGAATGAAAAGCACTTTCACAGCACTTGAATATCTAGAATATCATTTCAGTTCTTCAATTCACATTTTAGCCCAGAAAAAAATCTTATTTATTTCCAAGTAATTATTCTAGTTATCACTCATTTATTTTGTGCTTTGGGCATTACATCATGGACATGATGCATCTCAAATTGAGTTTCCTGACTGTGCCTATGTTCTAATTAACTGTCTCCATCCCAATTATGGCGTCTTGTCTGAAGTGATCAGCCTTACGAGCTTCCTTCTCCTCTAGACTTGTAGTGTCTTCACCTTGACATATGAATTTTACCAGCAAATACAATTTGTTAAACATTTCCCCAGTTTTGGTGCAATTTGACTGTACTTGGCCATGAAGAAGACTCTAAAGAAATCTTCAACAGTGCTGTTATCCTGTAGAGCCAGGGAAAACAGTTTACATCCAAAGATAATTATCTTCCCCAGTGTATAATCAGAGCCAAGGAAAGAGCTGGCTGATAAATATAAGTGAGAAGTCTCTCTACCATCCTTTACCATCCACGTAAGCAGTGCTCTGGGGTAATGTCGGCTTTCTAGTCACTCTTAAAATATACTGACTTCGATCATGGGATGCGTGCTCATGGCTAGCTAGTTACCCTCTATGGTAGTTTGAATAAAAATGTCTCCCATAGGAATACTTGGACCCAAGTTGATGGTGCTGTTGGGGGATCTTAGGAGGTGTGGCCTTGTTGAGGGAAGTTGATCACCTGGGGTAGAGGAGGGAGGCTTTGAGGTTTAGAAGCCACATGGTGCTGTTGGGGGATCTTAGGAGGTGTGGCCTTGTTGAGGGAAGTTGATCACCTAGGGTAGAGGAGGGAGGCTTTGAGGTTTAGAAGCCACATGCTATTCCCAGTGCTTTTTCTCTGCTTCGTGTTTGCAATTCAAGATGTAAGTTCTTAGCTTCTAGCTCCTGCTGTCTGTCACCATACTTATTGGCTCCTCCCATGGGGGCTCTATCATTATGGATTCTAACTCTGGAACCCTAAGCCCCCAAAAGTCCTTCTTTTATGAGTTGACTATGATGTTTTATCACAGCAATAGAAAACTAACTAAAACATCCTCTTATAACCTATACCTTAAACCTCAGGCATACTCATTAGTCTAAGGCATTTACTCCAAAGGGTCAGTACGATTTGTTATTGAAATAGTATAATATATATTAATGAAGTATGGGGGCCATATAGGGAAATATGAATGATGTGTGGAAATTAAATTGATTTCTTAAAAAAATCTATAAGCATGAATTATTGAAAAGTTACTAATGAATTAGTATTGCCTGAAAAAGATCAGTGTGGGAAATACAAGAAAAATGTAGGAACTTTACCCTCTCAGTACTTGCAAGGTTCTTAACTCTACTTTAAATAACTCAGTAGTAAGAAACATGGAAAATGATGTGCGTACATTATACTTGAGAAAGACTCAATAGACATCCTGTTGGTGGACTCATAATCTTAGAAAATATATCTATACCAAAAGCTTGACGCTTTAGCATATAGCTTTTTAAGTTTTAAATTGAAATACCAATGGAAATATGAACCACTATTGTGATTTCTTTTCTAACCATATTTTTGTAATTGATTGATGACTAAACTACTGCTTTTGCTATCATTAGATTACAAAAAAAATATTTATTGACAATATGGAAAAGGAAGACACTACAGGGGTGGCTTAAAATCATGAGTGTGGTTTCGTCACTGTACAAGAACAAGGCAACTTTCTTCCAGAGAAAGCAAAGACACAGATGGCAGGAGGATTCAACATTTAGGCTATAAGAGGCAAAATTCCATGCAGAAGGCTGAAGAGGGGATCAAAAGGATGGGACAGACCTTGGAGGAGATAAGGGATGTGATCACAGGTACTAGGAGATCTTAAGCCAGTGACCACTTTTTCAATCCCAATTATGAAATTAAGAAAGCAACAGTTTAGGGTAGTTTCCTGACAGTGCACACTGTGTGGTAGCTCACTGAGGCATATAAAGCTTCTCTTGGGTACAAACTCAGGTAATGGGACATTTTCACCCAGAACACTCTGATGGGAAAGCTGAGGTCAAGTGTGACTTCCAGCAGGAGAGATGCCATAGGCAACGGAAAGGCTGGCACACTGGTTGGCCCTGGCTCAGATCAAAGGTAAAGATGGTGTATCATCTGTATCACTGCCATAGAGGGGATGATAGAAGAAGGTGTGAGAGACATTCTTGGAAATAAATGCTGATTCTCTTCCATAGATAATAAATTGGTAATTTGACTAAAATCATCTTCCATGTGGAATTTTCACTTCTTTTGGGAGAATCCAGCAAGATGCCTTTATCAACATATGGATATCATTAGAAAACAGTCATAAAGAACACAATATTTAGAGTGAAACAGAATTCTGTTCAAAGTCCAGATGTAATATTTGCCAGCTAAATAACTTGAAACAAATTTCCTGAGCACTGAAAAAAATATATAAAGATGCTATAAAATAGGAACTATATCACCTAACTCATAAAGATCCAATCCAAACTTCACCATGCACATTTAAAGCATTTACCATACTGCCCATCATGAGGGTCTAAGAGACTGAACTGTTTGACTCATTAAATACTGTCTTTAATAAACCATAAAATTATAATATTGGAGATTTTTCCAACTTCTTTAATAAAAAAGGACCTGAACTAACTGTAGATTTAAAATAATACACTAACATTCATATTTTCAGGTCTTCAAGATAACAACATTTCTTTTTCCATAAGAAAACTACAAGTTGTAACAATACTCCATGTGTCTAGTTCACTGTTTGCTCAACATTTATGGGCATAAAGACTCTGTAAATGAGAGATTATCATGGCTTTGAAGCCAAGGTCTGAACGTCGGGACATTGGTATACATTGTCTCTGCCCAGTGGGTAGTGATTTCTTGGAAACACACACAGAAACACTGGGCATCCATTCATAGCATTTCTCAATTGTTTATGAATTGTAATGCTCATTTACAATAGAATTTTGGCAAATCCTTGGCAGAGAACTTCTTTATAAAAAAAAAAAAAAGAAGTACAGAGCTTTCATTTTCATTTGGCGCGACTCTTTAATGTGTGGGTTTGTGTTTCCTGCCTTCTAGTTTCCTTAAAAAAATATATCATGTTGTGGAGACACACACATGCCCATTCATTAAGCACTTTGAAGCAGCTGTCTGTGATATTTTCAAACACAACATTACTTTACCAACATGGTTGACAGTCCCAAGAGTCTCCTTCCAAATGAATTCTATCAATTGATATTGGAGACAGCAACTCAAAGCTGAAAAAAAGCTTCTGGCTAGTGGTACTTCTGATACAGACCAATTTTAGTTAAGGGAACTTTTGTGCTTTAGCATCTTATCCTAGGCAGATCTCTATACAAGGCTTGGAGAGACCTGTTCTCTAGGGTAAGTACCCAGAACTGATTCATTACAAAGCCTCTTACACCTTTCTTGTATCTTAGCAACTACTTGGCCAACAGCAGATGATTGTTGTGATGTAAAAGTAATAATGTTATTATTTACAGTGACAATGTAAGTCCTCATGATCATTATTTCTGTTACTATTGATTATTTGAGCACAACTAAGTCTAAGTCTGCAAATGATTAAAAAAAAAAAAAAAATCTGTCCCGTCTGATATGTGAAATGCCCTGGGACAAAGCACCGTGTGACTGTCTTTTAAAGAGTGCTTGACCACAAGCCCATGTTTGCATGCTTACTCCCTTTCCATTGGGAGGTGAAGGAAACACTAATCGTGGATGTTCCGTCCTGAATGCGCTGCCCCCTGCTCTCGGAGGGCACAGAAATTGCACCCAGCAAAGATGCCCTGTCAAGATGATTTAAAAGGAGGAAAGAGAGCTGCTGGAGGGACATTCTGGAGGGGAATTTGTACTCCAGATCAAACACCAGTTTAAGTGGTCTTCTCGGGTGGCCTGTGTGGAGACATGCAACAGCCCAGACTGCTGTTTTTCCAAGAGGTTAAATTTCAAAAAGAGGAAACAACAGCAAACAGGCTGCCAATTTACCCCACAATGTCACAACTGCCTGACGACCTGTTCAAAGCAAAACCGCTCATTTCCAAATTCCTGGATCTGCTTTATGCTTCAACATTAAACTCTTAGGAAATTGTAGAGCTCTCATGTCATATTTATGACTCCTGGGTAAATGGCTGTGTGCAAAGACACTGTTCTCCTGACAACTCTTTGTCCTTTAATTGAGCCTGGGGGTGGGGGTGCACTGAGAGCCACTTTCAATTTAGCCTGCCAGGCTAGGAGCCACCAGGAAGGACTCAGGAAGGACTTCAAATTCAGTTCACTTCTCAACAGTGAGGTTGGGAAGGGTACTTCTAAAGTACAATTCCAAAATAAATTTCATAGAGAAAGAGGGTTCCTTTGTCAGGCACAAAGAGCTGGTCTGGGACTGAGCTAATCAGAGTTCATTTCCCTCAGGTCCTGTCTGCCAGGGCGCGCTCTCAAGTCTGGCAGTGGTAACGTGGGGAGCCTGGTTCAGAATGTTGGGGGGAATGGCTGGGAGACAAGAACTCCTTCAGAGAAGCTTGCTGGGAGAAGAAGAGGAATACAAAACCAGAGAAATAAGCAACAAAGGCCACTTGAGTCTAGAGATTTCGAGAGGTGCAGTAGGAATTAACCATCTACACATACAAGTGTAGCTTCCTTCTAGAAAGTGGACGCTTTTCCTGATTAACCAGGGCCTGGGATCCAGTCGGAGAATAAATTTAAAGTCTGATGAATTTTACAGACTGGACACGTGAACGTGCTCATTGTATTTTCTTAACAACAGAAAGAGAACAATAGCAGTGAAACGTAAATCCTCTGAACTAGGGCCATACTTCTACTTCAGCGATAAGTGAAAAATGTACGCCCTTAGACTTCAGACATTCCTCTACAAGCTGTATGCCTAGTGTGTGAGCAACTAGTGGGCAACTAGTTTCGTGTGTGTGTGTGTGTGTGTGTGTGTGTGTGTGTGTGTGTGTGTCCATATTTTTCTGTTAGTCTGTCTAGTTGTCCTCAGTAAAGGAAAAATTATAAAATAATACTTTAAAGTAGGTAATAGCGCTCATCACAGCTATAACCTGACATTTCTATGACATCACTGGGTGGTTGTTCATAAATCTGTTACTCATCCAGAAGAACAAGCATGTGTGGTGATAGAGCATAAATTGAATGCCTAATCACTAACAGTGCTGGGCCCTTTCTTCTGTGAATTACAGAGCAATAACTAAAATTTACTGAGTGTTCCTCTCCTGCCAGCTTCCACACTAAGCACTTTACATACATCCTGGCATTCGAGTCCTCCAAGAATTCTAACGATCCTATTATCATCTACCTTTCCAGTGACT
This sequence comes from Peromyscus eremicus, assembly GCF_949786415.1. Taxonomy (NCBI): domain Eukaryota; kingdom Metazoa; phylum Chordata; class Mammalia; order Rodentia; family Cricetidae; genus Peromyscus; species Peromyscus eremicus. The sequence continues at coordinate 30,376,169 of NC_081419.1, read as the reverse complement.
GGGGCTTAGAGCTAATCTGCCAACCAATATTAATCACCTACCACATTTTATGGGATAAATGACTTGACTCTAGGCTTTCTCGAGTTGGTTTAACAATTAGCAGTTTATAGTTATATTGTGCAATGGGAGATTTGGGAGGAGTTAAAGGGGGGGAAATGCCTGAGAAAGTAACCCAAAGTCCTTGTGCTTTGGAAACTGGTGGTATGGGGTAGTCTCTCTCTGGCTCTGTTTGTCCCTGTCTCTCTGTCTCTGTCTGTCTGTCTGTCTCTGTCTCTCTTTCTCTCTCTCTCCCTCTCTCTCTCTCTCTCTCTCTCTCTCTCTCTCTCTCTCTCTCTCTCTCTCTGTCTCTCCACCACTCCTGAAAAGGTATTGCTGTGCAGCCCATGAGAGCTGAAAACTCAGCATCCGGCTTTGGTCACGCCAGGATGACAGCATGTACCACACGCAGCTTCTTTGGTTATTTATGAAGGGAAAGACTACAACTGACTCTAAGAGTAGGCATGGGGTCCAGTAATACACAAAACCCGAATCCCAGTTTGGCGCCTCCAAGAGTGTCATATCTGGGTGTCTATTGCTGTGATGGAACATCATGACCAAAAATAGAATTGAGAAGGAAAGGGTTTATTTGGGTTACACTTCCATAGCACTGTGAAACGTTGAAGAAGTCAGGACAAGAAATCACACAGTGCAGGAATCTGGAGGCAGGCGCTGATGCAGATGCTGTGGAGGGGAGCTGCTTACTAGCTTGCTTCTGTGGCTTGCTCAGCCTGCTTTCTTATAGAACTCAGGACCACCAGCCCAGGGACAGCACCACCACTATCTAGCATTAGTAGTATCTACTAGTAGATACTAGCTTTCAAGTCCTTCCTTCACGATACCAAGTATCCACCAGGAATAATTCATTTAGGTCATTGTTTGTAGCCAGATAGAATTAATTTGTGTTCTCATATTATAAGAAGGGAAATATTTTGTCAAGATGGCTTAAATTTTAGCTAAAATTCACTAAGGATAATCAAGTCAAGGAGACCCTGTAGTCAAGCCCAGCCTGCATATTTTCATTTATTCATTTAATTAAATGTCATCTCAAGAATCATTTTCTATGTCAATATTTCCTATTCCACTTTTCAGAAAGAACTCTTTTTTTTCCTTTTCTTTTTTCTTTTTTTCTTTTTTTTTTTTTTTTTTTTTTTGGTTTTTCAAGACAGAGTCTCTCTGTGTAGCCTTGGCTGCTTGGCTGTTCTAGAACTCACTCTGTAGACCAGGCTGGCCTCGAACTCACAGAGATTTACCTGCCTCTCTGCCTCTCAAGGGCTAGGATTAAAGGCGTGCACCACCAATGCCCAGCCCTCAGAAAGAACTCTTAAAATACTATTTGAAAATTCTCATCTGTAGGAACTGAAAGGACAAACTTGATATGTTCAGGAATGTAGACCTCACCAACAAGTAAAAACATGAGACACCTGTTTACTTTTCAAGAACATCCTATCCTAAAGATAGAACACAGGAAGACATACCCATAAGGGCCCATGACTCTCTTGGGTGTAAAAGTGTTGGGATGTGCTTGTATATTTCTTTATTTCTTTCTTCTCTTCTCTTCTCTTCTCTTCTCTTCTCTTCTCTTCTCTTCTCTTCTCTTCTCTTCTCTTCTCTTCTCTTCTCTCTCTCCCTTCCTGCCTTTCTTTCTTCTAGACAGGGTTTCTTTGTGTAGCTGTGGCTGTCCTGGAACTTGCTCTGTAGACCAGGCTGGCCTCGAGCTCACAGAGATCCACCTCCCTCTACCTTCCTCATGCTGGGATTAAAACACCTGTATATTTCTTTGTTAGCTTTTCCTTCCTTCTCTCACTTTCCCAAAAGAAAACCAACACCACCACCAAACCCTTTTTTTTGATCTTTGATTAATCCATGCATGGATACAATGTGTTTAGGTAGTTTCCACTCTGTACCCAACTCCTTTCAGAAACCAATCCCCACCTTCTTCTCTTTTTTTCTCCTTTTCCTTCTCCTCTTCTTCCTCCTCTTCCTCTTCTTGTTTGCTGAAGCAAACTGACTCTACCTCCCATAGTATGCTGGCTAGTTTTATGTCAACTTGACATAAGCTACAGTCATCTGAAAAGAGGGGACCTTGATTAAGAAAATGCCTCTGTAAGATCCAGCTGTAAGGCATTTTCTTAATTAGTGATTAATGGGGAGGACCCAGCCCATGGTGAGTAGTGGTCCTGGCTTCTGTAAGGAAGCAGGCTGAGCAAAGCCATGGGAGCAAGCCAGTAAGCAGCACACCTCCATGGCCTGTGCATTAGCTCCTGCCTCCAGGTTCCTGCCCTGTTTGAGTTCCTGTCTAGACCTCTTTTGATGATGAACAGTGGGAGAAGAATGTGGGGATTGGTTCTGGAAGGAGTTGGGTACAGAGGGTGGAAACTACCTAAACATGTTGTATTCATGCATGGATCGACCAAAGAGCAAAAAAAAAAAGTAGGGGGCGGGGGTTGGTGGTGGTGGTGGTTTTCTTTTTGGACAGAGTGAGAGAAGGGAGGAAAAGCTAACAAAGAAATATACAGGTGTTTTTAATCCCAGCACAAGAAAGGTAGAGGCAGGTGGATCTCTGTGAGTTCAAGGCCAGCCTGGTCTACAGAGCAACATACAGTGGTATGTTCATCATCAAAAGAAGTCTAGACAGGAACTCAAACTTGTTCTTGGTCATGCATTTCATTGTCACAACAGAAACCCTAAGATGTCCAGCAAGCATCAACTGCCAATAGCTCCTCAGCTAGGAGTAGAATTCTATAAGTCCCTCTCCTCAGCATGCTAGGGGATGGACTGGCTTGATTCTGTGTTTTCCTTTAGCAACATTACCTAAGAGTTGATGACCACAATGGCATGATATGTCCGGAAGACATCAGCATTCTCCCCACTCTTTATCAATCTTTCTACCCACTCTCCCTGATGTTTCCTGAGCCCCAAGGCCACAGGTGTGTGATATAGATGTTCCATGTAGGGCTAAGAACTTCACAGTCTCTTATTCTCTACAGTTTGACCAGATTTCTCAATGTTATTAAAGAACCTGCCTTATCCCATGCCTGAAGAGTTCAACAAGAAGCTTTTGCTCTTGTCCTTAGTAATTAGAATCAGGGCTAATTCTTGAACCAAAATGCACCTGGGAATGACTGGCAAGCTGTCAGCCAGAACCAAAGAGCAGCCAGACTTCACTGGGCATTGAGAAGCAAGAGAAAAGAAGAGCATTCATTAGCAGAGATGAATTTTCCGTCTCCAAAGTTGAAACTAAAATATGTCGGTATACAGAGAAGAGAGTGATATAAGTCTCTTTAGAAAATACACTTACATAGTATAAGTCAAACAAAAAGAGATTCATTATCACTTCCTATGTCCCCAAAGTATGCAAAATAAGAAGCATTTATGGCTGAAGAATAAATACTTCCAGCTGCTTTCTTCCTAGACACAGTATATGCTAAACAGTGGTGATTGTTAGCTGATCTGGACTGTCACATTTTCTGCCAACAACAGTCAGGATTCAACTATGTTAGCAGGTATTTGGTGACATAAGGCAGAAAAGATTTGCTGTGTGGTAGCAGATGGAACAGGAGGGGAATGACTCCCTAACAGGACTCCCATAGTCCCTGACACACTCAAGGAGAGATGTGGTCATGTCTGCAGGTCTGACAGGAGACATGAAAAGCTCAGAACAGTCTTCATAAAGATTACTTAGACATGGAGGGAGATGCATATGGTCCTCGGGTTGCAAAAGTAGCAATTGATTCTTCCCAGTACATCCCATTCTGCTAATTTTCAGTTCATGTAATAAATGTAGTTTCTTTTTCTTTTCCCTTCAACAATTCCTGCTCAAGAAGGCTAGAGGGGGCAAGAAAGTAGACCCACTAGAGTACAAAGTCACAGGCACTTCGACTGCTCGGATCACTGGTGCTTAAAGTACTACATCAGATTATTACTATTTTCACACTATTTTAAAATTCAAGTTGGTCATCTTATTGTCACTCATTCAAGTATAAACATTTCTGATAATAAGACTGATTCCTGGGGGTGCATGCATGAATCATGAATGCTTACAGAGTCAGTCAGATCAGATCTTTTCCCTCAAAGACTTCGATAAGGAGAAGGTGTGCAATGTGGAGCACAGAGATGTAGCATGCGGGCGTAGTTGTGCCAGCCTCCCCCCAGGTTGCTCCTGCTGCCCCCTGACTCAGAGACAGAATGCTGACAGGGTCTCCTCGGTGTGCTCTGCCCAGCCTGAGCCTCAGTTTTCTCACTGTGTGGGTCAAGCAGCTTCTCATCACAATCATCACAATTGTTACCAGTGTCCTACAGATGATGGACCTGTGACATCAGAGAAGTAAAGAACGTGTTCAGAAAAGGGCAGAGTGACAAAAGTAGAGTCAGAAAGTCCTACATAGTTGGCTTTGAAGAGCAAAGCCACAACTAATGACCATGAGCAGCCTCTAGAAGCAGGAAAAGCTAAGGAAGTGGATGTTCTCATAGAGTTTCCAGAAACGAGGGCGGCCAGTCAAGCCCTTGATTTTAGCTCCAGGCTACCTGTGTTGGATAGCTAATCTATGAAACAGAATGATGAGACATTTGTGATTTTATGCCATGACAGAAGGAAAGAGAGAGAGGAAGGAGCAAGAGAGAGACTCTGAAGGCCAACGTTAGAAGCCAGGCCTGTCTTCCTCTCTCAATGTCTGTGGTTCCAATGATGAATGTAACAGAAGCAGAGCGAGTCAGGAGGAGATATGGCTAAACAGGAGTGTTTTGAAAGTAGACGCCAACATTTATCCATTATACACTTACCCAAAGGTCTCTTTGGTAGGAAATTATTTCTAACACTTATAACCTAAAACAATATGTACTATATTAACTATGAAAAATCATATAATACTGTTCCATTCATCACCACACTTGTTATATTTTCTATGCTCTAGCTCATTTCTAATCCTTTCTCTCTGTCTGTCTCTGTGTGTGCATGTGCGCACACGCATGTGTTTATATGGATGGATGCACATTTACACAAGTGTGCATGGAGGTCATAGGTCAGTGTTGGGTACCCTACCCAATCACTCCTCTACCTTCGTTGTTGGGACCTGAAGCTCATCAATTTGGCTAGACTATCTTAGCAGCAAGGCCCAAGCATCCTCCAGTGTCCACCTTCTTCCCCAAGCTGAGACTGCAGGTGTGAGCCTTCATAGCCAGCTCTTTACATGATTGCTGGGATCCAACTTGGGTTTGCATGCCTTCACAGCAAACACTTTATAGAAGGAGACTTCTCCCAAGCCTTTCTAGTTTCTCTTCTAATAATCATAAGAAAATGTAGTTTTGAAGAATGAAAATTTGCTCATAAAGATATTTATGCTAATACTATATAGATACAAAAATCAACAAGATGGATTCATCAAAAAATGAATTATTACAAAGGATAAAACTTTTTATAATACTAAGAATATATAAATTGTTATTTTTTTAATTAGCAAATTGTCTATGTCATATATTGTACTGAGGGTGTTGTCTTTTTAGCCAGGTTGCATAAGGATGCCTATCCAGGGCAAAATCTGTAGCTGGAGACACTTAGCCCTGTACAACAGAACATTTCTCTAATACTACATTTTTGAGAATTCTTTTTTTTCTTACATATAGGATTACATGCTCTTTTGACTTACCTCTTCTAACACCTTGATTAAAATAAGCTTGTACGTGTTTGATAAATGTTCTGTGAAGTGGCAATCTCATGCATGAAGTACCTTTAAGAATGAAAAGAAAATGAGTTTTCTAACAAAAATACCTGGTAGAGCAAAAAAGTTTCTTTTAACTATGTTTTTAAAACTACAGTTGTCAACACAGGATTTGTTGGCCTAGCCTGATCTGGTTCTTCCTAAAATGTGAGCACTTGGTGAAGTATTTTCTAAACTCTAACTAAGAAATCAATAAATTCCTCTAAGAAACCAAAAACCCTTTCAACAGTTTGACATCACACACATATAACTTTATGACTCAATAATAATAATTACCTATATGGCAGTAATTAGATGGTCTAGGCTACACTGTAGAGTGATGTCATCTCCATTTCACTTGACGCCCCCTCAGAATCCAGTTTTTAAACAAGAGAGCAGCTTTCCTAGCTCTTTTAATCTCTACCCACCTAGTAGAATGAAATGGAAATTTGTCAATTGCTCAGCTTATGTACAAAATATAGATTTTTCTGAATGGCTAATTTACAGTTAACGTTGATGGCTGGCATCAATAAAACTGGTTAAACTTTTGTGCTAGCATAATCAACCCTGCAATTGCTCACAGCATTAGCAAGGGCTGGCTGACACAATTTGGGCAATTTGCCAACAAAAAATGGAGACATAACTATCGATACAGTTTAAAGTAATTTTAAAATGACTATGTACAAACACTCATTTTGAAGACAAGATGGATTAGAACACAGTTATTCACTTTATAAATGATAAATAGTACTTGTTTTCTTAAATAGTGCTATTCAACACATTTGAGTGTACAACAGATTTGTTACACTCACAAATGTCTTCTTTGTGCACAAATTAGAAAGAATGGCAAAAGTATTAAGAATACATTTGTAATAGTCCTTATAAAAAGAGTATTTTCCAAACAAGATAGAGATTTTCTTTCAGTAACCTTGGGAGTCTATGATGACTCTGATCCCATCATTGGGTATTGGGTATGGAAGAGTAAACAATATATTGCTATAGGTCTGAGGTAATAAAAGGAATTAAGGGGAAACTCTTACATAAAAGCAGGTAATGTACCTTATGTGTTTATAGAAATAATTCCTGTCAGAGAGAAAGCAGCCCCTTTCTTACCTCAAGCATAAGGGTAGGGCTCTTGGGATGGAACAAAATTATTGTTGCTTTCAGATGGTGCCATCTTTTTTGTGTTCACACAGGAGAGACAGGGTCTCTATGTCCCCAGACTATTTCCTCTGACCCACTGGAGTGTGATAAAATTAAAACTACTCCTTCTATCTCTTGCTGACTCTGTGTGTTTACAAAAGCAGTATCAAAACATACACAAATGCAGTGCTACAGAGAATGTCCATTATAAAAGAAAATTTTGTCTCTATAATTGAATTTGCTTATTTCATCATTATTACTTCCATGCCAAGATGTGTCTTCAGGCATCCTTTTACACAAACAATACCCTTTACATGTTTATGTTGATGCAGTTTACTTTACCATTACTTATTATTCATTTCTTGAGAGACAAAGACCATGTAGCCCAGAGTGACCTTGAGCTGTGTAGTATAGGTTGAGTTTCAACTTGAGATTGACCTGCCTCAGTCTCCTGATGGCTGGGACTGCAGACATGCCCTTGCTTCTTATTTGTGTTGTACCTAAGTAAATAAAAGGAATGCAATCTGGTTAATCACAAAAAAAGGTAATTTGTGATATCTTTTTTAATAATGGAAAAGATATTCCAAAATAACTTTTTTGGAGATGTTGTTATTTTGTGCTAAAAATACTTCTAGCATACCACCTATTCCCTTGATCAAATTTAAGACTTTAGCACCTGACAAATGCCAAAAAAAAACATTAAGAAAGAAGGAAAAAAAAGAAGTGAAAAAAAAAACTAAATCGAACTGCCCTATATAAAGAAGGAAAACTACAGGAATCAGGAGTTCAAATGCACTTGGAAAACAATAGCTATTTTAAAATTAAGAACAACATGTGTAGTAAAAGTAGTAGCATGAGTTTAGAGCTAAAATCATATTACTGTGGAACAACTCTGGTTACTTTTGACTATTTCAATCTTAGCAGAGATTGCCAGAATGCTCTTACCCATTCACCACTCCTCCAGTTTTATAAAAAGAGGAAATGAAGTGAAATAAGGTGGCAGTGAGAATTCGACAGTAACTTTTCAGACTCAAGGGGGCTATTTTTATTCAACTTGTAGTTACCTTTTCTCGTGAAACATCCAAGAGCAGATTGAGCATAACTGAACTTATTTATACCTCCCCCCAGGAAATTTTTTTTTTTTTAATTTCCAGAGTTTCTTAACTGAGCCCTTCCTTGTAATGAATTATTCCATATACAGGTCAAGATTTCAGGTGTGCATCCTATTTTAAAAACGTCATTGTATAAAGCTTCAGAATTTCAAAATAATCATAAAAATAAACAAGTATTTGCTCTCTAAAGAAAGAATTCACTTGAAATAGGACTGCATTCTTACATATTAAATACATATGTATGCCTTGGTTTTAGTTTTATAAAAATGTCAAGCTGAACCAAGTTTACCAGCCGCCCTTGCTCGGTCTCTCTCTTGCTCTTGTTCACTCCGGATTCAACACACTGTCCTGGGCCTGTCAGTGTCTAACCTGTTGTCTTTCCAGTCACATCTGTAAAGGAGTCCCAATCACCTAAGGAAAATGACTCTTGTGGTGCTGAAGTAGGAAGTAATTCTGGCTATATTGCACCTGGCAGAAAGGGAAAACATGGAGACGTTCTGTGACCGATCCATCAAAGCAATGCATTCCAGCAGAGAGGAAGGGCGGTCCTCCATTACTTACAATGTATGACCAATGCGATGGAGAAGAACAGACATGCTCGTGTATAACAAATTAATGTCAGAGGAATTTATAAACACTGGTCTTGCTATGGAAAGGGTTACATTAAATTTAGAACTGGCTTGACAATACTGAAAGTAACCTGTAATCCTATTTTTAGCACAAAATAAAATAAAACGACATCATAATTATCCATTTTTGAAAAATATGGAAAGTGTTCAAATAATGATGCCAAAATGTTATAGTCAAAAGCAAATAAAATTTGCTTCAATTTTTCTGAAGGAGTTGCTATTCTTTTTTTTCTGCTTTCTTTATAAATAATTTTTATGCTTTAAAAATTTCTTGCATATATACATTGTTCAATAATGTGGAGTACCGTTATTCAAATTCCTTTTTAAAAAAATTATTCTGTATTAGCTTACAAACTCGTTGGGTTTCATAAGTCCTTTGTACATCCTTAGTGTTAGTTAACTGTTGGAACACAGTCCAAGAATGGAGTCTTATATGAGGAGAATTCTGAGTGCTTGTGAGAAAACTCCAAGAAAAGAGAAGTCTTGTGACCTCAGTTTCTTCATAGGCACAGAATTATTCTTGGAATGTGTCTTCATGCCCCTCTCAGGTGTAGCTGATTAGAGTGAGTTTACTTCAGATTATTCATTACAACTGGCTAATGTTTATTTTATCATGTATAATGTGTGGCTCGTCTGTCACATGTGGCTTACTGTGTCATTGTATACTTTGCTCATGTGACTCCCCTTAACCCTCAGAGTAAAAATTTTCTGATGCTCTGAATAAAGTTGGCTGTTACATGAGACTTTAGTCCTCCTCATTTATCAGCTCCATTCCCCCAGGTCCCACTGTCTTTAGAGGTAAACAGTTAACCCACCTCTACCTCTCCCTTTTCCCACCCCCTCCTGTCTCTGCCCATGCTTCCATTTAAACCTTCAGCTCCTCACTTCTCTACTCCAACTCTCACCAGGACCTTCCCTCCCTACATCACTGTGGAACTTTTAACTGGCTTGATCTTATGCAGATCTTGTGCAGGTAAACACAGCTAGTGAGTTCCTGTGCCAAACAGCCATGTCCTATCCAGAAGACAGCTTTCCACAGCATCACTTCTCACCCCCCAGCTCTCACGTTCTTTCCTGTCTCCTCTTACCTGATATTCCCTGAGCCTTGTGTTTATGTGTGTGTGCAGGGTGTGTGTGTGTGTGTTAACATCCCCTCATCAGCTGACCATTCACAGCACTTTGAACAGTAATGTGTATGCATCAACCAGAGACATTTCTGTGACCAGAGCTAGAAATATAACAATAAATATTTAGAAGACATTTAGAAAAACAATATCGGTAGGTTCTCCCTAGTTGTGGATTTTGACTACATTTACAATACTAGGCACAAATTCTTTCCTGTGGAACAGGCTTTAAATTCAATCAATAAAGTGGTTGGTTATCCTGTGAACATTTTTGCTGCTATTGTATCAGGGTGTACATGTTGCTTGGTAGGTTGTTATCATCACATGCACGGCCCAACACTGGAGAAGACCACTGATGTCTTTTCTTTTCCATCAGCCTACATAGCACCTTCCAGAACTATGAAAAGTACCCAATGAGGGGTTGGGGGTGGGGGAAGCTTCCTGGTGAATTCTAGGTTGATTTCTCTGTGTCTTGCAACCAAAGTATGTAATACCTTCAGTAATAGGGTCTTACTATATAGTTATGGTGGACAATCTAAATCAAAACAACCCCTATTATTTTAGGTGGCTCTGGGGTCCTTCAGACCAATTGCTTGCATGGGGGTAATCTATGCCTGGCATTGAGATTTTCATTTAACAAGTTATGTTTTCTAGAAGCAGCATTATTCACTTATGTGGGGTACCTCTCTTCAAACACTTTTTAAGAATATATTTTTAAATTAGCTTACAAACTGTTCGGGTCTCATAAGGCTCCTTCATGCAGCTTTGATTAGTTAACCTACCTCTGCCCCTCTTCCCTACCCCCACCACTACATCAATTAAATTTTTAGCTTCCAGCATCTCCATCCCTCTTTTTTCATACCATATGTGTCTTAAGATGCCTTCCTATTATATTTTGTATTTGGATTGAAAGATTATCTGTTTCTATGTAGCTTCTTCATGCACACTTCATTTTGATTAAGCCTTCCCCTGGTCCCTTTTCTCCCCATCCCCATCATTTGACTATCTATTGGAACCCTTCTGTCCCAGTATTATTCTTCTCTACTTTCACCTTATCTATATCCCTATGCCAATGTCCAGTTTCTAGATCCCTGGCTTCCACGTTTAGATGCTAGGCTAAACACACAAAAGGAAAGATTTGACGCTAGTATCCACATGCAACACTTGTCTTTGGGCTCTGTGTGACATCACTCAGTATAATACTTTCCAGTTCCATTCATTTACTTACATTTTTTGTGCTTTCATATTTCTTTGGAGCAAAGTAATTTTCCAGTGAGTCTTTGTACCATGGTTTCATTATTCATTCATGCATTGACAAACATCTAGTCTGATTCCACTTCTTATCAGTTTTGAATAGGGCACCAATGAACATGGATGGCCAAGTGTCACTATAGTGGGGTACACACACCTTTGGTTCAATTAATTTTTTTAATCAAAGTAATTCTTATTCTTGATTTAAGAATACCAGTTTGACTTGCTAGTATAACTATCCCTCACTCTAACATAAAAACAGACACACTTACTTTTTCTTCACTTCTTCTAGTTGAAGCAAAATAATTACAGCTTGTTCATTTCTGTTCTGGAAAATATTCTTGTACTATTTGTTGACAATTTTCCCCTTCTATGTTCTTTTATTCTCTCCTTGGAAAAACAACCTGACATTGTTCTGAAATCACTTCTATCTTTCTTAACTTTTGTTCCTAAGTTTCCCTCTTTATTTCTCTCTGATTTGTAAGATTTGTCCTCAACTTTATCAAGTTTCCTGTTAACTTTTTAAGTTATGTTAATAGATTTTCATCATAAAGATCTTGTTTTTCTCAGCAAGGTCTTTTTTGTAGTGTGATGCTGTTTTGTGTCTCCGAGAATTTTTCTTTTGTTTGTTTGAGACATGCTCTCATCACGTAGCTTTGGCTGCCCTGGAACTCACTATGTAGACCAGGCTGGCCTTGAACTCCCAAGTGCTGGGATTAAAGGAAGTATACATCATTATACCCAGCTGACAATAGTACTTCTTACATATTTTCTTATCTCTTCATTGGCTTTCTTTTTCTATGTTCTTCGTATTTATTGATCATTTCTTTTATGTTTCCTCCATCATATCTATTGATCCTTGGTTGAAAATTGAATGTTAAAGTTGTTAGTTAGAAACTTTGGTTTTTAAATGGGTGAAGGTTAATAGGCTAATAGGTTTTACCACTGCAATCTGCTGGAGTCTTGGTCCATGATAAAAAGGTCTCCAACAGTTAGCAACTGCAGCCATTTTCATACCTGTAGGCTTCTATCTGCAGACTTTTGTTCTCTGGTCTCATACCTGTAGTTTGTGAGCCTGATTGCCAGCATCCTGAGATTTCTGTGAGAGAAGAGATCTTGAGTATCTCTATTTAGTATAATTTTCACCTACTTCCCTGTTTTCAGGACAGGCTATCACTGACTCTCGAGATCTCTGGTGTATACACCTGATAGACTGCTTAAACTCTTCTGTCTCTTTCAGGCTTTCGGAGGAGTGGTCCCCTGCTGGGGGTGGTAGTTAATAAGATGCTGTAAGGATCCAATTTCTCTTTTAACAGATTCTCAGCTTTCTTTCCTGTTCCTAGTCCTTCTGCTTTCCCAGATAACTGAGGTGAAATACATAAACCTTTTCAGGCTTTCTACACCAAACAACCTTTTCCCCAGTAGTTGGTTGTGGGTCAGGGTGGGGGAAACCTTCCTTTGAATGTTTTCTGCTGTTCGCTACAGTCAGCTAAGTCAACTACAGCTAGAATATCTGTTTCTTTGCTTCTAGGTACTGATGGGTCCCATCTGCTGCTCTTACCTCTCCAATTTGCCTCCTCGTGGGCTTGTTCATTGATGTGCTGGTAAATGGCTCCAAGGAAAAGGAGAACAGAAAGGAAAACTCTGATGTGTAGAATTTGCCAAAATCAGTGGTTAAATGCTCACTCTAGACTGTCTCTAGGTTCCCAACAGTTTGATGATGGCTTACAAGGGTCCGGGCTTTTAACTATGATATCTTCACAGTGGGTAAAAGCTGGCTGCAGCTCAATCCTAATAATGCAGTTTTGCTATCTCTTTAGTGGAGCTTTGGATAAAATTAAGATAGGGTTAGAAATTCCCTCACTGTACTTAACTGAGAGGCTTAATTTCGTATTTACCTAGTTTGTGCAAATGAAGAACATAAGTAAGAAAATTACTCACTTGTGTGAGAATAAATTGGAAAACAAGGAATCATCTGCCTTAAACCATGATGAATTTGGTTTTTCCTCCTTTGGTGTCCCCATCAGACTTTGTTTAAATGATCAGTTTATTAGTTACTTTTCTCATTGCTGTGACAGATGCCTGTATTCATTGCTGATCCAAATAGACCTCTGCTGTCAACTTGAGATACAGCCCCTCTGACCCCACCCCCATCCTCACACTTATCCCTCCGTCCCCATCCTCACCTCCCCACCAGGCTGCAGACTCTATGAGAGCTTGTTAGGCTGAACCAGAGAACAAACTGGCTACTGCTGTCCCCACTGGATACTTCTTCATCAGCGCTCTCTCTTCACATGCAAGTCGTCCAAGTGTGTTTGCCTATGATGGCTGTAGTCTTGCTTTTAAGCCTCTTTTCCTACTGTCTCAGCACAAAGTGCATGGTTTCTATTTAGTGCTGCTGAGCTCGCTAGCAATCTAGTCATTTGGTCTGTGCTTCCTTTGTCTGCAGCTTTGACCTCATCCACCCATATCTGCCACATCTTTCTGCTCCACTTTTGACTTCCCATCCTCACTATAGATTTATGTAAAAGCAGCAAGTCGTGATCATGCCATGGCCCGGGAATTATGCTGCCGTTAAGTTTCCTATGCAAAGAGGAAAACATCCCTCACTTTTAAAGTTGGTCTCACTCGCATTTTCAGGATACAGATAGAAAGGTATTCAGATTCTTTCTGGAGCACCCAATTTCTTGGTAAAGCCCCTTTTTCCCTCTGAATCCCCCAAGCCTGGTCTTCACATTTCTGTCCATATTGTGATTGTCCTTCACATAATTTCCCCTAACATAATGACTGTCTTAGTTGGGGTTTCTATTGCTGTGACGAGACACCATGACCATGACAACTCCTATAAAGGATAACATGTAATGGTTATGGCTCACTTACAGTTCAGAGCTTCAGTCCATTATCATCATGGCAGGAAGTAAGGGAGCATGCAGGCAAACATGATACTAGACAATATGTAGTGGAGAGCTCTGCATATTGACTCATAGGCCACAGGAAGTAGTCTGTGGAACTGGGCATGACTTGAACATATATGAAACCTCAAAGCCAGCCTCCACAGTGATACACTTCCTCCAATAAGAAAATACCTATTCCAACAAGGCCACACCTCATAATAGAGGCACTCCATTTTCTTTCAAACTACCATATTCCAACTCTTTGGCCCCCAAAGGCTTGTAGCCATATCATATGCAAAAATGTATTCAGTCCAACTTCAAAAGTCCCCAGAGTCTATAACAGTCTCAAACTTATTTAAAAGTCTAAAGTTCAAAGTCTCTTCTGAGATTCATACAATCTCTTAAATCCCCCATAAAATCAAAATCAAAAAGCAGATCACATACTTCCAACATATAATGGCATAGAATATACACTACAATTTCAAAATGTGAAGGGAGCATAGTGAAGAAATACTGGACCAAAGCAAGACTGAAAACCAGCTGGGCAAACTCCAACTCTGCATCTCCATGTCTGATGTCAAAATGCTCTTCAGATCTCCAACTCCTTTCAGCTCTGTTGACTGCAGCATACTTCTTTCTCTTGGGTTGGTTCCACTCCCTGTTAGCAGCTCTCCATGTAAACTATCTCATGGCTCTGGCATCTCCAACATCTTGGGTCTCCAAGACAATCCAGGCTTCAACTTAACAACTTCAGCCAGTGGCCTCTCTATGCCTCCATTCAGGGATACCCCTGACATACGCCTGGCCTTAGCAGCTTTCCTTAGTTGTACAGGCAAATTCTATATCCTTTTTTTCTCTTCTTAACTCCAGAACCACATGGCCAAAACTGCCAAGTGCTGCTGCTTTCTGGGGCTGGAACATGGCCCCCTTGTTCAATTACATCTTCACCAACTTTTTGTTTTGGTTGGTTTCCTTCACTACCTAAGCTTGGCTACTCTGGAAATTGCTCTGTAGACCAGGCTATCCTCAAACTCAGAGGTCTACCAGCCTCTGCCTTTCCCAGTGCTGGGTTTAAAGGTGTGCACCACCAATTCTAAGCTTTTCTTTAATTCCTTTTCACAAGTTGGAAACTTAGCTGGGTGGGATCTTGCGCTGAGGTCATCACTCCCTTTATTCCATTTCTTAATCTGTTTATCTCCTTGAACACAGGACTGAGCTCCATTCCACTACTCTGTGCTGCTTTTCTTCTCAAATTTTACATTTTGTAATTTACCTTGCTTGGCTTGCTCCTCTCCATTATAAATCTTCCTCAGAGTTACCACTAAAAACCACATGGCAGAGTCTATACTCGGCTGAATTTGAGATTTCGTCTGCCAAGGGAATTAATCCAAAATGTTTCACTTTAGCCTCAGGCAGACTGTTCATACAAGGGCAAAAAGCAGCCACATTCTTCACCAAAATATTACCAGAACCATCTCTAAGCAACATACTAACGTTCTTCTGGAGTAGAATTTTTAAGGTGTGTTACTTTTGTTTATGTTGCATTTGTTTAACTCTGTGAAGCTGAGTTACTGTGCCTGTCTAACACCTCATGGTCTAATTAAGAACTAGCCAATAGGAAGGCAGGAGAAAGGATAGCCGGGGCTGGCAGGCAGAGAAACTATATAGAGGGAGAAATCTGGAAAGGGAGGTGGATGAGGAGTCAGAGAAGGAAGATATCAGAGGCCAGCCACCCAGCTACACAACCAGCAATGGAGTAAGATTTATAGAAATAAGAGAATGGGAAAAGCCCAGAGGCAAAAGGTACACAGGATAAGTTAAGTTAAGGAAGCTGGCAAGAAACTAAGCCAAGCTAAGGCCCTGCATTCATAAGTAAGAATAAGCCTCCATGTGTGATTTACTTGGGAGCTGGGTGGTGCCCCCCACCCACAAAAAAGAGTAAAAAACCAATAACAACATAAGTCTTCTCCTCTGAAACGTATTGACCCAGGCACCCACAGTTCAAATCACACTTGCCCCAATGTCTTCCATGCTCCTTCTAGGATGGTCCATTAAACAGAACTTAAAGCATTCCACTGCTTTTCTAATCCACAGTCCTGGCCAGGGTCCATATTCCTTCAGACAAAAGCATGGTCAGACCTGTCACTTACAACAATACCTCAGTCCTCGGTACCAACTTCTGTCTTAGTTAGGGTATTTATTGCTGTGAAGAGTCACAATGACCATGGCTATTCTTATAAAGGAAAACATTTAATTGTGTGGCATGCTTACAGTTCAGAGGTTTAGTCCATTATCATCACGGCGAGAAGCAAGGCAGGATGCAGGCAGACATAGTGTTAGAGAAGGAGCTGAGAGTTCTACATCTTGATCTGCAGGCAACAGGAAGTGAACTGTCTACCACAATGGACATAGCTTGTGTATATATGAGACCTCAAAGTCCACCTCCATAGCAACACAATTCCTCCAACGAGGCCACACCTACTCCAACAAGGCCACACCTCCTAATTGTGCCACTCCCTTTGGGGGCCATTTTCTTTACTACTGCGGTAATGACGATTAAGCTTTTACAGAATTCTAAGACTTCTTCAGCCTATGGCTAGAAGCTCTTCTTAGTCCTCCTGAAAATTAGTTCCAAAGGCCTACAAAGGACACAACCAGGTTTATCAGGGCAGCAACCAGACTCTGGGTACCAGTTATCCCTATCAGTTACTTTTGTCATTGGTGTGTGATGAAATCCTTGACAGAATCAACTTGAAGGCAGAAAGGTTTGTCGGCTCTTGGTGTCAGCCATCAGTGCAGGGAAGGCATGGCAGAGTTCATGGCACCAGGGATATGTGGTGAGGGCTCTTGTCACACTGGCAGATCTGGAACTAGAGACCTCAGTCCAGAACCAGAAACTAATACAGCCTTCAAGCCTGCCTCTAGTGACTCTCCTCTGCCGGCCAGATGACATGTGATAAAGGTTCCATGCCCCAGTCAGGGACTGAGAGTTCACATACTTGAGCCTATTGGGGGGCATTTCAGACTCACATCCTAACAGAGAGTTTCTTCCCTTTTATTCTTCCTCCTTTTGTATACATAAGCTCATCTACTGAAATGATGACATGGTTTAAAAGACACATAAAAGTGATTCATTCCCTTTAAAGATAAGCCTTAAACTGGAACTGTTTACTTATGAGGATGTGGTTTGAATCAGTGACAAGCTGTTCAGGACTGTAATATCCCCCAGCCCTAACTCCCAAGTTATAATGCACATCTTTGAAATGTGGGGAAAACTAAATTGAAGTATTGAAATATTTCCTTTCACATTAGCTACTCTTCACTCAGAGACGTAAATGACAGTGGATATCAGAATAGCCAAAATTATCTTTCTCTTTCCGATTGGACTGAGAAATATCTACCACCAGTTCCGTTCCTAAGGAGTCCTAAGAGACACCTGAGAGGCAGGAAAGGCTGCTGAATGGGGCTGTTATTCAGGAGTGCCACCTTAAGCAGGACATGGATTTTCCTGGGCGACAACACAGAACCAGCTGTCTCCAGTGTGGAAACAGAATTAGAGCTCAGTAGTTACTACACTTGGCCAATGACATGGTGAACAAATTAAGCTTGCCTTTTTTTCTGGGTCACAGTTTGTCACATGTACCTAAAATTTAGGAAGAAGTTCTGAAAGAATAGTGCATTTCTAAGTCCAGAGCAGAGGCAACTGTAGATACCACCTTTTGTACAGTTGGTGTCAAAAGTGCCAAGGCCAATGTAAGATAAGGGAACAAAAAAGACTCAGTACTTCTACCTCATACTCGGAAATTTCAGGTCTCAAGACTCCCCTGGGGTGAAGAGAACAGAAATGTTTACATTCCACATATGGCTCAGATGGAAAGAATGCTGTTCCTTTCAAGTACCATTGTTCACTATGACAACAGCACACACTATTTGGGTTTTTTTTTTTTGCTAAGTTTTAGTCATGTGAAATTAATAAAATCTGTGGTTTTAAGGGTCATGGACTTGCTTTTGTTTATACTGGGATTTCTGTCCCGGCTCATCACAAGACCTTGCTTGAATAATGTGAGTGAGGAATGTTGCATTCAGTCATCTTACATCCTGTATTTAAAATATACATAGTATAAGAAAAAAATTAAGTAAAAAAGGTACCAAAAATCAAGCAAGGCTGAGGCCAAAACAAAGCATTGTAGTTTCAGTAATGGATGTTTCATGTGAACATAGTTTTTTCATTATATTACAGTGTCTTTTCTTCTCCAACTGAATGTTTGGAACAGAATGCAGGTTGGACACTAGCCATATCTTAGGGTTTGATGTCATATGTAGCATGCCAGAGCAATCTGTTTTAATTTAGTTTGTATGATGTCATACTACATCGAGCAGTCTTCAAATGTAGCTTTGTCCTGAGGGATTTCACAAGTGAGGTGACAAAATGTTCACATGGCTCTAGTTAACTTAGGAGTGATAACAGCGGCAAAACACTTAAGTAAGAAAGACAAAATTCTGCCATGAAGTTAGCAACTACTCGGAGGGATGGAGAGTCAATATGAGTTTTGGTGACTGTCAGTTCCCTGATCTCTTAGGAGGCTTTGACCTACCCAGACCATCACCACCAACCTGGGAGGAGCCTTTAAAATAAAGGATGGATGTAGGTATGGCTAGCCAATCAAATCAAAGCAGTCCATCTTCAGGATCTATTTCCCCCAATAGCCACTGTCTATAGGCTCTGGATAGTGCTTCTGAGCTACTTTGGATGGCTTCCCTGCCAAGGGCCGGGAGGCTACTCGCTATTTATTTCACTTAAGCATAGGTTGACAGACATGGTCAGCCTTCTGGAGACTGCCCTTCTGACCTGATGAATATTCTTGGTGACTTAGGACCGTCACAAATAAGTAGAAGAAGTTTCATCATGATAAGGTTCTAATGGAGAAGATGGGGGATTCCACAGGCTAAGAGAAAGGGGACAAGATGGTTGGCATGTGGCCTTGTGACCTATCAGGGAACTTTGCTTTCCCAGGTGAAAAATGTATAAATACTTTTTAAAAATCAATTTCATGGTCTGTTGCATTTAAAATGGTACCACCAGCAGGGATGAAAAGAAGATGAGGCTGGGGTGGTCAGCTGGTACACAGTGATAGTTTGATAGGAGTCAGAAGCTCTGATGTGCTCTTGTCCAGAAGGGTCACTACAGATAACAGCAATGAACTGCATATTTCAAAGATTTAGGAAAGATAACTTCTATAATTTTCATCATAAAAAAACTTATAATCTTCTGAGGATTTAAACTTCATACATCATAGGCATATATCAAAATATTACAGGATATATCATTAGTATGTACAATTCTTATTTTTATGGATCTGTTAAAACTTTAATTTGAATTTTAAATAGAGAGCCAAAGAAATTCAAATAAAGTAGAAATGAAAGATGTGTTTAGATCCTTTTGACAAATTTGTGGATTTTTTTTTAAGACAGTCTCAAGTAGCCATTTTAGCTTCAACTTGCTTATGTAGCCACAAATTACCTTGACCTTCTAATCCTCCTGCCTCCACCTCCAGCGTTTTGGGATTACAGGGATGTCCCACCATCCCTGGTTGATGAAGTGCAGTGGATTAAGCCTAGGATTTTGTACATGCTGCTAACTGAGCTACATTCCCAGCCTGCCTTTGGTTTTTGTTCTGTGTTACTGTGTCACTCTGAGTAGGTCTTCAGGGATAAGAAGAGAGAGCAAGAGCTGAATAGGCACACATGCACTGCTACCCAGAAGACACTGTCACTAAGCCAGGCATTCTCCAGCCAGACTCGAAGGGAAATATTGTCAGCAGAGTGCTACAGGATTATCTGCAGGCTCCCTGAAGTTGGTCTTGAGTAAACTTGTATATTTTTTCTGGGTGTTGTCTTACTTTAGTTTTCTGCTGATGTGTAAAGTATTGTGACTAAAGCAACTTCAGGGAGAAGGGTTTTATTTCAGCTCATCATTCAAGGCACAGTTTGTCACGGGTGGAGAAGTCACACGGGCAGGAGTTTGACAGAGCTGCTCACATGGCATCCTCTGTAAAGAGCAGAGAGAGACCAGTTTGTCCTTGGTCATTCTTCTAATTTAATGCAGTCCAGAATCATCTGCCCGTGGAACGGTGTCACCCACTGCAGGCAAGTCTTTTTGCTTAAACAATCAAGATAATCAATCTCTTATAAGCATGCTAATGGCCAATCTTCCAGGTAATTCTTGGTTCTGTTGACTTGAAAATTAATAACAATTACTGGTATGTACTTGTGTTAAGATCATTAGACTCCAAAATTAGAGTCCACCCTTGCTCACCTCATTTTCCTAAATCTTACCTTTACTGTTCAGTTCTGGACAACATTCTATTGAAGTCCAGCATGGGCTTCTGTCCTCTGGCCCACTTGATTGTCATTTGGACCATTCGGCCAGTTGCAGATCACGTCCTATAGGTGTAGCTGAAAGTTTTTCTGTGTCCCGCCCAGTCTGAAGCTGCTCAGACCCAAGTAAGCACACAGACGCTTAATATTATTTATAACTGCTCAGCCATTAGCTCAGACTAACTACTAACTAGTTCTTACACTTAAACTCAGCCCATTTTTGTTAATCTATATGTCGCCACATTTTCTGTGGCTTTACCTGTGTGTCATTACATGCTGCTCCCTGGATGGCGAGCTGGTGTCTTGACTCAGCCTTTCTTTTCCCAGAATTTTCCTTGTCTGTTTATCCCACCTATACTTCCTGCCTGGCTACTGGCCAATCAGCTTTTTATTTATCAACCAATCAGAGCAACACATTCACAGCATACAGAACATTCCACAGCATATAGGTGTTTGGATCTAAACTGTCCTTTATTATTAGATCTTTTCCCTCCAAAAAAAGTCACACAACAGGACAAAAGTTCCCTGGATGCAAGTATATCTAATATTTTTCCTATTTAAAGATAACTACTTTTCACTTCCTCTTCCTCTTTCTTTTCCTTTCTTTTTCATCTTCTTCCCAATATGTGTATTATATAGAGAGATATATACATGTTTGTGTATAATGTATATTACATATAATTTATTATATATGTATATATCATATATGATGTATATGTATATATATATATCAGAAGCTAGAGAAAATGATTTTTCCAAATAGTGTTACATCTTACTTATATTAACATTGACAATACTCAGTTTTATTGATGTTTCACGACCATCTCCAGATTTGCTGATTTTGCTGCCATTGATTGGGAGGAAGAAGCTCCATCAAGCAAGAATCAGGTCACAAGTTATCATTTAGCTGCAAACCCAATGTAGATTTTGCCCTATTAAGACTGGTCAGTTGAGAAGGCTGTTTCAGGGCATTAAGAGTAGGAATAGTGCAGAGAGATGGTTTACTTTGGTGTGTGTGTGTGTGTGTGTTTGTGTGTGTGTGTGTGTGTGTGTGTGTGTGTGTTACAAAGTGGAATAGTCCCCAGAGTGTGAATGGATGCTAAGCTTCTGGGATTGGAAAAGCAGTGCATCCACTAGCAACCAGTCTAACACACAAACGGGGAATGCTGGGAGCCCATGGGACAGCTAGGAGCATCAGTGAGGATTCAGATTTTCTCCATGGTCTCACAACTGGCTTTTGCTCCCAGGTGTGCTATACTGGCCACAGGGATAAAATGGCTTTTAAAATCACCATAATTTAATCTTCAGCACTGATGGCACTGTGTAGATTAATTACAACAGCACACACAAAACAAAAGCAATAAATTCACTGTCTTTGAATCATTTTGTTTTAAGGGCTGCCTTACCAAATGCTCAGAGACCACTTGATTGCACAGTATGGAATCTCACACACATTTCTTCCACATTGAACTATGATGCAGTGCAGGGTGATAATGGAGCTCAGGGCCCAGGAATTTCCTTACACAGGCTCATACGCCCTAGAGCAGTTCCAGGTGTCTGTGGTGATTGACAGTTAATATGGCTACTGTGAAGTGCAGTGGTTTTCCTATTGGGTTGCGTTGAGGACTAGTCTCCTGTGTTGGAGTTATATGTGGGAATAAAATAGAGCAAGATATTCAGGTGGGAAACTAAGTTACACTTTCCTTTTTCCTATTCCAATAACGTTGTAGTAGCTGGCCCTTTCCAAAAAAAAAAAAATTAAGAAAACAAACAAACAGGCCTAATTATATTTTCTGATCAGAATAGAAAAAGACAAAATATTTTATAAATTATAAAGCACTGTTAGAAAAAATTTACAGCAAAAACAAATTCAGTCAATAAAGAACCTCCACAGAGAAGCTAGTTCTGGAGAAAGATGCAATGAGATCCCACAGCAATTCAGAGCCCTGTATCATCAATCCACCCTGAGGAACTTTTTTGGAGAAAGGGAACACTCACTGCAATATTCGAAAGCCTGGGATACCCAACACATCCTATGAAAGAAAGTAGGGCCAAGATGTGAGAAACCTATGACCACACCCCTGGCTCTGTGTGGCAGACAGAATGTATTCTCACCTCCTTTGATTGGTTCTAAAGCTGCAGGTGTCCACATTTACTTCTCAGGAAAACTGTTATCTAGATTGACTAGGTAAAAAATGTTGTATTGGATACCATTGCACACGTAAGTAAAATTACTGCAACTATAGCATAGAAAGTGTTGGGGAATGCATTCTTGCAATATAAATTGATGTTTATATACCAACATGTTGGTAGATGTTTTCCACACACATGCACCTATACACACATGAATGTACAATACTCTACAGAAACCTCCACCACTCATACAGGCTTTTCTAAGTCACATGTTAGAAATTGTTCTTTATTTGGGGATGTGTAGAAAATGGTGCAGTTGGTTCTTTTTGTGACATTCCAAAAAACCCAATACATGATTGAATTTTTCACATAGGTCAGTCATTCCAAGAATGTCTGTGTATTTCTAGAACAGTCAGACATTTTTGAAAGGAAAAATCTATTCAAGGTCTTTTCAAAGTCTATATATTAAAATTTTCTAGTACCCACCTTTTGTAGTTTTTCATACTCTTAACTCAAGGAGGCATTTTGCCAGGAATTTCCCTTACAACTTTTCTAAAAGTCTGTCTATTCAGAGGTAATGCAGTCCATGTGTTTCTGATACATTCTCTTTCTTCATCAGAATGCGGCTTTCCACCAGGTACGTGGTCACCAGTGAGCTATGAAAGCTTTTTAAAGGCCTTTATTTTTTCTCAGAAAAGGGAAACCACATTTGATCAATAGCACAGTTAGTTATAAAGCCAAAGTACACAAGGACTTATGAAGATATATTGTTTTACTATTTAATTTTAATACCTTGGGCTGCATATATTTGGAAACTCACCCATCACTGTCAGAAAAATGCACTTTGCTATTATGTTTTTCTTCACAGGCCAAAAACTCTATTTTTCACTTATTAGATGCACTTTATCTTATTATGTTAACTTTTTGAAACACAATTTACTATCTAGATATTAAGTTAGAATTATAGAATACAACTGTGTAATATAATTACCTTATATTTTAATAATTCTGCATATACATGCCATAGCCTTTCCTATGAACTACTGAACCAGTAAAGCTGAATACATAGTCATAATATGCTTGCATGCTACAAGGCAATAGCTCTTTCCAGAACATGATTTCTTTAAAGATAAGAGAAATAACCTCTTCATTACGGTACCTGATCAGAGTGGACAATTTACCCGTGTGCTGACTATGAGCAAAACTTCTCATAATAACAGTAGTGAAGACAGTTATAGCAAAGAACCTTCTGTTTCAAACCAGGAGGGCTGCCAGTTGGGCAGGGAAAAATGTGTCAACAAGACACAATAGAAAAACAGCCCATGCTCTAATTCTACTCCCCATGGATTAAGGGCACATGGCTGAGGGCTGAGGGGGCTGGGAATGTGCTCACTCAGCTGTTCCAGATGAAGGACTGGAGAACAGAGCTCACAGCAGTCCTTCAGAGTAACTTACATTCAAACATGATGTTAACATAATCATTGTGTTTCAGAAATAACCATACTTTAGTCCATGTACGTGGCATTTTACAGATACACGTGTACATGCATGTATATTGTATATGAAAAAATAAAAGCTAAAAGCACATATATTTGTTTAGTGATGTATAATTCTACATATAACTTATATATGTAGCACATAGAATATAAATATTACTTGATTTTGCACATACTTACATTAGTTGTAAAGGAAAACAATGAAGGTAATATCATTGTAGTTTATCTATTCCTTTTATGATGTCCTTGGCCCCCAAGGATATTCTTTTTTTATGGATTCCAAGGAAGCTGGCAATGTCTTCTGATGTCTCAGGCTTGTTCTCACCCCCAACTGCATGGTATTATCAAAAAATAAAGCATGAAACTCCCTGGAGACAACAGGGAAACATAAACCTTACCTAATTGACATAATCAGGTTTCTAGAATCGTCGACGGATAAAGAAGACTAGTTTGAGGGTGACATTCTCCACCAAAGATTTTCGTGGGATTATTTATTTGAGCTGCAAAGACTGAAATAGAGACCAAAATGGGATCGAAGCAGCGACTTTTTCCCACGTACTATTCATTCCTTACTTCAAACCCAAACTCATCCATCAGCATGTCAGGCACACAGCTTTCCTTCCCCCCCCCCAGAACCAGCATTCGCCTTCACACAAACCGTTGCTTTATCCCATGGACATGTGAAGAACTCTTTCTATTCTGAACATGAGATGTAGAATGTAAATGTGAAGAGGGGACCCGTGAAAGGCAAGAACTAGTATAATTTGCCATGGGGAAACACTTCCCATTCCAAATAACAGAGGAAATGAAAATGCGATGAATCCTTCAGCTGCAAGCAGGTTAGTACAATCAGATCGGCTGTCACTCTGACTGACGTCAGCTTCTTCATGGAGCCGTTGTTGTCACCCACCCATGCAGAGTTGTCACAGTGAAGATAAAAGACAGCAGAGTCACCAAGGAGGTGGGGAGTGGGGGTGGGCAAGAAGCACCCAGCATGATTTGGGGGACAATTGCAAATAAAAATGAAACGTAGGAAACATCTTCAATGAATCTTAGTTTAGAATTTTGACACAACTGCAACAGGTCCCGGAGAAGTTGTCGTGTTTCATCCCTCCTGCATCATTCCCTGCCACTTACTCCCATAACGCAACTCAACGTTGTCCCTCTACCACACTCCTAGGATCAAAACAGTGTCTCTGTGGCTCCATCTCCACAGATGGTGGATGAGTCTCTGTTTCATCCAAACCCAGAAGTGATTTCTGAAATAGAACCAATGTATAAGCTACGGACTGTCTATGAAGAACCTGGAGTGGCTTCCAAGTCGCACCACAGGCAGAATTTGCCAGGTGAAGGCGAAGAAATTCTCTGCATTTGCTGCTTGTCAGCCATGTGTCTGTCTCATGCTGTGCACGAAAGTGGACCTGGGGCAGCACACAATAGTGAGTCAGTCATCCTCCTGGAGGAGGCAGAGCATTGCAGGGAAAGCAAGTGTGTGCAGAAGATGCTTGAGGGTGAAGGTATCCAGGATGTGCTTATAGTTTGGTGTATCCGGTGCCGACAAATCAGGCGTATTTAAAACCCATTTGGGAGGTAAACTCTGTTTCCAGTATTCAGTGTTCAGAGGCAAAGTGGACTCGAATAGTAGAGCCAGTCGCAATAAATGGTAGTGACAGGTGACATGGAAGATAATCAAAATGAGTTAGTAGAAAGAAATGTGTGCAGTCAGCTCATGGCTGTATGTGAGATCCTAGGATGTAGGTCCCACAGTGAATAGCTCCAGACTATACCTACAAATGTACTGTAGGGAGCAAGAATTGGCAAAAAGAATAACTTAAAAAAAAAGTCATCCAAGCTGAAGCAAGACAAAGCACAAGCTAAAAGAACAAACTACTTAGTGCAGAAGATTGAAGTCAGCACTGAAAACACACAGAAGGCCAGTGAGGTGGTTCAGCTGGCAAGGGCGCTTGTCGTGTGAGCCAGACCACCGTGCAAGTGATCTGAGTCCCGTCCCCAGAACCCAAGGAAAGGTGGAAGGAGATAATGAACCCCACAAATTGCCCTCTGACCTTCACTTCCGCATCACACATACATACCATGCACATTTATACACAATAATAATAAGTTTAAATTTTTAATGTAGTAATTATTAGAGACGAGACAGAATGTGAGCATAGCAAATTAGGAAAACTCAATTTCCTGTGACTCTGAGAAATAGTGTGTACTCAACACACATGGAACCCGTTGCTGGGTGGGAAAAATGGAGTTAAAGGCACTCACTCTGTCAGTTTAGACAGCAACCATGGCTTTAGATGAACATATCTTTGAATTGTGGTAAAGAAAGCCAGTGAAGGTATGACAGAAACCTAGTAACCAGTGAAGGAATTTCATGTCTGTTGTGTATAAAAATACTTAAAAACTAAAGTTTTTGTTGTGTCTACTGGAGTTGTCAGAAATATGATCCAGTTCAGCAATGTCAACAAATACAAAGTGAAGTGTGACATGGATACAGCTATGCACATCAGTGATGCAAGCACGAGAGAGATCAAAAAGATCTCTGATGAAATGCGCAGATAAGCAAAGAGAGATTAGATACGCAGGGCATCTATACCTGTATTCTTCTCAGACTCTCGGAACTTCATGAATAAAATCCACTGAGCTTTCATACTTTCTAGGATGTGTTAATAATCCTTCACATTGACGCTGGTTTCTCTTTAAGGGTGATCCAAAGGAACTGTTTCTACAAAATGTTTTTCAAAAAGAACCATAGAAACATCTTGAAATAAAATGTATCAATGCACATGCATATCGGCATATCTACTTCAGGAGATGCCAGCTGAAGATTCAAACTCACCACCAGAAAGAACTCTTTCGATCAGAATTTATGCCTAGGTATTGGAAATTTAAAAAAAAAAATCTTTGACTATTTTCTCATTCTCTAAATTAGAAATGAAAGTTGAGTTGTTTACAGTATTATTTATACCATACAAGAATATTAATACTACCCCCCTCCAGTTATCTGGATGACAATATCATTTGACTCTCCCTGTGTTACACACACTCTCTCAGAGTGACTTTAGAAAAAGTCCACTGTCCTGCTATTTCCCAGGAGTGGTGGCAATTCCCGTAACTGCACGGATACTGGATTTTCTGGTTTGGGCGACAGAAAGCTGTACCCATGGAGCCGATGTCACAATAACGTTTTACTCCTTCCTCAGTAGGAGAATTTCCAAGGTTATTCCTTCCCACCAGCTTGGTACATGTTGCTCTCCTGTCCCCATGGTTACCAGAAGGAGGGGGAAAAATAAAAAACAATGGACTTTAAATCCTCTTCACCTGGCTGCTGTATTCTAAACACAAAGTAACTTTTCGCCGAGCACTGTCACCTAGATGCATTCAGGGTTACATTGCTTAAATAATCTGTTAGGACTGGCCAGCAGGGACCATCCAGAAAAGGGTGTCAGGAAAATTAGAAAGCAAAAACACAAGATGGGAAGACGGAGGGGACGGCTTTTTGAGCTGGGTTGGTGGACTCTGTCAATTATCTGAAAGGAGCCAATCAGCTCCCAGCAGAGGGGCTGTCTTTAGCCTTGCCAATTAACAATATTAAAATACAAGATTCTAGATTCTAAAGCGCATTGGTTCTAGCACCATCTTTCCCCTCAAAGGAGATAACGACAAACAGAACAAAGCAGGCTAGGATTGGAGATGGGTGTTTCCAGCCAAGCCCTTGACTGTTGCTGCACATAAGCAAAAACACAAACAGAAACACCAGAACATGGAGCACTTCTGCCTCCTCAGTCTGAGCAAGACACTAAAGAAGGTTTGCAGTTCAGGTGGGTAGACTCGGGTGGACTGTGTAGGGAAGAAGCTAAACACCCCAATATAAACCAATATAAACCTTTCCTCTCCTATGACTGTGCAAGGGAATAAAGGAAATGTTAGAAGAAGGAGGAATGAAAAGCTGCTTGGAAATACCACATGTTACTTTGTAGACGCTGCCCTGGAAGGGCAGAATTTAAGCAGATGGCAATAGATGGAAGCCTATGTAAGTAGAGAGCACAGCATGACTGGAGGTGCCGCTTAGGCCATGATGTTAGAATTAGCATTATAGGGAGAATGTAGACAGTAAGTCAGAAACTACTAAAAGATAAATGAGTAGGATTCTCTAGAGGACTCATCAGGCTTGTTTAGTAGGAATACGTTTCAATCTGTAGATAGTTTAAAGGCATTAGATGTATTTAATGTAATGACTGTTCTTGCTAAAATGCAATCCTGACCCTGCTGAAACCTCAAACATTATATAGAACGAGTCCTTCTTTGGAAGGACTTTAAAAGAGAGCATATCTGTGTCTCCAAAATATGGTGTGTAATACTCCCATGCTCAGAATATCATTTCTATACTCTTTGCCAAGTCTGCCCACATTTCAAAGATGCCTCACCCTTTTCAACACCCCCAGACAGCTCTTGTATCATGATAAGGTTCCTCCAGTATCAATCCTTGTTTACATTGGGAACATTTCCTAAACAATGCATGTATTGTGCAACTCCTCTCTGCCTCTTGGCATTTAGATAAAGAACCAGGCAAAACCAGCCTGTGATGAAGGAAATGTTCTCCGTGGTGCTATTAACTCCCCAGGAATGTTCCCCCCAGTTTACTGTTCCCATCACTGTGCAGTCCCACATCTGCCCCCAAGGCCACCCTCTGATCTGAGAATACACAATGACATAAACTACAGCTGAAAAGATGAAGGAAAATGATGTAGGAGGTTTTTCAAGGTAGGCAGCCTTGAGGCTTCAGAAGGACCTTGGGTATGCCAAATTTGGTATCAGTCTTACCTCAGAGATACAGAACATCCATGCAGACTGAATATTAATGAACATGCCTTTACCTCTGAGATTGATTCTCTGGGATAACACATATGACACATACACATATGAATATTACATAACCAGATGACATATAGAGATAGAGAGATATGTAGTAAGTGTATCCATGCCATCAAATTATCATAGGGTAAATTTTATTAACTTGCAGATGTGTTAGGGAAAGATGTTGTCACATGCTCTTAGGAAAAACAATGATGAGAAAGGCTAAGAAATGCTGTCATAGGAGTGTTGAGGGTGGGGAGCTACTAAATCTGTGAGAAAACCCCACTGTGACTGTCCTCTGAGCCCAGGTGAAGCTGACTGCTGCAGATCCACTCTGCCAAGGCTGAAGGTAACTACTCAGAGACAGAGGCAGAATATGACCTGCCCAGACTTGCCTAGGAGTGGCATGCTAAACTGGAAGATGGGGACTTCCAGGATTCTCTATAGAGCTCAGCTTGTAAGTGAAGAGCTGTGGTTCCTCACCTGTTACCCTAAACAAGGCGGAGCTTAGCCTGAGCATGTGTCTCTCCCTTTTCATGCTTACAGTGAGCTTTCTGTAAGCCAGTGGGCTGGTGCGGAAAGACAGTCCAATTCTGCTTAAGGTGATGACTTATTCTCCTGTATCTGGCTGAGGACAAACAGATGGAGAGTACCAGCAGTGGTCTAGGGCTACCCATGACATCAGACAAAGTTTCTATTAGCGTTTCTAAGTAATTGTTGTGTCCACCCACAAACAGCTGGAGTCTTGCCCAGTATCTGAGACTTGGAAGCAGTTGGAGAAATGAATGGGAATAGGGAGCAGGAGGAAGTAGGTTGCCCTGCAGGGAAAGCATGATGTTTGAAGGATCAGAAGAGGAACCAGAGGAGGCAAGTGGGAGACAGCAACCACAGAAAGTGAAAGCGGCCTTATCAAGGGCACTGAGGGCAAGGAGGGAGAAAGATGTTCTGAAGACTAATTGGCTAGATATGTAATTTTCTCTAATTATGTTGTATGAGAAACTTATGCATATTTATATATCCCAAAGACTGCGCATTCCATACAAACATGCAGACGCATGTATATCTCATCTTTTTATGCATGCACATGATGTTTGAGTATGTAATTTTCTAATTTGGAAATTATTTAATGAAGATCTTCTTTCAAAGTACCTTTACTTGAGTTTCAATTTGTGTCCCTATATGTAAAGTCGAAAGTGAGACTAGGCTTCCAAATATAGACATGCATCAAGGTAAGCTGTGAAAGCTTGATGAGGCTGTCACTCTTTAGATCTTTCAGGAATTTCTTGTAAAGGATGAATAATAGTCAATATAATTACTTGCTGAAGGACTGGAATATATTTTTTAATTATAAGTTTACTCCCATAACATTTATGAACATGTACCAGCAAGCCTCAAGACAGGTAAGGAAGTGGTAAGTCCTGTGGGAAGAGGTTCACAAAGGAAGTAATGTTATTATCCGAGTCATTTCATGCAAAATCCGCTTCGGAATTCATGTTCATGCCTTTTATGGTTAAAACAATGGAGACTTGATTTGCATTTAAAATATGTGCTCAGGTTCAGCTCTAGTTAAATCTAACCAGGCTCACACACCTGTGTCGTTTTGACAAGATTAAGATGCAAAGCTAAGCAAAGATTCTCTAACCCAACCAGGCCAGCATTATAGCTGTGCCTGCCAAGTATCGAAGGCCAGGGAGTTTTACCTCAGGTCATGAAATGAAACATTTCAGCTTTCGGAATTGCTGGTGACTTTAGCCTTAAGCTAGCCACATAATTATCACAATTCTGTGCTTATTTCAAAAACAGTGTAGATACCCCATCACACACAGAGAGTTGGTAATTTCATATTCAGTATTATAATAAACCATTCCAATCTTAGTTTCAAGAGGAAAACTATTACAGGAGGATGCTAACACAGCATAAAGAGAAAAAAAATCAATTCTTAAGTCATAAATCAAGTATGTACCATTGAAACTGTGTACCTTAAAAATAATGATTGCTACCTAAATAAAAACTATTGCACTTGAAAATTATATGCTATTGACCATACTCCCTCTATCCATGCCCCTGAGGAGGAGAAGAGTCACTTGTTGTCAATATCCCAGGAATGCTTTTATCCACAGACCTCTGTGTCTTTTCAAAGGCAATGGCCAGAAGCCCCACTAGCTCTAACAATGCCGGGTCCCAGATTTTGAGTACCGATTCCTCTTTCAAAACTGGTACATACCTAGGGAGGATACTTCAAATTATTGTTTGTGCCTGAGCTCTGCCTCGTAACTTGGGCTTCTAAGTTTGTTTTTGTTTGGTGGATCCGTTGTCATGAGCCCACTAATCTCCATACAATGTTCACAACCACGCAGGTGTCATTGCTAAATTAAGAGTCTGAATGAGGATTAGGTTGAGCAAAACTCAGATACGGAAGACGTATGCTTTAACTAGGCTCAATCAAGCTACACTGTCATTTCTTTTTAGAACCTAAGGAATTCTTTGCAACTGGGGTCTTTTGTTCACGATTTTTCCAGCATATTTTACAAAGGAGTAAAAGTTAAAATGGGTCAGCAAATGTCGGGATCTAGGGGTGAAGGCTCTGTATTTTCCTCTTTTTGTTTGAAGAATTAGGCGTAATTCTGTCTCCTTTTTTGAAAAATCCAATTAATAACTTGTTTCTAATTGCAGAATCTGACTTTGTTGTCAGTATCAGCCTTTCCCAAGGAAGGGTCAAGTATAACAACTTGCATAGTTATGCTGCAATTTCTGAACCATCTTTCCACCATGATAAAGTGCTGGACATGTGAAGTGAAGGTTGTCTATTTCAAGGCGTGAGAGAAATCAAGATCTGAAAAGAGTTAAGACAAGCTACTCTCCCATGTTAAGCATGCTGTGATAGCTGGGAACCAGAATAAATGGCCATTCACTCCTCAGAACTGTTGGGTGAAATGTGAATGCCAGAAAAGAAATGCACACATTGGGTTTGAACATGGAATGTGGACACAGGTGGGCTTCCTTCTAGCTAGCCCCCTGCTTGCCCCTTCCTGAGAAGAAATGAGATATAGAAGCTGTGCTTTCTACAGCCTTTCACCTCATTGGAATGGAAGCTAAAGAGACAAAGATAAAAGTCCAGTTTGAGTTAAGATGGTGAGTGCCCCTCCATGACTTTGATCATGAGGTCACTGGCACCACCACAATATAGGTCTAGAGGATCCCTCGTCGTGCAACAAACGCCATGTGCTTTGGACCCATCTGATGAGATGCATGACGGCGAAGTCACTGCCTTTAAAGTATGCCATATGTTTGAGTGATATGTGAAAGTGTTAATTGTGGGATAATATCAGTAAAATGTACAGAAGAATATTTTTCCACACTGAAAACTAAATAAATGAAAAAAAATGGAACAGAAATTAATGAAAGAAAAACAGCTATGTCATTTTCTCTAAATAAAACTGACTGACTCTATGATGGCAGAAGATAAAAGAATTTCATTTACAGCAAGTTGCTTAGAACTGCGACAATCCCGAGAAAGACGATGATTTAGGGAAAACTCAGGTAAGGTTTGCAACTTCGTGTGGCTCGTCCACAACCCAGTTTCAGAGTTATTCAGAATGAACTTCATTTTAAAAGTCTAAGAGTTTATAGTAACTTATGCAATAGGAACCTGCTGAGCCAAAGCTAATTGTGTATGCATGTGTGTTTGTCTGTGTGCTGTGTGTGTGTAGGTGTCCAAGCAGGCCAGAAGAGGGCACCATATCCCTGGAGCTAGAGTTACTGGCCATTGTGAGCTACCAAACATGAGTACTGGAAACCAAACCCCAGTCCTCTGCAAGAGCAACAAGTGCCCTTAAAGGCTGAGCCATCTCTTCAGCTCCTTAGCATCTAATTTCATGATGCTACTACTGTTTATGGAATTCAAATTCCAGTGACCATGGTAAGGCATATATTTGAGAGAGATTATCCTGTTGTATTAACCTATTGGTAATAATAACAGGCCCCTATATTTGACTGATCAGATGAACATTAACATTACCTCTATAATATATTTTTTTAAATAAGAACCTTCCAAATACTGATACAACCATTAATTAGACTACTTGCAAGGTAAAAGCAAACTCTTTCAACCTTGTTGTCAGGTGACCTGTGTCCTACCCCACATTTCCTTACTTACACCATAACTTAGTGTAAATTATGCCTAAGAACATTCTTCCTAAATTCCAAGACAGCCTGTATAGTCCGTAGAACAAATTGCTCAATCATATGGCCATTTACAGACGGTAACAGCCCCTAGAAGCTCAATTTTTTCATCTGTAAAATTGGAAGACAGGGTTGATTGATCTTGGAAATCCTTTCCAGGCTCACAGTTCTGGTTCTAACAGCAAAAGAAATACAGAAAAGGCTTCAGCTGAAGTTGGACAGGAAGCTGGTGTTTGTAATGTCACACAGAGAGATTAGCCCAGCAATTTCATTAATGGGAGTCATATGGTGAAATCCCCCAGCGCTATTCAGAAACAAATCTCTGATTGCTTAGACCTGCAGGCAGAGCCAATTTCCTTGAGCTTTTTTTTCCTACTAGAAAATTCAAGGTATTCTGAGACTATGCACGATCTTTGTTGGAATGGGGAGTATGGGCAAGATATTTGGAAGAGAAATTTGTGTCTTCCTGGTGAATGAGAAAAGCCTGAGCTGAGTAGGTGGCTGGGTAAAGGTCGTTTCAACAGAACCTGGCTTTGTTTTGGCACTGACAAGCATTTTAAGCCCCAAGGTTTCCCAGGAGCTGCAGAAGAGCATGTCAATTGTACTTAGCACCCTAAAAATGAAAGGGGTGTCAGGAGACTGTCAGCCTTTGTGCTCATCTTTTTCTTTCAAACTGGTTGAACGTTGACTAATGCAGAACTCAAATGCCAGTCAGTGGCGAGGACGAGTCAGGGGAGGTTGAAAAGACAAGCTCAGTTAAAAAGCATTTTCTTCCTTTTTTGGTTAAAAGTGGGTGGGTTTGGATGGAGTCACTGGGCAAAATGTTGAAAGGAAATGTTATTTGTCATAATCACATGAATGCATGAATTGTCCCTGAGAAGCCAAGTATAATAGTTTCTAGAAAGTTGCTGGGTGGCTCACATTTCTGTGAAATGAAGAGCTTCAACCTATAAAAAGGAGAAATAAAAACTTTAGGCGGAATGATTAAAGACAAAGGAAATTGACTTCTCAAGTTTCCAAATCAGTTCTTCAACTGTTCTTTGAAACAAATGATCAGTAAGATGAATAGATTTGGAAGAATTTAAATATCATATATGACATCTGCTAAGTACCTAATAAGTATGCTTCGTTGACACTGTATTAATGTCTAATAAGAACTCAAGTCAAATCCATGTGTTTATATAAGGTAAGAATCCAAAGAAATAGCAAATTTTGCTCCTGCTTTGTAAGATCTTTTCCCATAACACATATGTCCCCAGGGTGCATTTTCTTATAACTTCTTTGTTTAGAGAGCCACCTGCTCCTTGTAGCAGGTCTCTTTGCAGTCAAGGATGGTCTTCCCCACCGGATTGCTCTGGGATGATAGGACAGTGAGCATTCAATAAGATTTACTCAGTAATTTACTATTGCTCTAATTTATCCTTAATGAAGGTAAAGAAAGGCCAGATAAAAGGTCTACACCCTCACATTGGGCTAGTTATAAATTCAAAAACCTCAAAAAAGCAACTAAATATAGGAAACTTCTTGCATCAGATGTAATAAAAGATATATTCCTAAGAAATGAAGAACAACATAATTAGGAAAAAGAGTAATAGCCAAATGGTAAGAGAATAATAATGGAAAGATATGAATAAAAGTACAGATGACTAGTAAGCATATGCAAAGAAGAGAGATTTGTTAGAAAAGGCTGAATTTAAACCCAAAACCCCAAATCAAAGCAATCCTTGTTGCTTAGCTGCCCTTCTGAGATCACTTTCAACTCCTTTTTCTGGCTTGAAGATACTATTTACTAGAGGGCTTGCTAATCTTTCTTTCTTAGTTTGTTTCTTCATTTTACTGAGAAACATCCTCTCAAACTTCTTAGAAAGTTTACTGCCAATGTTAGTTCCTTAAAAACAATTTTATTCTAAAACCATGTGTAATCCTGGGGTTATTGAATGTCCCTCAAAGACTCAGATTTAAAAGGTCTTAAAACAGGGTTTCCAAGCCACTGGTCCCAACCGTTTGGGTCAAATGATCTTTTCATTAGGTCACCTAACCATCAAAAACACAGATATTTATGTAACAATTCATAACAGTAGCAAAATTACAGTTATGAAGTAGCAACAAAAATAATTTTATGGTAGGAGGTCACCATGACATGCACAAACAAGGGTTGCAAGCATTCTGAGGGTCTGTGAACCACTGCTTTAAAAACTGTAGACTAATTGGAGGAAGTTAAGTCCCAAGAGGGCATCTTTCAAGGGGATAATGGGCTCCTAGCCCTTTCCTATCTTTGTGTGGAAATGGGGTGAAAGTGGGCAATGGGGGTTGTCTTCTTCCTTGCCATAGGATAGAAAGCAACAAAGCCAGCTGACCATGGACTAAAGCTTTCAAAATGGTGAGCCAAAATACACCAAAATGAAAACGTTACTCACCTCTGACATTTCTGTTGCTGTGGTGGACGGCTGCCTCTAACACACTGGCACTAATGGTCTGGCAACTCACTTCTTGGTTTTGAAGGTGTTAGGTTTGGGAGTTTGCTTGTTTGTTTGTTTTGTGTGTGTCTGCTTGTGTGTGTTGGGTTTTCACTTCTTCTAGTGTCCAGGTTGATGTTTCCACGTCTTCTCTGTAAGTTTTACATGCTTCTCTTCTATTAAACGTCCTGACATTTCCAACATGCATCACTCAGGTATGTGTTACTGAGGCCTCCATCTAAAGGCTCATGTCTTCCCTGCAAAGTCTTTGCTGGGTTTTGTTTGTTTGTTTGTTTGTTTGTTTGTTTTGTTTGTTTTTAACATGTCCTCTTGTCTGACCTTGATTCTTTCTTGCTAAATTTTATTATCTGTACTGTGCACGCACTCAGTTGATTATTTTCTTATTGTTCCCATAATTCTTTCCTTTACACATAGTGTTTTGACTCTCTTTTCTAAAAGATGTTCTCTTCTTTCTCTTACACACATTCTAATATTTTTTAACATTTTTTTTTCAGTTTCAGGAGTTCTCTCTTCATGTTGTCCAGTTCCTCGAATGTGGCTTTTATGGGGTTAAGATCCTTTCGACTTTGAGAATGCTGCTACAGATTTTTGGCCTTGCCCTCATCTGCTACTTCAATTGCCTTGTTTTCCTTGGGGTTTATGTCTTATCTGCTTCTTTCTCCGTCACACTGTAAGTTTTCCAGAACTGCTTTTCGATCTTATTGGTTTTATCATACTCGTGAGAAAAGCAGCCTAAAGTCTGTGGTAGCTCTAGTACAGAGAAAGGAATTTTCTACCCATAATCTTTCTACAGAGAACTGGCAGGGAATGGACAATACTCTGCAGAGTCTGGTAGCTTTCTCTGTAGAGTGGTAACTGCCACGGACTCTGCCCTAACTCCCCCTGAGGAGTAGCTTCAGTTTCTTTAGGAGGACTCCTCTCGGCTGATGTGGTTGTGGCGGTCATGCTTGGGTATTGAGTAGAAACTTGGTGCTGGGCATCTTGTTAGTGGAGATCAATTGAACTGTGCTCTGAATTTTTTATGTCATCATCCCACATGTTCCTTTCTTTCCATCACTGCCTGGTACCTCTTCATCTTAATCTTCTTCAGGAACAATAAGCTCCAAGCAGGGCTATAAATGAACATACATTGGTGTTTTTTACTGACCAACTTTATCATCCATCAGTCCACCATCTATTCATGTATGTCTTCTAAATGAGTGTTTAAGTCACTAGTCTGTTGAAGTCTATCCCTTTTTCTTGTAGAATTTTCTCTTCTTCCTTCCCTATTATTTCTAGCGACATTTTATGTAAAATGGGATAGTGGGAGTAGGAAAAGAAACAGGTGTACTACCCACCCCCCTGGAATTAAAAGTCACAAATAAGGTTATAAAAATAACTTCTCATCACTGGTTTAGCAACACATCTTCAGATGTATTTGCTACTTACAAAGCAGCATGTCATGCAGTACTTTAATAAATCTTAACCCCTTTACATTGACTTTATGACATACAAAAGATTATCTCTAATTTATAAATGTCAAAAAATCAGATGCAATAAGATTGATTTCCTCTTCAAAAAAACATTACATTTATCTGGGAGTGGGCACTCATGTGCCATAGCACACATGTGGAGGCCAGTGGACAGCCATATCAGTCCTGGGGATTGAACTCCACTCATCAGCCTTGGTGGAAAGTATGTCCATGTGATGAGACATCTCATTGGCCCAAGATTGACTTCCTCAAGGGTAAAACCCTAGTCAGAACGCATGGTACTGTGATTTCATGATTAGCGTATACAACCAACAACACAAACACACTGAGAAGCCATTGCCTTAAAGATGTGCTTCAATCAAGGACAATGTCTAAGAGGGTTGATGATATCGTGTAAAGAGCTCTTGGCTGGAAGATGAGTGAGGCTTAAAACCTAGTCTTGTTTTTCCTAATTAGCCATACCTCCTTCATCTGTAAAGTAAAAGTGTTGGATGCAATGGATATGTTGCCAAATGCTATTGTTGGTTTTTATTGGAGAAGTGTGTTCTGGGCATCATGCTTGGGTTAAGTACATAAAGCCCCACCCTTAGTGGTATAGGCTTCATCAACAGTTTTCTTAGGGCATCAAATTAAATCTAATGACATTTAATGGTGAGGACTCTTGCCTAATTGAGATAGTTATGCCCACTTAGTTGAGATGCCTCTAGGTATCTGTGTGGTATGTCTCTAGAACATGAGGTAACCAGAGTCTATGGATGTTTTGCAATTTTTCTGGTGCCAGATCAGCAGAGAAAACAGAATAAGTAAACTCGTCTTCAGGAAAGTTATCTCTTCTAGGTAGGAAGAATGAATCTTCCTGTGACAATTATTCTGCACTTCTTTAGTAAAAATCAATTAGTAAGTGGTGACCTTCCACAAAGACCTTCATTGATAAGCTCTTACAGTGTGTGGCACCCTCAACATATCACAACAGACATAGTTCTGTGCTGTCTGCTTTAGAAAGTCTAAAACATAACCCACATAGAGGAAGGAGAAAAGTACACACACACACACACACACACACACACACACACTGACTAGCCACCTCAAAGCAATACAAAGGTTTTTTTTTTTCCTTAAGTCCATAACCTCTGTGGAAGCTGATGAATTTAACACCTATCTGTTTTCATCCCTCCACCTCCTCTCTCAGATTGAATGAGGTCTCTGTTTCTTTGATTTATCAAACTGTCACTATCTTGAATTTGTGATATTATGAAAAATCTAGACTTTTTTCAATATAGTTTATTCAATCTCTCTTATCTGGTCTATATGAAACATTCCCCTTATTAGTTGCATTTAGTGAAATTTTGCAATGCACAAATTTATTAAGAACTAAATGAAATTACACATATTTCTTCATATTTAAAAAAATACTATCACCATGAAATGAGAATTGAATCGTTTCTGGAGAAGATTTTGGCTTTATCTGATATGTATTCACTGCTTATAAGATTGAACCTGTCCTGGAAAAAGCCTGTTTATTAGTGGTCTAACACTCTACATATAAAGTTTGTTCTTAAATCAACAGATCCTGAACTACATTTCTCACATACTCACTAGCATCAGACACATACTGCTTAATTTATTTTTCTAGGAGGGGTGGAGCTTTGTAGATAATTCATTTAACTAAGTTAAAGGTATGAGTTTAATTATTGCTTTTCAGTAGTTAACGTGACATGGGTGCTCAGTAACCCCACTGGCAGTTCATCCACCCAAAGCAGGAATGCCCCATGCCCTTGATTTAACCCCTTCTGAAGCAGGCACTCAACTACATTGTTATTAACCAAAGCATTTTACAACTCACTGTCAAGGTAGAGTTAGTTTTCTGAGTTCTCACTGAAGAGTGTGAGCTAGTCCAAGAGACCAGGGAGGTCAAGCAAGCTAACACACTGCTGTCAGGTGTCTTTTGGTGGAGCAAGAGAGAGTCCAAAAGACACATTAGCTGGGGCAAACTGTCCTTTAGGGGTGCAGTCCTTTCCCTTCGGCTTCCTCTCAACCTCTGTGTCGGACCTTCACTGAAGACTGACTAGGAGCTGTCCCTGCAAAGCAGCACCGCCGCTTTAGACAGAATAAAATAGTCACCAACATGTACAGTTCACAGTATCTCTGATTTTGATTTTCAAATTTTAATGACTGAGTATGTCTTACATTAGCATAAAATGCTTTGAGAGCCACCAGAATGTTCTCTGTGGTTTGGAAAGCAGAACCACAGTGCCATTGTTTTTTTTAACATTGTGTTCTCAGAAATCACTTAGTAAATGGCATTTGCTACTTACTATTTGTTCACTGCTATAAATACATTTCATGCAGTAGCTTACACAGGTCTTATCTCTAGTCTACCTGGCAGTTGTTAAATGTGCCAACAATGCTTATCATGTCACCTGCTTTTCTGAGTGAGGTCATCTTATGACCTATCCAGCTTCTAAGAGTCGATTTACTTTGAAATTCAGATTTACTATGTCCGTGTCTAAGGTCAGAGGTGTGCTACTATTCCTCAGCCACCAGACTCTTCTTAGTTACAGACTCTGGGAGCACTTTGAACCAGTTCTTGAGGAGGATTTTAAAGTTGCTTCTAGACTCTAACGAATCTGCATAGGACTGGGAGGAGTCAAGTGAGAGTCAATGGCTTGGGTTGCATGTGTCTGGCTGCTAATTAATCTGTGGCTTTTCTAGACCTCTGTTCCGTGATCTTCATAGTGGAGGCCCTGATCTGTGTCTCACTGACCCTATATTGTAATGCTAATGCTCTCACCCCATATAGTTCTTATGAAGGCTATAGTGATCTTATGAACCCCAAAAATGTAATATAATAAGATAATCTACTACTTCATAAAATTTACTACTTCATAAAATGTTTAGTAAAACTGAATAAATGTATGCAAGTGTCTTAGTTTGGGTTTCTATTGCTTGAAGAGACACTATGACCACAGCAACTCTTGTAAAGGGCAACATTTAACTGGGACTGGTTTACGGTTTCACAGGTTTAGTCCATTATCATTATGATGGGAAGCAAGGGAGCATGCAGGCAGACATGGTGCTGGAGAGGGGCTGAGAGCTCTACATCTGTATCCTCAGGCAGCAGGAAGGAAGAGGGAACTATTGGGCCTAGGTTGAGATTTGAGACACACTTCCTCCAACAAGGCCACACCCACCTCCTAATAGAGCCATTACCTATGAGCTTACGGGGACCATGTTCATTCAAACCCCAACTGCAAGTATATTGCTTTAAAATCCCTAGCCAAGAGCAGCTGTTCATGGTGGTAAGGCAAGCCTGAGATAGGAAGATCATGGGTCTGAGTCAAGGCTAGGCTAGCTAGAGTTTTCTAAGCTAGACTGGGCTACAGTGAGATGCTGTCTCAAAAAAAATATTGAAAACCTAGCAAAAACTTACGAAAATCAAGTCACCTTTTTCAGAAAAAAAAAAATGGATTGAAGTGATTGAATTGCTACCACTGAATTTCCACGTTTATTTTGTGCTATGGGTGGATTTTGTTCCCCTCAAACTTTAATACCGAAACTCTAACCCCCAATGTGGTTACTTTGGAGGAAGGGTCTTTAGGAACTAATAATGGTTAAATAAGATTCAAAATCCAGGGCATCTTCTGGATGGTACAGGAACCTTCTAGGAACAGAGATATCCCTTCTGCGCATGCGCAGAGGAGTTGGCATCAGAACACTGTTGGCATCAGAAGCCAGCAGGAGAGACTCTACCAGAAACTGAAATGCCCTGGGGTTAATCTTCACTTTCAAGCCCCCAGAACTGAAAAAAAAAATTCTCTTATTTAAACCACAAAGTCTGCAATATTTTGTTATGGCCCTCTGCGCTGATAAAAGTACTTTATATACACAATAAAAGTACTAGAAAAGAATAAAATATTGTGCTGTAGGAAGCCATGGCAGTTTTCAGAATAGCTCCATTGCAAGAAAACATTTGCCTGCTGAGAACGTGAGGCATATAACAACAAATTACCCTATGTGGTGTAGAAGGGAAGGTCTGGTCCCAGTACATGAGGGGAAGGTCTGGTCCCAGTACATAGGATTATCATGACTTCACGTAAGAATGACTCTTGAGGTAATGTATACCACATGTGTAGTTTTGAACTAAATGATGGCAAGTTCTGCATGTTTGCATGCAAGAGAAATCTTAAAATGCCTTTTGTCCAGTATAGAGAAAGACACGTATGTTCCCTCCAGGTGTCAGAGCATAGACTCGGGGGCACATCTTACAGGGCAGCAAGTGTCAGTCAGAACTTCCCTCAGCGTGCAGTTGTTCTGTCGGTCCGTTGTGAGTTAGCACAAGGGCAAGGGTAAACATTAGAGAGCCAGAGGGGAGCATGAGCTTCCTGGTCATGCACAGACTCAAAGAAGTGGGAGGCTCCAGGGTATTCCCACAGTGCTCCTTCACAGAAAATACAGAGAAAGCAAAAATCTGAAACCAACTCTGCCGACTTCCATTGTCCAAGCCCTTACCCACTCCAAGATACACAGATTCCTTTATGTGGAAAGAGCCACAGAGCCTAAAACCAGGTCTGTAGACTTCCATTGTTCAAGCCCTTACCCACTCCAAGATACACAGATACCTGTATGTGGAAAGAGCCACTGAGCCTAAAATGTATGCTACAGATTCCAAAGCAGGGGACATATTACTCAATGAGAGCCCACCTGAAATATTAGCTACTATTCAAAACACCAAAGCTATTCTAAACAGCCAGCTGTTACAGGGTAATTGTTTTTCTTCCTTGTGAATTAGGTGGGATGTGGACAGGTCAGATGGTCCCTTCAAAAGAAGTAAACGAGCTTATTTACTTTCCTTGGTTGGTTCTTATTTTGTTATCTCTTACAGAAGTGCATTCTTGAAAGCAGAATAATGATTTGCTGGTGTGCCCTTTGTCAGAAACATTTGTAAACACTCTTCCATAATGGAAAAGAATCAACCTTGAAATGAACTGAAATACATTGATTTTTCTCAACTGAAAACACTGGTATAAAAAGGAATTCCATTTCACTTTCAGCTATCAGAAAGTCTGTATTGTTTTATTTATAGAATAGAGTGTTCTGAGGAGGAGAGAAGGAACAGCGGAAAGCAGCCTCTGAACTTCTAGAACCAGTAAAATAGTTATTTGAAATAACGTGGTACAGACTTTGATGTTACTTGGGCATGCTTTTCCTTTATAAATAGATAAGCAACCCCCCATAGGTAATCATGTATAATTATAGTTTTGCATATGTTACAGTATTCAGGTAAACTGACAATAGGTTATTATGCTAAAAATATCACAAATCAACCATTTAAAAATTTGCTAGCTTTCATCAAAGATTCCACTTGTTATTGAGAAGGAGTGGCATGCTTACCCATGTGTCTGTGAACATATTTCAGCCAATCAAGATGGGTACACAAATAAATTGTCCCATCTAATACCATAAGCTCATAGTTAATATAAGATACTAACACCACAACTGAGGCGTAACACTAAGTCAACTTACTTGGGAATGAATTTGGATGGTATCACAACAAAGAATATTTGGTTGGCCTCATGTTGTAGCTCCATTTCTTTCAGTGATTTTATAAGAGAAATAAGAAACAAGCAAAAGTTACAGGAAAGTAAGTATGTGCATCATGGAATTTTAAGATATTTTAACAAGTATGTAGGCAGATTTCTCATTGAGACTGTTGGCTTCCCAATTATGTCATAGAGACTTATTATTAATTATGAAATCTTAGCCAATAGCTTAGGCTTGTTTCTAACTCTCTTGTAACTTAAATTAACACATTTCTATTAATTTACTTTCTGCCTTGTGGCTTTATTACCTCATCTCCATATTGCCCACCCTGCTTGCTCTGTGTCTCCTGGCATCTTCATCCTTTTTCTTCCCAGTGTCCTCTGTGCCTGGAAATCCTACATAGCTATTAACCATTCAGCTCTTTATTAAATCAATCAGAGAGACCCATCTTCACAGTGTACAAAAAGATTTTCTACAACACCAATAGTTCACCCAACTCTAAATACTACTTTAGACAGAAGAGCCTATAAACACCTAATGTGTGCCAACTATAATTAATACTAATGTTTATATTCAGAATATTTTTCTGAATGGGTAGATTATAATATAGCTGCTCTTGCCACAAAAATATGAAAAATTTGTCTTAGTTACTATACTGCTGTGAAGAGACACCTTGACCAAGTGTTTATTTGGGGGCTTGTTTCAGAGGCTTGGCCCTTATCATCATGGCAGGGAATGTGGTAGCAGGCAGGCATGGTGTTGTAGAAGTAGCTGGGAGCTGCATCTTGATCCACAGACAGCAGGTGGAAAGAGACAGAAAGAGACACCGGGCCTGGTATGGGCTTTGAAACCTCAACTAGAGACTAAGACTAAGCTCATACATATGAGCCTATGAGGGGCATTCTCATTCAACCACCACATAATTTATGCAAAATGATAGATTATTTTAGTCTACAGTAGTAACCAACTTACTGAATGGGTGTGTGTCTCCCATAACATCATCTTCTCTACTTTAAAAATATGCAATAATATATTTTTAAATTCAAATCTCTGGGGAATCGTTACATAATAGTTACTATGGAATTATTTCTTCATGAATTCTACAGACTTCATGATAGATGGTTTCTGTCTCGGCATTTTCTCCCGAAGATGAGTTGTAGCACATTTCTGCGTCTTTGCTCATCTGCTCTAATTTCAGAATGCCTCGTTCACACTGAGAACTGGAAGATGCACCAGCAAGAGATCAACAGGACAGGCTGTAGCCACAGCTTGGCCATGAATGAACTCTATGCCTTTGTCTAACTTTCTCCAGCCTTTCTCTGTGTCAGGAAGAGTGAAATGTAGAGTTTGGAAAAATCGCCTCTAATTGTATCAAATTCTGATCCTCTTCTGAAATCCACTTATTCTGTACATCAGGAGATCTAGAACTGGATGCAATATCCTGTGGATAAATACAGAGATTATATCTTCATTTTGAAATGCTTTATTACTGAACCTGAATCCTGCTCTTACCATTGTGGCCAAGGCTTTTTGTCCTGCTTATATATTGCATGCTCTCGTCTTTGAAGTATTTAGCGTTGTTTTCTAGCATATCAGTTGAAGAGGTACTTTATTTCATTTATTTTATTATTTTTTACTGACTTTTTTCAACATATTATTTTATATTAAGATCTGGGCTATCCAAACTGTCCAGTTGTTCCCGATCACAATACATTATTTTCTCCTTTTATCTGTTATTTTTACAAATGAGGAAAGAAAGTGTTTCCCACTGCCGGAGCCAGTGCTACCACCAGGGCTGGCACTGGCCCATTACTTCGCTCAGTTGATCCCACTCACCGTTCCTTGT
The DNA here is from genome assembly GCF_949786415.1 of Peromyscus eremicus. Taxonomy (NCBI): domain Eukaryota; kingdom Metazoa; phylum Chordata; class Mammalia; order Rodentia; family Cricetidae; genus Peromyscus; species Peromyscus eremicus. The sequence continues at coordinate 30,331,890 of NC_081419.1, read as the reverse complement.
GTTTTATTGATCTCTTTTTCTTGAGAGACCGAAAGCAGTCCCAGCTCAGTGATAACTCCCAGAAACATTTACAAGACAACAGGGAAAGAAGAAGAAAAGGCTAATAAAAGCCATAGTTAATCAAATTGAATCAATTACTATATTCAATCTAAACATTAAAAACCAGCTAAAGACCCATTATCAGAACAGATATAGTAATAACACAAGGTCCAATTGTACGCTGTCAAAAAGAAAATAATTAAATATAAGGCATTGATAGTTTGAAAGTAAGGGCAAAGGATGACGTCATTCAAACGCTAATCACCGAGAGCTAATATCAGATACTATTTACATAAGAGGAAGTAAGGTCAATGGGGAAGTATCAGAGGACTTGAAGATGTGTCTTAGTGAGTGAAACCCTGGATTCCCTCCCTCATACCACATACGCACAAAACCTTGTAAATAAAAAGAGAAACACTTTGCATAGCAAAGGATGAATTCATTTAAAAATGACAATTTCATATGTGACACACCTCAAGTACATGAAACAAACATTATCAAAACTAAATAGACAAATTCACAATCATTAAGACACAGTGTTTAATAAACAAGTACGTTAAAAAAAATCAGCTGGACTGTATTAGATTTGAACAGCACTGACAACAGATGACTGGATGGGTTTAATGAAATTTTATATATAGCTGATTCAGGTGTTCAAGAATGCATGAACTAGTAACCAAAAGAACAAAATAAATTTGAAATTTTCCATAAATTTCAGAGAAATGAAACAAAAAAATCAATAGATTTTCCCACATACTTCGAAATTGAGCACACAACTTTTTTGTGTGTGTGCACTTGGGACTGAGTTAATTTTTCTTTTTTTTATTTATTCTGTGTGTCTTTTACATAACGTATCTTGATCCCATTCATTTCCCCATCCCTTCCCATCTGCCCTCTGCCTCTTCACCACCCCCAAAATAAGACCAAATTTAAGAGAAAAAGGGAAAAGGGGGAATGAATATAAAAATCTCATCATGGAAGTTGCAGTGGGTCATGCAATAAACTCCTTCGTCCATGTACATTTACTTGCAAGTGTTCATTGCAAACTCATTGGTGTGGTTCGAAGCCTCCAGTTTCTACTACACTATCGATGCGGGGCCCTCACTGCGACTCTTCTTGAACCACCTATTGTTGCCCTGTGTTGTGGGGATCCTGTATCTCTGGGTCTGCAGGTCAGGAGCACACATTTTTGAATGGTCCACCAGTCAATGAAGAACTCACATTTGATCTGAACAATAAAAAACACAACACACTGGCATTTGTATGATGTGTTCTATCACAGCACTTGTGATCACTGACCTTCATTGTCAGATTGACTGGCTTTAGGATACCGTAGATGCACACCTCTAAATGTGTCTGTGAAAGTGTTTCCAGAAAAGTTTAACTGATGGGGGACTACCCACCATGATATGGGCAACAGCATCTCATGGACTGGAGCCTGGACCAAATGGAAAGAAAATGTCACCAGGGTACTAGCACTCACCTCTGTTTCCTAACCACAGATGCGTGGGGACTGTGACTGCACACCTTGGCTGACATGTCTGCCAGCCGTGGTAGACTATCTCCTTGAACCCTGAGCCAAAATAAACCCTCCTCTGAGTTGCTTTTCTCAGGTATTTTATCTCAGCAATGAGAAAAATAACTGATTAATTAAAGGGAACTTGATAGCTTTGAATGTTCATGTTAGAAAGCACCAAGTCCTAACACGCTCTCTCTTGCCTGATCATAAAAATTTAGGCTGATAAAGTAAAATAAAACTAAGTTTTAAGTAAACAGAAGAAAGAAACAACAACAAAAATGAGAACAGACAGCAATCAATCTTTTAAATTATATTTAATTTTTAATTTTCAGCTACATAAATAAGTCAATTCAAAAGTTGTTTCCTTTAAATATGAATAAAACTGACAAGCATTCAACAAAACTAATCATAATAAAGTAAGAAGTCACAAAACATTCAAGATGAAAAAGAGCCAACTCCATAGACCAGACATAATATGACATAAGTGACGTAAGTGACAAGGACAAATACCTTAAAAACATCACCTCCAAATGTGATAAAAGGATAAATATAAAACACATGTATAATAGTCATACAATTCAAACAACAAGCTTTTTACTTAGATAATTTCTAGTAAGAAATTGTATCCAAATGTCTTGAGAGTGAATTTGACCATTTCTTCAAACTCTGTGTTTCCAGGAAATCAATGTGTTGAGGGGTGTACCTTTCAGTGAGTTTATGAGGCTATATAATCCTGTTACCCAAATCAGAAAAGAGTACCACAAGAGAATTTATAGGTCAGAATCTTTCATTAGAAGACATTCTTAAGAAAATGTTGATAAGCACAATCAAGTCACATGTAAGAGTGAGCTTGTGTTAAAAATGCAGTGTCAACATATTCCCATGATAAAGAAGAAAACTCATATCATCATTTCAGTAAATATGGAACAAATTCTTAACAAACTGAGAAGTGGGGAATTTCCTGGCTCGAACAAGGGGAATCTGAAGAACTTGCCACATTCTGAGTGTTTTCCACTAAGACTGCTACTAATCTGTTTATTTTTGCCAATTCTACTCAACATTGTACTTCCATTAATATTCCAATAATAACTAAATTTGGGAAAGAATAATGAAAGCATTTTATATAAATGAAGAAAATTCTAGGGAATCTCCACTCAGAGAGAGAGAGAGAGAGAGAGAGGCACAAAAAGTCCTAATAGACACAGTGAGCAATTGTGTGACTTAGGCATGGCTTGGAGATTCAGGATCAATATACAAATATTGATTCTCTTTTTATGGACTGTTGCTGAGTAGTTGGAAATTACAGTATAACAGAACAAAACAGAACACGTGTAGGGATTTACTTAACAAAATGTTTACATGACTTCTTACATTGAAAATAGTAAAATACTGTCAAAAATGAAAGACTGTAATAAATGGAGAATAATACTGAAAACAACTCAAGTCAAAATTTGGGTAAAAATATCATCTGTATGAATACCTCACATATAACTGAAATCCAGACTTTTTTAAATTTATCATTTCTCAATAAGAAGATAAGCACCTGACAAAAATGGGTAAAATCTTAGATGATGACTTCATAAGAGAATATCAATAATAACCACATGAAAGTGTAATAAGTAGATTGGAGCATGAAAATCAAAACTGTAAAGAAATTCCATATTTGTCTATTAGGATGGCTACAATATAAACTATGAAATACCAGTCAGATTGTAGAAGAATGGAATTGCTCATACATTGCTGGTGGGCAGTGGAATAATATAATCATCCTGCAAATCATTTAATAATTTCTCTTCAAGTTAAGCATATACATAAAGCTTGGCCCAGAGAGTCTACTCTTAGGCATTTACTTCTTAAAATAAAAACGTGTCCATAAAGAGTTACATACAGTCACATATAGAAATGTCCATAGCAACTTAATTCATAACCCTAAAAATTGGAATTAATCCAAATATCTTTCAAAAGAAGCACAGAAGTGAACTATGATATATTTATCCAGTAGATTACTGCTCACAACAAATGGAAACAAAGTATAAATACTTGCTCTCTCATACACGAATCTAATAGGATACATTTATAAACTCAAAAAATAAGTTAAGCTAGTTCATGAAAATGAAATCAGCACAATGATTGCTCTGAGTGGAAGAGAAACTGATTGATCAGGGTCATGAAGAAAGCTTCTAGAACAATGTTTAGCCTCACTTTGGATATTGAAGACAAGAACACATATTATTTGTCAAAATGTATTCATGTATGTACTTAAGGTTCTGTGCTTTTTCCTGGAGTTAGACCTCAATAAAATCAACATAGCATGTGTGATGTGACATATTTATGCAGAAATATTTATGTGTACACATAACAAAAGCATGTGCTTGGCAAGGTTGCAATCTTCTCCATCATTTGGATTTGAGTGGGTTTTTCTCATTGCCTGTAATGAAGTTGTTGTTGTTGCTGCTGTGACAGAATACCAAAAGAAGAACCGTGAGGGGGAGGGAACGCAGCTAAGTGGGAGACCATTTGCCTAGCTGGGATCTGAAAAGCCTTAAGTTCAAACCCCGCCACAAACACATATACACACAAACCCTTAAGGAAGGGTTTCTTTGGGCTCACACTTTGAAAGGACAAACCTCCACAGTGGGGAAGAAACACAGGAACACAAAGCAGCTGCTCACACTGCCCTGTTAGTCAGGAAGCAGACACTGGTGCTCAGCTCACTTTCCCTTTTAATTCAGCCTGGGACCCTGGGCCACGGGATGGTTCTGTCCATGTTCAGGATGAGTCTTCCCTCACTAACTAAACTCTTCTGGAAACATCTCCATAAACCTATGGGTATGTGCTTCCATTGTGATTCTAAATCTAGACAAACTGACAAAAAGATTATCAATTAAAATAATTTATAAATCCTATCATTTATATGAGATAGGAATCTGTCCCTTTACTTGCCAATAATCTTAACCAGTTATGAAGTTAAATTTGTAAGTACAAATACATAAAGGATCAAGGGCTTAGGAAGGTCCACAATCCTGGGTTAGAAGCCTGGATTCATGGTTTCTCAGTGACAGGCAATTGATGATGTATAGTTATTTTTGTTTTGTTTTGTTTTTAACTGAGCTACAAAACAATCTGGTAGTAGGACATGGTATCAATAACCGTACAAGATCTCAGAGTCTTACAGACCATCCCTCCAAGTGTAAGATGAAGAACTTGACACCCAGAAAGATTCAGTATTTTCCAGGAACACAGAACTAGTTAACAACAATTTGAAACTGAAATGACAAAGTCTTTATTCCCATTTTCAAAACAAGAATCTCCCAGGGCATTCACTCCACACACTCACTTTAGTCTCTCCAACCCCTTTAGGGCTTCCTTTGCTATCTATTCAAAGTTTTTAATTGTGTATGCACTGCCTTGTGTGTCCTGCTGCTGGTGTATGGAGACTCAGGTAATCTTATCCAATATCAGCCAAGCCTGATGACATGGGATACTCCCGAGAGCAGGCTTTTGATTGATTCCATAGAGTGCTGTGGCAGTGCAGATGCATTATGATGAATATTTGAGGTGCTTTGAAACTATACATGAGAACAAACTGTGCCAGCACAGAGCTTGGTAAATATTTATTAAGATCGATGGCCACATACTATGTGCTGATGGCATCTTTTTGCTCTGAGTCAGAATTAAGATGAATGGCATTATGGATATATTAAGACCTCTTCTTTGCTTTTAAAGGACAGGACAATTCCCACCCCCATACAACTTACCTTGTTAGTCATCAGACATTACACCATAATACTTACATATTCATTCAACCTATGGTCAGTCCATCCTGCTTTGGTGACAGGGATGTGACCTACAGAAAATATTACATAAGAGGAGGATTAGACTGAGTCATTTGTCCTCTACTCATATGGCAGGTTCCAAGTTGCTAACTGTCATCTCACAATGACATATAAATGATATTTCAGCTAGCACTGGAGAAGTGGTCCCTTTCAGAGAGAAGGGAAAAGGAAGAGGACTGTTAAGATCAGGAGAGGATTCTAAGAGACATGATTCTTTGTTGTTAATTTTAGATAATTGAGTATTTGTTTCAGTGGGACAAGGGTCAAAGGATTCGTTTCAGGAGTCAGCTTTCTACCTCAACTCTGCAGATTCCAGGGATAGAGATCAGATCATCAGACATGTAGTATGTATAAAATGCAAGATTCTAGCAAACCACACACAGAATTCTCCCTCCCCTGACTCTCTTTCTTTCTGTCTGTTTTTAAGGATGTAACTCCAGACCTCACACACGCTAGACTCTACTAGTAAGATAAATCTTAAGCTCTCATTCTGCTTTTTGTTTTGAGACAGGGTCTCACTAAGTTGCCCAGGCTTGCCCTGAATTGACTTTGTAGCCCAAACTGGCCTGGAACTTGCAATCCCTCTGCCTCAGAGTTATGCCAATAGACCCGGTTCTTTCCTTCTCTCTTAGAAATCTTTTTATAGAAAGCACTATTTGGGGCCCAAGAGATGGCTCAATGGATAAAGACACTTGCTGCCAAGTCTGGTGACTTGAGTTTGTTTGCAGGACCCATGTGGTGGATGGAGCAAAGCAAATGTAATTAAAAAACAAAAAAATCAGGGCTTGTCAGATCTGTCTGGGCCTACATTACCTTAAATATTCTTCTGTTCTATTTTTAGCACTTCGGTGTATTTCATGTATGTCCCCTTCCTCCAAGAGGAAAGAATAGGAGTCTGTATCTCAACTTACAATGTGGACATACACAAACACTAACCAGAAGCATCCTTTAACGATTATAAAACAATGTATTTTGAACTACGTAATGAAAGCAAAATAATAGCATTATGCCTGTGTTTCTGTGTTGGAAAAAGCCAGAACTGTCATTTTTCTGCTGTCATTATCAAGTAAGCCACACACTTGGTGACTCCAGTCCATTCTCCCCTGGGGACAAGCTCTACTAGAGTCAAAATGGTTGAGTCAAAAGAACAACCCCACCCATCTACACCACCTCTTCATGTCTGCCCCTCTCCAAATGCTCTACAGCACTCATCACGCTCTGGGCCAGGAAACATCAGTGGACCTTGGCTTATGTGCCATAAAGATTCCAGCTCTAATACAGCTCAACTTTTATAGAAATATGATAGGAAGAGTAAAAGACATACACAGCATTTTCTAGGTTTCTCCTCAAGGTTGTTGCAGCCAGAGAACAACTTCAGAGGACATATGCATGTCTTTCTTTGTTGGTTGATTGTCTCTGTTCATCGGAGAAGAGGTTCACAGCTCTAAATACATATGAGAACCACTGTAACAAATTCTATGTCGAGTTCCTTATGAACAAGAAGGGGATAAGTGAGCACGTCAAGACTAAGTATTCCAGACCCCCTTTCCTCCATTCGCTTGTGTGTAAGCTACTGACTGTTCTCAAGCTATTCCAGTCACTGTCTTTTGTTTCCTCACTCTGGGGCCAGAAATGGTCAAATAATAGGTGTGGGATGTTTTCATTTACCTAACAGGTTTTAATCTAACAGTTATTTCTTTTGCATTAAGCAAGCACAAACTTCAATTAAGTTTTTACATACCGACTAGTTAAGTGGTTTGTCATAAGGGACAAGGATTCCCAAAGGGGATTTTTTTTCCCAGAAACTTAATAGTATATCTCTCCTTGCATCTTTAAGTCTTGAGTTAAAATATCACATGCCACTTGACCACTCACGTAGCCATGAATACTCGCTCAGTGTATCTCCTGACATTGGCAGTGAAGCCCAGTCAACGCTGAGAAGTGATCTGATTTGTTCACAGTAAGACCTTTGCTTACTCCTGACAGGTACTTTTCTAGAACTTACTGCATGCTCTGTTCAAAGAAAGCAATCTAAAAGGAACTCACTAAAAATGTTTTCTCCTAAAGGTCATTTTCAAATATAAGTTTCGTATTCAATTTACCAACTGGCACAAAGTATAATTGAATATTTGGCACCCAATTGATGATTTTGTAATAATCTGTTCATTTTCTTTTTCTGGGAAATACCGAATTATAGAAAATACCATCAGCAATGGGAAACTCTAAAATTAGGGAGAGGCAGTCAGAAAGGATTATATGTGCCCGAAAATCCACAGACCCAAATGTACAGGAAGTCAGTCTCTATAGATGGCAAGCAAAGGAGGATCAGTTGGCCAATGGCTTATCATTCAGCCTTCATAGGGCAGAGTTTTCTGCTGGTCACAGAGAGGCCCAAATCCACAAGGGAGCAGTAAATTGTATTAGTATCGATGAGGACAAACAAGACTGGTTACTTCAACCAGACTGGAATATTCCTTCCACACAGCCTAGAAAAACTGACCAGTGCCCTTGGGCAAGTCACTTGGGTTAGCCAAGAAGAAAAAAAATGAATAAAAAGATTGCTATTGATGAGAACAAATTCTTCCCAAATAGCAGGCTTAATAAATGCCATGAACTTTCTTTCTCCAATTCTTTTTCCAGGAAAAAAAAAGCCCAAACCAAAATGTTCCTATGTAGTTAATATGTAAGGCTAGTCCAGTGAGTGTCTTCTGATGATTACTCCCCAAGAGACAGCAGTGAGATCAACACTTCTCAGTACAGGAAAGTTGGTGTTTATGCTGTTGCCCTAATTCTCCATGGCTTGAAAGCTATTTACTATCCATCATCTTGTTAAATTCTCAGAGAGCGTGCCTATGAGTCATGTCCGTATTTTCTGACATAATGTTTTCAAGGGCAGGCTGTTTGTTCCTTTTCTTATTTTGATGTCCAGTTTCTCTTCGCTCCTGGGTTATGCCTGCAGGTGACCTGTGCTTTCTCCTCACTGTGCATTTAGTTTTTCAACATGCCTACTGACGTCCGAAGATGGACAGGCAATCCGTATAGACAATTTGGATTATGATTTATCACACTGTGGGCATATTTGGGTGAGGTATCTGTGAACACACTGAACTTGGAATATGGAACCAGGGTGGTCTGTAGTGTGTTTCTAAAGAGGAATGTCCTACAGTGCTTTTCTAAACAACCTTATTGTGCAATGTAAAGGAGTCACACAGTGATGACTCCTTTTATGTAAGTGAGGAAAAGAGCTCAGAGATTGTCCAAGGTTGAACAGTGTGCATGTTGGGTTGGTCAGAACTAAAATGAAAGTTCCTGATAGAAAGAACACAGAACCATTGTTTATCTGTACTTTTCTTAGGTATGGACTCCCAGTCCTCTCTCCTGGCATAAACTCATCTGTTGTTGTTGTTGTTGTTGTTGTTGTTGTTGTTGTTGTTGTTAAAAGGAATGCATTCACTGTGGAAGGAAGACCCCCACTTCCCACTATTAAAGGTTACAGAGTTAACCACAAGAGGAAGAAATAAAGTTTTGGCTCAAACCATTTGGAGCAACTGAATACGTGCAATGAACAAAATCATGTAGAAATTTCTGCTGTTTATTTTCTCTTGATCTTCATGGTCTAGCAAGGTAGGAAAGAGTTATCAATAGACAAAGAAACATTAATGAGGAGAACGATACAAGGCAGGCCAAGTAGGTCAGAGGTGACCCTCTAGATGGGGCTTCATAGCTTCCAGATGATTCTGCATCTTAGGGGAAAGATTTCACTGCATTCTAGCATCTTCGTGTTTCCTAGGGCTTAAGGTGTGTTTGTATCCAGTGTGCACAGTGAAGCGGAGGTTTCATCCAGGATACCTAGCTAGTGACAGGTGCAGACCCAGAGCCACAGTCATCCATTTGCTTGTTTGTTTGTGTATTCACGCTGTGACCCTGCTTCAAGTACTCCTGCCACTGGTTTCATACGGCCCTTCCCCAAATACCCAGATGCTAAGACCAGTTACTCAGCCCAGACTCTTCCTGGGATCTCCTACTCCTGAAGGTTTTCCTTCAGTGGGTCTCAATCTGGCCTTCCTTCTGTTCCTCAAACCTGCCAAACCTGCCCTCCTTCTGACCTCTCTGCTGTGTTCCTGCTTGGAGCAGCCTTCTGTAAGACCTAGTCACAGCTGACTCCTCCTCATCAAGGAATCCATCTCCATACAGACACACTGAGAAATCCCCACTCGACTCTGGTTTTCTTCACAGAGTTTAACACATCCGCTCTGCCTTGTGTGCTCTCTGCCTTGTGTTTTATGGAGGACTGCCTGAAGCGTATGTTCTGTGGGGGCAGAAAGAAACTAGCATATGTACTGCCCTATTCGAAACTCCTAGAACAGTGCCTGGCACATAGGAAGCACTTAATAAATAATTGCTAAACTAAGTGTTTGGGTGTTAAAAATACGTTCAAAAGACAAAAAGAAATAATTCATTTCCTAGAAATATTCAAATCTGGTGACTTCAGGGAATTGATTTTCTACTCCATCCGTTAAATTTCACTCAGCAGCTGGCAGATTTCTGGAGATTCAGGTCACCTGATTTCCAAAAATAGCTATGCACTATGATTCTAGATTATTCCCTGGGGAAGTGACTATACTACTATTTGGTGGAGTAAAGTTCTTTATACCTGAAGGCCTGCTATATCATTGATGGTGTCTCATTTTGGTCTCAGATACAGCTTAAATGATAAATTATCTGATGTCCAATTCATTAAGTCAATTCAAAATAACCAGTAATTAATTCGAGTTAAAAGGACTTTAACTATATAAACCATATCAATTCACGAACATAGAAGGTCAAGTCGTATCTCTGCAGAGGGAAAGTGTCATGGTTAAAAACAGGAGACAAGAAAGGATGTGCCCACTTCCTATCAGTAAGTTGACTAATGAATCCAGGATTCGCCAAGACAAGTGTCTTGGTTCTGGGAGGGACGTGGGAGCGAGTGGATACTATAGAGAAACACCAAGTAAGGGCAGGGCTGCCATTGTGCCATAGACTCTTCTCCAAACTTCATTTGCATTTCCTTACAAATGCCATCATGAATCCTATTTTAAAGAGAATGAAGTTGAAGCTTACAGAGGTGAAATAATTGCTCCAATGTCACTTAGCCAGAAGACATGAAGCTGAGGACCTAATTTCTGATTGCATGCTCCCACTATAATGCCCATTGCTTCTCCACCAAACAAATAATTTGATGGATATTTCCTGCATTTAGTTAGGTTAGGGAAATGCTACATTCAACTATATTGTTTTTATTATTTACTATATTTTGTTGTTGTTGTTTTTTGAGACAGGGTTTCTCTGTGTAGCTTTGGAGCCTGTCCTGGAACTTGCTCTGTAGACCAGGCTGGCCTCGAACTCACAGAGATTCGCCTGCCTCTGCCTCCCTAGTACTGGGATTAAAGGTTTGCGCCACCACTGCCTGGCTCTATGTTCACCTCTATTAAGGTTTAATATAGGTTCAACTACATTAAGTTCACATAATAGTTTCACCTCTGTAACAGCAAAGTGCTCCTTTATGAGCTATGTTAAGAAGGGAATAAAGCTCTCCCAAGCAAATTTTGGCAAATGCAGCCATACAAACTTTGGTAAGCCTTCCCCTGTCCATGGTCAGCCTGTATGAAACAGACCTATCCATGACAATAGAGTCAGAACTGTCCTTTAGGGGAAAAATCCAAAATACTCAGCTCTGAAAGAAATAAGACAGCATTCTGGGGCCCCTGAATTCATAATCCTAGTAATTCACTACTTACTCAGTCACCACACTTTTTGTTTTAATCCTCAACTTTTATTACAAGCCTGAAAGTTTTCATAGAGTTATGTGTGAGGTGTGTGTGTGTGTGTGTGTGTGTGTGTGTGTGTGTGTGTGTGTTTATATGTGTAGAATCCAGAGGTTGACACTAGGTATCTTCCTCAATTGCTCTTTACATTATTTTGGAGTCATGGTCTCACATTGGATCTTGGGTTCCCCAATTTGCTTGGATTGTTTTGCCAGCAAACTCCAGGGGTTCTCTAAGTCTGCCTCCTCTGCTTTGGGGTTACAGGAGTGCCTCCATGCACATAGTTCCTTAAACCGGTGCCGGGGGACAATACCCAAGTCACGCTTGCAGAACACGCACTTTACAGACCGAACTATCTTCCCAGACGCCTCCACCACAAATCTCATAACCGAAGTCTCCTTGCCGTTGGGGTTCCAGGCCATGAAGACGCTGTCTTCGGAAAACGAGAGAATGAACGCGCTCTCATTTTTGCTCTTTCTAAGATTTGCTGCGAGGGAGACTTGGAATGGTTGGGTTATGGATAGGAGGGGTCCCTGAGTTTTCAACTATGGGCATGTGTGTTTTCTGAGTCCAGTGCAGAGCGCCTTGATTCTAGGAGGCTGGAGGTTACAGCCGAAGAACTGAGGAGCACTTAGACCCCTGTTCTAGTGTTCTCACAGCGAGAGTGGCAGGTGGGGCTGAGTCTCTTAGTTTTTGTCATCTTCCACCCCACCCCCTTGGCTTTATCCACTCCCCAAAGCCTTCTGCCTCTGCCTCTGGAATGGCTGAAACTGACAAGTTTGAATAACCAAGTCCTCTATAAAGATCCAGAAAAACTAATCGTGGTGTTTGAGGTAAGCCGGTTTAGGAAATGTCCTGCCATCTCTGTGATGTGCCTAACACAATCTTTTTTTTTTTTTTAAATATTGTTTTGTATGTTTGGGTATAACCACTTAGTCTTTTCCCATTCAAGATTGACTTCTGTTTCATGATTAGGCTTTACATTGAGTGGGAAATATGTTTTTATTTTCACAGATGATCACAGGGCTTCTGGAGACGCGCCCCCTTGGAAAGCAATTTGCAAGGAATTCCAGTGTGAGTCCATGCACACAGCTATCCGCTTCCTCCTCACCCTGGTCCTGAGCTGTTTGCCCACCAGCAAATCCTGCCTGGCGCCTCCTGGTTACGCCAGAAACTGGGTCTGCGAGCCATCCTGCACGCTACCCTAGAGGGCGCACTGCCTACACTTTCCGCCAACTAGGCGGCCGCGCTGGCTCCCAGGCTCCATAAAAGGGGAGGAGGCGGATCAGTTTCCTTCTCTCATTGAGAAAGCAGAGGGGATTGGAAGGCTGGGCGTATAAAGCCGCGCAGAGAGCGTGAAACAAAGCAGACCGATTGGAATTGGACTTGGGAGGAGAGGCGCGGAGTCAGGCAGAAAACTTGTTGGAGGGGAGTTAAGAGTCGCTGCCTCTCCTCCACTGCGCTGCGCTGAAGGGGTTCCCACCGGCCTTGCGATTTATTTTTTTATCTGCTTTTTATATAGAGAAGTATATATATATATATTTTCTTCTAAAGAGAAAATTCCTGTTCCAAGAGAAAATAAGGCAACATCAATGAAGGAGAGAAGAGCCAGCCAGAAATTATCCAGTAAATCTATCATGGATCCTAATCAGAACGTGAAATGCAAGATAGTAGTAGTGGGCGACAGCCAGTGTGGGAAAACAGCGCTGCTTCACGTCTTCGCAAAGGACTGCTTCCCCGAAGTGAGTGTGACCCGCAAGGCTTTGAGGGGAGCGGCCGGTGGGGTCCCTAGTCTGGAAGAGAGTGTCCGCTCGCTGTGATTTTCCTCTTCAAAGTCCTCCTCCTCATGCGGAGCCGGTCTCCCCCGCCACACTGCTCGGAAGGGAAAGTGTCCGGGAAGCCCCTGGGCTGGGACGTGCCAGCACCCTGGGCTCTCGGCCCCCAAAACTTGCTGGTTTCAGTGTGGGGAGCCGGGTGGGGAAACCTGGGTGGGCTCTCGGGAAAGGGCTGCGTGTTTAGTGTGTAGGGGTTGTGCGGTTTTTTTTTTTTAATTGGGGACTTGGGGTGTTTTCCATAAAGTGTTCGATGCATGTCGTGCTTTTAATAACCTCTTTGCCACCTTTCCTTCCTCTTCTGTCCCTTTCGTTTGTCCAGAATTACGTCCCTACGGTGTTCGAGAATTACACTGCCAGTTTTGAAATCGACACACAAAGAATAGAGTTGAGCCTGTGGGACACTTCAGGTAAGACTCGGCACACCGCGTGGTTCTCTGGGCCGGTGCGCCGCGGGGCTCAGGATCTGCTGCCCTGTCCGCTAACGTGGCCCCTAGAGGGACTTCCAGGGCTCGAGCAGCAGGAAAACGTTATCCTTTCTGGGTAGGGGTGGCGATGGGGGTGACTGTGGTCGTAGGGACCGGGGAACGCTATGTGTCCGGGGGTGACGCTGCTGGAGTAGCCTCCTGTGGCCGCGTGGCCTTGTGTTGTCCGTCCTTGGGGCCGTACCGGAGCAGGCCGCCAGGGTGGCCGGGTGCTGGAGCATGCAGAGCAGAGTGGAGCCCTCCCGCTCGCAGAGGAAGTCCCTCGTGGGTGTCACCAGCCATCTGGTCGCGGGGCAGGGGCGCAGGCTGAGCTGGGAGAAGATTCCCCGAAGCCACCCCCTTGCGTGCGGGTTTCCGCGCTGGTGGGGGAGAAGGGTGAACGGCCGCAGCCGGCGCCCGTGACGCCTACTGCCAGGAATGCGCTGGTGGCGCGGGCAGCCGCCACCGCGGGGCCTCCGCCCCCGCAGCCTCCGTGCCACCGGCGCAGAGCCGCTTCTGCGCCCGCCCGGGGATCACTCCGTGCCAGCGCTCCGAACATGCCACTCCCTACCCCCACGGCTTCGGCCTCGCCAGCCTGCAGGGCCGCAGGCAGCCCCGTTCGCCTTTGACCTTCCTGTCTACTTGAATTATTGGCGCCGTGGTGGGTTCTGCCCAAAGGTCTAGGGTTCAAGGCCGGGTTATTGCCTTCCCATGAGCCCACCCACCTACGTGGCACGGTAGTGGGGAGAACAGATCTCCGCGGGTGGAAAGGCCGGTGCCCCGGGCTGAGTTCGGGGCAGAGACAGTAGGACAGCACTGAGCACCCCCTGGTACCCAAGCCCTAGCAAGCTGGGCCAGAGGCGCCCGGGGAGAACGCGTGCTGGTTGTAAAGAGCATACCTTCTCCGGAGGAGCCGAAGCTACCGGGAAGGGAGGGGAAAGGCCGGTGCGCGTGGGGAACTGTGCAGCCAGACAGATTCGGGCGAAACTGGCAAGGAGGAGCGCACAAGCGCCAACACGCAGGGTTGCTGTCAGGCGGGGTGGCCCGAGGTGGAGCCGCGCTCAGCTGGGAGTGGCCTCATGGAGCTTCAGCGAGCTTCCCACACCCTGGGCTGGAACCTCTGAGGGACCTGGGGGATTAGACAGCGGGAGGAAGGGGCCAGAGCCGCAAGGTCTCCAGAGGCAGCTCCCAGCACAAAGACTAGAGGCAAGTCTCGCACCGGCGCCTCTCACGGTCGGTGCCAGATGCTCAGACTGCTGCAGTGAGAAGGATGGATCTAGTTTCCCCCTGGAGAGTCAGGCTCTTCCTTGAGCTGCGCCAAGGGCATTTTGGTTTTCGTTGTTGTTGTTGAGATCACATACATAGACTTGATACTATAGAGAAAGTGCTGGTGGAATTCTAGTGGCTTATTACTAGTTTCTATCAGAATTATTACATAGCCTAGTATTTTATTAGGCTCCCGTTCTCAGGCATGTCATGGTAATTGTTATGCCTAGTGGGCAGGACAGCTGGTGTGGTACCAGTAATTAGCACCAGCACTCCCTCTCTCCCACCAGCTCTGTTTGGACTTCTGCTCGATAAGAATTATTTAGTCGTGGAGTGGAGCAGTGGGTCAGATACAGTCTTTGATACAAAGCTGTGTTTAGATCTTAGCTCCTGGTTACCAGGGATTTCTGTGTGCAAATCTCGACCTCCCTGGGTCTCATTTTCATCGTCTTTAAAAAGAGGGCAGCCGCTGAGCTGGATAATGTGCAAGATCTCTCCCAGCTATCACATCTTGGCTCTAGTGTCTGGACAGGCAGATCTTTTTGTTTCCCAGGACGTTGGCTGGCTTCAGCTCCTAGTCTCGGTGGATCTGGCATCCCGTGCTGAGGTTCTCACAGCTTGCAAACCAAGCCAGATTCTGAGCTGAGCCAGGCTTCCTGGCGGATTTAGGAATGAGACTATTTGGATAAGGAGGGGGATGGGTGGGCTCCTAGGAATGCTGGGTTATACATCCCTGTCTCAAGCTCCAAGAGTCACAAGACCACCAATGGAGATTTTAGATTAGGTGCCCAAGGGCCAAACTTGCCACCTCCCCACTTTTAAGAGAGAAAAGGCACAAGCCTTTTAAGGGCTAGCAAATAAAACGAATGTGTATGAACAGCTTACAGTGGGAAGCCCATGCAAATATCACTTCAGATGTTTTCAAGCCTTACAACTACATAGTTCACAGTTTCTGTACATATAGCAGAATGCCTTGCATACAATAGTCACCCAATAAAACCTAAAGAATGAGGAAATTAATACTATACATAGTTGCCAAGGAGATGGAGCTCCTGGCATTAATTATCACTGAATTACCTGTGCCTTAAGAATGGCAACTTCATAAATATTGCTTTTCATGAAATTAAAGTTAATCACCTGAAATGAAATCACTAGTGAAATAATGACTTGTATTTTTATTTAGTGAAAGAAAACCCTGTGGTATTTCTGTAAAATACAAAGGTTTGAAAGCTGATTGCAGCAGTATTGTCCTGCAAAATGATCCAGCTATGAAACCTTACTTAAAATTTAGATCTATACAAATGGAAAAGGAGACCTGGGGAATTATTTGGAGATTTATTACGTTGTTTGTGAAGTAAGACATTCGTTAATTTAACAAAGTTACAGAACATTGCTTAAATTCTAGGAATAGGTTGTTTCTACCAAGCTTGCCACTCAAGGTTAGCATGCTTCCAGCAGGAAGTTCATACTTCCCAGTAATTTTACCATCTTTGCTATTCATTTGCTGTTCCTGGACAAGCTCCTAAAGATTTTTTTTTAACACGGTCATTTAATGTTTTCTCCCTCACAAAGACATTGTTTTGTTGAGGTGTGAGAATATACTTTATGCCTCTTCATATATTTCATTTTCCCCAACTGTTATCAGCTTATCTCTGGAGAGAAGAGCCAAGCCAAGTTTATAGAGCCCTGAATGTAATTTTTCATTCTCTTCCAAGCCTATGTGAGAGAGATTTCTCTTGGGAAAAATGGGTGGAGAGAGAGTATAAACTGAGCCCTTTGGTGGTATGGCTATTGTGTTCAACCTTCCAGCAGAGGATCAAACATTTAGGAAACAGAGGCAATTCTTGTATGGGTTTCTATGTGTGAACCACATCTTCTAAGTGGTCTGCTTCCCCCTGAAGCAGTCATATGATCATGCATAAGCAAAACTGCCAATTTGAATGTGGGGAGAATACTACTTAGAAGTATAATATGAGGAAAGGAAACCATTCATTTCTCTTTTGGGGGCCCAGGCAGTTACTACTTCCTTCTTCTCTATTTCTCTTCCTTTTTTGTGTGTGTATCTACTATAAGCAGGTCTTCTGTTAGACCTAGGATGCAAGGCTCGCTTAATGCCATCTTATGATGCACTTCTTAATTCTTGAACCCCAGTGACCCCTTCCAATTGGTTGCCAATGTGTTTCGCTATGAGACTTTCCCAGTAGTTTGTAGAGCTCTACACAGTTTCTAGATCAGTGATTCTCAACCTTCCCAATGCTGCAATCCTTTAATACAGTTCCTTATGTTGTGGTGATCCCCAGCCATAAAATTATTTTTGTTGCTACTTCATAACTGTAATTTGCTACTGTTATGAATCATAATGTAAATATCTGATATGCAGGAGTCTTAGGTCCCTGTGAAAGATTCCTTTGACTCCCCGCCCCCCAAGGGAGTCATGAACCACAGGTTGGGAACCACTGCTTTAGGTAGGGAAGCGTTTCCCTGTCTTAAGGCCTCCCCAGTTACAGCAGCCACAGCGGCACAGTGCCAATTGACTCTTATGGCTACTTTAAATACTCCAAAGTTAACAAAACCTTACTATAAGTGTCATGAAAATCTTCTAAAATGAGGGATTCCTAAAGGTAGTCTTGGGTTCCTTTCTTCCTTTTTACTGAGAAATATTTTCTTTTCATTATAAAATGAGAGAGAGAGAGAGAGAGAGAGAGAGAGAGAGAGAGAGAGAGAGAGAGTGAGTTTTGGTATTTTAAAGTGATAAGTGAAACCTGTGTAGTTCTAATAGTTTGTGCTTCAAAAATCTGCTACACTTGCCAAACATAGAAGCAATTTGTAACTTGAAGCCAAAAGCCTACTAATAATAGAAAGTTAGTCATTTACAGATCACCATATCTTTTCCTAGGAGACTAGATTGCAGAGTAATTTCAGCATATGTGATTTAGGGAGTAATAGTCATTCACGCCAGCTTTTAACCAGGGCAAGTTGATGCACATTTTATTTAAGGCATATTATTACTCTAAAATATTCAATTCAATTGCTGATTCCCAGTTAATAATTGTGTTATTGCCCCGTGAAAACACTTTGAATCTTAATATGCAATGAACATCTTTCCGGTTCTGAATGCTAAAGTTAGCACTTCCTGTATTTGTTTCTAGTATTATTTAAAAAAATCATATTCTCTACATTTTGTATTTGAAGCAATAGATACAGAAGAAAAATCTTAGGTACTTTACTTTGAGGACAGTCTTCAGAATAAACATAAATCTAATTACAAAGGTATGTTTCAGCCTTTACAGGAAATTTGAAGGCCAGTCTTGATGGCAAGTTCCCTAATGAAATATTCCTTGGCAAGAATGGAAATGCTTCAACAGTTGGAGATTCATCTATGTGTTAACCAAGGACAGCAGTTTAAAAGGAGATTGCTTATTCCTTTTTGGGATTTAAAATATAAATGAACACATGTGGGCAAGACAGGATTGTAAACTGTTAAGGCATGCAATCTGAGAACACCGTGCTCCCACACTGGGAGGGGCTGTATTGAGCTGGGTGGGAGTGGCTTCTGTCCTCAAGCTGCTTGCATTCTAGTTAAGGTGGTAAGACAAATAGGTGAAAATAGGTGACTATAGGTGAAAATTTAAAATACCCACGCTTCCTCCAGGGTAGAGTAAGAAACCAAGTGAGGAGCCCAGAACAAGTACGGTGTGCAGCTAGGAGGAAATGCCTGTGGACTTGAACAAGGTGAGGGAGCCTTCCCAGGGCATCTTTTAGGAACATTTCATAGTCAGACATGGATGTGGAAACAGTTATAGGAAGAGGCAGCTTGATGGGAATGGTGGACTCAAGAGGCGTTGAATGCCTGTGCCAAATCCAAGCCCCCAACTCAGGTCTTCCTGTCCACGAAAGCTCCCATAATTCCAAATCTCCACTAGAAGTTGACTCAGACCTCCCAAAGTCCTTCAAGTCCCTTGCTCTCTAAAATATGTTTACATTTAATTGTCCTCGGGGAAAAACCAGATTCTCAAAATTGAGATCTCCGACCTGAGCTTCTTAGAGGTAGGCTAAGAATTCAGGATAGGCTAAGAATTTACAAACTAATCAGAAAATGGTTTTGATGTGAGCAGCAGAGCAAACTCCACAGAACCAGATGTTTCACCAAGTCGTGATCATTGGGACCTAGGGTGTCGAAATCATGGCCAGCTGCCAAACTGAGGCTTCCTACACTGAAACGTGGACTAGGACTAGACAAACAGCTTGACTGGAGGCAAATTCTCATCTGTCCCTAGACCTTTCCCCTGTGCTAGCTTTTTCTCCAATTTGGTTTTTCCTAAGTCACACATTTGAGGAAGGTGTCCAAATCAGTCATTCTAATGCTCCTGAAATAACCAGGTGTTTCCTCATGAATACAGTTCTTTTGCACGAAGATAGGACGCCATGGACAACCAGTGTCTCCACTCAGCTCCTGATGCATGGTGGGCTGTGCCAAATGAATCAGCTGGGCCTCTGTCTTTTCTTTTCTTTTTTTTTTTAATGTCCTTGAAATGTCTTCTAGTTTATAACACATTGGCAACATTCACAGAGTCCTTTTTTTCACAAAAATTCATACTTTTCCAACGTAGAATGCAAGCTGCTTCGAAAGTTTGGGTGGGTGTTGAGCACATTGGTTTTGAAACCCAAGGCTGATGTTATAGTATGTGGAAAGGTGACCGCACTTGAGGGACTCCATGCTAAGATGATGGACTCTTCCATAGCAGTGGAAACATAATTGCTTTAGTCTGGACTGAATGACAGTGTGGACTTTTAAAACTTACCTACATAAATCTTGTCCCATGAAGTTCTATGATTCACTGTGGGTCCGCCGCCGGTAGCACTTTAATAATTACTTTATTTTAAGACTGAGAATTACTACCAAAACGTTATTTAGAGCCGTCAAGCAGCCGTGTTAATTCTACCCCCTCTGAACTCACAACCAATTGTGTATCTGCACAGCCCCCGGAAATAGAAAACACGGAACTGCCCCCATGCTTTCATAAGATCTCTTCAAAATCTTCCAGAGTCTGATCCCGTAGAAGTTACAAACAGAATGTCATTGCTGGGCCAGGGGGTGGTGGCATTTTGGGGGGGGGGTTGTTGATGTCTGTGATACAGACAGTTGTGGGGAGAGTTCAGCAGAGGGTTACGCTGAAGCAGAGCTGGGGGTCCTGTCTAGACTTGACTCCCATTCCTGAGCCTGCTGCTCTCCTACAGCTTCCCCTCTGGTGATGGCCCCTCATGGGGTCCGCTACTGGTGTCCCCTTGGTGAACACTGAAAAAACCAAAGCTTTCTGTAGGGTTTTTTTTTTTTTTTTTTTTCTGCCCAAAACATCCACTATTCCAAACTTTCTGTTCTTGGTAGTAATTTCTTATAGGAAGCTTCCAACTTACTTCAAGTGTAAGGCGTTACACTTTTAAACTACCCAGTGAGAAGGGTTTTCAGTTTGCAGGCTCTTCTAAAGTTTCAGTATTTGAACTGGTTTTGCAAAAGATCCGAAGGCCTCCCTTTTGGGCATGACTGTTCTTCCATATACCTTTAATTATGTACATATATGGTGTGTTGTATCTCTGCAATGGGGTGACTTCAGCAGGCAGGTATGTGTTTGAAGAATTAGTTTCTAGGTGAGGCACTTTGTGACTATTCTTGGGCTGGAAAAATTCCTCTCAGCCCAAATTAATGATCTTGAAGACAGGGATGTGTAGACCTGCAATTTCGAAAGTCTTGTAGAACTTTGCTGATGTTTGCCAAACTTGAGCAACGAAGAGCCCCCAAAGCATGCTTATTCTAATCTATGACTGAATCAAGCTTTTCAGCTGGGGGGTGGGGAGTGGATGGGATGAGACACTTGTTTTGCATATGTAGTCCATTATATACCTTTACCCTAATACAGCTCCCTGCAACTTACCTGTGGAAAGTCTGGTAGGTTACTTTAAAAGGACCTGAAGAGCAGTGCTGTCTTTAAGGACATGCTGCCCTGAAAACGTCCATCTGCATGAAGCCTATTCCACATGCTGTGGAAGTTAACCTACGTTTATTGGGTTTTAACTATAGTCCATTCTTAGGTCCTGAAGTACAGCCTGCATGCACATTAGGACTTACTGAGCTTTAGCACGCTGTAAAACATGTTCAGAGAGTGCCTGATGAGCTTAACTAGAATCTATAGAAGTGAACACTTCTGGAAACCTGCTTTCCCAGGCTGTCATGGGATGCAGCATGCTACAGGAGTCCTGGGCTGGCATTGTTCTCCCTTGGAGGGCTTACTCCCCACTCCTTTTGGAGTCTCTCCTGTCTTCCGGACTCCTCCGTGGACAGGGCATTCCTAGGATTCTTCCCTCTGAGTTATCCCACACATGCCTGTGGTGATCAGCCCTTTGCTTGCCTCTCCCTTTGTGCAGTCTTGGGGCCCTGTAGGGGAGAACACTGAAGAAAGGGTCCTTCTTACCTAATGAACTGTTAGACCTTTCCTGTTAGGCCAGTCTGTAATTCTGTCATTCACTTTCTTACTTTGAAAAAAAAAATGGAAGCAATAGTTTGGGGACGGGGGTTGTTTTGTTTTGTTTCTCCAGAAAAAAAAAAAAAAAAATTGACCTTAACCTATCAAAAAACAAAATGAATAAATTGTCTCATCTTCTAGGGCAAGTTACTCTTCTAGTTGGTGGTCACATTACAGTTAGGACTAATGAATTTGGGAATCGGTTTTACTAGCGCCCTTGGGCACTTGTTGATCAAAAAGCTGCATTGTTTACTGCAGGGGGTGGGGCAAGGCTCAGATCAAAGTGCAGCTCCTAATTAGATCTTATTAAAGCGCTTCAGAGTTACCGCTTCACCTCCAAGCTCAGTGGCTGCTTTCTCAGGAAGCGTTACCCTACATATGTATTTTCATCCAAACTGTTGAACCAGACGAAAACAAAAGCAGAAAGAGGCCTCCGTGAGAATCCTGTTTAACTCCAAGAGAACTGTTTCTTTTTAAAGTCAATCAAGAGGGTGAATTTCTCACTTATTTGCATATAGCCACTAAGCACAAAAGCCCCCTTGCTTTCTTTCTTTTTTCTTTTTTCTTTTCTTTCTTTTTTTTTTTTTTTTTCTTCTCGTAAGCAAGCAATCTCCAGCAGCCTGTGACAGAGGGCTGAACACAAAGCCAGATCCCTTTGTGGCCTTAAAATGGGTGGGGGAGGGGAACCAGCCCACAAAGGGCAGGGTGTTCTCTGCAGCCACATGGTGACTGGAATGTTGCAACCCGGTCTCTGGATTTTCCCAGCAGTCGCAAGTTTAATTAAATTAGTTTTGGCCCTTTGACTTTCTTCAGCCACCTTTGGAAAAGATGGGCTCCGTTGTCCTGTGGAACAGCCCGCTCTGCCACAGCAGTACAGGCAGCATCCTGTGCTGCAGGAGCCTGGTACCTGCAGATGCTCCTCAGGCTGTGGAGGGCAAGAGACTGGAAAGCGTAAGACGTGAGCTTTCTGACACCTGTTCGGCTGACACAGACTGGCTCTGACTGCGTAGGTCACGTCAGGTCATCTAAGCTAGCTTTGAAGAGCAGAAGAGAGACTCCTCTGTCCTCATTTGAATTTCTTCTCTGTCCAGTCTGGGATTTTGTGGCTGGCTACAAGGAAAGAGATATTCTAATGCTTACAGCCAGAGCTGTGTCAGAGTTAGGCTTTGGACACACAAACAAGGAAGGTTCCAGTGGAGAGAGTCGGAACTGCAGAACTGCTGTAAAATAGCAAATATATTCATATAGGGTAAAGCCGCCCCTTTCTGGTGCCATTCAAGAAAAACCTAAGCTGAACTCTTAAGCGAATTATTCTCATACCTCTGATTTCTTCAAGTGGCTGAAAGGGGGAGGGTCATTTTTGGAAATGCCCTCCTATTTTTTTGTATATCTCAATATTTGAAATGACATAACTTTTTCAACTAAGGCTGTGGGGAAGTCCCTTCCATCGGCAGGCTTTGTTATGGCACTTCTGCCTTCAGTGGCCAGTGCGAAGCTGTGGCCTTGCCTGAGAACTTCTGAGATTGCCTTCTCTGTTGGCACTTTCTTTCCTGGTTCCTAGAGAGTTCTCATGTCCCTTGCTCTGCAGACTCACTTTCTCCATCTCTAAAGCAGCTAGTGAGGCAGGCGCAGTGCTGCCAGGGATTGCAGTGAGCACCCAGGGCCCAGAACATAGGCACCAACTACAGTAACATCCAGGACGAGACAACAGACTACTGAAGGTCGTGCCTTGGTAGTTTTGTACTTTTTCTTTGAAACATGGTATCCCTAAGTTGCTCAATGGAGAACTAATATGGAGATACCAGTGTACTCATATGCAGAGTGGAACTAGCTTGTTCCACAAGCTGCATTCCCTCCACAGCTTGGGTAGGCCTCAAACTTGCTATCCCCCGGCTTGAACCCTTTCCCACCAGTCCTGGCTACAAAGATTTTTTTGGAAGCTTTTTTTTTTTTTTTCTTCTTTTTGACTTTGACTACCGAAGTTTTGACTTAGGGAATATGTGCTATGTTTTTCTGCCAGAAATGCAAAATTATGTCAAAACTAAATTAAAAGTCAAAAAAGCTTTAACATATTTGCATTTGCCCAATAAGTGATTTCCACGTTGTCTGTGAAATGACTATGTGAGGAAAATCGTTTCTTAAAAGTAGCAATGGGCAAATTATCCTCAGTTTTGTAGTCAAACTATTTCATAATTCGTAATTGTTGGCCTTGTGTGAATTCCCAACCTTTGGAATTCAAAAAGGTATCCAAACACAAAACAAACAAACGAAGTCCTAGATGACCAGAGAGTTCTGTGATTGAATTGATAGGCTGCTGATTTGCGTCTTTAGACAACCTTGGGTTTAACTCGGGCCAGGGCCCTTGGATTCTGTCCCGCCGTCACATTGCAGGTGGAACTGTGTAGAAAAGGTAACACGATCCAACATGGCATTTATGACATTCTTGGTTGTAGCAGGAAGCAGACTTACACGGGGCTTGGGGGGTAAGTGTAAGCAAGCTCAAAGGTCAATGGCTTAGCCAGACTTGTAACTGGAGACAGAGTGACACCCATGTGCTCTGCCATGGCTCTCTGTGCATCATTAATCTTGCCTTCTTCCTCCCTCCCCCACTCATCCCCATTCAACTATTGGACTAATCTGGAGTTTGGATCTTTTTCCCAGGAAGCAGCTCCATTTTCAATGGCCACTGCCAATCAGCCTTTGACCACAGAGATAGCACAGCCACAATACATCTAGTTAATATGTACACATCTCTCCCTAAATTCCAGCTGCCCTCTGGGTTTGCTCAGATCCCACAGATATAGGTTGTCACCATTTTTACCTTATGACTGAAGAACCAGAGGCACCCAGTCCTAAGACAGGGGCTTCTCCCCAGTTAGTGGTGGGAATGGGTTTGTACTCGAGATCATTTGGTCCCACACCCTCCCTACTTCACCTGGGATCCCTCTGACTCTAATCCTTGAACTCTTATCAATTTGCACCTTAAGTTCCTGGCCTTTCCAGGAACTGAGGTCCCATGCATAGAAAGGAGCTCTCTGATCTAGTACAAGTGAATAAACCTGTCTTTTGTGTATATGTTTGCATTTCTTTACGAGAAGGTGTGTGTTTGCATTTCTTTACAAGAGGGAGTGTGTGCTGGGGGTCAGGAGTGGGCGAGTGGAGGTGTTACATTATACCATAAATGCCTTATAGAAGATGGAGGGTCTTACCTGAGATCTCTGTGTTTTCTTTCCTAGGTTCTCCGTACTATGACAACGTCCGTCCCCTCTCTTACCCGGATTCTGATGCTGTGCTCATTTGCTTCGACATCAGTAGACCAGAGACCCTGGACAGTGTCTTAAAAAAGGTAAGTGCTAAGGACTGGGGGTGCTGTGCAGCACTTTTGGTGATCTAGGACTACAGAAAGGTGGTTGGCTGGGGGCCACAGAGTCTGAACTTCCGCCTTATGTCTTCTAATGAAAACACTGGAAAGGATACTTACATACCAAAACAAGGTTCCTGCACATCAATGCCAGGAGTTTGAGTAGCTCATCTGCTTGAAGCTTTGCTTCACAAAGCTCAGAACAAAATACTTTTCATGAGCTCCCATGTTCGTTTTTTGGGAGGTGGACCTACAGTAAGGACCTACCTGAGCCTTCCCTTTCTTTGTTGGACAGACTGCTTCTTACATGTTTACTCTTGATCTCAATTCAGATATTGACCTAAATACAACTAAGAGATATTTTGAGCCAGGTGGTGGTGGCGCATGCCTTTAATCCCAGCACTTGGGAGGCAGAGCCAGGCGGATCTCTGTGAGTTCTAGGCTAGCCTGGTCTACAGAGATCCAGGACGGGCACCAAAACTACACAGAGAAACCCTGTCCCGGGGGAAAAAAAGAGTTATTTTGACAAGGAAGTTGTATTTCAATAATTTATAGAAACACAGATGAAATTAATATAAGAGGAATATGTGTAATAGGACTTGTCACTAGATAGGTAACAATGTGAATTATAATCAGGTGTATACTAAATACTAGTAAACCATCAGGTATGCTGAACATGTATGTTATCACACAGCCCTGGTTTCTGGAAGCAAAGGTGGGTCAGATTCTCTAGATGGAGACGGAACTAGCAGAAGTTGTGAACAGAAAGGAACCAGGGCTAAGAGGAGTGGTACCTGTTGCATGTTGGGTCTTGAGACCTAAGAAGCCACTATGTATGTGTTAGGGGGCAATGCTTGGCCTTCGGCAGCAGAGGACTTGTTGTAGTTATGGGAACTTGTAGATAAGTTCAAAGGAGTTCAGTGGGGGCCTGCAACAACCTAGGCTTTGTTCTTTGTAGTTCTTGATAGTCAGAAGTGCTAGTAGAGGGGCCAGGATATTGATCGCTCACCCTTGTGGGGCTGCTGTGACGTTTGAGAGGGAGACTCTAGGTGCACAAGCCCTTTTTTTCTGTGTACTGCAGATGTGGCTAAGAGCAAAGAATGTCACCCAGTGGGTCCCTGTGGCCTGGTCAGAGTGAGGACAGAAGGAGCAGAAAGGAAGAAGCACTGTGTAGATGTTTTGGATTGTGTTCTTTTGGTTTTCACTTTCAGTGGTGTTTGCGTTGTGTTTTTATTAGTTTATATTTCTATATGGTACCTAGTAGCTTGGGTTAGTCATTATAAATTTAGGGTTTGAGGTATAGCCCTCCTTCAGTCTTCACTAAACATCGCAAGCAGTTCAGTGAGACTGCACTCTTGATAGATCAAAGGGTCCTTTTTAGTCCTTTTTAACTCCTTTCCATTCTGAGTAATGCATGAAACACAGGATTGGCTTTTGTTAAATTCTGTTAGGAATGCACCTTTCCTGTCTTCAAGACCTGTAAAAAAGTACGGAGGGGTGTGTGTGTGTGTGTGCCAGAAACATCACAGCTGATAACAACATAACAACATGCCTGGCTGTGTCTGGAGATAAAAGGGACACTTATTTACTGGAGTTTGTACTTGATGTAGTATTGGGTTATACATAATTTATGACAGAAAGCTTTTCTCCTGTCCTATTTTGCTTATGTCTCTTAAGACCAAACAAATAGTGACATTGGACCTGTAGATATTAATATGTGTGTTTTACATTTGTGTGAGGCTTAAGGCTCATGGTAACTTCATCTGCCTCCTGTCTTCAAATAGGTTCTTGAAGTCCATTAATATCAGAGAGCCTAGAGTGACTTAAGGTAGAAAAGATTCCTTATCCTGTTTTTCAATTCTTTAGGAGCATGTGCTAGAGGCTCCTAAATAATTGTGGGAGGGAAGAAGAAAGGAAAATCTCAATGGATGAATCAGGCACTCTGTGTGTTACTGCATCCATGTGCTGGGGTGCTTTGTGCTAGATGTTATTAACTCAGCTACACCTTGAGAACTGGAGGCCTCCTCTAGTGGTCTCTTAAATCACTCTTCCAGAATGTCCCACTTATCTAGTATTACACTTGGAAAACTTTATTGCCCTTCTGCTCTGTGGACTCCTTGCAAAGACAAAGCTACATCACCATTACAGTACTTCACAGAGCACAAAAGACATCTGTGGATGGGAGTGGAGGAGTCTCAGCCCCCTTATCCCCTCATCTCTGGGAGCAATGATCTTCTTGGAGGACTTGGCTCCCATCCTGATGATGGAGAATTCAAGCTAGAAGAAGCAAAACTATGAAAAGCCATTTACTTGCTTTAAAGGGAACAGTGGAATCTGTGCCAGGGACTTCTGGAAGTTCTCATAATTCTGGTTAGGACAAGAATAGTTAAATTGTAGACTAGATAGCAGTGCTTAACAGTTAAAAAAAAATCAACTCAGAGTCCTTAGGCTACAAAACTCGCTGCTGTTCTGGAAGCTCAAGAGGGAGGTAGTTCTCTGCTTAAGCTGTGGTCTGTCCATTCAGCCACTTGAGTGGAAGAAGCTCCTTGAAGCAGGACATTCTGCTTTAAAATTGTAGGCCAGATTCTTAGACAGAGCCTCCAGCACATGGTAGCATGGCCGAGTCTTTCATGATGAAGTCTCTGAATGCATACTTTTGCTGGGGCGGGCTTGTGCCCAGCCTTTCACCTAGAAATAAGAAACTCAGCATGTCCAAGGTGAAGTCATCCACTTGGATATGTCATTATTAAGGTACTTTTGTCTTATAAATCCCTCCATAATTAAGACATTGTTGAAGCTCCCTTCTGTTGATAGCCAATACATTCACTATGGGAGGAACCCATGAGTCACACAGAATATAAAACAATATACATGGGCACTCTAAAGTTACTGTCCACTTACTAATTAAATATAAGCTTGCTTCTTCACTTAAAGTCACATTTTAATGTCTGCCAGTGAGGAAATTGTTTTCAGTGTATGCATGTCAATACTTAGTTAAATTTCCTTTTTTTTTTTTTTTTTTCTCTCTCTCTCCTTCCTAGTGGAAAGGTGAAATCCAGGAGTTCTGTCCCAATACCAAGATGCTTTTGGTTGGTTGTAAGTCTGATCTACGGACAGATGTCAGTACATTAGTGGAGCTCTCAAATCACAGGCAGACCCCTGTGTCATATGATCAGGTATGTGTTGTCAATGTGGAAAAGTCACTTTTCAAAAAAAAAAAAAAGTGAAAGGAATGGAATATTGTTTGTAATAAATAAAATGGAGCAGCTTTTCAAGAGGTGAGGCAGGGGTCAACTGAAATATGAAATGTCTGTCCTTCTGTAGTAAAATCACCAGGAATTAGGGCACCTGAACAGCTGATACCCTTGGATGCTTCTGCTCACCGGTGGTTCTAAAGGTCAGCATGTTTAAGAAAGACTGTGGTCAAACCCAGTGGGTCTCTTTAAGAGAGCTTAATGTCCTCAGTTGCCCAATAGAATCCTTAATCAAGTTGTTAATAAAATAGACCACTCCATGATACCATCTTTTGGAGGTTCAGCATGGTGCATGTATTCCCCCAAAGAAAAGAAAATCTGTTTAGAAGTATTTTCTCCTAAAACTCACCACCAGATTCTAAAATGGGCTCATGTTAAAATAGCTACAGCTATATGTGGTATGCATCATTTAAAGTATTCAATTTTCAGGCTGGGGACATAGCTCAGCAGTAGAGCGCTTGCCCAGCATGAGCAGGGCTTGGGGTTCCACCCCCAGTATAATAAAAACTTAAAGAAAAATACTATACTCATCTACACCTTGCATTTCTCATTAGCAAACTCAATACAATCATAGAAACTGATTTTACTCAAAATTGATGTTAAATTACATTTATCCACCCTATATTTTGTACAGACTGTTGACTGGGGTTGAGAGTCATTTCCAGTCAATAAGAGAGGAATGAGAGCCTCATTAAGGGCTGGAATGGACTCAGAAGGCCAACGCACCTTTGTTAGATCTATGTGAAAGATGCAGTGTTCATGGTTTCAGGGGACTGACTCTATAACAAGAGGCTGTGCTTCTCAGTGGCCCTGAATGTGACCTACACAGCAAGTTACTCACTTCTTGACTACACGTGGCAGTAAGGGTCAAATGCCACCTTCGATTCTCTCTTGTTTCTTTGAGTCATCCTATTGGGAGTTGGATGCTCAAGAAGCTAGAGAAGTGTCTACTGAGTAATGGAACTGACTGAGGGCCTTAGGAGGTAACAAACCAAGTAGTTCATTAAAAAAAAAAAATCTTTTTACAACACTTGGGAAATCCATTTTGTATATTAGATATTTTCCAATGCTAGACTGTTTTGTGGCATTTTAACACCTTCCAGACATCTCTCCAAAGTCTCACTGCTGATGGAAATTCTTTCTTTTCCTTCACAGGGGGCAAATATGGCCAAGCAGATCGGAGCAGCCACTTACATCGAGTGCTCAGCTTTACAGTCAGAAAACAGCGTCAGAGACATTTTTCACGTCGCCACCTTGGCGTGTGTAAATAAGACAAATAAAAACGTTAAGCGGAACAAATCACAGAGGGCCACAAAGCGGATCTCACACATGCCTAGCAGACCAGAACTCTCAGCCGTCGCTACGGACTTGCGAAAGGACAAAGCGAAGAGCTGCACGGTGATGTGAAGCTTCTCTGTCTTCAACGAGGATGCGGGAATCTAGTGTAAAAAAATAAAAAGAGAGAATAAAAAACAAGAGCGGAAGGAAATGATGGAGTCAAATGGAAGTGCGCAGCCAAAGTCACATGGACACAGGCCTGGGAGGCCCTTGAACGGATACCCAGTTCTTGGAATCCTGTCCTTAGGTTGGGCATGTAGACCGAATGGTGAGAAGTGAATCCATGGAAGAGTTTGGAAGTGTGACTTGAAAAATATGCCAAAAACAAAGGGAGCTATAAATGGGCTATAGAGCTAGAGTACGAGGAACGCCAGTCCCTCCAAGAAGAACATCCATGCTCTGAGTGGTGCTTGCCTATTTTCGGTTTTGTTTTTGTGTTCTTGTTACAACCTATTCATGGATCTCTACTTTGATTTAATTTTTCGATATTTTAATCTCATTTTCAAAAAAAGTATATATTAGTATACCGTCCTCGTCGGGGAACTCGCACTGTGACCTTAGTGTTTAGTTTTCTAGGGGATGTGATCTAATTTCCTCCTAGCTCATCATTAAAATGGAAATTGTATCGGGACCCGTGGGATTTGAGAGGGAAACTTCACGAGGCTTTGAAATCTTGACTTCCTGAAGGTCGCTGCCGAGCGAGATGGTGTGAAAGCGAGGCTTCTGCGGCCTTGCCAGATGCGTAGACCAGCACTGCCGAGATTGCATAGATCAAATAGAAGAGTGTTGTTTTATATTCTGTCTGATGCTTTCGTTCATCCTTGTGATTGTCATTAACAAGTGGTAAATTGCTCAGTGTAATACTTTGTGCGCTGTTTAGAGAAGAGAGTGTGTGGTTTTGTTTTTTCCTTTGGCCATCATTGATAAAAACTCGAAGTCAATAAAAAGTGTCTTGGTTTGATGTGATAGAGTGATTTCAAAGAGAAAGCAGGTGGATACTGTCTTCACCAGGAGAGATAATGGAGGGAGGAATTGTAGCAGAGGGCACAGTTTGTGAGGGAGGCTGTCTGGAAGAAAGTCATATTTCAAACCCACAGAGCAAAAAGCACGGTTGTCTGTTGTGCCCCCAGACTGGCAGCAGACAGTGAGCAGTTGGCTCATTCCTTCAAATGAATGTTGTCCTGACAAAGGCCCCATTTGCCCAAGCTTTAGAAAACCCCAGATAGAAAGGGGGGAAAGCCTATAATGTCAGCCCTGATATGAACCTAGGGCATTTCTCATGTGACTGCTAACCCTCACTTAACCAGATTCAGCCAGAGCCAGGTTCAAAACTTGATCATAGAAAGAGTGATAGTCAGCATTTAAAATAGTTCACAGGTTTCGCGTTTTGAGCGGTTCCTTCCAGAGAAGATGTCAGATATGACCCTGTTTTAGGTGGTGCTTGCCAAAGCTAGCTTTTTTTCCCCCAATGATGACGCTTCATTTTTGCAGCGGTGAAACTGTTTCCATTAAACTGTGGCAGGAGGGGAGATTACGATAATTACAACAGGCAGTTCTGTGTCTTACAAGCACTTTGTCTGGTCTCTGCAAGAAAATGCCATTTCAATCATTTCCCATGGAACTCAGACATTTTACCATCATAATGTGCTTCGACTGGTGTGGCGTTATGCTTTGGGCAGTATTACAAAATAACTGGCCAGTGCTTTCTGTATTTAAATATTGTACAAAGAAAATAAGTTATAACTGTTATAAAGCAGAACTTTCTGTTGCTTTTTTTTAATGTTGAGTCACTTTGTATGTTTGTTTGGTCAGTGTTTCCACAGTATTTATTAAATTGTATGTGTTTTTTTTTTCTTCAAATAAAAAAGTAACCATGTCTGTCTACCTGGGATGTTTCCTACTTCTTAACTGTTTAGCTGTGCTCTTTCAGAGGTAATTGCAGACTCTGAACTAAGATTTACTGAATTAGCAAAGTTAAGAATTTGATTCTTGGCAATACTTTCTTGGATAAAGATGAATCTACACATAGAAGATGTTGGCATGATGTTTTCAAGAATCAAGAAAATGGGGCATGCTTGAGTGATTTGAACATATACTAAATGAGGTGTGATAGCAGGTAGGATTAATTTTAGAGAGTAACAGAATTCCCTGGAAGTCTTCCATAGTGGAAATGAATAACGCAGAGCAAGCTTGTGCAAGGAAATCTAATGGGACCCTAGCTTCTATTGTGTCTCTTGGAGACCCAGAGAGCCCCCTCGCAAAGCATGTTCTTATTCAGCATCATGGCTAGCTCAGGATCCAACTATTGCAACTTAGTGTAGGCAAAACAAAACTAGTCTCATTTATGGTACATTGTTCAACACAAAACAATATAATACAGACAATTGTCAAGTCCACATTGAGTAGCCAGGGGAGAGAAAAGGGCATAGGTCCCAATGAGCCCAGTTGATTTTGTCTTCAGCTAAAATGCCTACACATTTTTATGCAAGTGTCTAAAAATATTCAGTAAGACTTCCAAACTATGATTCGACACAGTCAAGATATTCCCTATAAAAACTGGCTTTAGAAATCTCTATGGTTTAGTCACTTGTTCAGAAAGAATTCTTAGAAGAACAAAGTAGAAGGAAAGCCAGAGGATCCTACATGAGTGAACAGTCTTAAGAGCATAGGCACTATGGGATAGCTGCATAAAAGATTTTGGAGCTCAGACATTTACTGAATATGTTTGTAGCTCATTCCAGTGGTCAAATACTAAAGGAAATAAGAGCACTGTCCCAACCCTGGTACTAGGTAGCTTCTATGCCTACTACATCTAAGTCAGGCTTGCAAAAATATTGTTTATCAACAATCTCTGCTGCAAAAAAAAGGGGGAGGGGGGAGGTGCAGGGGAGAGAAACAATTCTGCTGACCTTGGCTGCAGTATTGTCCCTTCTGGTCAGTTCTCAGTAGCTTTAACTTGTTGAAGCTGAAAGAGAGAACGTGTCTTCATCACTGGCTTCCTTGGTCTACCTTTGCCCTGACTTTTGGCTCTGGCATGTGTAACCTGCCTACTGTGTGAACAGTCCTTTCAGTTTATTAGCGATCACAATTAAGAACTTTTTTAAATACTAAAGGTGGTATTTAAACTCTAAGACTTTGTGTCTCTCTCATTTCTATTAATCTTTTTCAGAAATAGTTGCTTAGAAGATTCTAGTCTTACAGAGAGGGTATCTTGAATGTAAACTGAAAAACGGGCCTGGGGATTGAGTGTATGACAAGTAAGCTTTAAATGGCCTCTTTCCTGAAAACTCTTGGAACTTTCCTTGTGGTCTGTCTTCTTCTGGGTAGGTATTTTGACATCAGCATTCTGGTTTAAACCATGCAGTTTTTATTTGGGGCATTTTCCCATTCATTCGCCAGCTGTTTCTTGAGTCCCTTCTGGTATGTTGAGCACTTTGCTAAGTTGAGCACCTAATTGTGATTAAAGCACAATCTCTGAGAATCAGGGAGAGTTCATAATGAAATGTAGTCAAGGTGGACAGGCAGGCAGGTTACATCAAGATGGGCTGATCCGCATGGGCATGAACTCACTCATGGGTGCTGGGGTGCTGGTAAATTAATAATTCTGTGAGTAACAGTTCACCTGTCATACCACGTACAAGTGCTGTAAGTCAGTGTGCAAGAAGAATTCTTAGTGCATCCTAATGACTAGGGTCCATTTAATGATGACAGAAGAGCGGTGGTCTATTGCCAGTCATCAGTGCGTTATTCGTACAATGAACAAAATTTTAGTAGCTTGTTAGAAAGTCAGTAGGAAACAATCCTTCTCAATTAAGCCTAGACACATCCCAAAGAGCCATCAATCTATAAAATATACTGGTTTTGTACCTGGGACATTCTCCTATATAATCTTAAATTGCTGAATAAAAACTAAAATTGGCATAAATCCATAATCCTATTACAAAATTGAAATTATTTCTAAGGCATTGATACAATATAAATTAATTATAAACATCCTTTATTACAAGTAGAGGCTTCATTATTTAGTGCTGAAATATATATTTTGTGACAATCTAAAATATGGTAATTTTAAGCAAGTACTCACTAATAGTGAGTTGTAGACCCTTTTCATCTACGCCTCATTCTGAGAACACAGAAACAAAATTGAATGAACCACTGCCCTTAACCCAGCACCCCCCCAAAAAAATTGTAGGCCTTTCAAAGCCAATGTATCTTTGGGATTTTACCTTGGATTTCGTTTTGAGGGGCTCTTTAGTGCCTTATTTCCTTGATCATTGAGGTGCTAACAAGACACTTCTGATTTAAATATAAATGAAAAACACTGTCCACAATAAGAACTGAAACTAGGTCCATATATGACCCAATATCATCATAGTAGCAATGATATGAGGGTGTGTCAGCTCCTGTTTGAAATAGTGCACATCATTCACTAACTCTCCAACACACGTATATGTGGTAAGTGAAGTACCATCTAGTTCCCTCTTTGGACACAGTGACTGGTCATCCACATGGTCATTGGGAAGATGCAAGAATGAAACTCAGGCAAGCGGTGTAGAACACTGCAGTTCCAATGTTCTCCTACAGCACCATCTTGTCCCCGACAGTAATCCATGAGTGTGGTGTGGTGTTGGGGTGTGTGAAAGAAGAACATCACAGCCATGGAGTCGTTGTGTGAGCCACAGGGTGTGGTTGCATGCCCCCCCCAGCTCTCCATGCTCCCTAAACCTTCCTCTGATTCTCAGTGTTTCCTGACACCTGTCAGTCTCCTGGCCTCTCTTCTCTCACCTCTATCTTTTCCCTGCTTCTTGGGTGGTGGGAGAATTATGAGATGATGGAAGAAACCCCATTAACATTTAACACTCATACCTTCCACACCCCAGGGCTTCTGGAACCATACAAGAACCAAGGCATTTCATAGCAATAATTCTAGAATCCAGCCCAGACTGGATGCTGTGGATACCAGTATTGAAATAAAAACTGAAGAAGAAAAAGATTTGACATTGACTGCTGGGAATCTTCTGCTCTGAGTCTAATAGTTTGTGGGTATGATGGATACTGATGTGTTTGTGGGTATGATGAATAGTGATGGGGCAATCAGATAGATTAACCACATTATGTTGATTGCATGTTCCTTATTTCGAGGAATCGAGTTAGAGGCGGACGCTGCCTCATTCCCTTTCATTTTCCCAAAGGCATGTCCTCAATATATTGCTGTTTAAAATGTTGAAGAGCACCTGAGAGTGAACCGCTTCCCTACACAGGGTCTGACACAGTCCCAGAGAACAGGGAAAGAAATAGAAAACCGGAGTCAGCCGAAGCAGTACAGCGGCTCCCACTGAACTGACAGTCATCGGGGAAATTTAAGTAACTGCCCCCAGTAGACTGCGGTGTTGCATGCCGCTGTCAGGATTCTGTGGTGAGGGCTTTCTCCTCTTAAGACATTGTTGTGTATTTCCTGTCTACTGTATGTTTCTTTCATTATTGGTTAAAATATTAAGACCACTCCATGTAGTTAAAGGGGAGGTTTATTTTGTGGGGTAACTTACAAGTGAAGGGATAGTTTGCAGGGTCTGGGAAAGGTGTGGCACAGTCCAGCGGTGTTCTCTGGAGAACTCTGCTCAGTCTACCTCCAGCGTCTAGAGTCCAGGAACCAGGAGAGCCCGCGCATTCGGCTCTCCGGTCTTCAGGGTCCTCTCTCGGCCCCGCCTTGTAGGCGTGACCGTTACCGTGACAATTACCAAAGCCTCAATGGGGCTTGGAACTTCCAGATCAAAGCTGGAATGGCTACCCACTACATTTCATTGTTATAATCCTTGCCTTCCTAGTATGCAACTCATTCAGTCCTAATCTCTATTCACTTATTGTCCAAGACTTAACTGATAATCATTATTAATTCATAATTAAGTCTTCAAGCATAGTCTTTCAAAACAAGACCAGAAGCAATCAGCCAACGTGAATTCTATTACGTTTTAAAGTGATCTAAAATCAAAAACTGAGCTGGATTTTCTTGATAACAATTTTCTCAGTTTGTAGACAAGTGAAGTTCTCTCTTTCCTAGATAATAGGTGCCCTAGCGTAGTTTGAGATGATCACCGCTTAGCAGAAGATTGGGGTTGAGTCCTCAATATATGCCAAAACCTGCTATAGTCAGCCATAAGTTAATGAATTAATGAATGACGTGAACTAGTAAAAGAAAGGATGCTTTTAGGATTGCCCAGTCCTGATCAGATTCTCTCTATCACTCTGGATCCAAAGTATTCTCTGTGGTTCCTCAGAAGCTTGTTAGACCTGGAAATCCCCCAAGGAGAAGGAGAAGAATAAGAAAGACTTGTGCCCACATGGCTACCTGCTCTGCATCTGTCCCATCTCAGCCCCACTCTGCACCTCAGTCCCTTCCACACATCACATTAGCACTATCAGCTGTGGTGGTCTGAATGTGTCCCCAAAAATTTATGCTGGAAATTTGACGGTGGTGTGGTGCTGTTGGGATTCCGGTCTTTTTGGAGGTGTAGTTATCGCTCAGGTAGTTACGTTAATAATACAAAAATGGCTTCCAGGAGTGGGTTCACTTCTGCTTTTCTGACATGGAAGAATACAATGTCTGTTTTTCTTCTGGCTTCTTCCTCATGAAATGTAGTAAGGAAGAGCTTACCTGGTATTGATGCCTTGATTCTAGATTTCTAAGCTCCAAGAACTGGGAAAAATAAACTTCTGTTCCTTACAAATAACTCATTCTTAGATATTCTGTTTTTATATCCATCACAAAGGGACTTAGCAGTACGTAAACATGTTACTAAACATTTGCATTTCACTTCATTCTTGTACAGCTATGGGATTTAATACTATTCTAATGTGTAATTTTATTATTATCATTGTTTTAAACCCTTCCCAAATTTTTCAGGTCTCTACATGGACAGTGTAGAGACAATAGGTCTGACAGATCACTGGTGGGGACGATTCCTTTATTTTTTATGTCCTCAGTCAGTTGGTGACTTGTTAAAAACTCAAGCTGAAGCCATGTAGTCTGCCCTCTTTTCTGACCACTTTTCATATACCCAGCCACATAAATTCCCTTTCTGCTTTTTCACTCTTTGCACGTAGTATGTATTAACATAACTC
This sequence comes from Peromyscus eremicus, assembly GCF_949786415.1. Lineage (NCBI taxonomy): Eukaryota > Metazoa > Chordata > Mammalia > Rodentia > Cricetidae > Peromyscus > Peromyscus eremicus. Next base: position 30,295,537 of record NC_081419.1, on the reverse strand, counting down.
TTCATACAGAAGTATAGCACACTGAGTAAATAAAAGTAAGCAAACACAAGGAATTGTAGGTGGCTAAATAATGGCTTCCAAATCATGCCTACCATCAGATGGAATTTAAACATGAATGCTACTTTCTATGGCAGGGGAGACTATCTCGGACCGTTGCTAACAAGCCTGGGATCCTGGGTATCCTGGTGAGTCTTGTAGAGCCATAACTCATTATAAAAGTCGTGCAGGAGGAGTCAGAGTCAGCCAGTGGCAGTGTGACACCAGAGGCTCAGACTGGAGGAGTGAGAGAGATGAGAAGATGTCATGCTGATGTCTTTGAAGATGGAAAAGATAGAGGTTGAAAAGACACAGCTGCCTCCTAGAAGCTGGAAAAGTCAAGGAAAGAGAGTCTTCCCTGCGCTTGCAGAAGGACAATAAACTTCTGTGTTGGTTTGTTTTAAAAAGGTAAGATGACGAATTGCATTGGTTTAAAGCCCTCAGAGGGTGGCCCACGGGAGTCAATACAGCTATAATAAACACATCCTTTTCTTCTTTTATCCCTTAATTCTGGCTTCTGGAAAGTGAGAGATGGTGAGCTTTGGGCATGGAATTGCCTCTAAAGAGCCAGGCCACTCATAAAGACAGTGTACCTGCTATTCCTGAGTGTCACGGATCTGACTGGCTCTCTCTCCCCAGCCGCTGGCCCACTGATCTCTTACGTGGCACTCTTGACAAACATGCCCTTCACTGTATAGCCCCTGGTGCCTTCCAAATTCCTCTGGAGTAGGTGATACTCCTGAGGAGCAGAGAGCATCTGAGGGGAAACAACCTGTGTCCCAGGTGAAGGAAAACTTCAGAAATGTCCATTTGATACTTATTGTGGCATAACTATGATCATTCTTGTGTGATGTTTGGAGAGCTGAACAGCTGAGCATCTAGAGAGAACCAGACACTTTGCCTCAGCATGTACAGAGTGTTAAGAATCATAAAGTTTTAAGTGATGAGGCAGAAAACGGACAATCAGAGGGGGAAAATACATATTGTGGACTCAGTTTTTCTAGATGAGTAGAAATTGTATAGAAAAGGGGGGTATCAAAGGTCAGCACTTCAGGGATATTTCAACCTTTACTACTTTTAATTAGTTCCATTACGAAATTAAACTCTATTCAAATCTATAAGCCTTTTTTCTTAAAACCTGCCTAAGTCCATATATTCAAATACCCACCATGTGAGCTACAAGTTTAAGTAGCCCATTGTTTTGCCTGGATATTCATCCATGGATATAGTTTCTGGCTTAAGAATTCTTTTTTCTAACTTGTCTGTTTTGCAAAGAACATGGAAACCAGTTTCATTCCAGGACTTGCCTAAGGTCACTAAGCTCCCAGACACGGAATCTCAGGCTTCAGAATCAGGAATAGTTATCCTCCCAGACCTTGGCTACAAAAGAGGTCCAGTCCCAGTGTGCTGGCCATCTAATGGGGCTAGAATGCTGAGCTTCCTAATGTCTACATATAGCCCCACCGGCAAAGCAGTGGAACTTTTCTGAGAGTGGAAAATGAAGACAATGAGAATAGTTGTTTGTGTGATGCCTTTTGCTGCTGTCAACCCAGACATGTATGTGGCCAGCAAATACTTTCTGTGTCTCAGACACTGTGTTCTGTCCTGGGAACAGAGAGTGAAATGAAATCCTGTCTTTGTCCTTACGGATGACAGTCTAATGAGTGAGAAGGAGAATATAGCGAAGATCACAAGTTAGATGATAAGTAATGTTGACAGCGTGTAAACAGAATCCTCTCTTGCATTCTGTTGTTGGTGTTCTCAGCTCATGCCTTAAATCTTGGAGATTCTTGGACTTGTTACAGAACAAATAAGTTGAGAAAAGATTCTACTTGGTTAATATATATATATATGTATACATATATATACATATATATATACATATATATATATATATATCTTCCCTCTGTAAGACTGTGGACATTTATCTGTAGGAGATGCCCCCTACAAGATCCCAAGTGGCTGTCAGAAACCAAAGATAGTACCAAACTCTCTATATATACTTCTCATATATGCCAGAATTAGGTACATAAAGAGATTAACAATAATAAACAATAACAGAACATTATAATAACATACTGTAACAAAATTGCCAGTATCACCACTCTAGCACTTTGGGACCAGTACTCAATAAAATAAATATTACTTGAAAACAGGCCTAACAAGACACTTTAGCAGTCAGTCTGCAAAGCAGCATGGACATAAGTGACTAGGACTGGATGACATATATAACTCAGATGAGCCGAACAGAACAATAATTGAAGTGTCAATTGGGATGGAGTTAGACAGTGTGAGATTTCATCAGCAATTCAATGCCATTTAAAACTTTAAAAAAAGTGTTTAGCTCTAAAAGTGACCATTTAGTATTCTCGAATTATGGTTGACTGTAGGTATCTTAAATCTCAGAAAGTACTCCTGAAGATGACAAGGAACAATTGTCATCTAAGCCTGTTCCTGAAAGAAATGTGCCTGTGCTTCAAACGCAAATTCAGATTTTCCCTGCGATGAAATGGAGAGGACCAGGGAACGGTGGTGCACACCTTCAATCCTTGCACTCAGGAGGCAGAGGCAGATGGATCTCTGTGTAGCTAGAGTTTTCCTGCCTGGCCCACGGTCAGGGCAAATCTCTCTCACCTGCCAGTCCCACAGCCTCTCAGACCCGACCAAGTAAACACAGAGACTTATATTGCTTTTAAACTGTATGGCCGTGGCAGGCTTCTTGCTAACTGTTCTTACAGCTTAAATTAATCCATTTCCATAAATCTATACCTCGCCACGTGGCTCGTGGCTTACCGGCATCTTCACATGCTGTTTGTCATCATGGCGGCTGGCAGTGTCTCTCTGACTCAGCCTTCCACTTCCCAGCTTTATTCTCCTCCTTGTCCCACCTACACTTCCTGCCTAGCCAATGGCCAATCAGTGTTTTATTTATTGACTAATTAGCAACACATTTGCCATACAGAACATCCCACAGCATCTCTGTGAGTTCAAGGCCAGCCTTGCCTACACAGCAAGCTGCAGACCAGTTAGGGCTAGATAGTGAGACCTTAACTCCAAACAAATGAAAAACTAGAGGGGGCTTTAGCATTCTCCCGATACCATATATGGTGGCAGGAAGGTATTGGTGGTCATAATCTGCACTGAAAAGAGCAAAGTATCTTCTTAGTGACAAGCATGACAGTCTGAATATCTACTGCTGAGAGAGAAGAATATTTGTATATGATAGGACACTGAAAGTAAAAACAAAGTAAGAGTGACAGGGGAAGCGTGCTAAAGCACAGAATTCAGCTGTTCAAGCCAACCCTTAATTCCACCAGAAGGGCCCACATGAGTGACGTCTCTCCTTCTCAAACAAAACCACCTGTCCATGGCAGATTCTTAGTCCTCACCCCAGGATCTGTTCAACAGCTTCCAGCAGAAGTTCGCCATTCCCTGAAGCTTTATATGTAGATGGGGGGAAGTTCCTTTAACATTGATTTATGAGAAAATGGGTGTTCAGAGGAATAATTCCCCTCTATTCTTAAAGAGGTATTCAAATTTGCCAAGTCATTCTTCCAGCTCCATAGGTCTAGATGTAGATGGCAAAAGAGAGTCCCTGAAATCCAAGAAAAAAAAAATCCTGTTATCCCTCTCACATCATGGCCACTTTTGTCCTTCCTCCGAAACCTTAGAGAAGTGAAGGGAAAACAGCTTTCAGCTTGCAATATTGAAAGACCTTTCTTAGAGTCTCCCGACATGACTCCTGTTTCAAACTAGACAGAACAGGCTGCAGGAAAAGACAGGAAAAGACAGAGAGACGACGGCAGTTCAGATCAACAGACAAAACTCTACATGGTGAGTTTCCACACAACGGCCCCCTGACACTGTTTTTTCCTCACTCTACTAAGTGCTTTCCACAATTAGACGCTGTAATGGTAAGTCTTAATTGCTTACTTGATGAGATGGGGAGTCAACCTAAGAGACACACCTCTGCACATGTCTATGAGGGTGTTTTCAGAGAGGATTAACTAGAAGTGGAGGGGGATACCTGCCCTCAGAGTCCAAGGCACTTTGGCACTTTCGAACTGGCAGTTCTAAAATACAGCCTGGTGCCTGAGTGTCTGCACTTCCTCCTGAAAGTGTGTGTCAATCACTGTTTCTGATGTCAGACTCTGAAGACCAGCTGCTCTCAGGGAGTCCCAGGTGTCCAGCAGCAGACCCACGCTGCTGAGGCATCCAGCTTTGTGGGCTGAGCGGCTGTGGGCTCTGCTCCTCCAGGAGGGAGATGGCTACTGTTGGGCTACCCAGCCACTAGCCTGCCAGCCATTACTAAACCCACCTTTATAATGTACACATCCATTGCTTCTTTTCCTCTAAATAGTCCTGTCAAATACGGATGCTGAGAAAATCTTTTTGGTTGCCAACTTATGCATAGTCTTTTTTTCCCAATTAAAATATGCTAGTATTATCAATGAGGTGGTTTCTCATAAAACTGGGAATAAACATGTATTATTGTGTCAATTTATTTTTATTGCTGTTTCATGGAGAATGGCGGCTATAACTGGAGAAGGAATGGACTGAATGGCCTCTACTATCTATCTTAGTACAACGACAGAAGTTGACCTGAAATTGTGCCTTCCCGTCACCCTACCATCATGCTAAAACACGTGCAGGGGATGTAAGGCCCAGCTGCCCCGCCTCTCTGCTCCTCAGCACAGACTCTCCTCATACCACTTTCTTCTTCCCACTCATAGCTGCCTCCTCCTCCTCTCGGCAGCCTCTGCTCCTTCCACAGAAGTTTCTTGAAACTCTTTCAACTCATGAGTCTCATGAGTCGTGGCTCACTAGTCCTTCCAAACAGAGCTTCCAAGTGGATCATAGTTGGTCTCCTAGAGTTATAGACCATTATTCTATAAAATGGAATTCTTCATACCTATAGTAGTCATAGTGTAGATTGCTTTCCCCTCTCAAATAAAATAATAAAGTTTTAATGTATGTTCTACATTCCTTGACTTGGAAGAAAGTTAACAGAGAGACAAAACCGGGCCCTGTCTCATTGTCTCCTTGCCTCTGACTTCCACATATGCTGCTTCTTCTCTTCTTAACACTATTTGGTCTTCCCATGGTTGGCCAGAGATATGTGGTAAGCTCATACTGCTATTTCAAATTTCAATATTAATTTGCCTAGCCCAGATATTTTCCCATTGTCCATACAGTTTGGTTAAATGTTCCTGTTATCTGGCTCTATGAGGCATCCCATATCATGAAATGTATTCCAGTGTGTTGGGTGCACAGGTAACTGTCTTATTCACTTTTCTAACTATGTTTCTGGCATGGTTCCTACAATGTGTAAGGCCTTTAGTAGCTCTATATGTATTAAGTGACTAGCAACATTAAGAACACCCTTTTCCTTCTCCCTTCCAGTACCAGCCCCCTTATATAGAAAGGGAGGTCACAGCATGGCTCTGTTCATTCAAAGCTCAGAGATGGAAACTTAGTTTAAAACATTTGATACTTAAACACAAGATTGAGGGAAGGGAGACATGGATAATTACAAAAACATATTAATGGAATGTAATTAATTATACTTGAAAAATAAAAAAACAATCTAGGTTGTTTTTTATATGGCTTCAAGCGAATACATGAAAAAACAAACAGTTACATTTTAAATTATAGTAGTCTTGGGGTGGGGTGGTGGTGAGGAGAGAAATTTCTGGAAGAACCTTGTATTCTGTAAATGTTTCAGAGGGACTTACTAATACCAAGTCTGACACCAGAATCAGATCTCTCACATAAACAGAGACTGAAAGGGTCCAGAGTAGACCCCGTTGTGGGACAACTAGGGGACATGAAGTTATTCTAAATACGGAGAGCAGCAACATTCTTGACTTTATGTAATTTGTGTGGATTCATGACAAGAAAATGAAGTAATGATACTTGCTATCAAAGGTGGCTCATGGGACTTCACTTGATCCATCCACTGTCATTATTGAACTGCAAGGGAGTATGGTCAACATTTTTCCTTAGTGAATAAATAATAGTGGCTCACAGAAAATGCTGGTGAAATACAATTGGCTTGAAAGCAAAGCTTGCCAATGTGAATGCCTGGGAACCAAAAAGGACATTGAGGGAAGAGACAGAATCTAAATTCCACCTGTCCAGAGCTAAGGTTGATGAAGCCTTTCAGAGTAAGGTCCCTTCTAGCCCTCTGGTGACGCCATGTCCCAGGCTGGGACCATCCTCCCATTGTTCTCATGGGAAAAAATAGCATGTGGACTTCTTTTAGTTGTTTGCTTCTCCCTTCACAAATGTGTGTAGGTCCTGTAGCTGCCAACAAGACAATCTAGGAGACAACTGGAAGCGTTTAGGAAGCGGAGGACTTCACAGAGTAGATTAATCTTCTGTTTTCCCATCCCCACCTACAATCTCATCCAACCCTGCAGACAAACATGCCTCAGACAAGTCTACCCGAAACCACAAGGACCACATGCTTGAGAAACAGATAATTACACAGTAGTGAGTTTTCTTCTGGCTAGCTTGTCTGTCATTTCTAATCCTGTCTGCTTTTCTCTCACTGTCTGATGGCCTTGTTCCTCCAGGCCAGTGTAACTGCCTCTGTTACTATGTATAACCCTCCATAATTACACTTCTCCCGATAACATTCTCAGTCTTCGGGGCTGCCGAGGCCAAACAAAATTCAAAGATTCCTTTTGACAAAGTTAAAAGAAATTCAAATGTTTTCACAGTAAAAATGATTTAAGTTCTTACAAACTCTAATCTCTGAATCTGAACTCCTTTGAGAAATCATTCAAAATTTGTTATTTGTACTGAAAAGAAAAAAAAAAGACTATGGAAATGTAAAATAAATGAGGGTAAGTGTCATAGCTGGAACTTAAGTCAACATCTGTGTATGATGCTTAATCATTACCTATTTGTACAATAAGTAAAAAATATCCTTTACCCTGAAATGCAAAAGCATTCTTCATAGAAAGCATATTTGGGCAATTTAGTGTACTCTACATAAATAAGAACCACTGGATTACGTTACAGCATAGTATCACGTGGTATTCCTTTCTATGGAAATAAAAAAAGAATTCCGAAGATTTCTGGTCCTAGCTCCTTGTGGTGACCAAGGTAAAAGAATAAATCAGACAGGCAAAATGTGATATATCTTTAAAAAGTATCAGTTAATTTGCATTGCACCTTACGAGGGATTTAAATCCTCACTCCACTTCTCCAGTACACAGGCACAGTACACCTCCTAGGAGCTGCCAGACAGGCTTGAGTCGGAAGGACTGTGTCACTCAGTTGTATTCTTGCTTGTGTCCTCACCATCCCACTCGTGCTCACTGGATGGCAGCTTCCTGAGTGATGGATGCGTGAGTGATGCAGAGGGATGTCTTCCACTGATTTCCCCACCTTTCCCTTCCACCTCTTTTTGCCTTATAAGTAACTTAGTGTGGCAGAAACTGTGAACCAACACTCTTTCTCTTTAGGAATGGCTCTCTATGATCTTGGTGAAGAACCAAGCTGAATCTTTCATGAGACGAGGTTGATTGCTTGCACGCATATTAAGATAAAAGCCGCTAAAGGCAATCCTGATCTTTAAAATGTGTATTTCATTTTCAGGGGTGTGTGTGTGCTGTTGTCTGTGTGTAGGTATAGCCAACTGATGTGGGTACCGGGAACTGAGTTCTGGTCCTCTGCAAGAACAATAAATGCTTTTAACCTTGAAGCCATCTTTCTCGTCCCCTGACTTTCTTTGTTTTAGATGTCTATATCTATGTATAAAATTAGACAGTGAAATTAGTCCAGAGGAAGTATTTGTACAATATTCAAGTGTTCTTTCAAATTGGGACTTTCTGCTGCCTTGGGGTTCTGAAAGCATTCCTTTGTTAAGAGAACACTCATTTCAAACTCTCTTGCTGTGCTGAGCCCACTAACACCTAGCATCCATCCTAACAACTTAACCTTACTGCGGGGTTCTTACCTAAGTGCTGTTTGTAGTTGGTTTAGATCAAGTCGTGCATCTAAAATAAGAGATTGTAATTTTTGAAAGTTGCTGATTCTTGATTTAAGATTTAAAAGCACCTGGGAACTTTAGAGAGAATCAGTTTGGGACTCTTAACACACAATCGTTTATATAATGACAGGGATACAGGTGAACTTTTAGGGTACACAAAACCTAGCCACACAGCTGCTTTGTGGTCATCTGCTGAGGACCTTAGTTAGAGACTCCGTACCTCTTTTAGGAAAACAAGACAAAAGCAAAGTCCCCTGTGACACCAGTGTGACATGTCTCATGCTGTCCTCTCTGTCCCCCCGCCCTTGCCCAAGATGTCAACTTTCCCTCTTTTTTCCATTTCACTTTTCTCATTCACCAGTCACAGCACACATATAGCTCATTTTTTATTGCCTTGACTCGCCCAGTCAATTTTGGCACTTGGCAGTGAATCAGGACTTGGATGACAGAACCATTTGCTCTTGGGACAGAGGTCTTATAGGCTGTATCCTCACAATGATGTTATAAAGCACCTTCCTCACCATCAGCATCCTAGCCATCAGCATCACCCAGACACAGTGACTTAACTGCATCTGTAGCTCTGGCCACGTGCATCACTTCTCGCCTTTGCTGTCTTACTTTCTTTTGAATGAGTTCCCTTACTTTTTCTAGGCATCAAGGTTAAAATTGAAATTGGAATCATAAAGGAGTCAGATTTGTGGAATTTCAGTTCTAAAACTAAACTGAATCCAATGTACAAGTTTTGGTTCTAAAAATAAATCTAAATTCTCTCATGAGGTCTTCGAAGATATTATTTATTCACTTATATATTGCCATATGTCAAGAAGGATTAAAGATAATTCATGAGACAGGTACCAAACAAGATAATGAAATAAATACATGAAGAAAATAAATAGATCCAAAAGTTCGTCACTCAGAGCAGTGGTTGTTTTAACATAGGCCACAATTTTGGCCTCATTTTCCCAGCTAAGCAAAGAGGGAATCATCAAATACCTATGGACCACAAAGGCCATTTTTAAAAAAATAGGAAAAATGTATATCCAGTCTGGCTTCCATAGAAAAACTTTGAAAACAGTATGTCTCTTATTGAGGGGGGGGGGGAGAGAAAAAATGCAAAAAGAAACAGCATCAATTCACACTTTCAACAAAAATTCTCCCAAATCACTTCTCTCTAAAAGTATACTTTTGAAAATAAACAACACTAAATATATTATCATGATCTAGCCAATATACATTCATCATTTAGTCAGTTTGCAGAGTGATGTTGGATATCTAGGTCTCCATGTTACATGGTCTACAATTCAGTCTACATTCTGCAGTATTACTCAGTCTAATTGTGAAGATAGATGTATCTACTGAGCCCACTGACATAAGAGAGGGGTTCACAGAATCCTAGTGAGGTGGATGCACACTGGATTGTACAAATCACAGAGTCATAGGGTCAAATCCTGGCTCATTTGTTTGTATCATTGCTAGGTATATCTGAGATTCAACTTTTTCTTCTCAGAGCTTGATATGAAAATAGTTACATTACAAGTTGACTACAAGCATCTTGACTACATTTTGCTCCTAGTGTGCTTGGTATCATGAAAAGAAAACTCTTCCTAAGCATTTGGCAATGTCTCTTCGCCTGATCAGATACTCCCATAGTGCACTGTGCCCTCCTTAGCATATCACACCATTGATCTTATATTGACATATGTAGTTTTGACAGATGTGTCTTTCTAATACCCAGTCTGTTGCCTAGAACCTTCCATCAATAAATTTTTGGTGAATAAGTGAATAAAAGAATGGAAAACAATTAAGAGGCACAGGATGTCACAGCTTTAGATCCAGGCCTGCCCTCTTATCAACTCCATATCTTCCTTTAGGGAAATTGCTTGGTTGTTCGCACAGGACAATGTATTCATATCATTAACTCTTCAGCTGAGTGTCTAAGAATTCAGTAGATGAAAACTGGAAAAAATCCAGACTCCTTTTTATCTCACCTCATTTCTTGTGGAGCTAATGAAGATGATAGGCCATCTTGTTTTCTCTAGTGAGAACAACTGTTGGAATTCTTGGCATTTGGCTCAGAGAATCAAATTTAAAAAGGCTTTAATGTGCACCTTGAAGCATATTTAATGCTTAACATTTATTATATGATCACAGTTATAGTAGCAACTCTGTCCCATAAATTATTTAATACACTAGTGTATAAAGTGATTTGCTCACCATGTAAGTGAGAAAATGGCACACACACACACACACACACACACACACACACACATACTCTCCTATTATAGCTAACAAATAGATCTGGAAAAGTTTTAGGATATAAAATCAATACACAAAAGCAGTTAAATTTCTACTCACTAACAATGAGCAATCTGAAAATAAGAAAAAAACTTATTTATGACAGCATTAGAAAGAAAAAATATTTAGAAATTAGTTTAAATGAGGAGGTAAGAGGCTAGTATACTGGAAAATACAAAAAAATGAGGTAAATTTTAAAAGATATAAGTAAATAAAAATGCATTCATCGCCAAATATTGAATGCAATATTATTCAAATGCAAGTATTACCAAAAGTAACCTTCAGATTGAGCAAAGCCTGATTCAGCATTGCCAATCAAAGCCTCGAGGGTGTCCTCCACAGAAATTTAAAAATCTATCCTAAAATTCTTATGTCATAGGAAAGGACCAGGAACATACAAAATAATCTTGGGGGCAAGAACTACGTTGGAAGACTTGGTTTTCTGGTTGCAAAATTGGCTGTAAACCTAGAAGAATGAAACCACCTTTTAAGGGGGGAGGAAAGCAACACGGCATACTGACTAGAGCAGCATGGACAAAAAGCAGCCTTCCAGGAGGGAGTGGCTGAGCCTGATGGGTGTGGAGACCACTCAGCGGGGAAGGACATCTTGACAGGGAGGTCCCTGCATCTAAAAGTTGCACTGGACGATGTGACTATTTTAACATCGATTCCCAGGCTTTGACCATAAACTTTTTTCTCCCCCAAAGTTATGCAAATGTCCAGTAACATATCAATCTACGTTGAACATCACTAGCCTTTGAGGAGATAAAAATTAAAATAACAATAGAATGTTTCTTCATAGTCGTTTAAGTGGTTCCTTTGTGACTGAGGAAGAACGAAGAAAGAAAAGATGGTAAAAGTTAGGCAAAAAGTAGAAGAATCCAAAAGCCCATCAGCAGATGATGAACAAACTAACAAGACGCATCTGTAAACTGGGGGATTATTCAACCTTAAAAAATGAATGGAATTCTGAGTGGAATTGGAATGGAATTTTGTGGCACATACCTGTAATTCCAGGAGTCTGGGAGATAGAGGTGTGAGGACCTTAAGACAGAGGCCTGCCTGAACTACACAGGGAGACCTGGTCTTTAAAAAGGACCGTGGTTGAGGATGTAGCTCAGTAGTAGATCACATATTGAGAATGTACAGGGTTTGATTCCTAGCACTGGAAATGTGTGTGTGTGTGTGTGTGTGTGTGTGTGTGTGTGTGTGTGTGTAGTGTTCATTTGTTGTGGTGGGTGCACTAAGTCCTCTGTAGAAAGCTCAGATCCTTATTCCCAATTGAAAATCTTACTACTACATATGTGATTTATTTCCATATTAATTTTGAATCTGTATAATTGTTATGCAATTTTATCTCGTTCATTTAAATTGTTGACACAATATCAGTATATTCTGATACTACTACAAAATGGTGACTCTTGAAACAATCATACTAATTGATAGAGATGTAAAAACACAAGCATTATTTGATTCTACTTACATTAGGTACCCAAAATAGTAAAATTCATAGACAGGAAATAGACTAGTAGCTGCCAGGGGATGGAGACTTAAGTATCTCAATGTCTAGTTTCTGTTTGGGATGATGTGAAAGTTTCAGAAGCAGGCAACTCTCAGGGTTGTGCAATATTTGTGAGCCACTGAATTGTGCCTTTAGAAACCACTGAAATGGTAAAAAGATATTTACATACAATATTAAATACATTATATCTTATTAATATAGTCTATTAAATGTAAATTTATATAAATTGTATTATATTTAAAATATAAAAATATATAATATATATCGACAATAAAATCAAAGATCGGATTGCTTTCAGAAGGCAGGGGGAGGGGCTCATTGCCACAGTTTCTCTTACATGACAAACGACAACAAAAGAAAAAAATGAGATCATAAAAACTAATTATTGTGTTTTAAATTATTGAGACTAAATTTTAGAAATAACAGTTTGCAAGTGGTGACATAGAAATTTGAACTTTCCATTCTATGAAATTTACAAAGAAATGTTTTTTTTTTAAGTATGACACAGAAATGTAGGATAGTGGCTTTTAAAAATTATGCTAACATTTAACAAACTGTGTGTTAAAGTAGCATAAAATAATATATAGGACTCTTAGGACTCTTCCTCTTACAGTCCATACTCTAGACAGTCCTAGGCTTGCCTTTAAAATTTGTCACATCTTATTTAAAGAAATCACTTTAAATCTATCACTTTATTGTATTATTGAGACACTCCTGTTTGCTTTTCAATTAGGTTAAGTAATAAATGCCACTAGATTAAATTCTTTATTCTTAGAAGTTAGAATGCCCAAGGTTTTAGATACTCATGTATATTTTAAATTTTCTTTTCAAAAGATAAGTTAACTAACTTGAAGATTATATCTCTATTCTTTGCATCTTTTTAAATCATCCACTGCTTCCTGTCAGAGACATTAGTGGTTTTTGGCTGGTTCCCAGGACCTCTGACAGGCTTTCATCTTCAGAAGCGCAATTGTTTCCTGTACGGGTTCACTCTGAACCAAAGAACTTGCTCTACCACTGATCTGGAGCGGAACTGTAGCGAAGTTGATGCTTGCCTATTGGCTGAAGACATGATTAGCCTTGCAGCGTCTCACACATGAAAGTTCCTGGCTTTCCCTTTGCAAAGCACATGTTGTCAGAAAGAATTCTGCATACACAATTAGTTTTATTTTCGTCTCTGATGTTGCTTTCATTGATATGTGTGGTCCTTTCTGTTCTTCAATTTTAGAATATTTGTATTTTACACTCAAGGGAAAACTCACAGGGAGATGCCTACATTCAGTGTCTGCTCTTTTACCTGGTTCTTTGCAGGGACTTAAGAAACAGAACCAAAAGCAAAATCCTTTTTAAAAATGTGGCTGAACTTCTATCTATAGCAGGTACAATCAAGAAAATATTTATTCATTCCCTGACTTAATAAAATATTTCTCAAGTTGGCATTTCACATTAAACTATAAAAATAATACAACATAATGGATGTTGGGTAGGAGTATCAGAAATAGCCCATACATTGTTTGTTCATTTGTTGTGGTGACAAGCTGAGTCCCCTGCAGAGAGTCCAGATCATTATTTACACTGGGAAATTATAATACTGTAAGAATAATTTGTTTCCATATTAATTTTGAACCTTTCTAATTGATGTTTCCTCAATTATCTGGCTTGTTTAAATTGTTGATATGGTTTCAGATACAGCCATAACAACATTATTTAGCCCTAAAGATTAATTGTTGGAATCTAGAACATTTTCTTTGTTAGTAACTCCGGGTCTTTAGACCAAACTCCACATTGTAAATCTGTACAGTGGGAGGGCATGAAAGTTGGAAGCCAAATTTTGAAAATCAAATATAAATATTAGTACACAAATTACTTGTGAAAACTAACTTATATTTTAATATTGCTCCAAATTACCTTTTTTTCTGTGGTTCCTGTAGAATGAGAAGAGGGTTTCAGGTTCCCTGGGACTGGAGTTACGGACAGTTGCAAGCCACTATGCCAGTGCTGGGAGTGCTGGGAATTGAACCTGGGTCGACTGCAAGAGCAACTCCTTACCACTAAGTCGTCTCCCCTCCCCTGCTTTTTTTCTTATATTATTAAAACTTTCTTATTGGAACTTCAAATGATCAAAGGCAGTGTTATAAACTTGGGACCGAAAAAAAAAGGCATGGATTAAAAATACACATAATGCCATAGCTGTCTTTAAAGGCCATTTTTCATCTGTATTCCCTTTCTTTCGGCTGCTTTACAAAAGCTTGTGTAAACTCGAGGAGATAAAAGGAAAATCGGTGGTTTTTCTTGCTATAGTCTTGCCTGAGGCAAGTATAGTCTGTGCCTTTATCATTTCTCCTAAAGAGCCCGGAGCTGTCCTGAGTCGTGTTAAACTCAAGGCAACAGACCGGAAGGATCTAAGGGCTGGACCCAGGATGTCTAGAGTTTGCCAAAGCACATGGTGACGTTGCTCTTCCACAGGAGCAGACTGCTATATCCACTGGGGATGGAGTGGGAAATGTACTTTTAGTGCCTTTGCCCAGTTTCAGACACAGAACGGCTAAAGTCCTTGGAAGCTTTTGAGTGGGGGTAGATGGGATGGCTCTGTGGGTAGAAGCGCTCGATGCTAAGCCTGCAGACGTGAGTTTGATGCCTGGAATCCAGTGGAAGGAGGGGAACAGCAAGTTGTTTTCTGACCTCCATATGCACACACACATCACCAAACAAACGTGTAGTATTTTAAAAGTAGTTTTTATTTATGAAAGAATCTTTGGAGTGGTAGGGTTAAAAAAGCATCTGTAATTTATAGTTACATAATAAAATGTTTTCAATTATATCTGAGTTTATGCTAATGAAGTAACTTTAGGAGGTGGGAGGCTGGTTGGTGAAGAAATGGCTTCCAGCTCAACTTCCTAAGCTTATGGGAGTAGGTGGGTGCTGAGGATTTACCTAATCACCGTTCACCAATGGTTTTATATGACCTATGTATGGAAGTCCTATAAAAACTGACTTCACAGCAGCTCTGAGTCAGTGAAGGGGCTGGGATGGTAGGACACCAGAGAGGACAGAGAAGCCTAATGGACTTTCACCCTACGCCCTGTCTAAACGCTTCTTGTCCATTTAGTTATGGCTGTGTTGTATCTTTTATAATGAATTAATAATAGCAGATAACACACTTTTTCTGAGTTGTGAGCCTTTTTGGCAAATTAGCCAACTCCAGACAGAAGATCTATATCTATATCTATATCTATATCTATATCTTTATCTTTATCTATATCTATCTCTCTCTCTCTCTCTCTCTCTCTCTCTCTCTCTATATATATATATATATATATATATATATATATATATATATATATATCTCCAGTTGGTCAGAATGGTCACCACTTGAGATCTGCAATTGGTGTATGAAGTAGGAGCATTTTTATGGTACAGAGCCTTTCATTTGTGGGGCTTATATTTACTGTGGGCAGTTAGTGTCAGAACTGAGTTAAATTGTAGGCTATCAGTTGGTAGCTGGAAAGAACTGGACCAGTTCTTGATGTGGAAAACTGCATACATGGTGTTTAAATCAGTTTTGTTTTTTCAAAACGCTCTACTTTTTACCAGAATGAGATATCTCCCAAGTTATAAACTGTGATGTTAGGTTTCATGGACTGTAGTTTTTGTTTCAAATAAGTCAGCAAATTACTCAAAATGCCTTTAGTGAAAAAAAAAACTGTAGAATGTCTGGAAAGAACCACTCACATACATGAGTTATTGGTAGGGCTAACTTATTCCAAGGTCTGAAGATCCCTCCCAAACTTCTCAACACCTTTCCCTGTGGATGACAAAGAAGACACTGAACACATAAACAGTAGCAAAAACTGTAACTCACAAGACACTCACCACTAAGGTCTCAGCTAATTGAATTTAACTATACAGAGTTCAGGCTGCCTGTGGCCCATAGTCTTAGCAGCATCAGTGATGGTTCCGTAACATTTACTCTTTACCAGGCACAGCTTTCACATGTTGATTTGCATTAACCATTTGATCTGTACAACACACAAACAAAATTAAGAAAGTGCATTCTATTCTTTTCCTACTGTTTCACTGAGGACAGTGGAGGCATGGAGATATGAATTTGACTCACACGCGGTTGTTGGTGGAGACATTGCCATTTTAACCAAGACACCTATGCTAGTGGTACCTGGCTTAAGTTAGCACAGTTTCTGATTTTTAAACTCTCCAACAGTGTGAAAGCTTGCCTTCTGACCACTTATTCTCACTTTCAATACGGTCATCAGTGAGTTGCATGCATATACGACACTTGTAAAATGGGCTCCAAGGTGGATGATTTTTGTCTAAGGGTAAGCTAATACAAGTGAACGAGCTTATTCAGGCTATGTTGGGTCCATTAAATGTGTTAAATGAATTTTAAAAATTAGGATATTTTCCAAGTTTATCTGGGTTTCTTGAGATAGAATTTCATCACCAGTGGAATAACACTGGAAGCTATAGCCATTATGGCACAATATTTCTTGGTCTATCTCAGTTTGTGTTCTGAGAGGGGGATCCACTGGAGAAATTAGGCAAATATTTCACACTTAATATGGTTCTGTTACTGCAATACCCAGGCTTGTAATAATGAAGAGCTGGGCAGCCAGTGCTGCTCATCAACGGATGCTTTCCACAATGGATTGTGTTCTCCATCAGCATGTTTCCTGATATTGACAACCAGAAAAAGCTGTGGAGTAAGTGAGAAAGAAGAGTAGAGAGGGTGGGCAGGCTACAGTGGAACTGCTCAACCTTTACCTGGGTCCAGGAAAAACAGGGAGAAAACAGGAGTCTGTGGAAAGAGAGAAAACAAAATCCGCCAATTATAAAAACGCTGTGGAGATGGATGCAGGATTGTAGCTAGCCCAGATTGCACAGTGAGTTCCAGGCCAGCTTGGACTGTACAGTAGTGCCTTATCTTTTAACAAATAAACAAAAAAGAGTAAAAGTAAAAGAAAAGAAACAACACAAAGCTGATAAATTTTTGTGGAATGATTAGAAAAATAAGACAAAATTATTATCAGGAAATGAGTAAATGTTCTGGCAGGAGACTGAGTAAGCAGTTTGAATGAAAGCACACCCACAGTAAGATGGGGATGGTTGAGGGAAACCAAAAAGGGCCAGTGAATGGTCTAGTTGTATGCTATGTGAAGGTGTATTGCTCTGATTGGTATAATAAAAAGCTAACAGCCAATAGCTAGGCATGAGGTATAGGCAGGATTTCCAGGGAGAGAGAGGAAGAGGAGGAAGGATCTAGATGTGAGGATTCCCAGGCAGACATGGAGAGGAGACAGGCAGTGCAAGATGGAAGAAAGGTAATGCTATGTGATAGAATGTAGATTAATATAAAAAATATGGGTTAATTTAAGTTATAAGAGCTAGTTGAGACAGGCCTAAGCTGAAGATCAAGCTTTCATAATTAATTAATAAGTCTCCATGTGAGTCCTGATAAGAAACTACTACTACTACTACTACTACTACTACACACACACACACACACACACACACACACACACACACACACACACACACACACACCACTATCGGAAGGGAAAAGGGTTTAGGGAGCAGCAGCATTGAAACCTGGAGAAATCAACAGAAGCTCATGGTGTACATGGAAACTTCAGGCACTGCCATGCCTAGCCCCAGTGGGGGTAGCTAACTTTTCCTGTTCTCCAATCACATGCAGAAGTTTCTCATTGGCCAGATATAAATGAAAGGCAAAAGGCCAAGAATACCAAGTCCCATGGTTACAAAGATAAGGTTTTCAAGGCATAGAGCAGGAAACAAACTGCATGTATAATGTGGAAGAGTGAGGGTAGAAAACCAGCACATAGATACATTCGTGCCAAAAGATAGCAAAGAAAACTTTCCTTAAGAATGTACACATTGGCATTTCCAGGAAATGCAATCTCATACCCATAAAATCTCATCAACATTGCTGCCTAAGCAGGATCTGAAGAATAGTGATGTAAACGGATATTTCTTTTTTGGCCTGCCAGATCGCAAAAAAAAAAAAAAAAGACATGGAGACATTATTAATTATGAAAGCTCAGCCAGTAGCTTAGGCTTGTTTCTAACTAGCTCTTATATCTTAAATTAAGCCCTTTCTATTAATTTACTTTCTTTTTTATGGCTTTATTATCTCATCTCCATATTCACATCCCATTTCCTCTCTGTCTGGCTGGTGACTCTGCCTTCTTCCCAGCACTCTCTCTGTCCCAAAAATTCTACTTTGCTATTGGCTGTTTAGCTTTTTATTAAACCAGTCACAGTGATATATTTTCACACAGTGTAAAGGAATACTCCACCACACAGTGACAACCAGTATACATGCTAACATGAAAAGGGAAAGGGGTGTGGAGCCTCAACCCTAGACAAAGAACTATGGGCAACTTGGGAATATTGAGAGTTGGAAGAGTGGTCTTTCCCAGGGAAGAGCCCTCCAATTAATTATCTAACACCAAGTTGTCAGCCCTGAGATCAAGTACTTACAGGTAATATTATACAGACTGAGCAAGTTGTATCTATGTATTTAGGTATATCTGTAACAACAATTAAGGAAAAAGAGGCTGTGAATTTGAGCAAGAATAAGGGTAGGGGTACATGGGAGGAGTGGGAGGGAGGACAGGGAAAAGGAAAATAATGTGGATGTGGTTGCATTATAATTTTAAAAAATAAAAAATATTATTATAAAAAATTGAATATCATGCCCTAAAACATAAAGAAGGTACACATTGCCTGGAATCTTCACATTCTAGAAAATGCCAATAAAACAAATAACTATCTCCTGAATGATGTTGACCAAAGTGTACAATAAAACCATATGAGCCAGGCATGATGGTGCACACCTTTGATCCCAGCACTCAGGAAGCAGAGGCAAGTGGATCTCTCTAAATCTGAAACTTAGCTGTGGCTACAGAGTGAGACTATGTCTCAAAAAAAAAAAAAAAACAAAAAACAGAGGGAGAGATTCAAAGAAGATAGTTTACTTAAAATGAAATAAAATTTATATCCTCTTAACATTCATAACAAAACATCATAACAATAATAGTACTAGAGTAACTCATACAGGGCTTTGAGAGAGAAAAATGTAAGTCAAAAATTATAAGCTTGGCATGGTGACTCTTACCTTTAGTCATAGTGCTCAGGAGGCAGAGGCAGGCAGATGTCTGTGAGTTCCAGGCCAGCCTGTCTACCTAGTGAGTTCCAGGCCATCCAGAGGTATATGGTGACACTCTGACTCAAAAAAACAAAAAACAGAAACAGAAAAATAAAACAAAACCCAATAAGATAAAATAATGTGAAAAAAAATGAAGAAACTGAACTACAAGCCCACAAAAACCAACAAATGAAAAATCACAAAGTTCACTTTTTGTTGGACTACTATGGTGGTTTGAAAGAAAATGGGCCTCAAGGGGTATGGCGCTATTAGGTGGTGTGGCTATGTTGGAGTAGGCATGGCCTTGTTGGAGGAGGTATGTCACTGTGGAGGCAGGCTTTGAGGTCTCATATGTGCTGAAAATATCACCCAGTGTCTCAGATCACTTCCTGTTACCTACAGGATCAGTATGTAAGAACCCTCAGCTCCTTCTCCAGCACCAGGTCTGCCTGCACACTGCCTTGCTTCCCACCGTGATGATAATGGACCAAACTGCTGAACTCTAAGCAAATCACCACAGTTAAATGCTTTTCTTTATAAGAGTTGCCAATGGTTTCTTGGTGTTTCTTCATAGCAATAGAATCCCTAACTATGACAACTATTAGTCCTGGGCATAGGAACTACCTGGGGGCACTTCACTGGAGAAAAAAAAAAAACAATTAAAATATATTGTATGAAAAAAATTACATACCACAGGGCTAAAGACATGGCTCAGGAATCAAGAGAATTGCTGATCTTTCAGAGGACCTAAGCACAATTTCCAGCACCCACATTGGGAGGCTCATAATTCCTGTAACTCTAGCTCCAGAGGAATTGATGCTCTCTCCTGGCCTCTGTAGGCACCAGCACACACACACACACACACACACACACACACACACACACACACACACACAAATAAATAAATAAATAAATAAATAAATAAATAAATAAATAAATAAATAAATAAATAAATAAAATAAATTAGCAACAAAATTGTATCACTTCTGGGCTATAATCCTGCGGTAGAAACCTTGAAGTGGACATGAGGTTCAGGGTTTATTCCCTAGTAAAAGCATTACATTCTCAATTCATTTGACTTTTATGTACAAAAGAATAAAAATGAACACTCAGATATAAGTAAACAGAAACTATACCCACCTATATATTTCCTTCAAAATTATGACTTAAATATGTACTTTAAGATCTAAAGTAAAATGAAAAGCTGGATTCACGACTCTTGTTATAAAGTAGTAGTTTTTAGCCTTTTAACAGATTAATACACAAACCTTTCAGTTCACTTGAAATACAAAATATAATTGTCAAACTATTCTTATAAAAGTATAAATAAAAATACCATATTAATAAAAATATAGATTATTAAAGCAGAGTTCATATAAACAAGAAAAGGGAATAGAGGTTTGTGCTAAATCTTTACATCATATTTAGAAATATATTCTGTATTATTCTAAGTGATCTTAAAATTTTTTAATTAAAATATAACCATGTCATTTCCACTTTCCCTTTCCTCTCTCCACCACCCCCCATAGGAACTTGAAGCAGCTGGTCACTTTGCTTCCACCAGTCAATCAGGTGACAGAGATGAACGCATGCTCAGCTACCTTTCTTTACTTACATAGCCGAGGGTCCCAGCCAGATAATGATGCCACCCATGACAGGTAGATCTTCCACTTTAACTGATACAATTAATATAGCCCTCCATGGACATTCCTAGTGGCCCATCTCTCAGATTACTCTAGATTCTGTCAAGTTGACAATTAACACTACCACCATAGTTACTGTGTATAAAAGTTGTGTAGTAACTAAAACCCATGGTTACCATTAATCATGGTTAATTTGTCATTATATTATGTGTAGTGGAATTAAGTGCTTTTAAAAGTTTGTGTTTCTAATAATAATAACGCCTCCCTCGATGAATATGTCCATATCACATACTGAAAGATAAACATACTGACGTTTGAAACAACAGTTATACATCAATGCTTATAGCTGACTTCTCTTCAAAGACATTTTTAAAGTACATATAATCAGGCAATTTAGGGATCCTTTCTGTCATGATGTATAAATATTTTGCTGATAGATGTACCTAAGCAGGTGTGAACAAGTGAATGCAAGTTGCAGGGTGTTTGTATGGATGGCCAACTGCCTGGATATTGACAGGGAAACTCACAGGCAAGCCTAGGCGTCACTGATGATACATTCAATCTTGCTGGTTTCATTGAATGAAAAAATGACAATTTTTCCTAATTCAACAACATGGAGCCATCATAGGATTATACAGTTGAGAAAAGCATTTCAACTAGTCATGGCCAGTCAACCACAACTGTATTGTCAACTGCAATTTTATTTTTAGAAAAACGTTTATGGATGCTTTCACTTAATGTTAAAATATTGGTTATCAAGACCATCTGGCCAAACATAATCACAAAAGAAGGAGAAAGGTGTATTGATTGTTTGTTATCAGAAACCATTGGTTTTATTTGGGGGATATGTTTTAATGCAATAAAAACAATATATTCAAAATGACAATCACTGACTGGTGTGTCAAAGATTTCATGTGCATTATTTTGATCATTTAAGTTAGGTTTCAAATTTTAAAAACTGAGCCCCAAAGAGAAATACATTGTGCATATTTATGTAGCTAACATGTACTTGAACCCAGAACTTTTGAGATCTCAATACTTGCGACTTGCATTATTCTGCCTTCTTCCTTGGCTGTGAAAACTCATGTTTTGCATTTGAAAAATGCTGATAACGACAATTATGAGAGAATGAGAAATGACTAGACACAAACACACACACACACACACACACACACACACACACACACACACACACACACTTCAATTCCTCCCTTTAAGCCTAGCAGAGCTCAAATTTCTTTGTCATCAGCAAGAATCAGGGGCAGAACTTCAGTCCAACAAATCTCAGCTTTAGGGAGGTCGATGCCTATGTGTCTGGGACTGAGACCTGGTCAGCTTTCTCCGAGTTTCACTCCAGAAATAACCACATTAAGTCAGAAGAGCCCAGTGGAGACGCTGGCACAGACTGCACTGAAATTACATGGGCAGGAATATTTTTCACTCTATAAATAGCAGAATGAGAAAATGCTGGCTGATAGGCCTTATGTGCCGATTAGATGCTAGAAAATGAAAGAATAGAGAATTTCTTCTTTTGTCTTAAGTTAATGGTTTCTCTTATCCTATATTATCTTTAAATATTTCAAAGGTCAAGTCAAATTAATCCCGAGTTAATTCTCTTTAGTTTTAGATTGACTTTAGTATATATTGCAATCAATGTATCAACACATAAACAAGAAAATCTACAAACCAAATGAATATTGCATGTGCATTACACTCAAAACTGGGGGTGAAAGGGGTCTCACAGAGATATGAGACAGGCGTGTTTGTGGAGACGTTTTCACTTCTGCAAGAAACCATAATGAGATGACCAGCTCTCCCAACTATGTAATTTTACACTCTTGCCATAATTAAAGTCAGACTAAAAGAAAAAAAAAAGCCTGGAATCTAAAGCCTATATTAAAGAAAAATAAACAAAAACTCAAATGGACTGTATCAGTGGCTAGAGTAAGTCGATATCATTGTTTTAGAAAAACGAACCCTGGCTTACCGGCTAAAGGGATGTTTTAGTTTGGATGGTTCTGAGAGTGTTTGCCTCTGGAAGTTCAGCGTTCTCTTCTAGGTGATTTCTCTGCCTGTCATTCAAATACAAACAAAACATACTTTGGGCGCTGTCGCTTTTGATTAGGGCATACTGCCAGAGAAAAGCATTTTCAGTTTGTTGGTAGGAGTACAGACCATTTGGAAATGTGGGGCTTGAAAACTTCTGTGCATCCTTAACCAATCAGAATACAGTGCCTGCCCAGAGTTCCTTCATCATCTTAGAGGCATCAGCGTCACTGGTGGGACCTGAATTTTGAAACTCCTTTTCATTTTTCCCTATTATGTGTCAGAGCACAATGGCTGACGGAGGGAAGGATCAAGGCTTGAGCTCTAATTTCAATTCAAGAATTTAATTAATGTTCCCAGGGTCAGGCTCTTGCCTGGTAGATGCCCGGTGGGTTTCCAATGGCTGAGTGAGGGAGCCAAGCGGGCGGGAATCATGTCTACAAGCCAGCTGGGCTTCCCTGGTGTCTTCTCGCTGGCTCAGACAAGCCCTCCTCACCTCAGGCCCTGCTGTTATCTGCTACCAAGCGGAGCCAGAGGAAATTGATGGAGATGGTGCCAATCTCAGGGCCCTGAGGGTTCCGCCTTTGCCAACATTAGCGTTAAAGAAGCAGGTCTCATTGGCTGTTGAAGCCATTGATTTTTATCCCCCCTCGGGCCAGTCCTGCAGTAAGCTCCTTTAGGGTCTGAAGGTTGCATCTTTCACCAGTAGGCTCCGTTTAGAACATTCACTTACAAAACTCTCCCGGGTACACTATTATCTCGCCAGTCCTGACCAGAAACGCAGCTGGAAAATTCAGGCAGTCTCGTAAATAACAAATCTGACCTCCATCACTCAGCACTTCTGGTGTGGTTCTTGATGGAAAAGACTAGGGAAATCAGGAGATACTGTTTATTCACTGCTCACTTCTTCTCTGGGTACCTGTGTTTCACATGCAAATGGTATTTGTGTTTATATTCTCTTCTTAGCATACATACATTACGATTAGTGGGTTCTGTCTTCAGTAACCTATTTCCTCATTTATGCAGGCAATTCTATCATTCATGCAATTCACTCATCATTTATTCAATATTTACTATTTTATTATCAACTTGTCTCCGGCTTGCCTGGAACTGGGTTTAAGTATGAGGTCTCAGTTTGGAATAAAACAGACCTAGTCCCTGTTCCCGTGGTGTCTACAGAACCGTAAAGCAAACTCTAAATGAGGAGATGTAAAAGTGCCACGTGTACATTGTACTGCGATGCCAGTTAGGAATGAAAGATATCTTCAGACATCATTCCAGTCTAGACTACAGGATCTGTGGAGAAAGGGACACGTGAGCTGGCGGAGCTGAGGGCTGCAGCACATGCGTAGTACCCCTGGCGTGGAGCTATTAGACACATGTGTCCCAAGCTGACAGACAGGAAGGACTTTGGGAAGTAACTAATATTGTAGTTGCCTTATTTCATCAGAATTAGATAATTAAAACATTTGTTATTTAAAAGGATGGGCCAAGTATTTTTCTTTAAAAAAAGCAATAACGTTTGTTTAATTTAAAAAAATAAAAGATACAGTCTACACAATAGAGACAAACACGAGGAAAAGTAACTGTACCTGGTTTACCCACACACTCTTCTCTTACCATTTTCTTGTTAACAATGAGAATTATCTACCTTTATCTTTTCCTATGTACACACGCATGTACAAATACTTGTATGCATATAATTCATACGGTCACAAATGAGTATATATAGTTCACACAGAAAATATGCATGCATGTTATATTCACATGTTACATAAAGGAAATATATATATATATATATATATATATATATATATAAAATCAGGAAATTAATTATTTACTTCATATAGGTAGTTTTCCCTATTAGCAAACATAAACTTTATTTTATGTGTGGGCATGTAAGTGTGTGGGTGTGCACATTCATGTGTGTGCGCGCATGTGTATGTGTACACACGTATGCTACAATGCCTTTCTGTAGGTTAGAGGACAATTGTGGGTGCTCCTTGATTTTCAGTTTTTTTCAGGTGGGGTCTTTGTTCGTTCATTCTCTGTAGACCAGGCTGACTAGCCTGTGAGCTTCTGGGAATTCTCCTGTCTCCATTTCCATCCCACTGTAGGAGCTCTGTCATTACAGAAGTGTGCTACTCTGCTTGACTTAATGAGGCTTCCTGGGATCCAAACTTAAATCCTCATGCTTATGACCAGTCCTTAACTGACTAAACCACCTTCCCAACCTAAAACTTTATTCTTGTTAAATAATAGCATGCAAAAAAAAAGACCCATTAAAGTTTAATCTTACTTTGGTAATTCCACATTATTTTTACTGCTCTTTGGAGTCTTGATTCTTTTTCCATTTAGCTCCACCCTTTTCCAGTGCTGGCAGTTATTAAACCCAGGGCTTTGAGTACTTGTTTTCACTTTTTATTTTGACTGACAGCCTAA
Source organism: Peromyscus eremicus (assembly GCF_949786415.1). Classification (NCBI taxonomy): domain Eukaryota; kingdom Metazoa; phylum Chordata; class Mammalia; order Rodentia; family Cricetidae; genus Peromyscus; species Peromyscus eremicus. Next base: position 30,270,368 of record NC_081419.1, on the reverse strand, counting down.
GTATCTCATACTGGTCTTGAACTCACACTCCAGCACAGAGAGGCCTTGAACTTCTGGCCTTCTTGCTTTTACCTTCTGAATAGCTTGTATTAAAGGTCACACCACAAAGTCTGGCTTATACTGAGTTTCCTTTTTTTTAATCATTCAAAAATTATCTCTGTACACTGTTTGAGATGAGATCACAATTTATTTTTTTACCCTAAATGTATTAGATTTTCCAAATCCTATTTATAGAACTATTTTCTTTCCTTACCATCATCTACCAAATCTCCATAGATCTGATGCCTTCTTGTAATCTATTTTCTACTTCAGTGGTCCAGCTATCTATTATTATGGTCACCCAACCCTGTTTTATTAAAATTGCATAGTGCTTTGACAGATTATAGGCAAATGAACCCATTGTAATGTAATCCCAAAACAAAAATGTGGAACTCTTTTTTAGTTGAACCCAGGGCCTCATGCCTGCTAGACAAGTGCTCTTAGCTCTAGCCCTGGTCCTTTTTTTTTTTTTTTTTCCTTTTTTTAGTTTGAAACAAGGTCTCCCAAAGTTTCAAAAGCTGGACTTGAAATCACTCTAGCCAGGCATGACACTTGAACTTGAAACCTTCCTGCTTTAGTGGCTAGATTACAAAACTTCTCTCAATGATTCTGTGAAACACCATTCCACTTTCTTACACACATGCCACGGCCACTTTAGCCAAGCCAAAATGCGAGATGTTTTGGAAAGCATGTTGACCACTCACCTCTGCCATAAAGTAGGTACATTGCCCAAGCCTCAAGTTGTAAAATGCAGATGTCAAGTTGTATAGTGCCAGCACAGACTGTAGGCCAGTCTTGAAGAAAGAGAGGAGGAGCAGAAATAAAACATGGATCTGTGGCCTCTGTGAGGGGAGTACGGCTTCAGCCAAGCTGCCAGCTTCAGGTAAAGGAATACAGAAAGGACAGACCTTTGCTGTCCTTTGATCACCTGACGAAATCACAGCTGCTATGGCTTACCCCAAGTCTGGCAATCAATGAACACCTTGAGCAGAGACTCCTAAGTGGCCTAGATTGAAACATTTGCAAATATTAACATTGTGTTCCTGCAATGTATCTGCAGATTAAACTGATGACAAACTGGAGGCCTAGACTCTCATTCACTTGACTGACAGATTGTGGAGGTGTGATCTGTACAGTCAAGGGAGGTATTGATAGTCCCCAGTCAACCAAAGCCAAAGCCAGTTGTTTTTTTTTTTTTATAGTAATTTGAATGAAGAAACCCAGGAAGAGGACTTTTTTAAAGAGTCAAAATCTCAAAGGGGTGTTACAAATTCCACCATAAAGCAGTTAATAAGTAAATTTATGATTTACCCTAAAAATAGTAAATGCCTGTCGAGACAGCACTGCTCTGTCTACTGTACATCAAATTTGCCTTACTAGTACTTAGAGCCTGGTTAGTTACACAACTAGATGGGAAAGAGAGCTTTACAGGAGCCTCTGAGACATTTAAATATGATACAGTGAGATAAGAGCCTCCTCTCCCTCCCTCTTTCTCCTTTTCCCTCCCTACACACACACACACACACACACACACACACACACACACATACACACACCACACATACACATACACACACACACTACACATACACCACAGACACACACACACCCCACACACACACACCACACACACACCACACACACCACACACACACCACACACACACACACAAACACACACATACAAACACACACACACCACACACATGTACACTGCTGATGGCTGTGTTAGTGTTAAGAAGAAGTGGACAAGGGCGTGCTTAGCATGCCTTTCCCGTTTTCTTCACCCTCACCCAATCCTTCAGTCTTTCCCAGTCAAGTTTCCTCCAGCAGTTTCCTCCACTGGCCCTACTGTCAACGTTCTTGTTTGGGCCTCGATGATTGCAATAGTGCCCTAATTAGCTTCCCTCTATCAGTCTTTCCCCTTCAAATCCAACAACTACTCCACAAACAGATTTATCTTCTTGCATTGCAATCAGCAACCTGTCTTCAAAAACTTTTAATGACCCTCGTGTTGGACAAAGAGCACATTCTTTATCGTGGCCTCCTGTGACCTGCTTCCTAACTGCCACTCAGGTTCATGTCAAAGATGACTGCACTGCAGACCTGTTAGCGAGGCCAACCATTCTACGCTCTACTCTCCACACACTTTCAGAGGCCCACTCTTGTCTATGTGTTCCCATGCATGGGATTTCATCCATTTTTTTTCCCTCATTCACATCTTTATTTTTTATTTTTATTTTTAGGTGTATGGGTGTTTTGTCTACATATATGGCCATACACCATGTGTGTGCTTGGTGCCCTCAGAGGCCAGAAGAGGGCTTCGTTATGGCTGTGAGCTGCCATGCACGTGCTGCCAACCGGGCCCAGGTCCTACTGAAGAACCATCTCTTTATTTAGCCCTTCTCACCCATTTCTTGTCTAAGTCCTCTCCTTGGAGGTCCAGTTTAGAACCTACCTTTTTCTTGTTTTCTTAAGTTTCCAAAGTGTCAATGGCTATTCATTCCTCTTAGCCACTAAAAACCACCAAGTTGTATGCGTATGGTGGTGCACACCCCTGATCTCAGAAATCAGGAGGCAGATAGGCAGACAGAGCACTGTGATTTCAAGGCCAGCCTGGTCTATATCATGAGTTCCCGGCAAGCCAGGGCTACAAAGTGAAACCCTGACAAAGAAACAAAGAAACAACTATAAGACCACCACAAGTTAAGATGAATTACTGGATAACACTAATTTTTTAGTTTTGTTTGTTTGTTTCTGTTTTGTTTGTTTAAACACTGAGAGGGGAAGGGAACAGGGGGGATAGACTTTGAACTTCTGTGTGGAATTTCTGGAGGTTGAGATTCTAATTTTGCAGAAGGTTGTTTTGAAATGTGATAACGGGGCCTAGAGAGATGGCTCAGCGGCGAAAAACACGTATTGCTCCTTCTGAGGACTCAAGCTCAATTCCCTGCACCACATCAGACAGCTCACAACCAGGTGTAACTCCAGTTCTAGGGGGTTCCAACACTGACTTGTGTGAGTACTTCTTCCTCCAATATACATATATACAACTGATAATAATAATAGGAGTAGTAGTGATAACACATTTTGAAAAGAAGTATGATAATCATTGGTCCATAATAAATATTTCTAGCACTTTGCCTTCCAGATACGTGGTAGGATGGTATATCACTGCTCTCTTTGAGTTATATCTGACCATACTGAAAGGATCAGTATCAGCTCAGGATCCCCACGACCAAGTTCTCAGCACAAAGATTCATTTTCCCCAGAGGGACAAAGGGCAGGGAGTAAGAGACAAAGACAAGAGATAGAAGATGAGGGAGAAGGAGAAGAGTTATTTGTCCTGGGGTGGGGTGGGGGACCCCACAAAGGACTGCCTCTGGACAGAGAGGAGACAGACATGGCCCATAGGAAAATGATAGTTTATAAAGGTAAAAGGGGAAGCCCTGTGTTAGGATGAGGTGTTGGATTTTTGATTGGACATATTAATTAAGGTAGCCAAAGGGGGCTTTTGATTGCTGGACTCCAGTACTTTGATAGCTAGACCTTAGTAGCCAGCCTCAAGTGGCCAGATAAGGGAGTAACTTTAGGTGGCCAGCTTTAGGAATGTAATCTAACAGTTTTGAGCAAGGCAGAGAGAATGAGTAGCCCATGCTTCTTCCAGTGGTAAGCACTGAGTCAGTATGGATTCTCCAGAATTTTCCCTTCTATTTGCAACTAACACTATGTACTACAATGTGTCTACTTCTAGCTATTATAGAGAACAGCCCCTCAATTTGTTTCTCCCTACTGGTCCACACCCCACAGAATCATAACAGACATCCAGCATGAAGAGAGCACACGACTTCCAGCATAAACAGAGCAAATGACCAAGATTTTAATCTTCACTTTTTAGCCACTAAGATTTAGGATTTCTTTGTTTTTCCTGCATGGCTTAATAGACCCTCAATTCTGAAGAAAATATCTCCAAAATGCACTTTTCATTCCACACACTGAGTACACGCTAGCCATTATTTTGCAAACAAACAACCCCGACAGTGTTAATTACTTAAACACTAGCAGGTTGAGCTATGCCTTCTCACCAGGACTTCTAGTAGAAGATCAAGCATGGAGAACTACAGAGGAAACTTTTAAGAGTCATTCTAGGCTTCAGAAATGTCCAGATGTGGCACGTTCTGGGGAACCAGAGGTGTCTTTCCCTATTCCCACAGTAACTGCGGCTGCCATGACTTCCTGATGCCAGGAGGGTTTGCAACATCAAAAGCCTTGTCTCCTAAAGAGAAGAAGCCAGCTAACCAATGTGCCTTACAGACACCCTAGAACTACGGCATTAGCAGGGTTCTACAGTCAGAGAGGGAACTGGGCAGAGAGAACTGACTCCCAGATGCAGACTCTTGGGAGTTAAACTGAAGGGACTTCCAGAAACAACTTGAGAATATTATAATATTGAGAGTGTGAGTCAGTGTCACTGGGACCATAAGGCAAAGTTAACTTTATTACCAGGTGAACTGTGTTCATTGTATATAACCATGATGTATACAGGGTACACCTCAGTCTAAGTTTATAACTGAGGTTTTTCACTTTGTAGTATTTAACAAATATCCTGCTTATTCACTCTTTGAAGAAAGAATGGTGTTTTCACGGCCTGGGGACATGGCTCAGTTGTTAGGAGTGCTTTCTGATCTTCCAGAAGACCTGAGCTCAGTTCTCAGCACCCAAATGGAACCACTCAGGATGGACTTACAGGGCAGTCCATGCCCTCTTCTGGCCTCCAAAGGAATTGTACACATTTGGCCTACATGCATGTAGATATAGTTGTTTTCTCAAAAATATTTAGAAAGAATGTTGTTTTCAGGGCACAATGGGAATTTTAAAAATTATTGTTGCTGGGCGGTGGTGGCGCACACCTTTAATCCCAGCACTCAGGAGGCAGAGGCAGGCGAATCTTTGTGAGTTCGAGGCCAGCCTGGGCTACAGCGTGAGTTCCAGGAAAGGTGCAAAGCTACACAGAGAAACCCTGTCTCGAAACAAACAAACAAACAAACAAACAAACAAACAAAAATTATTGTCATTATTAGTGATAAAGTTTTGGGAAATGGTTATTTTGAGTAAAAATAATTAGAATTTAATGGCTATCTATTTGATCAAGTTTTGTAACACAAAAGGCAGATGTAATTTTGTCCACAGGTTTTAAAATATGCTTGGAGTTACAATACTAAAGAGCATTCTTCTCCGCAGGCTTCCCTTTCAGGCCGTCAGCTCCCTGTTTATCTGCTCTATCTAATGGTTTTCCAGCAGTCGAATTCATTTTAAGAAAGAGCCCACTACGGACATGTTCTATGCCTCTAACTAGACTAGGAGAGATGAACTACATCGTTTTCTGAAAGAAACACTGAGTGATGCATCCTCAGGCCTGCACTGGATGAGTGTAAGAGCTGGAGAATGAGTTCTGACAGCCACCCCAGTGAACCAACCACAGGCCTCCCTCTCGGCTTTTATTCTTTATTCTGAACTGCATTTCTCATTTATTTTTCAATTCTATTATTCTCATTCACGTATTCTGCTTTCGTTAGATACTTTTACAAGAGTCTTCCAGGAGGAAAACAAACAACAACAACAACAACAACAACAACAAAAACCTCATCTGGAAGGTCCTATGTGGTGTTAGATGCCCATGGACTCACGTAATTGAATTTGTCCTTTATGTGATTCATCGATCTCGCTCAGAGGACTTCTGCTTGGGGACATCCTTCCTGCTTGTGTTGGATGACAGGAAAATCAGCCTGCTGTCTTGAGCAGCTCACACTGCTCTGTGGCTTGGCCTTTTATTGATCTAATTTACTATGAGTGCAACATTCTAAACAGTCCTCTGAGGACACACACACACATGCCAGGGGCCACACTTGTTTAGCTTGACCTTGATAAAACTTCTGACATTTTTATATTAGTTGCCATAATTTACAAACCAAAGAGGTGTCGAGTTGAAGAGGCCAGTTTTATATTAGTTGCCATAATTTACAAACCAAAGAGGTGTGGAGTTGAACAGGCCAGTTTTCCATAACCCCAGCTCTTCTCTACCATCATATAGTAGGCCAACTTCTGTCACTTAATAAGTGCTTCTTGAATATGAGGCATTCATAAAAGTCTTCCTGTACTAAGGTATCAGCACAGAGTGTTTTTGTGTCTTTAAAATGCATTTAAACTCCATTGATTTAAGCAAATCAGAACCTTATACTTTTCTCAGTGGGTGTGATGGCCACTTTCACATTCTAGCCTTATGGTGATCTAAGAACAAATGGAGAGTCTGGGAGATGGTTCCCTGTAGTGACTTACACCATCAGCCTTATGGTGAACTAAGAATGAAGGGAGAGTCTGGGAGATGGTTCCATGGAATGGCTTACAACCGTCTATAACTCCAGTTCCACAGGATCCAATGACCTCTTCTCATCTCTGAAGGCACCAGGCATGCACATATACACATGTACACAAAGTCCTCATACACATAAAATAAAATAAAATACTTAAAAAAAGAGTGAAAGGGAAAAAATGGATCTAAAGGAATAAGCGAGAAGTATGTGGATTATGAAATTCTTATGGATGAAAGGAACCCAGAGATGTTTAAGCATAGAGAAAACCACTGAAAATGGGCTTTCTCTTTATAGTGGGGTGGCAGGCCCTCACAGAGTGGCCACAAGCGTTGTTGGTGAGCTCCAGGAGGGATGACCAGCTTTTGAGCTACATCCAGACCCAGACAGGGAGATCTGATCTGTGGGTGGCTGCGCTCAAATGCAGATGGGCGCTGCCTCTGAGGAGCCAGCTCTCACCTTATGGCAAGGCTCTAGGACGGCAGCCTGGCAGCACCATATGGGATATAGCCTTCGCACACAAGCCCATAAAACCGTTGCTGCAACACATGATGAATATTTCATCTTTCTTCACAAATCCACTTGCAAAGTGGAGAATGCGGCTTTCCCTTTCATTCCCCCCTCACCCCACCCCCCGCTTTCTCAAGTCCTTGACTTCAATGGTTTTGTTCAGTTAAATAAATGCTTAGTGATCAAAGTTAGGATGTTACAAGACAATTTCAAATTATTTACTAACATGCAATAAACAATTAGCAGTATGTTGCTCTTTCTTCCTATGGATAGTAAATAACAAATTAAATAAATAGACATCTTAAAAAAACAAATCAGTTGGTTTGACTTTCTTCCCCCTCAAGAATTGGGTGAATTGTTTAGATCAGCATTGACTAAATTAGTTTGGTGTTCTGGTTTCCAGTGGATGTGGCCTCTCACTGATCCGGCTTAAGGAGATAATCTTAAAAGCTCCTTCTCCACCCATATTTCATTTTTAAAATATTAACTCTCAGTCATTGAAGCTTGTGTATTGTTTTAAAATTTGGCTGTTCTGTTCTTGCTTTGTCTCTTGGTGTTCAAAGAAACATCCTCCCCTCCTAGAGTGAGGGATGGCAGCTGGCTGGCCGGGCAGGGCAACTCCACAGACTGGAAAGTGGGGGAGGGGCTCAGATCTAATTAGAGCAGCAGGGAACGGTTTTTTAGCAAGGCAAATTGTAATCCTTTTTTCTGGAAACTAGCCAGGGCATTAGGGTTAACAACACAGTTTGTGCAAAATAATAATAATAATAAAAAAATCTACCCACTCCATGTTTATGGATCCAGTGTCTTAGATGTCCACGTTTGTGTCTCATTTAGAAGATTCTTTATATACAGTATCCCTTCACACCTGCCAAAAAGTTGGCAAAAACTTAGCAGCCACAGGGAGATAACAGCAGCTTCAAGATGCTCATTTTGCTTGGATATTTTAACAAGAATTTTAACTGTGATCTGAGGGGGGTAGATTCAATTCCACTTTCAAGGTAGCATTGGTGTCTTTGGCCATACAACACTCATTGTAGTAACATTGGCACAAGCAGTATTTAACTGTTTTTTCTTTCTTGGTTTTCATTATTTCAATGCTGAGGATCGAACCCAAGGACTCAGGCATGCTAGGGAAGCACTTCACCGTTGGCCCAAGACCGAAGTCTGTAAGGCTTGTTCTTCTGAGAGTTTGTTCCGTTTTCTGTTTAAATGGATCTTTTGTTCCTGATTGGGAAGTCCCAAGAAGTTCTTTCAGGGTCATCCACTTCTAGCCTTGTGATATCCTGTGAATCTCCCATCAGTTCTAGATTCACTTTCTCTATGGAAAATGAGAGTAAGGAATATTCTTCTACTACCCTCTCTACATAATAGTGAGTTTGCAATCAATTCCTCAAGCATGTGAAGAGAAGAGACAAACTGAATGTAATTTACTAATGTGAACTATTGATACTCTGGTGCTAGCTTACACAAGACTCATTTATGCAGTAACATAGGACAGCTTTCCTCGGAATGATTCAACTATGAACGAATAGGCATGTTGCTCGTGCACTGATTGAATCAGTTGACCAAACAATATGATTGCATTCAATCAAAATGTGTTCTGGACTCATGATTTATGTATTGAACTGAATTTGTTTCACAGAGGAAACCTTACATAGTAGTTGGGAGTTCAATCAGTTGAAACAAGCGATTCTGGGAGAGTACATATAAAAACCTAGATGATGGCCTGGGGAGAGGAACTCAAACTCACCTAGCTAGGACCCCTGCTTCAAGCTGTAACAGAGTTGAGTGAACACGTTCAAGATGCAGCCTCTAAAAGTTAGGCAGAATTAAAACAACCCCATCGAAATGTTGTCTCTGTGTTAGGAAATACCTAATGGGCTCCTTTCTGTTTAGGACAAGAAGCTTCAGTCCCTGAAGGACTGTCTCATTTCTAGGGAGGTAAAAGTTGTAGCCACAGGACAGATCTTGGAATGAGATTTGGAAGTACATTAATTACAAAATAAAAGCATCGTTTTGTTGGTTTTTGTTTGTTTGTTTTTTTCCATAGACATCTCTTTTCCTGCATTTGCTGTATTGGAATGGTAAAAAGGAGCACACGTTAAGTAAGGCCTGGATTTGTTCTCTGTAGCCTTAGTGCTGTAGAAATTTCAGGCATTTTGCATTCCAAGTTTCTTTACCTTAGTTACTTGTAACTGTGAGGAATCCCATTTGAATGCCTGCCATCTAGATAACAGAATACAATGGATGCTAGCTAGCTCTGCTTTTTTGTCTGCCTTTTCTTTTTCTTTCTTTCTCTTTTTTTTCCCATCAAAATTAAATTAAAAAGTGGTGAATGGACAAAATACTACTACCACTGAAAAAGTCTTCAAGTCTCCAGTGGTATGATGTTGAGTGGCTTAATTTAGTGGTTTAGCAAGAAGACCTGCTTTTCTTTAGCGAATTAGATGGTAACTTACAGGCTCATGAATTATTCAACAAGTCATAGCCCAGAGGTCAGAGCCTGGGAAGGGTCTGGGTTGTGGTACTTGTCGCAGTCAGCATGGATTTGCATGTGTCCCCTCCACTCTCTCATTTTTGTTCAGCTGCAGCCCACCACACCGTTGGCAGGACCCTGTATCTCAAAAGGATGCCTGAGAAGCTTCTAAGCAAAGGTAAGAAACATTAGCATCATCATCGGTTCTTCTTCAGGACCAGTGCCATTATTTTACTGTCTACAGCACCTGCCCCCTCCCAGCCAGAAGGCTCATCTGGTATCAGTGTCATTCATGTGCAAAGTAGAAACTGAACTGAACACATTATCTTTGAGCCAAAATTGGTCTCTCCTCCAGTCCCAGCCTCTTTAAGGGGTGGCATACATTTGAAGGTTGGTTATTAGTTCCAAATGCTGCAGAAGCATCTGCTCTGTACTAGCTAGAAATCATGTTTAATAACAAGAAAATCTACTCCAGCCAAATCCCTGTTGGGAGGGCTCTCGCATGAACAAAAGGCCCCCACTTCCCCTGATTTCCATAACAGATGTAGTATCTGATGCATGACAGCTCAGCTCAGCCCCGCACCATTATCCTCCTGCAGATCCATCTGCAAGGAGCAAGGCTTTCGTTTTATTAATTGCTCTGGTGGGCTACATGTGACGTTTTGTTGCCCCCAGAGTACTCTGTTTGTGCTTCATGCTACACTGGTCGCAATAATAGTGATTTTTCTTAGTGTTAAAGGTTACTAGCCCTCTTCCTTTACTTTGCTACGCAGCTTCCATACCCAATAAACTATTAATGCCTCTCTGGGGGGTTGATAATTTCCCTTAAGTTGGTTCCTGTCTTGCAGCCCAAGGACTGCTTCTTTGTCTTCAGACTGAGCATTCTTGAGACAAGTCAGTTAGAGGCGGAAGCTCCCAAGTGTCAGACACAGTCACTTACACTTGAAGAGAACCCTTCTCCTGAAAGAAAGAAATCAGGACGCTTCTAAGTCAACTGCTGTCCTTAAATCCCATGCACACAAACAACCACAGCTTTGCCACCTTGGAAAAAAGATTACTCTCTCTTGGCAGTCAGTTTCTCCTGAGCGATAGAGCTTGGGGGTAATGTGATGCTGCCTTCCTGAGGTCACTATAGGGCAGCTATAACCCACGCTTGTCATCCTTTCGTATTACTTCATCTTTATCCTAGGGCAGTTTAGAAGATGCAGTGCTAGGCAGCAAATGGAGCCCAGGGATAAAATGGAGGAGGAGCTGAGAGAGTGCTTACAGGAGAAGAGATAAGGAGAGGATGGGAGTGTGGTCCGAAGAGGAGTCAGTGCACAGTAGCAGACTACATACAGAATCCCCTTGTTTCCTTTAGTGTTTTGGGACTTGCTTCTTTTCCCTCCCTAATGAAGATTGACACAGGAACTTTAATTCTTCAGTGATTCCATGTAGAATTTAAAACATCACCCCTTGAAAGCGGTTTGCTGAACCTAACAGTGTGGGTGCTGTGTTTGCTCCGGGCACGGAAACGGGAAAGATGACCAAGTGTACTAGAGTAGTCAAAGGACAAAGCCACAGTGGCAGATGTGCCCGGAGACATGTTCCTATCTCCATGTGCACGTGTGTGCACATGGGAGTGCACTGAGCTAGAGCACATGTAAATGTAGTGTACACACCTGTGTAGAATTTAAACACAAAATAGAATCATCCTACCGTCTATGAGCAGGATCTTCTGAGTGTCAAAACATTTGAGTGAAACTGAAATTTCCCAGGTAGTTTGTAGAAAATGGAAAGCTCTTACATACAGAGAAAGAAATGTATGTTTATATTAATCTATTCCTTTCACGGTCTTCAGTACTCTGGAAAAAAAAAAAAGAAAAAAACCCACGAGACAACATTTAAAGCAAATGAAGCAGAAAAAGGTGTTGCTTACTGCCTTGTAAGAAAACCATCACCCGGAAGTCTCAGTGTCTTTATTTTTTTATGGATCTGGCAAGGTCTTACACACTCACTGAGAAGCCTTTTCTAAAAATATACTTATAACAATAATAATTCCATTGCTTTTACAACAGGCTCAGCCTTTCCAATTAGACATTTTCTGCATGTGTTTATATTTTGAAAAATCTGGCTTGAAATAAGTTCCATAAAACTGAGTCACTAAAATATTAATCTGTGCTGGGATGATGTACTATGCCTTCATGTCTCTTTGGGTATGTTTTCGATGATTGGTCTCAAAATATTCATACCAAGAAAGAACATGTTTGTGACATTGTGCCAAATGCTATTGAATGGGGGAAAATCAGTAAGTAAATGAAAAATAGGCTTTATTCTGTTGCTCTTAAATGGTATCAAGCGGATGAAGAAGAGATCCATGGAGTACAAGAAATGATTGGATTGTTGGTGCTCTGTTCTGTCCCTCACTACATTTCTCAGGTTGGATTCTTAATGAGGAGAGCAGTTTATCTCTCAGCCCTTGTTACCATGGCGGAGTTGCACCTGGCATCCAGGAGTACTAACTGAAATAGCCCTTTGAGGGTTTTACTCCTTCAGGTCTACAGGGTGGGTGGGCCTTGACTATTACTTCTGCCTCCCGGCACAACTTTACCTGCTCCCCCCCACACACACACACACTCAGGGGCTAATCCTCAGGAAGCACCCAGACCTGAAAGCTGAAAGAGACAGTGGGAGAGACTCATTCAATCCCTGCCTTTCATGCCTGGAGAAAGGAGTGTCAATGCATTCATTAAGTAAATTGCTTCAGGACAGTCGTGTCTGGGATTCTGTTTCTGGGTCAGGAAAAAACCTTATGAGCATCCAACATGCAAAACAATACAAATGCTACTGTGTGTGTGTGTGTGTGTGTGTGTGTGTGTGTGTGTGTGTGTCTACCAAGTGTTCAGCACACTCGCAGACAGCCTGTTTAATATTCTTATCTTATCGTTCTAACCCCAAAGAGGCTTGGTGGTAGGCATCATTATCCCAGTGGGCCTCAATTTAGATAAAGAAAATATTCTGGGTCAATTAGTAGAAATTCAGCAAAATAAAAGGGTGAGAAAGAGGAGGGGAGAAGATGACTTCAACACATGGGGGAAGCACTTACCAATCCCCCATTGTGTGCCAGGCACCATGGCTCTAAAGATGAAAGGCGCCATCCCATAGGAGTTGCTTATTCACAGGCAGAGAGATGCAGACATAACAGTCACCACATACTTCTACAGGATGCTTGCCGAGCAGCGGAAGTGGAAACATGCTTGGAAAATCACACGAAGTTTGACAGATGAGTATCATTTTGTACTGGGCACTGAAGTTTGAGTTCATCAATTTAGCGGGGATCATCACTAGCACCATGGAGTTCAACTTAAGTGAAGGGGCCTGGGAGGCAGAGGCAGGCAGATTTCTTAAGTTCAAGGGCAGCCTGGTCTGCGTAGTGAATTTCAGGACAGCCAGAGCTTCATAGTGAGATCCTACCTCAAGAAGATAAGCAAAAACAACAACAACTGAAAAACTGTGTTTTCTTCATAAGTAGTGGATGGTTCCCAACAGATGTTTGGTATCACACATGCACATCAGGAGCATTGCAAAGACACCAAAGGATTCTGAGTCAGAGGGAAGGATGCAGTGACCCAGAGCAGTGAGCTGAAGAAACCTCTGAAACACTGGGAACAGGGGTCCCCCAAACCAACAACACTTCTTTGTGCTCAGCTTCCTTTCATATCTTTCTCCTGAGTTATCGCCCCTCTACTTCTCACATAAGTTGCATTTAAAGTTGTATCAAATGATGATCCATATCTTGTTCCCAAATGACCTGATTAATCAGGAGCTGGTTTGGGGCCCAGAGGACATTAGTGCTGTGCTCCCGGAAGGAAGGAGAAGAGGCGAGTTGAAAACCAGAAGCTTGTGGTGATATTGTGTTCCCCAACATATCGTGTACCCTAATATCTGGGGTCAGAGAACAGAACAGTCACTAGACAGACATAGATGTCAGGAAATGGATTAAACACACCTTTAATCCTAGCATTCTGGAGGCAGAGATCCATCCGGACCTCTGTGAGTTCAAAGCTACACTGGAAATAGACAGAAATGGTGACACGGGCCTTTAATCCCAGGAAGTGATGGCAAGAAGCAGAAAGTATATAAGGTGTGAGGAGCAGGAACTAGAGCTTGTTAAGCTTTTGGGCTTTTAGCAACAGCTCAGCCGAGATCCATTCAGATGAGGACTTAGAGGCTTCCCAGTCTGAGGAAACAGGATCGGCTGAGAAGTTCGCGAGGTGAGGTTAGCTGTGGCTTGTTCTGTCTCTCTGACCTTTCAGCGTTCACCCCAATACCTGGCTCAGGTTTGTTTTTATTAATAAGACCTTTTAAGATTTGTGTTACAGAAGCTTGCTGAACAGGCTTGAGAAAGAGAAGGAAGTGGCAAAATTCAAATACTCAGAAGCTGGGAAAGAACACTCCTCTTTTTCTTTTCAAACCCAAGCCCTTGCATTCCTGTAGTCTTTACCTTGACCACTGGAAGATTCTGGTTTGGTAAATGGTTTTTACCTTTTAGGAGTAGCTTACACTGGACCTCTTCAGTCCACTTCCTTGAGCTCAGAGACAGTTTAGGATGGAAATGAAAACTGCATGTCATTGAGTGTGTCTAAGGCAATTCAAATAGTCAGAAGAAGGGAACTGGGGCAGACCCGACATAAATTAATATGATGAAAAGAGGAAACTCCCCTATTCTGCTGTTAAGCAGCATTCTGGGCTTGTATAGAAAATCGACTATTAAAGCCTTTCCCATTTGAGCAGCCTGTTTCTTCTCAACCCCATTGTCCTGTTCTCAGAAAAGAAGGCAAGAAAAACCTGAGGAGGCCATTTTGGGGGTGCCTAGAGGTGGGGAGTCCTTGAAAAGGAGGTGTAAAAGGGCTTAAGTCTATTCAGTTCACCCTTTCATTTTCCTCTAAATGGAAGCGTGGTCTTGCTGCCAGTGCCCAGGCCAGAGGAGCTGGCAGAGCGGCTCGATTCGAAGCAGCTGAAGCCTTTCACGGTGGCAGCTTTTTCTCCCAACGTGTTCTGGTAGGAGTTTGAGACACAGACAACAAAGGATGGGGAGGGGAGGGATTCCGACACAAGCGGAACAGCCATTCCCCTTGTCTCCATAACAGCGTGTTGGCTAATGGACAAAGGGAACAAATCTACCGTGCGGTGGTGTCCCAGGCCCTGGCCGCCTTGAGTTGTCTTTGGTGAACTCAGAGGCAGACAGCAAGGCTATTATCCCCTGCTCTCCCTCTGTGGGCCAGTGCTCCAAGGTTTAGCAAATGAAATGGGTCTAGCATCAGGAAAAAAAAAGTCTCTGTAGGGACATGTTAAAGCACTACAGTGTAAAAATTTGTTTCTCAGGGCCATGAGGAGAGGTCATAAAATCTGCCTTTTCATGTCATCTGCACGTAGACTGGCACCTAGTGGGTGCTCCTTAAACAAGGATGATGTTTAAATTGACTTGCCCAAAAAATACCAGGTGTCAGGATTTGGAATATGGCCCAATGCCTGAAAACAATAAATTTCACGTCCCAACTTCTTTGGTATTCTTAACTTGTTTGAAATTCCTTTCCCCTTGAGAGAGCCAAGTGCTATATTGCTGTTTTCTGAGGTAAAGAGAATAAGCAATCAGTTTTGCTTGGCATGGTGGCACACATGTAATTCTAGCACTCTGAAGGTTGAGGCAAGCAGATCATGAGTTCAAAGTCAGCTTAGGCTACAAAGTGAAATCCTATCTAAAAATCTATAAATACATGATTTGAACTTATCCTGCCATGTAGCAAGCAAAGGCTAGTAATTCCATGACTATCCCAAAGTCTCAGACCATTAGCGATATTAACCATAAAATCCCACAATGAGTTTTCATGTTTTTGATAAGCACATTTTTGAGGAGTAGTCTACACATGAGTGAGGTCACTCATTGGAGCCGCTGAGAGTAATTAGGAAGCTATTTACTGACAGGGACATCAAACGGATTGCTTTGCCAGGTACCAACATGTGTTTATCTATTACGATAAAGAAAAGACCAGCAAATTCACTGCTGAAGGTTATTACTACAACAATACCAAATAAAATAACGCGGTTCTTCGCATGGCTAGTGAACAGACCTCCTGCAAAGTGCAAAAGTGAGTTTTATAGACAAATTAACAAACACGTTTTCTGTAATGAAAGAAAGGGAGTGGCTGAGAGACTGTCCTCCAAATGGGGAGCCCACACACTCTAGAGTCACAGGCAGCTTGATAACTATTCCAGAGCAGTCCTTTGTGAAATCCCTCCACTGGGGAATAAATGATGTATGAAATGAAGACGCCCCAACTCCGCAGGGAGCACAGACAGAACACTTCCAGCTCTAATATGCGGTTTCTGATGGGTTTTGGCTGTGACCCCTGGGCACAATTTCCATTCAGCTATGTGGAGCCAAACAGCCTCCCACAGCCCTGGACACCAGAACCCGCACACTCACTCTCTGCTTCTCCAAATCAGCCTTCCTTCAATCAAGTTTGCTTGTAAATTTCTCTCATCACAGACACTTCCCCACCTTGGCACCCCAACAGCCAGCTCCAATGGCGACAGTTCATTATTCCATTTATCGGGCACAATATATCACAAAATCTGGTGATAGATCACTTGAAATCTGTGAAATCGCTGTCACCCGTGCATTCAAAGCTTCTGACAGAAAGAGCTGCAGGTGTGTAGGTCCTTGAGGTCATCCAAACACTGTTTTTTAAAAGAAGACTCCAGCATCTGCCATCCAGGTGGGACTGTAATTCTATGATAGGAAATTTATGTCCACTGAAGCCGTGTTGAAGTCAGGGTAGAAAGTTTAACACTCTAATCAGTAAAATGTGGAAGATGTTGATGGTGGAGGATTATTGTGAGACCTCGGTACTTCTAAGAAAGCCCCATCCATTACTAGGTATGCCTGCAGAACAATGAATGAAATGTGAGTTTGAAAGTCAATGCTTCAAAACAAATAGAGATATGGGGACAACACCTTTCTTATGCAAAGGACAAGGGAGATTCATCTTGGGGGTTTTCCGTATAACATTGCAGTTTCTACCACCAGAAAGGTCTATGTAAGCAATTCCTGCCATGGATCGTAATTAGAATCTAAGTGTGGATGTCCTTTGCACATACTCCTTCATACCTCAGCCATAGGCATGTAGCTCCTTCAGAAACTGTCCCCAACCTGTCCCCAACTGCTAGGAGTCTCTGGCAGTGCCTCAAGACTCCTCCCTTGCACTCATGAACCTAGAACAACGCAGGAGAATTAGCATCCTTTGATGGCACAGTTGGTGAGATTAAGCTCTGAAATGTCTTTCCTAAGGAGGAAGGAAGATGACTGCTGGGCGAGAGAAGGCCTGTGGGCACGAGGAGAGTCAGAGGACTGAGGCCATTCTCTTTCCCCCTGGCTGAATTAATATTGTTGCATTGACCACATACAAATCAAGGACTTCTAGTTAAATGTGAACATGAAACAAATTAGTAAGTTCTTATTAGAGCACTCCACACAGTTTCCTTTACCAAGGAAACTTCCCCACCTTGTATTCCAGCACCTGGCTCTAGCCATTACCCCACAAAATTCAGACTTCATTAGTGCCTCTATTCAGCACCCTCTGCCTCCTCTCTCTGCCCATGGACATTCCAGACCCTCTCCTCCTTCTTAGGGACCATTCATGACATGTTCTGTCTGGGTTACACTTCCCGTAGGAATCCACCAGCCTGTCTTTTATCTCTCTTCAAATAGTTGCTCAACTTTCAATGTTTTCTTCTGGTTCAGTGGTTCTCAACCCTCTTAATGCTGTGACCCTTTAATATAGTTCCTCATGTTGTAGTGACCCCCAAGCATAAAATTATTTTCATACTTCATATTTTCATTACTTTATAACTGTAATTTTGTTACTATTATAAATCGTAATGTAAATATCTGTGTTTTCTGATACCTTAGGAGATATCTTTGAAAGGTTGTCCGACCCCAAGGGCATCTCGACCCACAGGTTGGGAATAAGTGTTCTAGTTGCTACTATCATGTCCCTAAATATTTCACACTGACCATCCCCAACCTTCTTCCCCCTTTCTGTCTGTCTCCTTTCTCATTGCACATATTTCCTAAATCTAACCATTATTATTTAGTTTTATTATATGTCTCTGCCTGCTAGAATACATGCTTGAGGGTGGCATGAATCTCTACAAGGACCTAATATAAGTAGGTGCTTAAGAAACAATGATTGAATGAATGGCAAATGGCAGGCAATTTACTATATTCTGATGCTCATTTACATGATTTAAATTATATTAAAATCCTATTTGGCTGAACTACTTGTTAGTCAGCTTTCTATTGCTGTGTTAAA
The DNA here is from genome assembly GCF_949786415.1 of Peromyscus eremicus. Classification (NCBI taxonomy): domain Eukaryota; kingdom Metazoa; phylum Chordata; class Mammalia; order Rodentia; family Cricetidae; genus Peromyscus; species Peromyscus eremicus. The sequence goes on along the minus strand of NC_081419.1, from coordinate 30,252,619 downwards.
ATATATGAAATAGTCTGCTTTAACATGTTTCTTTGGGTTCACAATTTTGAGCATCTCAGTCGGTAATGAGGCAGTCTGCAGTGGTGAGGAACAAGAAGCAGGGTGAGCTGCTGACTCTGTGGGATCCAGGAAGTCAAAGGGAAGAGCAGGAGACCAGGGCCCCACAATCCCCTTTGATGGCACACCTCCAGGGTCTGAGGGTGGACTCTGAGGTTTCAGAGTCATGCACCGTTCCCAGTTACCTCTCTCTCTCTCTCTCTCTCTCTCTCTCTCTCTCTCTCTCTCTCTCTCCTGTTTGTTATTTGAGGCATGAGCCCTCACCTCTCAGCTTTCAGCTCCAGTGCCATGCCTGCCTGCTGTAATGTTTCCCAACCATGATAGTGATGGACCTCTCCCTCGGGAATGGTAAGCCCCAAATCAACCCTTCCTCTTAGAAGTTGCTTTGGCCATGATGTTTAATCGTAGCAATAAAAATGTAACTAATCCAGCCCCCAATCCATGAGACAGTGCGACCCACTCCAGGGTGGGTACTTCCTTTTTGGCTAAATCCCTTGAAAATTCCTTCATAGATACCTTTAGAGATATATCTCCTAGATTACTTTTTTGTCATGGCAGGGAAGGCATGATGGTGAGACCAGATATTGTTATGGCAATAGGATACTGCTTGCTCACATCTCTGTATATCAGGAACTAAGGAAAGAGAAAAGTTCAGATCCATCTGACTCTATTTTTTTCCCTTATTCTGTCTGGGCTGAATTCACCATAGACTAACCTCGATGGGATGGTGCCATCCACTTAGAGGATGGGTCTTTGCTTGTCAGTTAATCTTATCAGGAAGTGCCCTCAAAGGCACATCTAGAGGTGTGTCTCCTAGGTGATTCTAAATCTGGTCAAGTTGGCAATGAAGGTTAACCACTATCAGTGGGATGATAGGAGAGTACTTGCTGGCCTGTGCTTAATAAGTAGTGATGATGTTTTTAACATTGGCAGTGTAGGAGAGATGTCACACTGACAAGTCATGTATTTTTACAAATGAATGGCAATATTGGAGTTAGGAGGAGAAAACTTGCATGGACTGTGTGGCAGTCTGTAGTAGAAAAAAAGAGACGTAAACAAGATATATTGTGGTATGTACAGTAATAAAAGTAGAGTGCGAAGACAACAAATGAATGACTTGGAAATACACAAAGAAATGGCTGTCCAGGTGAAGTTGAAGTCAGGAAAACAATAAAGAGCCATATATTTCTTGGGTCATAATTGTTTAGTAGGTGGGAAAAACAATCAAGACACAGACAGAAGGAGCAGTGTGTGTGTGTGTGTGTGTGTGTGTGTGTGTGTGTGTGTGTGTGAGCATGCTTGCAAGGGTCGGGGGAAGGACCTAGACATGACACTCGATTCTGTATGTATGGTTGCCCACATCCTTATGTGTGGAGACCAGGAGGTGACTTTGATGTGTCTTCCTCAATTACTTTTCCACCTAATTTTTCATGATAGGATCTCTCACTTAACCTGAAGTTGGTATTTGGCTCGGATGGTCAAGGAAGCCTAGGCACCATTCTGTCTCTACCTTCACCTTAGCACTAGAATTACAAGCATTCACCACCAGGCTTCTATCTATCTGCATATTAGGAATCCAAACTCAGGTCCTCTGGCTTGTGTGGCAGGCATTTTATCTACTCAGCCATCTTCCCAACCCAGAAGGGAAAGCTTCTAAGGTATATTTTATATTGAAAAAAAAAATCCTTCTCTTTGGGGTTTGAGCAATTGAGAGAGCCATTATCAATCTTATGTTTCCATTAGGTCCAGCTGGAGCATTGGCTGGTGGCAGAACCTGAGCCCTTAGGTCTTAACAGATTTGTAATGAGAATCTAGCCAGGTTTCCCGAGTAGATTGCTCACTGTTTGTTCTCTTGTGATGTGTTTCAGGTTTTCCACAATCCTTTCAAAGAGACTTTGCTTGACCTCCTTTACTTCCTTTTCTGATGAAGATGGATGAGCAATCTATCCTGGGACACTTGCCTAGCTGGACGGTTCTTAGTTCACTCCCTACTAAAAAGAGCTGTGGGTAGATGGCATGACCACTTGGCACAACCAGAAACCATCCTATCATTATAACTAAAATATTTAATTCCACACCCTTGGAGACTCCCCATTTTTTTTGGTTGACCATCTCACTTTTGGGTTTAGATTCTGGCGACTTAAATAAAACTCTATGTTAATCCTCCTCCGCTTCAGTTTGAGACTATGAGAAGACACCATAAAAAGAAGCTCCATTCAGGACAAGATCTGTCCTGACAGAGACCAGCTTCTGTCCGACAATTTCAAGGGCAAGACAGAGAGAGAGGGAAAAGAATATTTGGTTTGGTTTGGTCTGGTTGGTTGTTTGGTTTGGTTTGGTTTGGTATTTTTTCAGAATAAAGGCATGCTAAAAGTCTGCAGCCTTGTTTTTCTTTCAAAGTTTGAACTTTTTTTTTTCCCTTGAAACTAAATAAAAGAAAAACAAACCATCATTCCCCCAAGATGGCTAGAAAACAATCATTTACAATGTCAGTGTGGAAAAGATGGAGGTTTAAAAAGAAAAGAGTTTGGAGTGCAAGATGATATACACAGACATGAAGGCTGGATGGTAGCATCACCTGCCTTCTCAGAGAACCTGGAAACCAAGATTCTGGTTTCCCTGAATCTTGAACAAGAGTGCAAGAGACACAGACAGGTAAAATAAAGCAACCTTTTAAACTAAAAAAAATATTTTATTTATTAAATTTTTTATTTATGTATGAAATGTATGCATGTTTGCTTGTATGTACATATGAGAATTTTGTGTGTGTGTGTGTGTGTGTGTGTGTGTGTGTGTGTGATGTCTATGGAGGTCAGAAAAGAGCACTGGATCCTTTGGAACTGGAGTTATGGATGGTTATGAGCCACAATGTGGATGCTGGGAACCAAACCTGGGTCCTCTACAAGAGGTAGCAAGTGCTCTTAACCACTGAACCATCTCTCTAGTCCCCTACCAACTTCTTTCTAAGTGACTAGGGCCTTGTTCAGGTGGCCTTAGCTAACTTGAGATGCTAAGCATGCTCTACAAGGGATCATTTTAGAATCTACTTCTTCAGAAAACTATGTTCTGTAGAAGAATTTAGAGCTAGAGTACAAGTGCTTTTATTTTTTTAACAATCTCTCGTGAAAATTGAGAGTGTTATTTTGGTGAGATCGGAAATCACCCTGAATGAAATATCAAGAAAAGTCTAAGCAAAACTGAAATATTAAAGTAGCATCTGCAAGCCCCCAAATTCTAGGCAAGTCAGGGGAAAATGAAGATTAGAAAATAGAATTCTCAGCTATAGAAGAAAAATTGCTATACATTTAAGATGTATCTGACAGACTTTTCTGAGAAGCAGGGCATGAAAAAAAATGACTGCCAAACTTTACCAAGACAAGGTAGGACAGCCCTTCAGAAGATCCTGCTTCTCAGAAAAGTCCGTCAGATATGCTAGACTTGTAGGCTGAAGATGGATGCCCCAACATTGCAGAGGAACCTTGGGTGACTGTCCAGGCAGCCAGCTGTTTCTGTCATTTCTCACATTTTTTTTAGGAGTTGCTTGCTTGCACTTCCTGCTTACTCAGGTAATATTATTTCCTTCTCGGGTCTCTGGGGGAGTTGAAGACTTTAGAGTTACAGTTATAGTTTTCCTTGTTACCAGATTCAGAAAAGAAATTCACTAAAGAAGTGTAAAGTGTATGGGGTTGAGAGACATTAAAAGACAGTTTTGGCAATGCAAATTAGAATAGAAAGTGTTTTAAGTACAAACCTTTGGACTCATTAAGATAGCATAGATAATGGAGTATTTTCTCTGAATTTGTCAATTGTTAATGGACTAGACATTGTTGATATAATTATTGCCTGTATATATTGTATATAGTTATTATACTTACTGTATATAGTTTCTCTTATATTAGTTATAACCTTTTTTATTTTAGATAAAAAGGGGGAAATATGGAGATTTTTTTTGTGCTCTGACAAATAAAGCTTGCCTGAAGATCAGAGGGTGGAGCTAGCCATTAGTTAACCATAGACATCTGGAGGTCTGTACACACAGACCGGAAGTGATATGGCTGGGCAGAGAGAGGAATATAAGGCAGGTGGAGACAGGAGCTTGGCCCTTTTTGATAGGAGGATTCGTAGAGGTGAGAGATGACTTTGGCTGCTTCTTTACTTCTCTGATCTTTCAGCATTTACCCTGATATCTGACTCCGGGTTTTTATTATTAAGACCACTTAGAATTCGTGCTCCATTAGTGTGACAAAATACCCACCAAAAGCAACTGAGGGAGGGAAGGGTTTGGTTTGGTTCACACACAGTGGAGAAACTGTCCATCAGGTCAGGGGGTGCGCACACCCCCTTCGTGGTCAGGTAAAGAGAGAGACAAATGCTGGTGCTCACCTAGATTCCTCTTCTTTTCTCTTTACTCTGTCCTACTAGGTGGTACTGCCTGCATTGAAAGCATCTTCTCTCTCAGTTAAAGTGAAAATGTTCTCACAGATGCCCAGAGATAGAACTCGTTAATGATTCCAAAGCCAGCAATGTTGAAAAATGAAGATTAACAACCACAGCTTGAATCTTTCTTTTTCTTTTTCTTTTTTTCTTTTTTGGTCCTTTTCTTTGCATTTGAGATGGGGGTCTTCCTATGTAGGCGTGGATGTCCTAGAACTCAGAGACCAGCCTGTTCTGCCTTCTGAGTGCAGGGATTAAATAAAGACTTGGGCCACCACAACCTACCCCACCTTGCATTTTGAAAGTTAAGTTTATTTGAAGTAATTTAACATTTAAGATAAAAAAAATATTAAGTTTGTTTTCTAAGGTATTGTTTCCCATACTTTTTCAGATATGCTAAGGGATGATAGTGTTTATGTTCTAGGGCAAGAGAAGAGAAGAGGCTTATCTCAGGGTGAGTGAGCAGACAGCTGAGGGAAATCCTCACTTCTGGTTCAGGGATGAGGGGATCAAAATCTCAGGTAGTCTTGCCCCAAGAGGAGATAGAATGTTGGTCTTTACTTAATAGGAATAGAATTGGCAGTGTGTTAATGAAAAGGGAAGATTCTCTCCCCAGTCTTAGCTTTCTTAGCCTGCCCCTGCCCATCCTAACCTCTGTACGAGGTCTCTACGTACTGACATAGCAGGAATTGAAAGTGAAGGTAAGAGGACTGTAACTCTTGCACAGCAAGAATAAATCCACTGGCTGAATAAATAAATCAAACAGGAGAGGTGTTACTTATTGGGATTATGTTTCAAAGGGAAAAAGTGCCATTATATCTAAATTAATTTTTTTTTAAAAAAGAATAAAATGGAAGCGCTGTAGTTAGATGCTTTGTCTGTGTTCCTTTGCTGACCACATTTTAAAAGTAAAAGTGAAACTCTCAATAAAATTTAATAAGCATTGCTCTGGAGCAAAATCTCTATGGTGAGCAAAATGGAAAACTGTCTCCCACTGTGCTGATACAAGTTTCTAGTGTAACCTTTGGCATTTCCCCAGCCATTATGGCAGACTGTGCTGTATGAACTTGATGTCTTACCTCATGAATTTGCCTTATTGTTTCTTTCATTCTAAAAGCAGAACTTCTCCAAAATCTTTACATCTTGCCTACCAAGATTGTGGAATTAGACATCCATTTACACCAACAATTACAGTATTTAGTTAAAAATAAAACTATCAATTTTCATTAGCACTTCCCACCAAAATGCATAGAGCATGTGGATTCATTCATATGCTGCTGAAGGTTGCCATGTGATACAATTGAAGTGCCAGCCTAGATTGGGTCCTACCCTGTCCCTTGAGTTACTGTCTGCTCAGCCTCAGTTGCTGTGTCTGGAAAATGGACATGTATTCTGGAAACCACATTTATGGGCACTTGCTCAGTATTACTTCTTTCTCAGTTGATAGCTTCAGGTCTCGGGGCTCTGAGAAGAACAGGGAATTAGCACATACCCTTGAGTTCATCCAGTTGACGTCTGAGTGCTCAAGTTAAGGACAGTGGGATCCCTTCTCTCAGTGGTTTAACATGGGCTCCCATCAACTCATTATTGGAGATAGTTAGCTGAGTATCATTCTCAGTTTTTTTAATTTGTCTAGTTAACATTTTACAGTTGGGGTCATAACTAAGGTCACAATATATTGTACAATTTGGAAAAATCTATGAAATGCATTCTTCCTAAACTACTATAATTCTCTCCGTCAAAGACCTAGCCTGCAACAATTCAAGGCCCCATAGAAAACCCCCAGGCCAGCCATTCGGAGAGGAGCCGACACACTCTAATGCTCTATGCAAATCTGTGGTGAAAATAGCTTGATTAAAAACAAATGAACAAAAGCATTTCTGTAGACATGGTTGATGGACCAAAAAATGTTCTAGAGTTGCACAGTTCAGAAACACTTTCGGAATTTGAAGGAGCAGAGCTGGAATTAAGCTGAGAACATTTTTTATCAGTATGTCTACTTAATTCAAACATGATTCTCGTTTCCAAAGCTATTGAGAAAGTAGAAGTTTTGAAGGGTTGTGGTTGTTCCGTTTTTAATTTCCAACACAGACTATCCCCAAGTATGTAATTGCTTACTCCTTATTTGCATCAGGATTTGCTTGGTTGTGCTGTGATAACCTCATTACAGGCAATCTCATTATAGAGAATAACAAAGTTTATCATTCCTGTGATGTGTCCCTCATGGGTCCCCCAGAACTCTGCTCCATAGGGTCATGCAGGAATCCAGGAGGGAGGCTGCATCATTTCATAGATCTAGTATATGGACTATGAAGACTCCTTGGCCATAGTAATAGAGAATAGGAAAAAAAAAATAAAAGAGCTAGCTACGTGGGCTGGAGAGATGGCTCTGATGTTAAGAGCATATACTTCTTTTGCAGAGGACCTAGGTTCAGTTCCCAGCCATATTGTGGTTCACAACCACCTGTAACTCTGGTTCTTGGGGGATCAGACATTCTCTTCTAGCCTCTGTGGATATTACACTTGTGCAGTGCATGTATGTACATGCAGCCAGCCATACATACACATGAGGTTCAATAAATAAATTTAAAAAACACTCTTTGAAAAAATAACTGACCACTGATGGACAATCCTGTAATATCTGTTCACACTTTATTGGGCAAAACTAGTCCAGAGCTTGAACCTAATTGTGAGGGAACTAAGAAATGCAGAAGAACAAACTGAATATTTGGTGAACATTGTTCTATATTCCATTTCTTCTGCATTAGCAATTTCTAATTTAGTTCCCTAAGATTCAGCATCTATTTCCAGGCAAGAAACCAACTTTTTTTTTGTTAATTCATCACAATTTGCAATTAAAATAAACAATTAACTTTACTTTCTTGACAAAAGGCGCTAGGCTTTCTTATCATTTCTGTATTTATGAGTAAAATCTAAAGTTTTCTGAGCGTTCCAATTAATGGATGTTTTAAATCACATTTACCCACCATCAACTGACCTACTATGTAGAGATTGATTATCTGCAAACTTTTTTTTTCCAATGCACAGCAACAAGTTAGCTGGCAGTCAGATTAGCTGGTTCACCAGGTCTGCGAAAGGGCTGTCACTAATTCCCAAAGCTCCCTTTAAAGCAAGGGTCAAATAATTCTATTCTCAATGACCACCTTCAGTGACAGAGGATTGGGGTGGGGGAGGGAAATTCTTTCTCCTCATGTATGCCAGGCCTTGCCCTTCCAAAGAAAGTCTTGGACAACAGAATTTTTACATATCTTTTGTTGTTGGTTTATGCAAATCATCTTTTATGAAATGGCAGTATTTCTCAAATAAGAGCTATCTGTCACCAAGTCCCGTTACTTGTAGTCACGGCATCAGCCTGAGAAATTTTAGCTATGAGCTTGTAAGACTATGGGTTTATAAGGTGTGTGTGTGTGTGTGTGTGTGTGTGTGTGTGTTGAAGGTGGGTGGTAGAGGGGTAGAGGAGTGCATGCGTTTGTGTTTATGGGCCTTGTGGGTATGTTTCTGCAATAGACTAAGAACTGACTTCTAGGGACTTCTGCACATCTGTGCCAAATTGCTCACAATACAATTGTTTACACGCCTGATCAACTGCCAGCATTTTAATAATTTCCCCTACTCCTCACTTATCTTTCTTTCCTTGGTAGTTTAATTCTAAAGAGACTCTGTTGGTATGACGCAGAGGATCTACTTGCAGCCCAGAGACCAGCATTTCCAGGCCTCTGGACATGCCTACAAGTCCTTGGCCTTTTCTGAGGGCCTCTTCCAGACATTGGGCTTGAAAAGCACTGGTGTCCTTTAGCTTAAGACTGGGAAAGCAGGTGACAGATATTGCAAACTATTTCCTAATATATATCCTCCCCCTTCTTAACGACATCTGACACACTCTATCTGGGAACATGGCTGAGAACTTCTGCTAGCTTATAGGTTTGAGATATAAATAGAGGCATCTTTATAGCTATTGGCAAAGTTCAGTTTAAAAGGAGAGAATTATCTACCTTTGGTTTTTGTTTTGTTTTGTTTTGTTTTGTTTTTAATGCGTTCTGTAGGTTTGGAGTTTAGAGATGACAGAATCTGGGTTTGAGTTTTTACCTTGTACATTAGATAGATCAAAAGCTGAAGATGGGCTGGTAAAACAGCTTGAAGGAAGGAGCCATTTCCTAGGAGTTCACAAACTCAGGCCCTAGATTGCCCTTGGTGTGTGTGTGTGTGTGTGTGTGTGTGTGTGTGTGTGTGTGTCTGTCTGTCTGTCTATCAGTGTCTCTGTGTTCCTCTGTCTCTATGATTCTGTGTGTATGTGATAGTGGGTCTGTGTGTCTGCCTCTGTGTGTGTGTTTCTATATGACTCTGTGAGTGTGTGTATACACTTGCTTACATGTGACAAATATGCAGCTACTTTGTTATCCATGGGATTTTAGATTTCTCTCATGGTAAACACAAGTTCAGCACATAGAACATGGCAGTACTGCTGGTCCTACTAAGCTGAAACAGCCCTTCTCTCCTTCTCTCTATGTCCTTTTTTAAACCCTGAGGTTTTGAACATGTGTGGGAGTCTTTGCTTGGCGTTTGTTCATGCATCATCTTGCAGGTAACTAACAGCTGCTTCCATGGTTGTATGCACTAATTTCAAATGCTTTAAACCTCTACCCAGTGCATCTGCTGGCTGCAGACCATGGGGAAGCGAGCAACTCCCCTGTGCTGTCAGTTCAGTTCCAAAATAATGGTCTGAGCAGAAATGAGACTTGTCAGGGGAAGGGAGACCAATTATGGTGCCACACAGATCCTACCTCTTGAAGGTCCCTTTCACTGGCACCTCAAGCCCTATTTCTTCATTTGGTTTCGGCCTCCAGTATTGTGTTACGCTGTAGGTATCGTAGGGTAATCACAATGAACATCAAGCCAGCATGTAGGAGTACCTTATTGACTGGTTGATTGCTGTCCATTTCCTGCCTTTCCAAGAAGCCCCCTTAAAACAGCTTTGTGAGAAAAACAGTTGTGATCCAAGTGGTGTTCCCCTAAACCTCCTCTGTTTAGTTGGTAACCCTTTCCTCTGCTCCCAGCCACGATTCCACTCTACTATTGATGACCTACATGCCAGACTACCTGGTGGTTAGAAAACACTTCCCTGTTTTGTCACTCATGTATCCATGTACAAAAGGAGGTAGTGTGGAATTCTTTACTATATTTTACAGAAGGAACCTTGGGCTCAGAAACATTAGTTGTCATAAAGTTCCACAGCATTGACTATATACAGTGGTGTTTTTCAAAACCCTGTTTTTTTAATTTTATAATTAATTTAATTTTACCTATCAGCTATGAATTCCCCTGTCCTCCCTCCTCCTGCCCCCACTCTGCCCTCCCCCCAGTCAACCCCCCATTCCCACCTCCTCCAAGGCAAGAATTCCCCCAGGTGGAGCTCCAGGAGCCCTGTTTTTTTTTTTTTTTCATTTTTCTTTATTAAGAAGTTTTCTCCTCACTCTACATACCACCCACAGATCCCACCTTCTCCCTCCTCCCACCCCCAGCCCTCTCTCCCAAGCCACCCCACATCCCCACATCCCCCAAATCAAGGTCTCCCATGGGGAGTCAGCAGAGCCTGGCACACTGAGCCTAGGCAGGTCCAAGCCCCTTCCCACTGCACCAAGGTTGTGCAAAGCATCACACCATAGGCACTGGATTCCCAAAAGCCTGCCTATGCACCAAGGATGAATCCCAATCCCCTGCCTGGATGCCCCCCAAACAGTTCGAGCCATACAACTGTCTTCCGTATAGAGAGGGTCTAGTCCAGTCCCATGGGGGCTCCACAGCCACTAATCTACAGTTCATGGTGTTCCACTAGTGTGGCCAGTCATCTCTGCACATCTTCCCATCATGATCTTGACATCCCTCACCTGCAGAATCCCTCCTCTCTCTCATCGATTGGATTCCTGGAGCTCAGCCTGGTGCCTGGCTGTGGATCTCTGCATCTGCCTCCATCCGTCACTGGACAAAGGCTCTATGATGACAGTTAGCAAAACCCTGGTTTTGAAAGTCCAACAGAGTGGTGTATGCTCCAGTTTGAGAAGAACCTTAATGCTCACAACTATCATGATACTCTCTCGTGAACTATCATTCAACTAGTGTGGAATAGTGGAATTGAGTCCATTGGAACGGATGCACGAAACCTGGCCTTGTAGTCAAATAGGTAGTGCTTGGAGTCTTGCTTTTCATGCTGTACATGTGACCTTTGGCATGCCTTTAAACCTCTTTGAATCTCAGTTCCCTTCTCTCTCATTAATACATGCTCTTTTAGGCATATTTTGAAGATTAGGACAAGGGCAAAGCTGCTGACTCTTGTTGAAATTTAGTATGTGTTTGATATCACTTCCATCCACCCCACTTGTCTTTTCCCTTCTCAGGGACCCACCATCACCAGCCCCGTCTTTGTCTTGTGTCCTCCATCTAGCCCCTTAGCTAAGTACACTGATGAGTGCCTGCCTGAGCACAAGCTTCCTCAGAGAAGAGCCCGGTCAGGTCAGGGTGAGGAGTCTTTTGCACATGCTTCTGCAGTGGCTCCAGTTTCCAGAGTGAATATCGGGACCCGTTCTACAAAGTAGTCTCCAGGGGGAGAAACGAATGCTTGCAGCATTGCTGTGGGTTTTGCATTGAAACAGATGAATCCATGATGCATGAAAAGGCTGTCACGCAGGCTGAATGCTGGTGTAAAGCTGGGCATCTGTTACTCCACGCCCTGATGTGAGGTCTGTTCTCCTGGGTGAACCAAAGCCTGGCCAGACAAGCAGTACCATTGTAAAGTCCCGACAATAGACAAGCAAGAGGACTTGGCTGTGATGGAGAAATCTCCACCCCTTTTGAGTTTTAAAGGAAGGGAAGCTGGGGTCCAAAGCCTGCCTTATTAGAGACAGACAAATCACCCAAACCGATCTTTATTATGAATGCCTAGCTATTGAATTTCCTCTGCTCTGTAAAGTCTATTGATTTTGTGACAGTCAAAGATAAGTTACGCTCATGAAAGCTTTTTTCCCCCATTCCTTTTCCTTTACAACATATTTTTCCAGACATATTGGCATTGGGGATTTTGAGTAAAACTGTTAGCAGTTTCTTTCGATTTAAGGATAAGTCGGTGCTCCATTGAGGCCAATGACCATTTTTTTTTCTTTTAGTGGTTTCCAGTGCAAGTAAATGCGGCAGGAATGCCCTGAGCTGGAGTCCTCCACTAAGCTATGTGAGACTCCAGCAGGAATGTTCAGGCATCCCAGGCATTTCTGGAAGTCTGACAACAGCAGTGTCCTACTTACCCACCCCTTGTCCTCTCCACTACGTCACAGTGCTTTTGTTGACTTGAGATCCCTTCACATCAAGCCATGCTAGAAGGGCACTAACCAACTCCACCAACAACATGGAAAGGCAGCCCGTGGAAGAAACACCTGCTACCAGGCATGATGCTGCGGTCTGTGTAGCCATGAATGCCTTCAGACAGATGGAGCACCTCTTAAGCTGAAAGTGTTTCTCTTTAAATGTGTGACTATGGTGTGAATATGGTCTCCATACTTTATGGAAGAGTGGTCCTCCCTTGGTAATTTATTCTGAATTCTATCATATTATAAACACATTTTGGCACAACATGTAAAAGCAAGACAGTCTAGTTCATACTGGTACCTTTTGAAGAAACTTTTAAATGAATTTAGATGGCAAACATACTTACACTGTATAGTAAGATGTCATTTTAAGTCATAAAATAAAAATGTAAGCTATATATGATGTACGACTGTATATTATAAGTTAAGTATATATTATGTCAGATACATATGACACATGAAGTCCTCTAATGTATAAAGAAGACTCTAATGATGGCCTGATTCATAGCAACATATTCATTCACTCATTCATTTAAAAACACATATTGTATACTAACATGCTCCAGGAATATGGCAAGAGCATTACAGATTATTTTCTTTTTTTGGGATTTTAATGAGCATGAGTTTGTAATTGGCTGGCTAGAAAACCTGTATTCCCACTTCCCAGAGAGGATGGGGGCAGAACACTTCACTTGCAGGGCTGATTCCCTTTGAGTGAAGACTGTCGTTAAGAGTTACGAGACAAGGGAAGAGATTTCAGAAAAGCTTATAGAAGCTCTCTCTGTGTGTGTGACAATTCCTCGCCATCAATATGCATAGAATGGTTTTCCCAAGTGAGCAGAACAAAATCCTTTTTGTTTTTTTCCAAACAAGCAGCCTCTCATGGGGAAGAAGGAAGAGAGGCATCCCAGCTGGCAAGCACACATCTATTTCCAATGGGGCATAAAATCCACTTGACGTTAGACCATGGATGAGAAGGAAGGAGGACTTTCTCCCCTTCACAAGAATTAAATCGTTTTTCATGCTTACAGATCCATTGGAGGGCACATGCTTGGTTGGAGAGTTATCACCAAGTGCCACCTACTCAAATATCTTTCTTTTAATAGACCTTGAGCGTAGGTGCCCTCCCCCCCCCAAAAAAAAAAACAATAACAACAACAAAAACATGCTTTCCAGGGCCAGGCATTAGTTTGCAAGGGATCCTACTTTGCAATGAACCCATTTTGCTGAGATCATTGGTGACATGGAGATTCTGTGTAGTTCATGATAGAGAGGGCTCTGGAGTCTGGATAGAGCAAAGACAAACCCAAGGACAAGCTACGAAAGGAGTGATGCATGGCCAGTGTTTGGGCCCGGCAGCAGGGCCTCTGTCAGTGGAAGACATAGTTGATGGAATGACAGGAAGGCCTAGAAACAAAACTTTATGACTTGGCTTCAGGACGACTACTCATTGCTCCTTCTCCTATACTCACAAATAAAAAGTTTGTACTGTAAACAAAGTTTGTTTTAATCTTTAAAAGTTTATATTATTTGTTTGTGTGTATGTATGTGTATTTGTGTCTGTGTGCGTACATGTAAGGTACCTATGGAGGCCAGAAAAGGGCACTGGAGCCCCTGAAGTTAGTGGTACAGACAGCTGTGAGCTGCCTGATGTGAGTTCTGGGAACCAAACTCCAATCTTTTGAAAGGACAACAAGAGCTCTGAACTGCCAATTGTCTCTCTGGCCCCTAATAGACTTCTAAGAAATTATTCTAAACATATGAGCTTATTAAACTTAATTAAGCCTATAGTTTGTGGTAGCTAGTTTTTATGTCAACTTGACACAAGCTAGAGTCAGCAGAGAAGAATGAGCCTCAATTGAGAAAATGCCTCCATAAGATCTGGATGTAGACAGGCCTGTTTGGCATTTTCTTTATTAGTAATTGATGTGGGAGGGACCAGCCAATTGTGGGTGGGGCTGCCCCTTAGTTGACAGTCCTGGGTTCTATAAGAAAGCAGGCTGAACAAGCTAGTAGGCAGCACTCATCCCCTCCGCAGGGCCTCCATCTCAGCTCCTGCCTCCAGGTTCCTGCTGGGTTTGAGTTCTTGCCTTGGCTTCCCTCAACGGACTGAGATTCAGGACATGTAAGCCAAATAAGCCCTTCTCTCCCTAAGTTGCTTTGGTCATGGTGTTTTATCACAGCAGTAGTAACCGTAAGATGCATTTTAACTTCATATTGAAATGATCCTCCACATTTCTGCTTCATGGATAATTTCTTTCTGGTTATCTCAGACTATTTGTTAGATTTATGATTCTTCTAGACAAAAGTGTTGTGAAAATACATGGATTTGACAAGCAGAGAGATTGTTTAAATTCTTGGTCTATATCTTACCTGTTTGTGGGCAGTGAAGTGAGCTTTTCTAAGCTTCAACTTAACTCCTTATAAAGTGAATGACTCAGTGCTGTTGTAGCCAACTACACTTTAGATGGGAGAGGGAACTTGTGGGTGAGAGCTAGAATTGACTGACTATGTCACCACACCATATCATGTCCTATCCCCAGGCGAGGCTCATACCAGGCGACGTATCCATGACATATGTAACATTTCATCCCATTTGTTTCTCGTGAGACTTTACCATGGGATCTGCTTCTAACAGCAGAGTGAAAGGAAGTGAGGCATCTGAGCAGGGACTTTCACAAGCCATCATGTGGTTCTTTTCACTGATCTTGGGATTTTCCTTGCAACTATAAAACACACTGCTATTAGTTCTAAAATAAGAAATAAATGTTCCATTCACCCAGGCATGGTTGAATCCAAATGGCAAGCAGGACCAAGACCAACCTGCACACACATAGTGTAAGAAAAACTGTTTAAAAAAATCAGTTGATGTTTTGATGTTATTTCCCATTTATAGCAAGAGTGTTCAAGAAATGTTTGTGTTTTTCTTTTCTTTTTCAGAGTTCTTAAATGATAGGATGTAAGTAAAACAATCAAACCTCTGTTTTTTATTTTTATTGGGTTGCTACTCTTTCTAGTTAGGTATGGGCCTGGATAGTTCCTAGACACAGCTGTTTCTTAGATTTCCACCCATTGTTATCAATCCCTTAGGTGTCTGAGTACAGAATTCTCTCTGTATTACTCCCGGTCTTCATCTTAGGAAAGGCCATGGCATCAGGTTAGGGTCTCCAGCCCTGGATTAGTGGTTGATGGTAGCTTTCTTGCTCTAAATTGTGTTTAGGGACAACAGATAAGAGTCTCAAATTGCCATTATCTCCAAAGAGAAATGAATAAGAAGAGGAGATAGAAATCAAAGACCTTAGTCCTGAAGGACAGTATTGTTCAGTGAATTCTCTGGTTAAAGAGACTTCATGCTAAATTAATCTGTTGTTTCCATTACATCAAGTCTGATGACTTCTACATCAAAACAAAATGAAACAAAATGTAGGATATATTGGACCGTTCCACCATTTACAATATTGAATGTTTCAGTGAATACATAATCTAGAAATAAGTTTTGGACAGATGCCAAAGAGTCAATGAAGAGATTCCTGAGAAACTTCTTTAGGGTGCTGTTGTGTGAGTTTGTCTGGAGAAATATGAGCATCTATTCACCCCAGATACAACAAAGAGATATTTTTTCTCTATGTCAAGTGTGGCAGTGAGATTTTTGGAGTTACTTACAACACGGGTAATGAATTGAAAAAGCTACATTCCTAGAGGTTCCTGCTTGACTGGCAGGCAGCTGGATAGGTCTAAGAGTTCCCTCTACCCAGCAATTGTTACTGTTCATATAATTTTTTGGGAGGGGTTTTGAGAATCTTGTTAGTTTTAGGAACTTCCTGAGAAGTTCAAATTGTATACTTCTTATCTAAAGAAGTTTTGTTTACCATCTGAGTCTTAAAGTTTCTTCTGCCAGGACTGAATGTCTCAATTTACAGGAAAGTCCTGAACAAACCTTGTAAACAACCCAAAATTTAGAGTGAAGGAAAGACTAGGCAGAACAGGTGACTCAATTCAATGGAATGAAAATCAAGGACTGAGATCGATTGCCACTGATGGCTCTCTTAGACCTTCTTCTAGTTACATAGGGACTAACTGTCCATAGGGAACTTTATTCAGGATGTAAAAAAGGGTTATTTAGCCTTTGATGTATTCCTGTCCTTGGGCTATGTAGTGAGTATCACATGGAACAGAGAACTCAGTAGAAAAAAGGGAATCGAGAAGGCCAAAGCAAAAACCAGCCTCCTCCACGAGCTTTCCTAACTCCTGTGAACTTTACCATGTTTGTAAATAGACAGGACTATCCATCCCACGAACACAACTGTTTCAACAGTCACCAAAACCAGAAAATGATTCAAGGAACCAATTGTGTTTACCTTTTCTCCATATTCACCAACTTTTTTATTTTTATTTTTTATTTTTTAAGAGGGTGGAAGATGGCATAGTTTAAGGTGAAGAAAGACCACAAACTAGTTTTTATAGTGCCATGGTGTCTATGATGTAAAAATACCTTTTGGGAAATAGATTAATTAGAATAATTAAGTCTCTTATGGGAGACATAACTTTATGAGACATAAATAAATAAAGTTTTTGTTTATTTATGAATAACACAACAGCTCAACATGGCCATAATCTTTCTACAGATTTACATTTCTGAAAACAAAGGGTCAAAGTACATGGGAAAAGCATTTGAAGTCCCAGAAAGCTCCAAGCCTCCGTGATTTATTTGCAGCCAGCTGTCACAGCTTAATGCATCATTGACAAGCTCTGAGCTGTAGCAAACTAAGCCACAGGAGATCCACAAGCACCCTGAGCTGCCTCTCTGCCTCACAGATAAGCATCTCCACAACCTCCCTCACCAGCCTCCTTCAGTCCCGTGTGTTCCTTTAAATTATTCAGAGCATTTCGTTCATTTCCCATGATGCTCACAGTTTTCCAGTTTTTATCATAACACAGACTATGTTACCTCTACTAAATTATGAGCTGGGGAAGCAAGGGGTTATAGCCAGTGTCTCCATGCAGCGAAGGCATGAAGGTTCTTGGGATCATTATTCCACAAGAGAAGTGCTGAGACCAAAACCATAGAAACAAAAAACAGGCAGCAGCTTTTCTTTCAATGTCCCAACTCCTCCTTTGCACATTTTAAAAAAATCCTTCCAGATAGTATATTGATGCACATTATTTAAAGGAGTTAAGTATTTCCAGAGGTCTATTGTAAATCAGTGGTTGTCATGGCAAACATCCAAAGGCAACCACTCTCAACTCCCTTTGTTCTTTTGTGTTTCTATTACCTGTGTATCTATAAATTGCATGTTTATTGTTTTCATGAATATGTGTGTATGTGTGGTGTGGTGTATGTCTGTGGAGCACACACAAGAGTGTACAGGAGCATGTGTCCCTGAGGCATGTGCAAGCCAGAGCATGACAGACATCTCTGTCTTATTGTCTTGAGGCAGTTTTTCACTGAACCAGAGGCACATGGTTTCAGCTAAGCTGGCTGGCCATTGAGCTCTAGGGGTCTACCTGTCTCCATTCCCCAATGCTGGGGTAACGAGCACGCACAACCATACTCTGCTTTTTACATGTGTGCTGGGATTCCAGCCGAGGTCTTCAAGGCTGCAAATCAAGTGTTTTTTCCTACTGTTCCATAATGCTGGCCCCCTTCATGAGGGTCTCCCCCCCACTCCCGGCTTCTCTACTGGCCTTATCCATCAATTCTTTACTACAAAGGGTAAGATTTGAATTTCTTCCACTGGCAGGAATGCCTTCCTACTTCTTATTTCAGTCCTCTACTGTAGCTACATCTTAATTTGGTCATAGTTATCATCTGTACAGTGTACCTCACTTAACATGTAATTATTGAAATTACTGGGGAGGACCAGAGTGACACAGTATCTTCTGGACATCATAGGGTTGCTGTGCTTATGAACTCACAGCCGTCTGGTTGCCTGCACAGATCTAGCTGGTCAACATTCCTGTGCTGAAGGAGGAGGGCTCAAGAGCTCCCATTCCCAACTAAGGAGCTATGTGCAGCTGATGGCTTCCAGGGAAGAGAAATAGGTTTTTTAAGGGTGTGGCCCCAGGTAGGTCCACCAGGATCTATAAATGGATGGGTAGCACAAATTGGATTCAGTGGCTTATTGGGGCTGTGGGGAGGACATGGACCTGGGAGGCGAGGGAAAGCAAGAGGGGAATATGGGATTCCGGAGATGGTCAAAACACATTTTATGTGTGTATGGAATTCTGGAAGAATTAGTACAGTTTTATATTTAATACTTAATAATATTTTGTCTTTCTTAGTTTTCTGCGTGCTCTTCAGTAATTAAAGTCTAGATTCTTCTCTTAGCATTTTCTCAGGTATCAGGGGTTCAGTTGGCCTCCTCTGTGAGAGCTCTTTCTCCTGAGCTGCTAAAGTGTGTGCTGGACAGTGGATCTGTGGGGACACCCTGCTCCATTCTCCCACTGAATGAAGAAGACCTGCATCTTCTTCCATTTTTTAACAGAAGAAATTCTCAGAGCTTCCTGAGGAATCATTTAGAACTTTTAACATCCAGAGTGTCTAAGGCTATCTTTGTTCTACCTTTAATAATAGACTGAAAGTCTAGCTGACACCAGACTTCTAGATTTAAATAAATGCCAATCAGACAGTTAGATGTCTTCCAGGTGTAGTAGTTGATGTTAAGAAGTCTAAAGTCTTCTAATTCTTGATTCTTTGCACAGGGACATTTATTTTCTCTCTAGAAATGTGTACATTCTTTCTTTGTTCCCACTACACAGAAACCTCGTAAAAATTTGCCCTCATGTAGGTTTGTTTTTGTATATTGTATTGGGTGTGCTATAAAAGGACCAATGATAAGTTTTGAAGAAATACGTATGTATGTGTCAGATTCTTTCCTAAGCCTCTTTAAGATGATCACTTTTGCAGAATTGCTTTGAAATATAAACCATTACAATTAGAAGTCACATATTTTGTTCTTATGACAGGAAATATTGTTAGTGGTTTTTGTTTGTTTGTTTTTGAGATGGGGTCGCACTCCTGTAGCCTGGGCTAGCCTTGAACTTCTGGTCTTCTCCTTCCATTCCAATGAGTATAACAGGTATGTGCCACTACATCACTTGACTCCAGTGTGTTTTCATGATCAGAAACTGAATGATGGAGATGTATAATCAAGATATAATCACCTCGCAGAACCTTTGAAACCTGAACTCTGTGGGAATGCCAGGTGTTTAACATCAGAGCTGAGCCTGTGGCAGGAGCCCTGAGCAATTGTATAGGTAAAGCGCCACAGCGCTCAGATGCAGTGACCAAAGATGGACAGTTGCAGTAGCCTGTGCCTACAGTCTGTAAACTCATGGCTTAGTCCTGAAAAGCAAGGGTGTGGCTGACTGCTCCCCACCAGCAAAAGCACGGGATAGTTTTTCTCTAAGAAAATGGCCTTAAGGGCATTTATTGCAGTGAGGGGTAGGGGTGGGGGCTAGATTTGAACATTTAATCATTTATTTCAAAACTATAGTAATTCTTTCAATAAAAATCAGTGTCATATAAAAGAGGGGTGGAGGAGAATGTGTTGCTTCTCTGTAAGAAAAAAAGAACTGCATACTGTATACTGGAGAATGGAATTATAATTACAGAAAATTCTGACACACTCGCCCATAAAAGAAGACGTATGGTAAAGGTCACCAAGCCTTAACAGTGACATAATTCAGAATTGTCAAAATGCCTGGAATTACTCTTCAGGGAATTATGGTTTATTAGTTACAGAGTCAGTCTCAGGGATCCTGGTGGACCCAAACCAGATGTAGCCGGAACCCTTTGGGTGCTGGGAGAAGATCCCCTGACATGGGCGATGACACCTCTACCTCTGATCAAAGGCCGTCCACACAGCGCTATCCATCAGTACCACTGTCCTTTCTTCCAATCCCTCCCTTCACGTCCTGCTCAAAGGAAATTTGGAGTTCTGACCCTGACCTTTTTCACTACTTCTATTTTTCTGCTTCTATGTCTTTCTTCATTTTCTTCATGGCTGGGTTAAACTAATTTCTCTGGAAGCAAGAAATTTCACTCTAGCTTTCTTAAAGTGAACCCTGAGCCAAATTTCATGGCCTTTGAAATGATGCGTGACAGAGTAACATAAAAAGAGGGTGGAGTGAGGCTGAGGTGGTGGAAGAAGTAACATTATATGCAGTCATGCTTATTAACATTTTACTGAGATTAGTCCAGTCTTGTGGGAAAGGGGACTACCCAGAATCCCTTCCTTCACTCTCCCACACTGCTCCCCCACCCCACACCATCTTGGAGCCTGGTGTATATGGAAGACAGAAGACACACTCAGAGCATTTATTTATATCTTTATGAAGTAATGCACTTCATGAAAAAAGAACTTCAGAGCAGAAAGACATAGAAAAATATAAGAAAGAATAGAAAAAAAAAACAGTCTTTTTTTACTGGCTGATGATATCTTTAAAAATCATAATTTACTTCTAATCAAGACAGAATCTCTGTGTATTTCCTTATGATTGTGGACTGACATTGAACTCAGACTTTTTGCATATGTCTGGGTCCTTGCCATTGTGTGCAAAATAGTTTTAAAACATTAGATATTGTTTGAGAATATTAACTTCACTGAAATAAAATTTCTTTCTTTCTTTCTTTCTTTCTTTCTTTCTTTCTTTCTTTCTTTCTTTCTTTCTTTCTTTCTTTTTTTTAAGATGGGGTTTCTCTGTGTAGCCCTGGCTGTCTTGGAACTCACTCTGTAGACCATACTAATTCTTTTTAGCAGCCCAATGTTTGGGGGCATTAGTGCATGCCCCAGATTTTATTTATATGTTACAATATTTTGAACCTTCATCACATCTATATGCATATGGTTTCTTCTTATTTTGTTTGGCTAAATGCCAAGGAATGCAAACAGAGGGGTCAGAGGATTTGATTACTTCTGGCATTCCTGGTGCATATGTTGCCTAATTTCACCTTTAAAAGCGTGTATCAGATTTCATCCCTATAAGACAGTCTGAGATTCTGTTTCTTTAAGCATTCTTTCCAACACATAATACTGTTATTATTTGATGTTGGTATTTCAGTTTTAAAAGGCTGAGTTTTATTTTAACTGTCTTTATAAGAAAAGTTGCCCTTTGAAAATGTGTATCATCAGTTTGTAAATTTCCTGTACACAAAATTGTTTGCCATTTTTGTACTTGATGTTTATATTTTTCTTACATAAATTATAGGGAATTTTATATGCTGATAATGTAAACTCTTTCTGAACATCCTTATTAAGTCATAACTAAACATGTTTAATTTTCTCCTTATAATAATTCGCTTTGTGTGTGGGGTGTTCCACAGCCCAGGTGTTGGGGGTCAGAGGACAACTTTCAAAAGTCAGTTTTCTTCTTCTACCATGTGGATCCAAAGGTCAAATTCATGTCTTCAGGTGATGGCACACATAACCTGTCGAGCCATCTTCTGGCCGAATTAAACAGGCGGGCTGTGGATGTCATCTTCCCGTCGTGGGCCTTCTTGCGTTTTCTTAGTGTCTAATAACATTGAGAATAATTTCATATGGTTCTTGAATACATTTTCTTCACATTTTAAAAATAGAATTTAACTGTAAACAAAACAATCTTTTATCACTAGGTAGGACTCCTCCAGGAATCTAAGGTTAGAATGACATCTGAAACCAATTAATGTAATTCAATATATGAACAAACTAATAAAACAGAAATAAATGTTGACATGCTAAAAAACAGTGACAACATTTAATACCTTTTCATAGAATAACATCGGCGTGCTAGGAACGGAGAAAACATGTTCAAGCTCAGCTTGCACAGTTGCCGTTGTACCTAGTGAGGAATCTGAACAATTTTCTTCTAAAATAAAGAACAAGGAAAGGGGGGCCTAGAGTTAGGACAGGAGTACTTGTGAAGAGCCCTGGCTACTCTTGCAGGGGACCTAGGTTCAGTTCCCAGCACACACATGATGGCTCACAACTATCCATAATTCCAGTTCAGGGGACCCCACTTTTGATTTCTTCGGGTACCAGGCATGCACATGGTACATATACATGCATGCCAGCAAAACATTAATACACATAAAATAAAATAAAATAAAAATCTATAATCATAAGAATAAGAACAAGGCAAGGATGGAGGGCATTTCCACTCTCATTCTAGACTGTGTTGGGGGTTCTATTCACAGCAGTAAGTCATGAAGGATTAAAAGGCATCTAGTTGGAAAGAAAGAAGCAAAATTGTCTTTTCCACATTGGTTGTGCTTGCCACTGTGGACCATCACATGACCTTTAGAAAATAGTAAGAGTTGGTGAGGGAGCTTGTCAATAACACCAAATAAACCACATAAGTATATAAATCAGTTGATATGCAATGTTTAATTCAAAATGGATCATAAACCTAAATGTCAAATCAAAACTATAAAACATAGGAAAGAAAACTGAAGAAAATTATTGTCAACTTTGGTTAGGCAAAGAGTTTAGATATGATGCCGACCAAATTCAAAGCTTAGGGGCTTCAAAAGATGTGACTTAAGACAACCAGAAGAAAAAGAAGCCAACGATGGGGGAAGATACAAATAATGCCTGATCATTTTTATATCTGAGTTATGTATGAAAGAATGTGAGAGCCAAAGATAATGTTTTAAGTTTTAATTACTGTGCCTAAGAGATCCATGAAACAAGAATGTCTCTAACATGTAAGCCCCTTGTCCAAGGACATAAACTTCCTGAAATGTTGGAGGTTATTGTTTATGGGAGATAACAACCCACATGTTTTCACTGTGCCAAACAAGTTTGTTTGACCCATCTGCACTGGAGATGCTTGATCATGTGTGGGTAGGAGGTATGTATGCTAGAAATATGTCAGCATATATGCTTTTCCCTTATTGGACATGATGGGAAATGCCATACATCATGGATTTTGCCTTTTTAAGCCTTTGCAAAATGTGACTCATGGTCAGTACCTGGGAACCCAGGAGTGGACTGTTGCAGAATATTCCTTTACACTGTGTGAAGATGTGTCACTGTGACTGGTTTAATAGAGAGCTGAATATCCAACAGCTAGGCAAAAATAGGTTAAG
This sequence comes from Peromyscus eremicus, assembly GCF_949786415.1. Classification (NCBI taxonomy): domain Eukaryota; kingdom Metazoa; phylum Chordata; class Mammalia; order Rodentia; family Cricetidae; genus Peromyscus; species Peromyscus eremicus. Next base: position 30,229,684 of record NC_081419.1, on the reverse strand, counting down.
TGGGACATCTGGGGACAGAGAGGTCTTGGGGAAAAAGAAAGATGAGAATGCCAGCCAGATGCTGAGGAAGCACCATGAGCAGTATGGACAGATGAGGTAAAGAGCCACATTGCAGAATATAGATTAAAATAATGGTTTAAGTTATAAGAGCTAGTGGGACAAGCCTAAGCTAAGGCCAAGTGTTAATAATTAAGAATAAGTCTCCATGTTGTTATTTGGAAGCTGGAGGTATAGAGAAAGACTTACTACATTTGGCACTCAACACGGAGCTCAAATACCCAAACATAGGGCATGAGAAAGCTAAGAAAAGTTCTGGACAAGTAGCTGGAAGTGGTTTTCTAGTCCTGCAGTCTCTCAGGTAGGCTGATGCTTGGCATCATACAGAGACTCAGCTACGAGCCACTGTCTGCAGGCTGGAGCCAGCCGCCAGTGCCCTACAACAATACCACACGCCAGCAACATGTGCTAAGGTAAGCCACGTGGCAGCTGACATGGCAATTTACCATTTGTCTCATGTGGTTAAGGAACACTGCAGGTATTCATTAAGGACAGATCCAGATTGGAAAAAAAACAAAAAAACAAAACAAAACAAAAAACCCTCTAAACAGGTTACAGTGTGTTTAAAAAAATGTTCATAGGCTTAAAAAAGAAAAGAAAATGGATATAGACAGATATAGAAAAAAATAGTTTATAAATAATAAAAAGTGTTTAAAGAGTAAATAAAATAATATAAAAAGATAAGCCATGTGAAGATGGAAAATACCCAGAGAGTCTGAATTCTATATGGTGTCTTGTTGACTTTGAATCTTTTGATTGCAGATGAGTGAATGACAGTTGCTGAGAGACATGGGATTGTAAGAAGGACTGCTGAATTAAACCAGCCTAGATACTTTAAGAACACCTTAACCTTAAAAAAGAAGTCAGAAAATGTATTGCTTTGGGGAAGAGGTTATGCTTTTGTTTCTACAGAAAACAAAAGGCTGTGAATTCATCAAGGTTGGTAGAGATCAGGTTTGATCAGGGGAGACTCCCTGAAAATCCTGGCTATAGACATAAATAAATAAACCTAAAAAGAAAAACTACAAAACAAGTGACAATATTTTACCTGCTCAAACATAAAACAAAAAGTCATCTTTGGTTGGCTTGTGTAAAATGTGTGTTACGTTTGAGGGCTTGTGTATTTTCAGAGCAAAGGAGCAAGACACCAATGAAAACAGATGGCCCGGGTGATTCAGCCTCTCAGAATGCCTCTGTTCAAGTTTCCTCAAAATTCTGCATTCAAAATATCTTCAAAGATTCCAGCTAAGATGGTCAAGCCTCACAGACTATTCTCACCAGGACTTCAGATAAGCCCTGCACTTTCCCGTTACACAGACTGGACAACAAATGACACAGCTAGCTCTTCCAGGACATGACCATTATCCCAATTTTCTCAGGGTCTCCTAAAGATAAAATCACCCCCAGACAACAAGTTGCAGTCTAGAGAACATGATGCCCACATTCCCAAGAGATGAGGTGGGTGGATTTTGATCATTTGGTGGATTATCGATGTTTGGGGGGTGGTTAGTTACAAGTTGTTATTGGTCATAGTTAGAAAAAAAGCTGAACATAGGAGATTAGATTCAAGGATCTCTCTCTAAAGGGAAAAATAGGAGATATAGTACAGAAATGATGGCACAAAGGGTGGATTGTTGAGTCTACTTTTGAATAACCACTAGTCTCAAATATTTTACATTGGTATGGATTTTCATTTATTGATAGAAATTTAAGGTTATTTTTGTAATACTGTATATATGTTTCTATTTCTTGTTTAAGATATTGTACCTATGCAACTCATTTAAAAATGTAATGTAAAGTTCTGGTCCTTGAAAGTGATTTAGGATAATAAGAAAATACATGTTAGTCATTAGTCATCTATAACAATCAAACTTATAGTCATGTTAAGTATATTTTCAAGGTCAATCAGAGACATATTTTAAATCATCTTCAAACACTTCAGAGACCTACAGAATATGTCATTTTAATGTTTTAATAACATAGGTTTTTTTCATGACAGTGAGATATGTCTGCTCCTAGCAGCACCAATTTACTCCAAAAGAGGATGATGAGCATCCAAGAGCCTCCATATGGATTTTACTTTCATTTCTAGCAAAGTTAGCCACTGGCCAAAGAAACTGACCTTGTCTTGACTGCTGACAGTATGCTGTCCAAATTGGAAAAGCAGGACACAAAAGAAGACAACTGATGAACTTTGCCAAGACAAAGTGGGATAGACCTTCAGAATTCCTGCATACAGAAAAGTCTGTCAGATATTCTAGGCCTGTGGGCCAAAATAGACACCCCAACTTTACAAAGAAACCTTGGGTGATTGTCCAGGCAGCCAGATGTTTCTGTCATTTCTCATAGTTTTGTAAGTTGCATGCTCTGCTCTTCTTGTTCACTTAGGTAATATTATATCCTAGGAGTTGAAGACATATAGTTATAGTTTCCCTTAGTCATGATAGGAAGTACATTAGGTACAAAACTTTGGACTTATCAAGAGAGGATAGATAATGGAGTATTTTCTCTGAATTTGTCAAATACAAATGTACTGGACATTGTGAATGTAATTCTGACCTACTACTTGTTCTTATTGTTTATAGTTTTATTATGTTAGAGTTAAAACCTTTCCCTGTTATTTAAACAAAAAGGGGGAAATGTTGTGGAATATTCCTTTACACTGTGTGAAGGTGTATCACTGTGATTGGTTTAATAAAGAGCTGAATTGCCAATAGCCAGGCAGGAAGAGGTTAGACAGGACTTCTGAGGACAGAGAGGTCTTGGAGAAGAAGAAAAGGCAGGGTCACCAGTCGGCCATGGAGAAAGCACATGAGCGGTACAGAGAGATGAGGTAACAAGCCATGTGACAGAACATAGATTAAAATAAATGGGTTAATTTAAGTTATAAGAACTAGTGGGACAAGTCTAAGCTAATGCCAAGCTTTCATAATTAATAATAAGTCTCTGTGTTGTTATTTGGGAGCTGATGGGAAGGGGAAATATTTGCTACAGTGGACCTGGCCAGTATTTAGTTAAACCTTGCTTCAGATTTGGCTCAAAGATTGTGGTAGTGATCTTCTCAACCAATGGGATTAATAAGAGCTCTGAAAACTTTGCTCAAGATGGCAAGATGGATAAAGGATCACTGTATCAATAAAGGATATGGAAAAATTAAATAAAATCATGCAAATAGATAGACAGATAGAAGTAGATTCTTATCTTACATGATGTGGAAAAGTCAATTCAAAATGAAACAAAGGCCTAAATGTAAGACCTGGAACCATGAAAGTCCAGGAAGGAAACATAGGAAAAGTCTCCTCTGCATTGGCCTTGGCAATGAGTTTTTGGTTATGATCTCCAAAGCATGAGACTGCAAAACAAAACAAACAAGAGGAAGCCATCATAGGCAAAGTAGATTAGTATGGCTTATACTAGAGCAAGACCAATTTCAGCAGTAGTACTCCTGGTGTGTGTGTGTGTGTGTGTGTGTGTGTGTGTGTGTGTGTGTGTGTGTGTTTCCTGGAAGGGAGGGCTACTCCTTTCTATTGCAATGTGGGAGGTAAGTGAGTAATTGTAAAAAGAGGTGATGGGAAAGAAGAGCCACAGGCAAATTCTCAGACAGCTTACTTAGTTAGGAAGGAGTGTCTCAGAGGTAGGGTGTTGCTCTGCAAACTGATTTTTAATGTGCTCCTGAGCATCTCTGAACAATTTGTGTGTGTCTCCACCTGTACACAGAGTCTGGTTTACAGATTGTGGATATTTAGAATTCTATGGTGTGGCCCTGAGCCAGCAACACTGGCACCTGGTGGGAATCTGTTCGGAAATACAAATTTTTATGCCCCAACTTAGAAACTGGAGGTGATCTAGAGTCACTAGAGTCAGATAAGGAAACTTCACTACATCCAAGAAAGGCTGTCGATTTTCCTCTAGGCCTCAGATAAACAGCTTGTAGAAAACGGCACAACGAATTTAGCCTTTCCAAGAATGTCCGTTTGGCTTGCTTTGCACACCAGGAGCACGTCTTCCTACCCTCTGTCTGTGCATGTGGCCCAAGTGCCTCAGAGTGCAGGGTTATTTGGGATAAAGCTGGTAAGAGTTTAGGACAACTAAAGCTGAACATGGTCACAAAGGTCATTTTCGGATAATATATCTAGTGTCTACACAAGGCTATAAGTGCTCAAAGGCAGGGTCAAGGGCTCATTTATACAGTACGGGCACAAAAGATGTGTTGAACTGAAATGAAACCATGGTGTTTAAATTTTAAAAAAGTTAGATGTTCGGTATCTCAAAACGACAACAACAACAACAACAAAAAACAACAAAACGGTCTGTTGTTTTATACTCTTGCATCTGCCCTCCACACCTATGGAAGGGGATCCAAGGCAGCAACAAGCCGGCAAGCTGAATTAGTGCTGTGTGAACAAGAAGGAATTGTCATCAGCCGCTTGGGACTGTTGACGCTGTCAGTGTCGGAACAGAGCCCGCCATTATTTTCCATTGTTTCCTAATGCGTTGACTCGACAGCTCACCGGCCATGGGCACTGAATTTGGCCTGCTGTAGCTTTTGTCCTGTAAAGCAAGGGATGTTTTATTGTTTTAAATATAAAGTTTTGCAAGCATTCTTGACATGTGCTGTTCAGGCATGTGTTCCCCTGCTGGCCCCTGAGGACATCAGACCTCATCTCACCCCATCATGATCTACCTGCTGTCTGCAGAGTTTGGCCTCTGCAAATTCTCCTAAGATCACATCAAATTGGGCCTGGGAGCAGCTTCTGACTAAAGACTTTCCTGGTTATAACAGTTTTTGACAAGGTTTTTTTTTTTTTTTTTTTTTTTTTGGAACTAAACCACACCAAACCAAACAAAAATAACACTAAACACCTCTATTTCATTAGTGGGGTACACCAGGGAGCATGTCAGGCTTCCGGAGTCGGCATTAGCATACACACTGTCTTAGGTACTGGAAAGGTCATTTCATGTCACCAGACATTCCTACAAACCCTATTTAACTATCATGTTATGCAGTCTGTCAGCCCTAAGTGGCTTCTCGGAGGAATTTAAAACCTAAAGATTTATGATATGTGTGATTTATTTATTACTGTGACCATCTTCCATGGATTTGCTTATTCTATTAGACTTAGCTAATAAATCTTTTGGTTTTTTGTGTGTGTCTCAAGGGCTCATCCAGCCCTCAGAGGATGTCTGTCTGAGAGTTTTAGCTTTGAATAGGAAAAGGGAAAGGAATTCCAATGAGAAGCATTTCCCCCCTCATTTCATTATGAAACAAAGGAAAAATTTACATTTTATTATTGAACAACTATAATGCAGAGAGTGGAAACTCTTAAATATAGAGACCTTTTCTAGAGGTTATCTCTTCTTATGTAGAATATTCTCCATCCTGTGGTCTCCTATGACCAGAGACCAGGAGGATCTTAGATTTAGCAGTCACCTAGGCAAGAGTCTATCCACGGACACATTCTTCAACATCTGCTTGATCATAAAAAGAGAATGTTTGATTATTGAAGAATCTACCTTTCACCAGAAAGAATCACATGTTATTTTTCTTCAAGATATACCATGGAAATATGAGGGGCAAACCCCTCATTCCATTGAGAGTGGGTGAGGTTCTTGGGTTCTTTGGAAATACTTATGTCTGGGGTCTAATAACTCCTTTGAAGGACCACATCTCTGCATATTTGCCATTGTGTTCTCATCTATGCTATTTTCTACAGTAATTTACTTGTCAGAAAGATCACAGGAAACTAGCAATTTACTTTGTGCACAAAGCATTGTATGGCTGAGGCTGCCTTTTCTCACAGGGCTGTAATCTTTCATTCATCTAAATGGAATGATGGATGAGCAGGTATCGCCACTTGTCACACCAAGGCTGCTGTGCATTCACGCCTCTCCTGCCGCCATGGCACAGCTTCTCTGACTGAGAAACCTTGTGAAAAAGAAGACCTAAGGAAGGGCTTTGAAAGGAAAGTCTGGAAGATAAATTGAGACACCGGAAATCAAGACTTTTGCTGGAAAGATTCATGCTGTCCAGTCTCAGAGCTTAAGTAAGTGCCAATGAAAAACATCACTTATGTAAAAACAAACAAACATAAAGAGGAGAGAGAGGAGGGAAGGGAGGGAGGGAGAGAGGGAGGGAGGGAGAGAGAGAGAGAGAGAGAGAGAGAGAAGAAAAAGTGACACATTAAACATTTTGAAGTTGTTCATCTGGAAACAAGACAGAGAAAGGCATTGCCTATTTTTGATCTCTTTCTCTGGTCCAAAGGGTGTCAGTTTATTGCTATTGATTTAGTTCATCTTTATGAAGTAAATCAATACACACACTGTGCCTTTTAAGCACACATTCTGCGAATGACCATAATCAGAATTAACACAACTATAATTTTTCCAGGCTTCCTTCCATTCACCTATCTCATGAAGATGGCAATAGAAAAAAACAAAAAGAGCTTAGAGATTTCTAAAAAAGCTTCCTCTTGAGCAAACCACTGAAAATTTCAGGCTTTCAGAACTGCTTTTATTATCAAATGTAGTCTGGGGACGCTATTTTGATTTGTCTGTATAATTAGCATTTCTTAGGGAGTTCTGTGATCAGGGGTGTGACAAAATGAATGATAAAGCCAAGGAGGTCTCAGGTACTCAAATGTTAGGTCCTCAGAGTCACCACTGTCAGGACAGGGGTCAAGTGGCCGTCATCCTTAATCTGGCAAAGAGTGTCTACAGAAACAAGAGCAAAAACCATACTTAATGTTGACATACCGAAGTCTTTCGTATCTGAGTTGTGGGAAGGGAAATGCTTGCTGAGCAGAACTCTCGCCCACTTCTATAACCCACATTTTCTGTCTAGGAGGCGAGATCAGTCAATATACATCAAAGCACCAGCTCTCATGATTAACAAATACAGGCACAAAAACGAGGAAGACAGGGCTCTCCCCTGCGAGAGCTCACGCTTTATTGGGCAGGGCAGGCAGACTCCAAGCGACTGTAATACACTGTTAAGTGCATGCCAGCCAGAGAAGCAAAGGCCTGTGGCGCAATGACACCCTCAAAGTACACATTATATATCATTTCTGCTCATAGAGAAAGACATGGCTGTCTCTAAGGCATCCTGGGAAAGACTTAATTGTGTTGAGTACACAGAGTTTCTGAATAACACACGTCATTCATTCATTAGTTCATTCACTTCAAACACTGACCATGCTTACTCCATGCCAGGCTTTGTGGTAGATTCAGGGACTAAATTAATTTTTGTGTTGTCTTCTGTTCTCAAGAGCTAAGAAGTGGACAGTAATGTATATTAAGAGCTTTGAATGGTAGGTGAAAATTCAAACATTATTTTACAGGAAAGGGGAGACATGAAGCTTTGGGAATGAATGCTATAACGAGGAGAAAATATGAATATAGACAGTGGGTTATTGGATAAAGGTATTAGGAGCAAACAATTGCCCTTGTTCAAATAATTCGTGTTTGATGTAAGGTGAGCTAAGGTACATAGTTAAATCTGGAAGGGAGAAATTTTCAAAATGAAATAAAGTGCAGTAGAATGCAGTTGGAGAACTTTAAAGGAAAAGAGAGAAAAGCTGGTTATTCCGCTGTAGGGAAAGGAGGAGCTTACCAAAGGATTTCATCAGAACTGATATGGATAACTCAAGTGAGGTCCGAGAGCCAGATTAAAAACCTGTGCAGTCACAAGAAAGGGAGAGAAACAATGCTCTGGGCCCTTCAGACTAAGAGGACTCCCTCCAGCTTCAATGGGATGTAACAACTTTGCACATGTGCAGCTATGGTCACTGGGCGGGATTCCCTTAGCCTTGTCCTAAGTCTGCATCGTGTTCCTACAGTGTTCAACTGACATGGGCTGAGAATGCTGAGTGCCAAGCTTGTGTATGAAGAAAGTAGGGAGATAGATAGATAGATAGATAGATAGATAGATAGATAGATAGATAGATAGACGGATAGATAGATAGATAGATAGATGATAAATAGATAGATGATAAATAGATAAATAGATAGATAGATAGATAGATAGATAGATAGATAGATAGATAGATGGATGGATAGATATAGAGATATATAAAATTCTGGTAGATTCCAATTGAAAAATGAGATTTGGATATGGATAGAATAGCATCTCAAACAATTGTTCATTCTAGGCCTTCATTATCTAGGACTGCTCCAAAGGATTTGGCTTTATTGCCAGAGTGAGTGATGATGCCATAATTGATATTGGACACAGAACTAGGAAGAATGCCATACTGAAATGAGACTGAATTAAATTTGAGGTACTTTAGTGATGGCTAAACAAGAGATTAGGCGCTGCTTTTGATATGGGAACCCCCAGGGTCAGTAATACAGGTCAAGGCTTGGGGTTCCAGTGTCTAAAAACACAACACTCACAGTAGCCTACTGGACCCTAGAACCACCTTGAAGCCCTGTGTAATTCTGAATCTCATTCCATTTCCTCCTCACTTGAAGTTGTGTTCAGTCCCACATCTGGGTGGCAAATAGTTCTCAGTTGCTCAATCCCAGACTGACAATTCAGAGAAACGTGTGTCTGGATTCTTAGTATATCCACCCAGACACTACCTTTCCTTTCCATCAAATGAAGCACGTTCGGGTGACTCCCTAGGCTAGATCAACAGGTAAAGGCATATTAAAGGGGAGACTTCCTGAGTCTTAAGTGCATGGCAGTTGAGGCAATCATAATGGAGACAGGGGCGACTCATCCCTGTTCTTTCTGACAGCCCGCCCTAACATGATTCTCTACTCCAACAGGTCTGGGTCCACACAGTTCCTGCCGCCTGAGGCCAATGGTTGTCCCTTGACAGAGGTTTCCAGAGGACCCTCTAGAGGGGGTCAGGGGGCAGAAGAAAGGAGTAGTGAAGGTACATGCCTGGGGTGGCTTTGTCTTTGTCTTCACTGGCTAAAGAGGCAACTTTTGTTCTTATGATTTTGTCTTTTATACAAGCCTTCCTTTAGAGACAGGGTTTATATTTTAAAATGTTTATACCAATTGCTGCCTCATCATCTATTTGAGCTGTCCCAACAGAATAAGTCACAAACTTATGGGCTTATGAACAGCAGGAAGTTTCTCACAATTCTGAGGGGTGGAAGTTGAAGAACAAGGCAGATTCAGTGTGTGATGGGAGCCTGTTCTCATCATTATAGTGAACATCTTCACATCCTGTTCTCATGTGTGGCAAAGGACAGTAAGTTCCCTCAGGCCTCTGTGTTTTTCTTTACTGGGAATTGGGCCTAGGTCCTATACGTGCTAGACAAGGACTCTCTCATGGCCTTTAGAGTCACAGTCCTCCTTTTTTCTCTTTTTTAGAGACAGGATCTAACCAAGTTGCCCACGCTGGCCTTGAACTTATGACCCTCGTGCCTCAGGCTTCAGGCCCCAAATCTTTCTAAGATCTCTGTTATGAGAGCACTAATCCTGTTCATAAAAGTTCTACACTCAGGAACTATAGCCTCCTAAAGGTCTGCTGTCCTGACACTATTATTTGAAGTGTTGGGTTTCAATACATCAATTTTATAGGAATCAAAATACTCATATTATAGTATTTACTTTCACCTGTCAATCATCAAAACTTTTAGACTCAAAAAGAGTATTTACTTATATGGGTGTTATCTGTTGATAAATACATACGTTAAGTCAGCACTATTAACATGCATGTTTTCCAAAACAACAAGAAATGAGATGAGTAACAGTATTTTACATTTCAGCAAGTTTATCCAGTTCTGAGTTAATAGAAGACAATTGTATTCACATTTCTGCTTTCACACCAAGTCAACTGTCAAATGTTAATTTGAAAAAAAAAAAAAAACAACCCTGACCTTAGAAAGACTTGTAATTAGAAATAGAGGGTGTATTTTTTTTTTTTATCATATTCACAGATAATCAGACATTCCTGGATACCACACCCAAATTGGATCATTAGCAGTTTCTTTAGTGTTAGCTGCAGTATCAAATCAAAATCCTTATCAGCTACTATTGTGAACTCCATGACATTAAAAGATAATGATCTATATTGCACATGGCATGGAATTTTATCTATGCACAATTTTGTAATATTATGTGCTGGTTATCCGAAAAACATCAGTTTAATGTTATGCTATTTTTTACACTGGCAAATTTCATTTCAAAATCTCAAAAATATTTATGCTCATTAATATTACCACTAATATTACCCTCCCCCCCAAATTTACTTTTTGGACAGGTGTCAAGTCCACAGTTGGTGACTGCAAAATTATCAATCTTTCATGAAGGTTTTAATTTTACTATTAGCAACAAATGCATCAACTCTTTTCTTTGAAGTGACAGGCTTACTTCACTTTCAAAAATATGTCTGCAAAATGCTTCATTCAGAACCAGCAGCATTCTCCTGTCAGTTATCTTTTCAAGTTCAAAGGTGTGTCCTGGAAAAAGCATCTAGTCCAAGCTGTTATTAAAATGATGAAGATGTGCCTTTTCACAGGGTGCATCAGGCTACTGTGAACATTGTTAAAGCACCTCAGCATACTCACAGTTCCACCACAGACAATATGGAAAAAATAAAAAGAAGTACATGCAAAAAGAGACATTTACTAAATATTAATAAATGCATTTCACGCTTCCTTAAGGACATGCATCAGTGGAACACTTTTTCCTTGTTAATGACTGATGTTGCAATGACTATTGGGGCAATTCGTTTTCATTGCCTTGATTCCAAGTAAAGCATTAGCAATTTCACCCACTAATGCTTTTTTTAAGCATCAGTGCCAATATCATAGAGTGCAAATAGAAAATGCCATTTTAGTATTACAATGAAAATCATTCTGAGATCTGTGTCCCTTGAATGTGCCTGCAGGACCCCTAGGGTTCTGTAGTCTGCAACTTGAGAACTTTCACTTAGAAAATGGAAAAAGCCATCAGAAAGAGGGAAGAAAGAGATGGGAGTTGGAGAGATGGCTCAGAGGCTAAGAACACTAGCTGCTCTTGTAGAGGACCAAGGTTTGGTTCCGAGCATCACTTAGTGGCTCACTCTGTCTGTAACTCCTGTTCCAGGGGGTCTGATGCCCTCTTCTGGTCTGTACAAGTACCAAGCACACACATGGTGCATAAACACACATACTGACTAAATACTCATACATGCAAAATAATAATAAAAGTAATTTTATTTAAAAAGGAGGGAAAAAAGAGGATAGAGCTGATCACACAGACTAAAGGTGGAAGATGCGTCTCTGGGAGTGGCTTGTAATTAATGATGAGGCATTTGTAACAGCTTTTTAGGCATCTGTATATATCAGGAAGACTTGAGAGGAGCGTAGGAATGAAATTCACAGTATGAACAAAGTTTTCTGTCAGTTGCACATGACATGTTCCAATCTTCTAGGGACTAAGATTCGAATATCTAAAGAATACTTGGTGCTCCCTTGTGCATGCACACATACATTGCCAACAATAACTACTCCATACAATCCAAACACCAATTAGAATACTTAGCAATAATGTAACTGCTAACAGTATTGAGGTAACACTGAGCACTTAGGACTACTTAAATACTATGCTTGACTTTTTATGAATTGCCACTTTCAGTCCTGACCTAATTACATTAATTTTTTTTTGGTGTAATAATAGGGGCAGGATTACTATGCCAGCCTATAGTTCTCAGCTCTACCAACTGAGCTATTGAAGGAAGATACCACTATTGGCCACATACCCAAAGATGCTCAATCATACCACAAGATCACTTGCTTAACCATGTTCACAGCAGTATTATTCACAATAGCCAGAACCTGGAAACAACCTAGATGTCCCTCAACCAAAGAATGGATAAGGAAAATGTGGTACATATACACAATGGAATTTTACTCAGTGATGAAAAAACAATGATACCATGAAATTTGCAGGCAAATGGACAGAACTAGAAAGCATCATCCTGAGCAAGGTAACCCAGATGCAGAAAGACAAACACAATATGTACTCACTCTTAAATGAATATTAGATCCAAAGCAAAGGATGATCAGGTTACAATCCACAAACCCAGAGAAGCTAGATAAAAAGGAGGACCCTAAGAGGGACACACATGGAGCCCCCCAGGAAGGGAAAATAGTGAAGATCTCCTGGATAAACTTGGAGGAGGTGTAGAAGGGAAGGGGTGGGGCATGGGACCAGGAGGGATTGAGATGGCTGAGTGGAGGGAGAGACAGAGAGGGAGAGCAATGAAAGAGATATCCTGGTAGAGGGAACCACTAGCAGGTTAGGGGAAAACCTGGTGTTAGGGAAATCCCTGGGAATCCACAAGGATGACACCAGCTAAGAATCCTAGCAACAATGGAGATGGTGCCTGAGCTTACCTTCCCCATAATCAGATTAGTGACTACCCTAATTGTCATCATAGAGCCGACATCCAGTAACTGATGAAAGCAGATGCAGAGATCCACAGCCAAGCACAGGGCTGAGCTCCTAGACTTCAGTTGAGGAGAGAGAGGAGGGATCATAGGAGCAAGTGAGGTCAAGATCATGATGGGGAAAACCACAAAGACAGCTGACCCAAGCTGGTGGGAGCTCATGGACTCTGGCCTGTCAGCTGGGGAACGTGCATGGGACCAAACTAGGCCTCTGAATGTGGGTGACAGTTATGTGAGCCCCTGGCAGTGGAACCAGAACTTATCCTGTGTGCATAAAATGGCTTTTTGGAACACAGTCCTTAGGGTGGGATACTTTGCTCAGCCTTGACACGGGGGTGGGGGTGGGGGTGGGGAGCGGCTTGGTCCTGCCTTAAGTTAGTAAACCAGACTTTGTTGACTCCCCAAGGGAGGCCTTACCCTCTCTGAGGAGTGGATGGAGGGTAGGATTGGGGAAGGGGAGGGGGCAGGAGAAAGGGAGGGAGAGGGAACCAGGATTAATATGTAAAATGAAAAAAATTCAAAACAAATAAAAAAATAATAAGTTCAGTTTGTGTCTTTTTTATGGATGTGGAAACCAAGACTTTTAAAGGTTGAGACATACATCCAAGATCTCATGGCTAGAGAAACATGTCTGAGATGACATGGCTGGGAAACATGTCCAAGAACACATGCCTGGGGAAACATGTCTGAGATCACATGGCTAGGAAACATATCTGAGATCACATCGCTGGGAAACATGTCTGAGATCACATGCTGGGAAACATGTCTGAGATCACATGGCTAGGAAACATATCTGAGATCACATCGCTGGGAAACATGTCTGAGATCACATGCTGGGAAACATGTCTGAGATCACATGTCTGGGGAAACATGTCTGAGATCACATGTCTGGGGAAACATGTCTGAGATCACATGCTGGGAAACATGTCTGAGATCACATGTCTGGGGAAACATGTCTGAGATCACATGGCTGGGAAACATGTCTGAGATCACATGTCTGGGGAAACATGTCTGAGATCACATGCTGGGAAACATGTCTGAGATCACATGCTGGGAAACATGTCTGAGATCACATGTCTGGGGAACATGTCTGAGATCACATGTCTGGGGAAACATGTCTGAGATCACATGGCTGGGAAACATGTCTGAGATCACATGCCGGGAAGTGCTGGGTTGAGATGTAGACCTGTGTAGTTGCTGTCCTATTTCTCCAACCCTCTTCTCATTATTTGTTGAACAGCTCTAGCAAAATGGATGTTTGTGACACACACAAGAGAAACACGGGAAATCTGGCATGGCATCCACACCATTGAAAGTACAGGATCAGTGTTACCCAACTCTCAAACTGACCAGAGCAGCTTTCCTGGGTTATATAACTGAGGAATTTATAAATTTATAATAAAATATAAATCGCAAGTGGATTAGATATGAGGCAAAATTGTAAAGAACTCAAAATGAGCCCTATGTTAAGCACTCTGACAGCAGAGAGGAGCATGCCCACCGACTGATAGATGGAGCGCTGCGTACTGGACGGCAGGAGAGAAGCTGCAGTTACGTAAGAGTAGTGTTCTTATTCTTCTTGTTCTGGAGAAAGAAAAACAACTATCCATTCACTCCGGAAAGGGTGCCAAAGGCAGGCAAAAGTAACAGTTCCACCAGAGTCTAACTTGATTGACGTGAGCGTGCCGTGGCAGAAACGGATGACAATGTTTGAATCTGTTCACAATGTCAGAGTTTATTGGATAGCAGTGCATTTACAAAATATGGTGTAATTTGCCAGACACTCATGATGTTCTTGATAAGCCTGGCTGATGCCAATGCAGAATCTTTTATTCCGGTCTTATTTGCTAATATAAGTTCAGATCACACATCATAGAGTCTCTCTCTCTTACACACACACACACACACACACACACACACACACACACACTTATGGAGATTACACAGCTGCTCTAAGGGGGTTGATGAAGGAAGCCCCAGTAGAGGTCAAGGAATTTCAAGGAGGTTCTAGATGCTTAGGCTGATAGGGCTGCAAAGAGAATGCTAGGTATCAGATAATTAACTCTGCAGGGCTGGCTTCTGTTGTCCATAGAGTCCAGCTGCGGGGTCAGAGTTGAGTTGCATCAGCAAGGTATGTATGGTGGAGGTCACAGGAATGGGCAGATGGAGAGATGGCAGGTCCAGATGTACTGACAAGCAGACACTCAGAGGTAAGTCCTCTCAACAGAGGGGCTGCTTTCATCCTGCCTTTCATTGTGCCATGGCAGAGAGTTTTAGACAAGATCATGCTGGATAGCACTTTCTGATTAGAAATTACCATGAAGCCCCAGTTGGGTCTTGAACTAATCATTCTCCTGCCTCATCCTTTGGAGTGCTGGGATTACAGGTCTGTCACCACAGCCAGTGAATGTGGTAGATTTTGTTGAGCACTGAAGCTTACAATAAGGCGAAACTTGTTACTTACATATTTTACTACTACTATTACTACAATTATGTTGTCCTTCTAATGAAGGCAAATAATGTTTACATGAGTGTGTACATGCCTGGAGTGTATACACATATATAAATATATAATATGCAAATATATAAAATATATATACAAAATCTTTGCAGTATCCATGTGATTGGTGAAACACTTATTTAGATACTCATGAAACCTAGAAGACTTAAACTTCCATTATACCTGGAAGAACGGTCAGATATTTTCGGTGTCTGACACTAAGCTAGACCAGCCAGTTTCTCCACTGAAAGCATTGCTGGCCAAACAGACTGTGCATAAATGACCTGCACCTCTCAAAGGGTCCTTCCTGAAGCTCCTGAGTAGAGACAACGCTGCTGGTGTCCTGTGAGGGCCTTCTTCTCCTTGGTGTTTGCTTTGCCTTGGACAGTTATTATTTTCTGTTTCCATCTGCAGGTACTGTTGGGATCACCTACACCTCACATAGGAAACTCAGCTCCTTTCTTGGCAAAAACATGGCTAATCCATTCACTTCTGACCCCTGGTGGGAATGCTTTAAAATCTGCTCTTGACGGCTGCAAAGGAAAGAAATTATTCCACTTAACCAGTTTATTGATTGAACTGAGTAACTGATTTTATGGTCTACAGTCGTATCATTCCTTATTTTGTAAAGGGAAAGGCCTCAAGCCGTTCATCTAAAACTAAAATCTCAATGTGAAAAAAGTAGAATATCCTAGAGATAAAAAACCTTTCCAAAAAAAAAAAAAAAAAAAAGAGGGTTTCGGCATTCGCTGCTTCCAACTCTACTTATCTCCGGCTCCTGGTAGGCAGGTCTAGGCACTGCAACCCATCTTCTGTCAGCGAAGCCCCCTGGTCATGTGAAATCATCTCTCATCGATGTCCTTCGGTGACAGGAGCATCCATCACTGTTGTGTGGGAGGTAGAGAAGGGAGGTCTCATAAAGAAAAGAATTAGAACCAAAGGTGTTTTGCTGTCCCCCATGAAGACAAGCTGAAAGCCGCTACCTGCAGGCGGTTAAACCCCACTTTCATTTTCAACCTCACAGATGTGAAAAAGTGGGGTGAAGGATGCTCTAAGAGGGCCTGCATTCTCTACATCTTTTTGAAATTTGGGCTTGGACATGAAGCATAGCCACCAGAAATTTCTTACTTATCTCCCCCCCCCCTACTGATCATTAAAAAACAAAACAAGCAAAAACAAACGACAAAAACAACCTTAGGTCCACTTTCTACTGTAAATCCAGTAAATGGCAAAATGTGAGACCCTTTCCTGTTGACTTCCTGAAAGTGACCTTATTAGAGGTCCGCCGCTACCTCCCCCCACCCCCAGGCAGCAAAGGTCAAAGTTTAAATCCCATTTGTGCAGCTGGAGACCCTGCCTTCCTCAGTCAAGGCAGCTATGAGTTCTGGGGCAGATTTTCACCAGTTTAGGTGAAAGCTGTCTGTTCGCACAGCATTCAGGTGCCCTCTGATTTTTGAATATGTACAACTCCATTTGCTCAAGCAGATTTGGTAATTGTCTATTTAATCACCTATTTGCATGCACAATTACTCAGCTTGGGCACAGCCATCCACATTTGCATATGCAAATCTTGCCTTGGGCTCTTACTGAAAGGCCACACCTGCAGCTGCAGCCAATCTCATTTATGAACCTTAGGGGGAATAGCGCATCCAGGACCAAATGGACCCCAGCTTCAAATACTGAACATTTGTGTGTAATGAAATTGATTGGGGAGTATGTTAGAAAAGTGTATTGATCTTTCTCTAGCAGGAGGAGAAGTAACAATGTAATACCTTCTAATAATAAAATAAAGGAAGAAGAAAAGTTAAAGACAACCATCATAAGAAAGAAAAGGAAATTCTGAGTTAGCCACCCCCCCCCCCCCAAACTTTACTGTAAACTTTGTCTCTGTTTTTAAAATAACAGAGTTTTATTTATTTGGTTCTTTTGAGACAGTGTCTCTACTATGTAGCTCTGGTGGTCCTGAAACTCACAATATAGACCAGGCTGGCGTCAGACTCAGAGATCCAATTGCTTCTGCTTCCTGAGCGCAAGGACTAAAGGTGTACTCACCATTCCCAGCTAAAGAACAGAACGTTAAAGCCTGCAGGTGGGAGAATACAGCCTTGTCTGATGGAAAGCTCGGAGCAAGCCTGGCTTTACGGAGACATTTCTCTCAGGATAACACAATCACCTAGAGGCCCTGCGAAGATGGCTCTCTTGTCATGGAAAACTCAGCTATGAGGCGCCTCTTTAATGATCCTGGGTTTTCAACATGGAGCATGACCAGAAAAATGTAGGGGGAATCAGCCTGCATGCCAAGGAGGGAGAGGACCGTGGCTGAACTCATCTGAGTGTCTCTGTGTAGGATTTTACTGCCTTTCTGACAACAATGTCTCCAACTTTCCTTTGAAATTCTCATTTGGAAGTTACTTAAAATCCATCACATTCAGCCTTTTTCAGCAGGTTGGTTGGTCTAGGAATCTGAAATTTTTACCAAACTTCTAGGACATTTTGATCTATACGTGCACGGAAAACATTCTTTGAAATCTTCACTACCAGGGCATACACACCATTCCCTAGCTTCTCCCCCAAACCTAAGTCCTTCAGCAGTCCAGTCAGATCCCCTACTGAGAAGGAACAAATGGATACTGCAGAGTTAGATTTTCAGTGGAGACTCCTGTTAACAGATATTTTCGTGAGCCCTACCACAGTCACCATATTGTCATAAGGGAAATCATAGACCCCTCTTGGGATTCTTAGTCTCGTTAACAGAAGGAGCTAAGAATGGACTCAAAAGGAAGCTTCAGGATAATTTTCCTTAGAATTTACAAGAAAAACTCAGGGGAAGGTAAGCTGTAGACTGCAGAAGCTCCACAAAGGAGGAAGAGGGACGGAGAAGAGGAAGGAGGAAATGACGCCACTTGCGAGTTAAGCTGGGGGTTTTCTTTTATTAAGTAGCCAACAAAAGATAAAAGAAAACACAGTGAGTAGCAGATAGAGAAAAGCCGCAGATACACAGCAAGGTATCAAATTGGACACACACAATCCAGCAGAGATGACTGGGGGAGCCCAACTGAGGAAGCAAACAGAAGGTAATATCATCAAACGGGGCTTACGCATATCCAGCAGAAATCCACCTGGAAGCCCCAGGTGAAGCGCCAGCTGGAGTTCCCAGTTGAGAGAGCCTAGAGCAGAGCATCCCCTCAGGCAAAGCTTCTAACGAAAGAACTACTAGCAGAAGACAGACAGCACCATCAAATCCAGCCCTTCCAACGGTTCAGCAGAAATCATGTGGAGAAGCTGAGACTGGGATGGGGAGTGTCCCAGTCCAGAGTGTTCCAACCCAGAGTGTTCCAGGCAGACAGCAATTTTGTGTGTCTTTTCCTTGGATGGGCTGGACCTCCTGTTCCCATCAGAGGAATCTGTATGTCATGGGATGGACAATAGTCACCTCATTGAGAAATAGTTTGCCTTCTGGCTGTGTTCTCCAGGACAGCATTTTTAAGTTTATTGCGGTTTCCCTTCCTTCTCCTTACAGAGTTCAGGAGCAGGCTGCCCCGGGACAGGAAACTAGGGAGAGTCTTCTCAATTTCAACAAGCTTCAAAGGCAATGTGCCCTTTCACCAATATAATGCACACCACACCATCTCATTGAATATTCATAAATTATCTGCAAGATAGGTATTTCCATGCCAGTTAAGAAACTGAGCATTAGAAAGGCCAGGCTACGGGCATGAAGTCAAGCAGTTAGGAGCTAGTAAAGGTGTGATTTGAACTCCGGTCTTTCTTGCACAATGAGGAAGCTCTGTTCACAAGATTGCAGTGTCCTTGGTTCTTTGGGGCAGGTTGGGAAATTGACAACTTCATCCATCCTCTCTTCTATGAATGCTCTCCCAGAGGAGCGATGGCCATTAGCTGTCCTTTCTTTCACTGACCTTGAAGCCCATCTATCTCTTCCAGCAATTACTGTGATGGAAACGATGAACACAGCTGCTTCCCAGTAATTCTGTGGCTCAGCCCCTTGAAAACTGCCATTGTAGAAGCTTCTCTCTTACTTGATAATTCCCAAGAGCAAGACTACCTTCAGCCAGCTGCTGCTTTTACATGTAAACGGATTGTGGAAAATCAAACGCGGATTCAATCTGCATTGTGTCTCTTCCCCTCCCTCCAGTGAACACCAAGACAAAGCACTATAGCTGTGAGATGAGGTATTGGCTATAAGCTTTCTCCCAATCCCCAGCATGATTATTCAACAGATAGGAACAAGAACTAACAGCAGTTCCCGCGAACAGCTGCAAAGGCTGTGTCCAAAGCTTCTCTCCAGCTGTCCTCACATGGGCCGCTTCATTCAAAACTAAGCATCGTGGATGAGCTCAGGAGGGCAATGAAGCTCTCTTTCAGAGTCAAGCTGGGCACTGTAGGCCCTCAGCCAGATGCTCTTCCTTTCCAGGGCAGCTTTTATGATGTCTTGTTTCACTATCCCAAAATTGAAGATTATTTACCTAAGTGCATCTTTTACTAATTAATTTTTGCCATAGCTACATGGTGGGAACATTATCCACATAGGCCTGTTTTCTAATACCTCAGAATTCTTCATTTTCTAGTTCATTTTGGGAAATCATGAAGACCATTTTTAAGGGGTGTTTAATTTGGCCAAAGATGGGCCATGACACGAATCCATTTCTCTGCTCTAAGAGGATGCTAAAGTGGGGGCCTTTCCAGGCTTACTCTCTCTAGGCATGGGAATATGAAAACATTTTGATGTGAAATACACAGAATTTTCAAAGGAAATTGTGAACAACCAGTTCTCTGGCTTTGTTTCATTATTAGGTCAGATCATATTAAAAGGTATCTGAAAGTAGAAAAAACTCGTACAACTACTTTGGTAAAAATTATCTGGAAGTTTCTTCATAAGTTAAACCATAAACTTAACACATATCCCAGCAATCCACTTAGGAATCTTCAAAGAAAAAGTAAAGCGCATGTCCACATTGAGATTTGCATGTGAACATTACTAATAACACTATCCATAATAATCTCAGAGTGACATAATGTCCATCAACCATGGAATGGGTAGCATAACTGTGGTATATCAATATAGTGTAATACTGCTTAGCAATAAAAAATAAAATACCGAAGCATGCTGTATCACCTATAAGCTTCAAAAACCATACAGAACGAAAGAAGAAAATGACCATATGCTATGGGATTTGAGTAATAAGAAACATCCTGAGAGGTAAACCTATAGATACAGAAAGTATGTTAGGAACTGGTAGCTGTAGTAAGGATCCCTTTGGAATGATGGCAGGAAGCTCCAAATCAATTAGGGCAACTGCTCCACAATTCCATGACTTTACTGAAAATCACTGAATTACACATTTTAGATCAAATAATTTGACATCAAATATTTGATCAAATAAGTTGTATATCCCTGGCTGCCCTGGAACTTGCTTCATAGACCAGGCTGGTGTTGAACTCATAGGGAGTGGCCTTTGCTTTCCGAGTGCTGAGATTAAAGATGTGCACCCCCACACCTGGCGAAAGTAAGGTATTTTTAAAAATACATAGAGAGTAGATTTTCCAATAGATCTTCATTGTCCTATGGGTCACCAGCCACATTCAGCTGATCCCAGGTTCAGATTGACTTTAATTATAAAATAAAAATACATGCTAGACTTCAGAGCACTAAGAATGAAGAAAAAAAAATTATGTAGTGTCTCATTAAGCATGCTGTAAATTGATGAGACAATAAAATGATACCATCTTAATTGTATTAGATAAACCATGTTATCAACAATGTGTTTATTTGTTTCTTTTAAATGTGACTATTGGAAAATCATTGCCACTTGAGTGGCTTCTACTCTACTTCTACTGACTGTCACTGCCGAGAGAGAACTGTCCATGCTCCAGGCATTACCCTGCCACCATCTGCTCCAAAGCCAGTGGGGAATTTCCTCAACTGAGTGTTCAGTTAGTCGCTAGACATTTCCTGAAGTTGAAGTGATGGTAGATTGAAATCTCAAGAAGTCTCTAGAAACATATGGGAAGGAGAAACAGAGCTGCAAGTTTGCATGGAGTAACAAACACCCAGGTGTGACTGAGGTTATGCAAGTTTTGTTCAATGAACTGGTGTGTGTGTGTGTGTGTGTGTGTGTGTGTGTGTGTGTGTGTGTGTGTGCATGTGTCCTTTCTTTAATAATCTCTTTTCAAAGTATGGCAGGTACTGTGCAGACTTCCAGAATGTATTATTTACAGCACAGGGGATGAGGGTTCAGGTACAGGGAGGGCCAAAGAGCCTGTGTGTTTTACAGAGTTCACCTTAAGCAGATGGCATCTCCAGGGAGTCTTTGGCACCAGATCGAACAAGCCCTTTTATCTCCCTGTACCACCCTATGCTCTCATGGAGAAGTCAGAAACTGGCTAGCAAAAAATAAGTTAAGAGGGAAATGGAAGGACAGACAAGCTGGTAGAAAGATGGCAAAGCCAGTTCTGCCTGAAGCTGATCTGAAATTAGAAAAAATACTTGATTTTACTGACATATTGGGTTAAATTCTAATTTCTTATTGGAGAACTAATTTCCTTTCTCAAAGGACGATATAGTATGGTTTGATTAGAAATCAAGAAAAAAAAAAAAACTCATGGGCCTGCCTGAGTTTCCATGTAAGGTTGAAACAGTGTGAATGCAGGGCACAGTGGAGAAAGTTGAGTTTTTATTCTAATTGGAGATGCGCTGACTCATGCAGTGATCACACTGTCATACCATCCTCACCAAAGGCAGGGCTGCTGCAGGGCAGAGTTCCTGGGCGTGGCACCTAGCATTGACAGTCTGATTTGGGCACTGGGGATGGTGGCATGGTTGGAAATGCAGCTCACAAGGACTTGTGTGGCAGGAAGTGGCAGTCCAGCCAAGCCTCACATGTCTTTAAATAATAACCGAGTTTAAAAAAAATGTTTTTGGAGTCTAAGATTCACTCTCCAGCTACTCAGTTTTCTAATCCGTATTCTTCTTATTCTCCAAGAGGGTGAAAGGTCAGACACTTCTAATCTTGAAAATTATTCTCTTCTGTGAAACAAGATCCCCTTCCAGAGGCCTCCAGAGCTCACAATGACTCCTAAGATCAACAGCACCATCACTGTGGTCAATAATGTTATCAGTGCCTCATTGATCGTTGCTAAGTGAGTGTCAGAGACCAGGACAATGAAATGGACCGGGCACACATCTGAATCCTATTCTCTTTGGGGCTTCAACTCTGTGCTCCCAGTGGATCCTTCTTAAATGAAATCAGATCTGGAATGCTCAATCTCTAAGACTAAGAGAATTAGTTGTGGGCCCCACCTAATATTCACCATCTGCCTGGCAATCATGGAAATATAGTTCTTTAGGATTTTTGATATTATGTGGTAAGTTATATAGCCACCATACAGTAGGGCTGTACATATTATTGCTACAGATTGTCTTAGGGGTGACACATTGTGAAATATGGTAAACAAATAATACACTATTATTAAATGTGGCTCAGAAATAAATATTTCTACTTCCTTGCGAAACCATGCATTTCCATGCCTATATTCTCATAATTGATTGCTTAACTCTCTTTTGTTTCGCAAATTGTATTGGATTTCCTTTTGAGCACTGGCCAGGCCGTGTCTTGTTCACACGTCATGCCTGAGTAACCTTATCAAAATGATAAGAGCCTCTAGATGACAACACACTGGTCATGGCCCAGAGGGCCAGTTCATATTTTAATAGCTCAATCACTTAGAGTCATAAGAGATGTAACATATGATAGAAATCAGAGAACTCCAGCCCCGGTGGCCAGCCACCTCCTCTGCTCACTTTTCCACATGGCTGGCCAAAGGCAGGAGTCAGTTTCCAAGGATGACTCTCCTACAACAGAATGTGTGCACATGCCATTGGTTAAAATGGTTTCACTCCATTTTCTGCCATGGCTACAGCCTTTACATCCTTGAAATCTAATTTAAACACCTACCTATTGGAGAGGTTGTGTTTGACCACCCAATAGACGCTGCATTTTCTTTCTACCTCAGCCCTGGTTTACCTTCACAGAGCTAATGACATTTAAGATGGAATGCTGTCATTTTGTTTCCCTTCTCTGTTGTGTGAGGTGTGTTCTCACCACAGTCTAGGTTTTGCACCAAACTACCTGAATGAACGACTATAAGAACAGGATTATCTTCCATTTCAGAGGTGTCGGTAACTGTGATGGAGAAAGTGTGATGTAGAACAATTCTTATTATGGAGGCTGGAAGCTGAGAATAGGGATAGGAAGTGGCCAGGGACAATTACTAGCAAGGATCTGCTCCCTCCCATCCCCCATTAACCTACCTGCTTCAGCTAGGCCCCATCCCAGAAGAGTGCTACCAACCAGGGATCAAGCATTTGTTTAACACATTAGCCTGTGAGGAATATCCATATTCAAACCATAACAGCTATCATATGACTTGTGAAGGTACTATAAGTGAGGACTCATCCTTGCTGTCTGTAAACCTCAGCTTCTTCATGTATAGTACCCAGCACATGGAGTTGTTATGGCAATAGATGAGCAACCATGTGTATAACTGTTAGCTGTGTCTGATCCGCACCCATCAATCAGTTAATACTACTTCCTAGTTTTTAAGACTTCCAGTAAAGGGGATTTCAAATTAATTGTACTTAAAATCATAGTGTACACACTCCCCTTATTTGAGGGGTTATATTCCTGTGAGGGTTAGTTTGTCAACTTGACATAATCTGAAATCAATTGAGATGAGAGTCTGAATGCTGGATTGTCTAGATCAGTGGTTCTCAACGTGTGGCTCTCGATCCCTTTGTAGGACTGATAATCCTTTCATAGGGATATGAAGACATATCAGATATCCTGCATGTCAGGCATTTACATTACAATTCATAACAGTAGCAAAACTATAGTTATGAAGCAGCAATGAAATAATTTTGTGGTTGGGGTCACCACAACATGAAGAATTCTACAAGGGCCACAGCATTCGGAAGGTTGAAAAGCACTGGTCTAGATAATATTGGCAGGTGGGCATGTCTGTGGGGAGGTATCTTGATTTCCTTAATTGAGATGGCAAGGCCCATCCTCTTCAAAAGGCACGATTCCCTGGATAACAGGTCCTGACCTTGTAACAGTAGAGAAAATGAGCTGAGCACAAACATGCATGTACTCATTCTCTCTCTGTCCTAGACAGATGTGACCAACTCTTCAAGTCCTTCCTACATGGACTTCCCCTCAGAGGTGGACTGCAACCTGGAACTGTAAGCTAAAATAACCCTCTTGTCCTCTTAAGTTGCTTTTATTAAGATGTTTTATCACAGCATCAGGAAACGAAAGCAAGTCAGTCCGAACACTACCACATGCTTATCTTGCCTTTGCTCTTCAGTTAAGAATACCTTCACCCTCCACACCTTTTCTTAGCTACCACGTTGCCCCAGTGCTCCTGATGAGTTTCTCATTACACTGAAGTATTCCAGATCCATGATCAACACCAGCTTCTGTCCAGTTATCTGCCCTAAGAATGTGGTTCAGACCTTACACATGGGGTAGGAAGAAAGTTTTAATTTTAATATGGAAGGGCTTTAGAAAATTAAGCATGATGAATAACTAACACACTGTTTGATCCTGGTACTCTTCCTAGGCCCCCTAATAGATGACGGCATGTCGATGGTATTGCCCAAGGTGTCTGAGGGTGTTGGAGGTGGGACTGAACAGTAATGACTGTGATATTCTCACCTGTTCATTGGTCTCATGTGATCTGGGTAGCTGGAGTCATGGAGGAGTATATGTTTCCAGTTAACTAAAATAGCCTTTATGAAACGGACAAGTAACCTGAGAAGATTCTTTAATGGAAACCACAGATTAACACGAATTCCAAGAACTGAAGAATAAGTGAAAAGCAAGATAATGATAAAAATCATCACTTACTCTTATCAGCTACAGTATAAAATCAGAGCAACACATACTCACAGCATACAGAAAGACATCCCATAGCACTAGGGACATCCAACAGCAGTCATGTCTTTGTTAATCACAGCAGCATAAATCCATATTTCAAATTGTCCTGCAAAATTCTCTTTTTGTTTTTCTCTAAATCTTGAATAATCTGATTTCCTGCTTCACTAAAATGTCTGCCAAAGACTCTCGACCTGTAGGCTGAAGATAGATACCTCAACGTTACAGAGGAACTTTGCATGACTGTCCAGGCAGCCAGATGTCTCTGTCATTTCTAGAATTATGGAAGTTTCTTGCAATGCACTTCATGTTGACTTAGGTAATATTGTATCCTTCTGGGGTCTTTGATGTAGTTGAAGATTAGTTAGTTATAATTATAATTTTCTTGGTTATATAAAAGATAAATTAAATATGAAACTTTAGACTCACAAATATAGGATAGATGATAAAATATTTTCTTTAATTTTGCCAAATACAAATAAACTAGATATTGTAACTATAATTCTTGCTTGACAACTGTTCTATTTTATGTTTTACTATGTTAAAGTTAAAGCCTTCCTTTTTGATTAGACAGTAAAGAGGAAGTGCTGTGGGATGTCTTTCTGTATGCTGTGAATATGTGTTGCTCTGATTGGTTGATAAATAAAGCTGCATTGGCTTATGGCAGGACAGCATAAGGTTAGGCAGTACATTTGAACTAAAGATGAGACAAAGAAGGGTGGAGACAGGAGAGACACCAGCCTGAAGCCCAAGGAACAA
This sequence comes from Peromyscus eremicus, assembly GCF_949786415.1. Taxonomy (NCBI): domain Eukaryota; kingdom Metazoa; phylum Chordata; class Mammalia; order Rodentia; family Cricetidae; genus Peromyscus; species Peromyscus eremicus. Next base: position 30,204,025 of record NC_081419.1, on the reverse strand, counting down.
CAAGATGCCAGCAGAATGGTAACACCACGACCGTGTGGCAACATATAGATTAATAGAAATGGATTGAGTTAAGAGCTAGCTAACAAGAAGCCTGACCTATAGGCCATACAGTTTGTAAATAATATAAACCTCTGTGTGTTTATTTGGGACCAAGTGGCTGCAGGAAGTAGGTGGCAGAAATTCACCCCAACTGCAAGGCAGGCAGGACTGGAGAAATTTCCGTCTACACATGACTATAAGTGAATGCCATATACTGATTAAGAATATTCTGTTTGTATGTGTGTATGCATTTGTGACAAAATAATTTACAAAGATATTTAATCCATCATGTGTAGAAATCAGAGGTTTAATCACTGCCTCCTCCTAGGTCTCACCTACCACATGGCTATAATGTATGTGTTTTGATGACCATGCCAGGATGAGGCCAGATTTTCTTCCTGTACTTTCATCAAAATAACACAACTCAACAGGCTGCACACAAAAGTGGATATGAGATTCCAGTTGTCTTATATCAAGTTAAATGTTTTAAAAATTTCCAAAGACACGCCCTGGCTTTCATTGTTCTGTATAAAAGTTATTTTCATTAAAAATTATATGTCAATAATTTATGTACTAGAGCATGATCATTGGCCTTAAATAAATTAATTAACAAACACGTAGTAAACAAGCCAAAGCCTTTGGCATTCCTGATATACGTTTATGTATTTGTAGAGGGCAAAGGGATACTGCTCCCAGAAGTGGAGGAATTCTGCTATAGTGCAGGACCACATTGCACTTGTATGTTGACTTAGCATAGAATCTCCTTGCATTCCAGGCTCTTGCTAATATTTATGATTTGTTTTCATTGAACGTGTTACTAGGTAAGGTTAGTATCTGTCATAATTCCATTAGTAGTTGATGTCATATTTACTGTTGGCATGGGCAGGGTCTTAGCATTTTCAACATCTAGCTCACATCAGGATGTAACATAAAGAGGTATTTGTATTACCTGATGAAACAACTTAAGCAAGGAGCATTTATTTTGGGCTCATGATTTTAGGAGACTGGGGCTATCCTGGCAGGGAAGGCAGGGCGGAGTCCAGCAGCTCTCATGACAGCCCGCAAGCAGGAAGGGAGAAACCTGAGCTCACGGTAGCTGGTTTTTCCTTTTTTCCTTCTCTTATTCTGTCTGGATCCCCAGACTAGGGGACAAGTCCATCTATATGCAAGGTGTGTCTTCCCCACTGAGCGGATTCTCTCTGGAAACAGCTCATAAATATTCCCTGTGGTACGTCTTCCCAGTCTCCCGAGACTTCAGTCCAGTCAAGATGACAATGAAGATTAACGTCTGAAATGTTTACTGTCTAAATGTTCAAGGGAATTCATTACACACTCAGCAAGCAAATTCCAACTTCTGCTCCCGGACTTATTGCTCAGTGAGTCATCTTTGTGAAGAATTCTCTTCAGCTTCTCAACTTCGACACGGGTTCTAGCCTAATACTTTTCACATGTTAGAAACCTTACATACCGGCCACCAGTGGAAAAATGGGGCTTATAAAATAACAACATTCCTAAAACTGGGCTAAAATTGTTCCTAAAACCTGGGAGTGGTATCAGCTAATGTGTCTTCAAAATAGGGTTGCAACCACCCACTCATGATTACTTCATTAGGGTGGGGCTCAACAATCTGGGTGAGGTTGGGAGATAAAATACAGGAAGCCATTGAAGTCTGAATTTCAGACAAACCAAACGAGACAAACTTACACTAAAAATTATACTTGATTTAGCAGAGACCCAAATTAAACTGAATTTACATTTTGGTTTGCTAATCTGAACATGTTCCCACAGGGAGAGACTTTTGTGGAATACAGCCCAAGAACCAGTGTTCAGTGGTTTGGTGGGCAAATGAGAAGCACCCCTTGTGTTACTCCATTTAGAACAGTGCTTGGACCCAACCTGAGTGTGTTCAGGATTATTAAGTCCTCCTGTGGCTCTCGATACCGATTTAGTTGATGAGTGGTACTCTGTAAGGTGGGCACTGAGCATTTGGAAAACCTCCTTGGAGATCCAATGTGCAGCCAGCATCAAGAAGAAGATAATGGTGTCGAGACTGGACTGTTCTTTGTTCCTTCATGCTGTTGAAGAAGCAGTTAAGACTCAAACAGAGCACTCAGAGGCCTGAGCTGTGGCTCGGAAATCGCTACGGTGCCTAATGAATAAATCCCTAGGGGTTGTGGTCACTGAAGCTCCACTTTTCAGTGGGGTGGAGAGAGGAAGAAGACAGTAAGATTCTCCTGTCATTTTTTTCCCAGCACTCTGGGAAAGTCTGGCTAGTCAGTCCTTCTGTTATCCAAGGGAGCAGACACTTTCCAGAGCCTCTCCCCATTTCTGGGAAGTTGCAGGGTTTCATTCCAGTTCACAGCCATGGAAGCTAAACTAGAAGGGAAAAGAAACCAGGAAACCAGCTTAGGACAATCAAGGAAGAATTAAAAAAAAAAAAAAAAGTAAAAAGTAGATGACAAATGTTCAGTCTGAGCAGAACATTTATATACTAATGTGAAAGGCTTGTTGATGTGTAGAACTTTGCTTGAAGCTGATGGGAGAATTACCTTAGTAGGAAGAAATACAATATAATTAATAACAAAGAGATAAGCAATAAACACTGCTTTCTAATAGAACGTCTCTCGTGTGAAAGTGTGGCTAAGAGTGATTTAAGCCCAACCTCATGTCTGCTGGACTCTGTGGGCTTCTGCGTGAGAAGAGATAGGGCCTAGAAAAACAAAAGCTTTTTAGCAGAGCCCAGCTAACTATCGTTACCATGGTAGTGATGCATTTCGTCATACTTCCATAGACACCAGCAATTGCCAGCCCTGGTCTTTAAAATTACTCTTTTAAAAAATAGCCTGATGGCTTTACCCCTGACACATTAAATCAGATTCTCTGGGGCTGCTGGTTGGGCCCTGGAGTCTTTTTTTAAAGCCCCAGAGGTCATTTTAATGTGCTGGGGCTGGGGCAGGTGTAGAGCTGCTAACCTGAGCACTGTGTTGTGCTGGGTGGAAGGGCGGGCTACAGACCGGGTGGGGCAGGCACAGTCTGCTCAGTACAACAGGTGCACTGCGAAGGTCAGCCAGCCAGTGTAACCCAGAGGCCTCCCTCTGGAAATGGCTGCTGGGGGTGCTTCTGTCAGAAGGACATTGGAAGTTCAGCTAATTGACATACTTAACGTCCAAGTTTGTTGTTTGTTTTAAGCAGTTACTTTTTAATAATCACGAGAATTTCAGAAACAGACTTTTACAGGTTGAATTAAAACATGTGTTAGAGGCATTTATTAAGCATATGGGAATATTATATAACCGTCGAATGGCTTCTGTGGCATATGACTTAGAAATACGGTGCTCCAAGCTGGAGGCGGCACTGGGTGGGAGCCTTGAGGTTTTGCTAATACAGGCATCAGAGTTCAGGAGTCCTGTCTGTGGAATCCTGCTACATCTTCCTGGGTGGGACTTTTGATTCAATTGAGTTCAGAGCACACAAAAGCTCACAGGGCTTCATCAACCTTATGGAACACTAAGCATGTTAGTTATTAAACAGCAGTAACAACAAATGCCATGTCATGGCAGGGTTGGGCCTGAGACAATACTGCAAAGTTTGGCAGAGTGGGTGACTCTTCTTCTTCAAGATTTATAATAGCTCCTGTCTGTCAAAAAAGCATAGGGGTTGCTTATGACCAGATATTTTGGACTGGCTTTGCAGAAATAGCAGAAGGAAAATCAGACCCAGGGGTGTTAAGCTCTCTGATTTATTTTTTTTTTCAACCAGAAAATATGTCTGTAGTCTTTTAATTTGACAACTAAATTTATATTCACGAGGACACTGAAGCACTCTTGAATACAAGCAACAACTTCTACGGAAGTTCTACCTGCAGGCTGTGTACTTGAGACACTGATATCCTGGATCACCGGAGCCAGTAACAGACTGAGAACTCAAAGCCTAAATGGGTCTTAGAGGTCAAGATGCTATGGTCTATGGTCACAAAAACTCAGAAAGTATGGCATTGGACACAGGGACACCCCAGAGCAGAAGAGCTGGCACGGGATTGTTTGTCAGTATTCATCCTGTGTGGAAGGAACTTCAAAAGTGTACCACAACTCTGTGTATCGGTTTGCTAAGTCTATCACCAGGGGGCTTAAACTCAGATTTTTTTCTATGTCCTAGATGCTAGAAGTGTGACATCAGGATGACAGTGATGTGAGGACCGTGAGGGAAGCATCTCTTGCAGATTCCAGCCTTAGCTTGGAGCTGGCTTTTGTTCATGCCCATACAGCATGTTTCCAGTAGATATATCTGTGTCCACATTTTATCTGTGTATAAGATCTGAGTCAAATGAATTTAGGGCCCACCTAAGGATTCTACTTAACTAATTACAATTGCAATTATTTTTTCCAAATAATTTTAATAATCTGTGGAATTGGAATTTCAACATGTGAATTTGAGGATACGGTTAAACCCATAACACCAATGTGCAAGCCAGAAAGAGGCATAGGAATTACAAACAAGAAGAGGCTTGTTTATGTATTTGCTTGATAAATATTTTATCAAACATCTGCTCCATGCACAGTCTTACACTAAGGCGCTGTAGCAAGGGAGATGGCTGGGATTCTTGTTTCTATCTAGGGCGAGCCACTTAGCAGACCCGTGAGGCAAAGTAAAGAGAGATTCACAAAATCTCCAGGATCTGTCAGTAAAGTCCATTGTGGAGTGTGAGGTTTGACGCTCGGGGAGTACTCTAGTGGGTCTCTGGGGGAAATTCCTGGCCAATAAATGGAAATGCTACTTCCCGTTGAACTTCAGCCCCAGAGTGTGTTCCGCACAAGGATCATTCATAGGTGAAACCAGAGGTCCCTGTCACCTAGGAGCTTGGGATTTAGTGGAGCTGACAGTGTGTCAGGCACATTGTCAAAGAAGACCAGAAAGCAGTGGGGGTGGGATGTGCTGAGTGTGACAGTGACCAGCCTGGGACATTATTAGAGCAAAAATGACCAATGCAACTTAGACATCACTGTATGTTCTGTTTTTGAATCTTGGTTCATGAAAATGGGATGGAAATATTAGACTTGGGGCTCCTAAATAGGCATGTGTAGGTGAGGGACACAGACACTTTTTTTTGTTACTCAATTTTAAACAGGGAACAAACACATCAAGAAAAGTAAACTGGAAGAACACTAGACTAATGTCGCTCCAGGTTTAAAGTCTGGGACAGGAGACTGGATTATCTGGAGCTTTGCAACCTGTGTATTGGGGAGTATGACCACCAGCCATTCTAACTGGGCTATGACAGATAGTCAATTGCTGTATGTAGACCCCATTGCTACCATAATGTAAAGGAACAGAGTGCATGAGGTATGGAAGCTAGAAGGAACTCTAGATGGTAGCCCTGTCATGTCACACCTGGGAAAATCAAAACCCTGAGATCATAAAAGATCCTTTGATAGAGGACCAGGAGGAGTGGCTTCCCCAGTTTATTCCCAAGTTTCCCGAGACACTGTCTTCACCTGCTTATTCCCAAGTTTCCCAAGACACTGTCTTCACCTGCTTATTCCCATGTATCCCAAGACACTGTCTTCACCTGCTTATTCCCATGTATCCCAAGACACTGACACTGACCTTTGATATAGCTAAACAAAGGTCAGAGAGCAACACACTGGTGTGAAGATTTTTGCTACCATACAGGGGAAAGATTTAGTTTCAGCAGTTAGGAAGCAAGGTGAGTTTAATGTCTTTATGATAACTTTATGTCTTGAAAGGCCATGTTCCAAATGAAAGTAACGTTTTGTTTTGTTTTGAGACCTGGTCTCAACTCTGTAGCTTTGCTTGTCTTTGAATTCCCAGAGATCTGCCTGCCTCTCCCTCTCTAGTGCTGGGATTAAAGACATGTACCACTTCCTCTATGATTCAATGTTGTACTAAGATTTCTTTCATTTTAAAGTCTAAAGTCCATTTCTGTGGGGGGGGAAGGGGTGGTCTATGTGCTGGCTCTAACTACCACATGAAGATTTTACATTCATTGGAACAATAAGGAATGTAAACTGGGTTAGTGCAGGTGTATACTGAAGTTTGTATGCCTGGTACTCGTAAAAGTGGGTGTGGGATGGCTATCTTATTTAATTCTGTTTCAGACATGTTATACTATTTTAAACAGCCACTCCAGAGCCACACAGAACAAAATGTAGTAATTATGAAGAGTGGCATGAAGACTTCCACAGTCTGCTCTGTGAGCATAACATTGAATCTGAGTTTGAATCTTACCTTTATAGCTTCGACAATTACACAGCCCATCTGTGAGCACTTTAAACTCTCCGAGGCTCTAGCTACTTACGTCATACAAAGTTGTTTTGAAGATTAAGTCACATAAAGTATACATATAATTTTATAATTGCCAGCAGCATCAGACATTATAGGTAAAACTGTGAGCAAACATTGTTTGAGAAATTGTAAATAAAGGGCTGGAGAGATGGCTCAGCTGTTAAAGGCTAGGCTCCTAACCAAAATATAAGAGACACTGTAGGTGAAAATACTCAGTGACTATGAGAAGCCATCGAAGGCCTCTTCCAGAGAGTGCCATCTTGCTTCGATTCTGATATAGTCGTCCATTCAGGGTGGCTTTCAACAAGCATTGAGCCTGGCGACACTGGCACTGCCTGCCGTCACGTGCTCTGCTAGCTGCCTTCGCTTCTGGGTGACAAGGAATGAGAAATGCCAAGAAGTGAAGGAAACCTTGGGCATATGTGTTCTGTTGTACAAGCAAAGCCGGAAAACCACGGCACAAGCCCTTCTGGTAATTGTCACACCTCCGGCAGCTCCCGTTAAGCAATGTCATAAAATTCCAAATACAAAATCTGTACTGAAAATGAATGCATGTCATGTAACACTTGAGGGGGGCTGGCTGCGGAATAAAAATGTCACAAAAGAACAAAAAGCAGTGTTGTAACACTGAGGTGGCTGAGCCTCATTCATCTGTGTGTAATTACAGGAGCCTGTGGCAAGTGATGAATGTTTCTTCGTTCTTGTTTTACCCTTCCCAGCTTTACTGATAGAAGGGCTCTACACAATGGCTGTTTCCCACAGCTGCTCTGCTGACTATCTTCACATGGCAGCTGTGAGGCCCGGAGCTGGGAGGAAGTCCCTCTGAGTGTCGTTTCTGCTTTGGGCTGCTTCCGTGGTCCTTCATATTAATTCCGATTTAGCCATATCCAAACCCTTTGGACTCAGTCAAGCTGTGGTGGTGGTGGGCTGTGATGGCTCTGGAGGCCTAGCTCTGTCACCACCACCTCTGAAACCTTAGGAAGAGATGTGACCTTTCTGGACTCACCTTCTCATGTGCTATTTTTAAAAAAGTGTGCTCACCTCATAGTTTTGTTGTAGGAACTCATGAGTCAACACAAGGGAATGTTAGGAACAGCTCCCAGGCCGTAGCAAGCATTCAGAAATTGCAGCCTAGTGTTACTCCACACATGCCTTTTCTTGTCTTTAGCAACATTCCTTCTCCTTCTACTTCCTTATTGTAGTTCAAATGCTCTTACCTTTTGGGGACAACTCCCTCAAGCAGGGTTAACTATTTCCTTCCGTGCATTCCCACACCAATGACCCCATCGCTATTGCATTGGTACTAATTACTCCTTATTTTTTCTTTTCCCAAGTAGCTATCAGCTTAATGTTTGTTCCTTCCCTTGATTTTTTTCCCAGCTAGAGGTGCTTAAACAATATTTGTTGAATGAATGAATGAATGAATGAATGAATGGATGAACAAGCCAATTACCCAGCCAGCTGTAGAAGAATCTATTATCTATCATATATAAATGAATAGACTCCTTAGTGATGCTCAGAAAATGTAAAAAGAAATACTCACTGTGGATGGAATGCCATGATGGAACGAGGAACTCAGTCCTCTCCGTCAACTACCACATGAAGGGATATTCTGTGCCCTGACTCAGTTTGTCTTCTGTGTCAGGGACCGAGTTAAGTCAGCATTGTTTCCTTTGAAGTATATGTTTGGGATTTATTCACAAATAAAGGGATAAGACCAAGGTTTAAATATGAAGTGTTTTTACCCAAAGCTTGAGTGTTGTAGATCTGGTTCCTGATGCAGCTGTCTTCAGAGCAGGGTGTTTGGGGGCAGTGATCGGATCAGGTGATTCGCTGATCTTTTGATGGAGTCCTAGCATGATTGCATTATTCGGTAGTGGGTCTAGGAGGTCAACGGGGATACAGCCTGGAAAGAGAGGTCTCATCCTCATCCCTTCCTTGTCTTTCTCAGCTTCCATCAGATGAGCAATCTCCCCTGTCACATGCTCCTCTCACCTCAGACCCACAACAATGGAGCACACAGACTGGATTAAAATCCCTGAATGAGCTTTACAGACCTTTCTTCTTTTATTTATTTATTTATTTATTTCAGGCATTTGCTCAGAGTGATGAAACATCTGATTGACACAGTTGGAAAATGCAATTAATAAAGAGACTAGTATGTGTTTTGGAGAATATGTATCGCCATTTAGCCTTTCCATGGCTGTCTGATTTGCTAGGCACAATTCCAAACCTGTGTTTCCTCTTTCTACATGGACATATGGCTCATTCTTCAACAGAGTAGGTCTTATTCACAGGAGCTTGGGTGAATGAACTTACCAGTTCATATACTGCTACAGCTGAATTGGCCCTGGGTTCAAATATATTGACCCAAAGCAATCCTGAATAACAACACCGTTGAAGAAAATTCCTTTAATCATCAATAGCATCAGTAGGTCAGATTTTATGGGAAAGTCATAGTACTTTTGCCTGACTTTTTACTTGTTAACTAGTAATAATCTGCCATTCACATTTCTTTTCCTTGTATATGCATCTTTTTCTCATTTTTGTGAAGATATTATCTAGCATTTAAAAATGATTTGCCAATCAAAAACACACAATGTATAGGTTCCAGTCTCGCTTATATAGGCATAAAATATATATACATTTACTTCATATGCCTTGGACCATTAATAGGTAAACATTTATTCTTAGAGCCTAATAATAAGACAGATGTGTGAGGACAAAGTAGAAATCTGGAATACTGGAACTAGAATGTACTATTCCTGTCTTATCTGTGGGGGGCATATTCAAGACCTCCAATGGATAACCTGAACTCTACATAAATACTATGTTTCCCCCTACATGTGTATATTCACAATAAAGGTGAATTTGCAAATTAGGCATAGGAAGAGATCAATAGGTATCATAAAACAGTAAAGACAATAAGTACGTAAGAGAAGTTATGTGATTGAGGTCTCTCACACAAAATATCTTACTGTACTGACTGTTTTAATTAGGGGAAAGACAGTAACTTTTTACTTGGCACTAACAAATCACCAAAATCACTTCTCCTACACTTTGGGGGCATTATCAAATAAAACTGGAGTTTCCTGAACACAAATATGCTTGATCCTCATAAACAAGACTGTTAGTAATTGATTAATGGGCAGATAATTTAAGCGGCCTGGGTATGCTAGATAAAGGGAAAGTTCACATCTTTGTTAGACAGAGCTGGATGGTGTGAGATACATTACTGAGGGCACTGCAAAATTGAAAACATGAATTGTTCATCTCGGAAAACTTCCATTTGCTATTTTCAGACTGCAGTTGATCTCGGGTAACTGAAACCACAGGAAGTAAAACTACAAATGGGTGGGAAGGCAGAGAGGAGGAAATTAGCTGGTTTCAGTAATTCTAAAAGTGCCCTTCTTCTCTGTTGGAAGAGAATTGAGTCAAATGAGGTCCCCAAGAGTTTGTAATAGTCTCAGATGAGTTTCTCAGTTACTTTGTTCCTCCAGCCAATGTTCATTTCTAGAATTCCCTGTCAGCCCTCCAGTGCTTTTCCTCTCTATAAAGCCATTATTTTTAAATGTTTGTTTCTTAAGAGCATAGTATAGGTTGATATGTTGATCACTTAAAGTGTTCTGTCACACCTAGAAATGAAGAAAGAAATTGAAGACTTTCTAGAGTTGAGTGAAAATGAGTGGACAGCATAGCCAATATATGGGAAGCAGCGAAGGTTGTTCTAAGAGGCAAATTCATAGCACTAAGTGCCTACAGAAGAAAGGGAAGGGATCTTATACTAGTAACTTAGTCACACATGGTGTGAATTTTTGGTTGTTCAAAATTTTTCATGTGTACGAAAAGAGTAGATGGTAAAAAATAATCAAATGCAGGAATGCAACCAGTAAAACAAAAACAAAAAATTTCAAAGAATCAGTGAAACAAAGAGTTGGCTTTTTAAGAAAATCAATAACATTGATAAACTCTTATTCAAATTAATTAAATGGTGACAAGAGAAAACTCAAAATTAGAGATGAAAAGGGGGTCATAACAACCTACACCAAGGAAATCCATAGAAATGTAACGTGAATCTTAAAAGGTCTTAATAATAAAATCAAACCTGAAGCCAGGTATTGGGGTGAATGCTGGAAGATCAGAGAAACAGAACAAGCCACAGCTTCCTCACTTCGCCAATTCCTTAGCTGATCCTTGTTTCCTCAGACTGGAAGCCTCTGAGTCCTCATCCAGAATGAATCTCAGCTGAACTGCTGCTCAAAAGCCTAAAAGCTTAACCAGACTCTAGTTCATGGTCCTCATGCCTTATATACCTTTCCACCTCTTGCCATCACTTCCTGGGATTAAAGGCATGTGTCACCATGCTTGACTGTTTCCAGTGTGGCATTGAACTCACAGAGATCCTGATGGATCTCTGCCTCCAGAATGCTAGGATTAAAGGTGTGTGTGCCACCATTTTCTGGCCCCTATGTCTATTTAGCAGCTGTTCTGTTCTCTGACCCCAGATAAGTTTATTAAGGTGCACAATATATTGGGGAATACAATATCACCACAGAGAAATCATAAGGGCATACTTTAAAAACCTGTACTCCACAAAATTAGAAAATCTAAAAGAAATGGATAGTTTTTCTTGATATGGATCACTTACAAATGTTAAGTCAAGATCAGATAAGCAATTTAAACAGACTTATAGCTTCATTGAAATAGAAGTAGTCATAAAAAAGTCTTACAAACAAACAAAAATCCCAGGGCCAAAATTCTACCAGACTTTCAGAGAAGAGTTAATGCCAAATACTTCTCAAGTTATTACACAAAATAGAAAACCAGAAAAAAACATTGCCCAATTCGTTTTATGAGGTCACAGTTAACCTGATACCCAAACCACATGAGGATCCAAAAAAGAAAGAGAATTACAGCCTAATTTCCCCTACGGACAAAGATAAAAAAAAATTCTCAATAAAATGCTTGCAAACTGAATCCAAGAATGTATCAAAAAGATCACCCATCATGATCAAGTAGGCTTCATCTCAGAGATACAGAGATGGCTCAACACACATAAATCAATAAATGTAAACCACCATATAAAAAAGCTGAAAGATAAAAACCATATTGTCATCTCATTAGATACTGGAAAGGACTTTTGACAAAATTCAACACCCCTTCATGATAAAATTTCTGGAGAGGTTAGAGTACAAGGGACATACCTCAACATAATAAAGGCAGTTTACAGCAAGCCTATAGTCAACACCAATTAAATGGAGAGAAACTCAAAGCAATTCCACCAAAATCGGGAGCAAGACAAGGTTTTCCCCTCTCTCCAAATCTATTCACTACAGTACTAGAAGTCTTAGCTAGAGCAATCAGATAGCCAAAGGAGATCAAGGGGGACAGAAGTGGGAAAGGAAGAAATCAAAGTGCCATTACTTACAGATGATATGATAGTATACATAAGTGACCCCAAAATTAACTTGCAAAATTCAGTAGTCCACCTACATACAAATGACAAATGGACTGAGAAAGAAATCAGGGAAAAACACCTTTCACAATAGCCTAAAATAATATAAAATTTCTTAGGGTAACATTACCAAGAAAGTGAAATATTCATATGATAAAAACTTCAAGTCATTGAAGAAAGAAATTGAAGAAGACATCAGAAAATGGAAATATCTCCCATGGTCATGAATTGATAGGATTAACATAACAAAAATGGCCATCTTACCAAAAATAATCTACAGATTCAATGCAATCCCCATCAAAACCCTAACACAATTTTCAGCTTCATATGGAAACACAGAAATATGCAGCATAGCTCAAAATCATCCTTAATAATAAAAGAACTACTGGACTTGTCACCATTTCCAATATCAAGTTATACTACAGAACTACAGTACTAAAAACAGCATGGTATGAGCACAAAAACAGACACATCGATTAATGGAATCACATTGAAGACCCAGACAGAAATCCACACACTATGGACACTTGAGTTTTCATAAAGAAGCCAGAAATGCAACCCGGAAAAAAGACAGTATCTTCATTAAATGGTACTTGTCAAACTGGATGGCTGAATGTAGAAGAATCCAAACAGATACATACTTATTACCCTGCACAAAACCCAACTACAAATGGATCAAAGCTCCTCAACACAACACTAGATTCACTGGACCTCATAGAAGAGAAAGTGGAGGATAGTCTTGAAGGTATTGGTGCAGGCACTAAGATCAACAATTAAGAAATGGGACCTCATGAAGCTGAAAAGCTTCTGCGTGGCAAAGGACACCATCATTTGAACAAAGCGTCAGCATAATGAATGGGAAAAGATTTTTCACCAAATCAGAGAAAAGGCTAATATCCAAAATATATAAAGAACTGAAACAAACAAACCCAAGATATTAAGAAAACAAATAACTCAATTAAAAATGGGGTACAGATCTATCTGGGTAGTGTTGGAGCATGACTTTAATCCTAGTACTCGGGAGGCAGAGGCAGGTGGATCTCTGTGAGTCTGAGGCCAGTCTGGTCTACTGAGAGAGTTACAGGACAGGCTCCAAAGCTACACAGAGAAACCCTGTCTTGAAACAAACAAACAAACAAACAAACAAACAAACAAAAAGTACGATGTGTGTGTGTGTGTGTGTGTGTGTGTGTGTGTGTGTGTGTGTGTGTGTGTGTTCCTGCGCAGATCTAAACAGAGAATTCTCAAAGGAAACTCAAAAGGCTGAGAAACACTTAAAGAAATGTTCAACATCCTTAGTCATCAGGGAGATGCAAATCAAAACTACTTTGAGATTTCATCTTATACCCTTCTGAATGGCCAAGATCAATAAAACAAGTGACAGTTCATGCTGATGAAGATGTGGAGTAAAGGGAACACTCATCCATTAGCCACTATGGGGATCAGTGTGGCAGTTCCTCAGGAAGATGGGAATTGATCTATCTCAAGATCCTGCCAAACTACTCTTGGGCATATATCCAAAAGATGAATCATCTTACCACAAGGACCCTTGCTCAACCATGTTGATTACTGCTCTATTCATAATAGTCAGGAATTGGAAACAATGTAGATGTCCCACAAATGATGAATGGATAAAGAAAATGTGGTGCATGTACACAATAGAATATTACTTAGCTATAAAAAATTGAAATGATGAAATTCATAGGTGAATGGATGGGATTAGATAAAAATCATCCTGAGTGGGGTAACCTAAACCCCCCAGTTATTGTATATATGTGCTTATATATGAACACTATCTGTTAAGTCAATAATTATCAAGCTACAATTCATAGAAAGAGAGAGGTTAGACTTAGAGTAAGGGACTGGGGGTACAGATAGATCTCCCTAGGAAAGGGAAATAAAATAGATAGTGATGGATGGATGGGGAGTGGGGACTGGAATGGGGAGGATCAAGTGAGGAGGGAGAGGGGGAAGGGGGAGCAAGAGGGAATATGGGGAGAGACAGCTAAAATTAAGGGCTACTTGAGGGTTAGTAATGAAACAATACAGTAGAAGCTTCCTAAAACATATTCATACATGAAGGTGATCTAAATGAATTTGCCAAATAATGGGGCAGGCAGATAGAGCCTTAACTGGACCTCTCTTGTCAACAAATGAAGTTTTTGGTACCTAAAATGAGTTATAGCTAATTGAGTTGTTGGCTAAAGGGGTTCCGTGGGAACTCCCAAACAATCCAGGCTGTTGCCAAGACTACAGATTATTCTCCACAAACTGACAGCAAGGCCCCATTGCTGAAGACAACACCTATACAATTCATTCAACATGCAGAAGTCAGGCTGGTGCCTACCTAGAGCCTTCAGCCCTACATGCTATATCTTTGGTACAGGAAGGTACGCTGCATCCTACCAAAGGAGAAATGTAAATTCCAACCTATCCACAAACCCTTTGATCTACAATGGTGTCCTGTCTGCAAAATCTGTTAGCACAATGATGGCACAAAGCTTGTGGGTATAACCAACCAACATCTGATTTTACTGAAAGCCTAGTCCATGAGATGGAACTCATACCTGACACTGCTTGGATGACCAAGAACCTGAGATCAATTAGCCCAGGGCCCTAGGTTAAAACTAACTACAGATGTTCTACTAAAAGAACGCAGCAATAACATGACTCCTGATCACATTCTGCTGTACTCATATATCAGTGTCTTGCTCAGCCATCATCAGAGAAACTTCCTCCTGCAACGGATGGGAACAAATACAGAGACACATAACCAGACAATACACAAAGAGTGAGAGACCTTGGAACACTCAACCCTAACTGGGAATCTTCATGAACTCCTTCCCATCAGGCTCAGAGAATTCTCCACCCCCTGAAGAAGAGGTAGAATGAATGGAAGTCAGAGAATAGAGAACATCAGGGAAACAAGACCCTCTAAGACAACAGGGTTGATGAACATATGAACTCCCAGAGACTGAGGCAGCATGCGCAGGGTCTTCAGGAGTCCACCCCAGATGGGGTCCTAGAGCTGAAAGGAGGAGTGGACACAGACCCCCCTCCCTAACCCAGAAGCTGTCTGCATTGATAACCAATTTGAAATGAACATTTAGTTGGTTTTTTTTTTTTTTTTTTTTTTTTTTTAAGAGAGTCTCACCAGGGAAACCAACTCCTCTTAAGTTCAGGCTGCATGCCCAGCAGTAGATGGTCAACAGAAAACTAACTTCATTGGTATCTTTGGAGGTTCCTTGTCTCATAATGTCATGCTGGGGCTGTCTTCCTCCCTCCCCCCCCTCTCTCTTTCTTTTCTCTCTTTTTACCTTACAGGTCCTTTATGCATGTATTATGGCTTCCCATTGAGTGTTTCTCTGGGATTCCTGAGTGTGTGAGTGAGTGGTTCTCTTTGCTTCTTGGGCCCTTTTCTGCTCTTTTCCTCCTGCTTGTTCTGTCCTGTTCCTGTGTGTTAGTTTTATTTTAGCCTGTTAGTATTTTAGTATTATCTCTTAGAACCTGCTTGTTTTCTAATGAGAGACAGAAAGGGGGGATCTGGATGTGAGTGGAGGTGGGGAGAACCTGGAAGGTGTAGAGGGAGGGGAAACTGTAATCAGGATGTGAAAAAAAAATCCATTTTCAAAAAAAGAAAAAACATATTCTGTCAATCCAGGTGATATAAACCTCTTTTCCTTTTCTTTACAAATAACAACTGCTCTTGAAGAATTTTATTTGACTGGAAGGATACAATTTTATGTTTACTGACTCATTTCGGTGACTTGGAAAACTTCTATTGTGAGAGTGAGACTATGGTATACTTTTAGTTCCTTTATGAGAATTATATTAGCATGTTTTATTCATCACAGTATACTTGGAATATATAAATACTATTTATATCTATAATTTCTTAATTTTAATCTACAAAAATCACTAAAATTTTTCTGATTTTATTCAACGTGCTATCATTATTCTCACTAAATCATTGTGTAGTTTTATCACTGAGATACAAATAGATTCTTTTGAACTTAAAAAATCATGAATTCATTAAATAATTGATCATTTGAATTAACATTTCTTCGGTTAATTAGTGTTGATACAGTAGAAGCCACAATGGATCACTAGGATTTGTAAAATAAAAGTGTACTTACTTCTTCTTGACTGGTGGTAAATGAGTTGTTGAATTTGCTGAACTCTTCCTTTTTGTCTCCAGCTAAAGAAGCAAGATTTGCACGAATTTGGGAGAACGGTTCTGAATGAGGAGCCTCAAATCAAACCTGAGGAGAAGGGTAATTCCTCATTCATCATGGACGTAGACATCAGCACATGGATATGTGGGTATTAAAGTCTGCTTGGTGGAAGGGGAATGCAGTTCTGAGTTTTCTTGGGCTCTTCTAGGGCTTTATCAAATTTATCAAAGAGAATGGTTCAGTCTTTTGAGGAAGAGTAGGGTGGGGTACAAAGTGTCTCTGGCCCCACAGCATACATATGTGCAACGCCAGAGCCCAACAAGGAGAAGACAGAGTCTTGGATGATATTCTGCCACATGTGTCGGGGGGGGGGGGCAGCACTTTTGTCTTCATGAGATGTGAACTTGCCAAGACAGCCAAGCCTTGAGAGGGCTTTTAAAAGGGTTTACTTTTAAATGCGATTGCAAAACTGGGTAGGAATCAAGTAATTTCTGAAAGGATTTTTTTGTTGTTGTTTGTTTTGTTGTTGTTACAAATAATCCTTTGTGTCCCTTTCACACCCAAATCTTGTCCTTTCTTGCTGGGCTCTGGCACAGCACACGTGTGTGGTGTTGGGCAGGAGACACTTTGTGCCCCATCCCAGCTTCCCTTAAAGGACTGAACCATTCCCAGGCATCTGAGTAATTCCTCATAGAAGTGCTGAACTCAGGCAGGCAGGAAGTGAGGACCTCAAATTCGGTTAGGGGTTGTGGCAGCATCTCTTTCTCTCTCTGCTTTTTCCAGACTTGGTGGAGACAGAGTTTCATTTCATGTGGTATGAAAAAATCAGCAAGTGAGACTTGGTTTCGTGCAGTTCGGTACAGCATGGTTGAAATTGGCCATGGGTAGCCCACAGAATTCCACAGTTGGAATTCTGACAGTCATTAAGTCCTAGACAATTTAAAACCACACAACAAAGGATAATCTGTGATTATTTGGAATTATGCTTAAGAGGCTTTTTTAAGCTGGAGGTGCAAACATCAAATATGTAACTGTTCACAGAGCAAGTGGGGGAAGACCAGTTTCCTAACAACAGGAAGTCTAATAACAAGGTCTGAAGGGCGGATGCCCCTCCTAGGAGTAAGGAGGTGAGCTGGTCCTGAGCACTCTGCAGTACTTGGCTCTCTGGCCAGCACTCCCCTTCCCCAGTCTAGAACATTCAGCATCTGGCTACAGCTCTCAGCACCGGGCATTCACCCAGGAGCACTAAAGACTTATATGATTGAAACATTTTTCCTGAGTTACTTTGTACTAGTTAGTCCAGGGTGTATAGCTCTCAGCTTCCTGGAGAGAATTTTAGAAAAGTGATATTCAATCCTTCCCTCCTTCCCTCCCTCCACCCCTCCTTCCCTTCCTTCCTTCTTGGAAGTATAATATACAAATTTAAAGTACACAATTATTTTTTAAAAGTTTTATGTGTTTTGTGTTTTGTCTGCATGAATGTCTGTTCACCATGTGTGTTCCTGGTGCCTAAAGATGCCAGAAAAAGGTATCAGATCCCCTGTAACTAGTGTTAGCTATAAATGGCTATGAACCACCATTTGTATTCTGGGAATTGAACCTGGATCCTCTGGAAAAGCAGCAAGTGCACCTAACCACTGAGCAAGCTCTCCAGCCTGGGAAGGACACAATTCTTGAAGTAGCTCTAAACAATATAATGTTTGGCATGTTTGTTACATTGAAATTTAAAGGTGAAATTTGAACTTCACTTTCAATGCATGTAGTAGAATTTAGGTAATTTAATGACGTTTCTCTTCATGACTATCCATTTTTAAAATATAGGAATATACACCATGACTTTGTGTCTGAAAGTCTTCTATTAATCTTCATAGTATAAACAAAATATGTGTAGAATATTATATATAAAATTTAAGATAGTTCTGATGACTATAAGATTTTTGGTGTTTAGGAATTCCATATTAAAGTAAGATAATTCATAGAAGCAAATAATTGGCCACCAGCATAAGTTACTATAAATTTTAATACATATTTATTAAGTATAAAAACTGTAGTGGAGCTATATCCCTTAATATGATGAATTAGCTTTGAAAAAAAATCCAAAAATCCATGAACAACTATTGTTTACTACCATAATAAACAGGGTCCAACCTTAATGTCATTGTTTTGTTCATATGGTGTTAAGAAAATTTATTCACATAAATTAATAAATGAGAATGGAAAGAGTCTTATTGTAAAAATATTACATACTTTCTCAGTCCACTTCCCATTGTGAATACCATAAATGTTTAACATATAGTGTATAGAAAACCGTAAAGTACCTAACTTGTAATGAGCATAAATGTATTGGCTAATGGTCCTGAAGGGGAAGTAGTCCTTGATTATGTGGCTGGTAAGACTTGAAGCCTTTCATGTTAGATCATTTCATTCAGAAGGGCAAAGAGAAGGGAAACTGACATATAGAGATTGAATTTGTTTTGTACAAGGAATCTATCCTATGTTATCAAACTCACATTCACAAAACGGAGTTAATTCACTTATGAGAATAGAGCTCTCATGGCCAGAACTCCTCTGGAAGGCACTACCTTCCTAATACTGCATACAATTGAACACTTGTACAATTGTAATACTGATACAATTGAAGTTAAATCTCAATATGATTTGAAGAAAGGATAAACACTTGATCCATAGCAATTCCTTTTATGTTTTCTGAGTCATATAATGGCATAGTTATCTACCATGAAATAATGGTTTCTCAGGATATTGTTTTGCTAATTGGATTAAGCCCTCAGTTTGGGTGCAAACAATAATGGAAGACTACATAACTAGCAAAAGAATTCATTAGATGCCTCTAGAGTTATTCACATTCTAAAATTAGACAGAGCATTTCAATTTGGTCCTTGGTTTTCGTCCCTGTAGTCTTTATGCCGTGGCGGACAGGAGACCAGCATAAACCACACTGGGATTGCAGGCGCCAGACCATGGCTCCTCTTTCTTGTGCTGTTTTCATAAAACCATCCAGGCAAGGAATTTTGCAGACACTGAGGGTTATTGTCGGGGGATCAGCTTGTTATTTCTCAGTTGGCAGTTCTCAGCATCATCTTTCAGAGGGATACTAGGAATTGAATACACTCGAATCATAAAGCACCTGAAGCAGGCTTTTGGAGGTAAAGGACTACTTTGTCAGGAGTAGGAAAGCCAGGGAAGAACACAGTTTGATATCCTTCAAAGATATATTGAGATTATTCGGTGTGCCACCAAAGAGCAAAACTGGGGTGAGAGAGTCCATCAGGGGAGAACTTGTCAACAACTATTGCTGCTTCACAATATAGCATGGCCATTTGACACACTGAGTCATACCTAACCCCTCAACCACCAGCAATGATCAGTCAGAGAAAAATCACTTTTTTTTTCCTCAGTGATGCTAAATGGTTTTTATCACACAGTAGAGGAGAGTAAATGATCTATGGGCTCTCTCTCAATTTTGAGAACCTAAGTGCCTTAGCCTGAAGAAAGCAGACACGTCCTCAGACCTTCAAATTCGGCAGCAAAAATAAAGCAACATCCTGATCCCCCTGTCAGGGACCCCCCAAACAGACCAAGCTACACAACTGTCTCCTACATGCAGAGGGCCTAGTCCAGTCCCATGTAGGCTCCACAACTGTCAGTCTAGAGTCCCTGAGTTCCCACTTGGTTCTGTTGTCTCTGTAGATTTCTCCATGATGATATTGACTGCCCCCCCCCCCCCCGGCTCATGTTATCCCTCCTCCCTCTTTTATCTGCTTCCATAAGTTACTGGGTAAAGGCTCTATGATGACAGTTAGGATAGTCGCCAATCTGATTACAGGGCATCTATCTGTGGTACATAAGCTGGCTTTTTAGAATCCATTCCCTATGATGGAATGCCTTGCTCGGCCTTCATGTGTGTGTGTGGGGGCACGGCGTGGAGGGTGAGGGGGGACTTGGTCCTGTCTCAACTGAATGTACCAGGCTTTGTTGACTCCCCATGGGAAGCCTTGCCCTTTTGGAGGAGGGGAGAAGTGGGGGGGAGGTGGGGGGTAGGAGGAGGGATGGGAGGGGGAACTGTGGTTGGTCTGTAAAATGAAAAAAAATTTAAATAAAAAAAGAAGAATTTACCCACTAAAAAAAAATAAAATGACCAGAAAATTACAGTAATAAAAAAGAATAAAGCAATATTATGATGAGACAGTAATGGTGCCCACTCATAAATTTGTCCCTAGCTACTTTACACAAGGAAACATTATTGGAACCTTGCATGTAGCACTCAGTGGTTTTGCATGGATTAACCACACTCCCCTATCTAATCTCCTTTGTGGCCATGGGTTTGCAGTTTACAACTGTGGGTTTGGGAACATTGTTTGTGGCTGAAGCACAGAACCAAGCTAGGCAGCGCACTTGAAGATCAAAGCAAGAAACTTGGCTGTACTCTGTTAGTTCTCTGGGCAACCTAGCTGACCACATATGCTTCTCGTATACCAATTAATCTCAGGCCAGAGAGACAGAATGCCATTTATGCTATACTTCAGTCTAAGACTCACAGTAGCCAAACATTTAGTAGTGTGGGCATGTATCTGAATGATAATCAGTTCTGCAAAACTGTAGTTTGGGGTCATCTTGAAAAATTGCCAGTCTCTGGGCTGACAGTTGCCTACTGTGAGTTATATTTTGTCTACATCTGCTCCAGCCATGAAAATGCATGCGTGCATTTGTTCTGTACTTTAAAATGTGCAATATGCTTTTCTATGTAACAATGTCACCTGAGCCCATCAAAAATGCCACTCCATCAGCCTCAGTCCCTGTGCGTTCCACTGTTGTATTGTCCCCACTTTGCAAATGATAAACTGAGAATTGAGCCAATTCTTTTCAGTTTCAAAGTTGAGGCACGGTGTTTGAGACCATGTACAAACAAACTTTAATAAAAGTGGGTTCATTATTTAATTCCTAATGTTTTATTTTAATTTTAGTTGATATAAACTTTAATTTATGTATAAACATTAGTTTTACAAAGTAACAGGCTATTCAAAAATCAAATAAAAAAGGAAATAAAGCTGGGAGGGGAGCATTGTGGGGGGCTTGGGAGGAATTAGAGTTGGTGAGAGTGATAATCAAAATTGATTGTATGCATATATGAAATTCTCAAAGAATAAGTGAAAATATAATATTACGTAAGATATAATCACATAGGTAAAATAAAAGTTCTCTTTTCTCCATTGCTATACTCCTACTCCTCAGAAATATTAGTTAGCAATGAGTAAATAAATAGTCCTACAGATCTCATAAACAAATATAAAGTGATTTGTTTTATTACATGTTGTCTATTATAACCTCTACTTTAAGTTTAAATAGTACTTTTTTAAAATCAAAATTATAAAGCTTTGTTCTTCAAAGCTTGCTAAAAAAAATAGTGGACTCCACATAAAAACTCTAATTCCTGTCCTTTGCTCTTAGAAGCAGCCACTTAAAAACCTTTGGCTATTTGTCCTAACACTTAAATTATTAGTTATTGGTAGTATGATTGCATTTCTGTCTTATTGTCTAGGTTTAGGCATTATTTATGGACTCCCACTCCATGTGTGTGATGGCGTACATATATGCATACACACATTTTGTCATTTATATTCATAGCATGTCTTCAAATGGCATACATGTTTTACATTAGTCATTTATTTAGGTAGAATATGAGGTATCAAACTATGATTGCATTTCATCTGTCGATTTGAGTATTCATTGTGTTATGCATAGAACTCTCTGACTTTGTACATTTTCCGTGTGTATACTGAATGAAACATGAAAACATACTGTAAGACACAGAGCCAAGCTCTCTGAAACTCCCTTGACACTGTGTTTTCCACACACCTCAACAATAACAGCAGCAGAATGCCTTAAGGAATCTGGATCCCTCATAACTTGTGAGACACATTTGTATTCGGTGAAGCCCTTTGCAAAAGCTCTTGTCGAGCTCGAAAGGTTAGAAATTGAAGTTATAGTGACCCCCACAGAAAGAATTCTCCCCCATCTATCACTCACAGGTATCCACGAGTAGTTGAAACCTGTTTATCTTTTCTCATCCCCACCCTTTCTCATGCCCTCTCTGATCTGTAGCTAGCAAACCCAGTGTGCAGAATAATATGTATTTTCAGCCCACGCTTTTCATCTTTCCAGCCCCTTTCATTTTTCTTCGGGAATAACTAGCTCCTATTGTTGCTGTGGCTTGCTTTGAAACCACCTCTAAATCAACAGTGTTACTGATCAGCAGAACTGGAGGAGCCCAGGGAAATAATGGAAATCCACTCATTGTGTAACAGAGGTCAAGCCCAGCAACCCAGTTCTCCTCAAGTGGGATTTGGCTTCTGTGCATGCGATGCGAAGAAATGTGGTGACAACTTTTACTCAGTGAAGTGGTTTTTTGCTTTGTTTTGTTTTGTTTGAAAACCATGAACCACAAGTGAATTCCAATAATGGGCGAAGTGAGGTTCATATGTTACGATCTGCCACTAGCAATGTATTTGTGTATTTCTTTTTTAGACCCGCATGATATCCATTTACATAAAAATATGTGAATGAAAATGAAAACATAGACTTTGTATGTACCTAATGACAGTGTATCTTTTCATTTCTAAGACACTGTATCCGTATTTGTCTACTTCTGATGTAGTTTTCTACATGCATGTGCATGTTGTTTGGTTGAAATGTGTCTTTTCTAGTACTTTTCTGTACTAGTAACTTACATAACGTAGTTAGAATAGCACAGAATCAATAGCATGTAGTTGAGTAGATGGAGACTGATTTGTAGCTCTCTAAGCATATGTCTAAGTTCTACTCTGTGACTGTGTACAGCGTCTGGACTGTGCTAAAAGATATGGGTTTCAGTGGTACATGAAGAGCATGAAGAGGTATTTGTGCAACCACTGGCTGTATTGTGGTTCCTGTTTAAAGAATTTCATAAGAAAAAGACATTTCAATAACCAATGGTTGCAAAGTTTCACATTTTCATTGGTAGAGTAGAAAGTATATTCATAGGAATGAAATTCTAGGCTCTTAGTAGTAGGGTTTGATTATCTGTCATTGCACACAGAGTGGTTTATACTAGTTTGCAATCAACTGTTATTTGTGGAACAAATAAATCACTTTCAAATAATGTTGGGAATAATTTATCAACTACCATCTCTATTAGAGCACTAAGGTATCTAGATTCCTAAATAGCAAATGCAATGGGCGTTCGCCATTCCTGTTGGTCTGCTCTGCAGTCTTTAAATGTTGATGACTTTTCATTCTCAATGATCCCACTCTGGTCAGGTCCTCTCCCTGTTTCCACAACTGGCCTCTGCTAACTTCTCAGGCTTCATGGACTGCTCTCCTCTTCCTTAAATGCAAGTGTCCTCCAGAGTTTCTTCACAGCATTAACTTTCCTGTTCTAAATGTCATCCTGGATCATCTAATCTAGGACCACTATCACTTGTGGATTGCAAGCAACACCTGAGAAAATTTGAAAGGAAAGGTATGCCCACAACAGGAGTTTATTTTTCTTTCCAGTAAGAGCTCAGAGGTAGGCTACTCTGAGTGCTGTGACAGCTCAAGGGTGGTGGCTGACATCTGTTGTCCTCTCCCTGGCCAGTCAGTGACTGTTTTTGCTTCCTGGGACTTGTCTGCAAGTACTCAGGCATCAGAAACACAAGAAAAAGGATATGAAATAGTTGAGCCTGCCATTTTTTGTAAGACAAAGTGCTAAACAGTCTTACTAATAAAAAACCCAGAGCCAGATATAGGGATTAAACTGAGAGATCAGAGGAATAGGACAAGCCACAGCCAACCTCATCTTATAGCCCTCAGCCTTCAAGGAGACCTACTTCCTCTATACCCATGCCTATATGCCTTGCTGTTCTGCCATCTCATTTCCTCTCTCTGCCCAGTTCTGTCACTTCCTGTCTGTCTGTATAGACCTCCAAACCTTTATGGTTAACTAGTGTTGGAATTTAAGGCATGTGCCATCACGCCTGGCTCTGTCCCTAGTGTGGCCTTGAACTCATAGAGATCTGGATGGATCTCTGCCTCTCTAATGACAGGATTAAAAGCTTGTGCTACCATTGCCTGTGACTTCTATGTTTACTATAGTGGCTGGCTTTTTCCTCTGATCCTCAGATCAACTTTATTAGGGTGCACAATATATTGGGGACACAATATACCACCACATTTCCCTTTTTTGTCTAAAATAAAAATTAAAAATATAAAAAAGTTATAACTAATATAAGAAAAACTATATACAATAAGTACAATAACTATATACAATATATACAAGCAATAAATATATCAACAATGTCTAGTCCATTTGCATTTAACAAATTCAGCGAAAATATTCCATTATCTATCCTATTTTGGTGAGTTCAAAATGTACCTAAACCACTTTCTATCCTAACTTATATTACCAACAGAAAACTATCTTATGATGTCTTTCAATCTCACACACTTAACACTTCTTAGTGAGTTTCTTTTCTGGATTTCTTAACAAGGAAAACTGTAACTACAACTATCTAATCTTCAACTCCCTCAGAGACCTGAGAATGAAGTAATATTACCCAGTAAAACAGGAAGTACAAACAAGTGACTTCCAAAAAAATGTGAGTTATGACAGAAACAACCAGCTTCCTGGAAAGTCACCTGAGATTTCTCTGCAATGCTGAGGCATCATCTTCAGCCTACAGGCTTAGCATATCTGACAAGACTCATCTGTTAAGCAGAATTTTCTAAAGAGCCTTCCTACCTTGTCTTGGCAAGGATTGGCAGTCCTTTGTTTTGTGTCCTGCTTGTCCATTTTGAACAGCATATTCTCAGCAGTCAATGCAAGGGCACTTCCTTGCCCAGTGGCTAACTTTTGCCACAATTTTTCTTCCGTACAGCTAAAGAATCATTCCTCAACAATATACCTTCTGCTAATATAGCTATGTGTATCTTCAAAAGAGACTTAAAAATATTGTTTAGTTTTTTTTAAATGTAGTTCTTCCAACAAGTGCTCAAATATTTGTTGCTTTTATTGCTAGATGTCTTCTATATTTGAACTCATGCACACAGATGACTGCTGGACATGGTGCTCCAAAGTGAAAATGAACTCTTAGACTCACAAGGTGCATCCCTAAGCATCTCCATGTTGTCCTCTATTTCTTTCTCATAGTTCAGGTTTACTCTTGCTGTGAAGAGACACCATGACCACAGCAAGTCTTATAAAGAAAACATTTAATTGGGGCGGCTCACTTACATTTTCAGAGATTCAGTCTGTTATCCTCATGAAGGGGAGCATAGCACTGCAGTGTGCAGGCAGATGTGGTGCTAGAGTTGAGAGTGCTACATCTTGATCAGAAGGCAGCAGGAAGTTGACTGACTGTTACACTGAGTGAAGCTCGAGAAAAAAGACCTTGAAGCCCACCCCTACAGTGACACACTTCCTCCAACAAGGCCAAACCTCCTAACAGTGCCACTCCTTTTGGGGGGGCATTTTCTTTCAAACCACCATACCACCCCTCTGCAATTTTTTGAGCCTTCTTCATTTATTTACTACCTACTGTATGCCAGACCCAAGGCTAGAGGTGACATTGCAAATGTTCTGCATGAGACGCACTGCCTACCTAAAGGAACTTACAAGTGGATGAGGAGTATTCCTGGGAACCTTTTGGGAAGAACCCCATACACTCAACTCTGAGCATTTCGGATGTTCTTTCCCCCAGAGTCGCTCTCAGCTGAAGTGATCAGAGGTGCCTGTAGCCACTTTCAGCAGCCAGTGGCTTAGTATGAGTGTAATACTTCTGCTCCCTTGACATAACATGGAACAAATAGAAGAGACTGACCTACTCCAGGGTCACTTGAGACTTGGGAAGTTGTAGTTTGATTCCATCTCTGTTTAGCTTGTTTGTTTTTTGGCAATGCTGGAGGTTGAACCCAGAGCCTTGCTCATGCTATGAAAACACTCTACTACTGAGCATAAAGTGTAGCCAGAAGTTTTCCTGTGTCCCACCTGGACCCACAGTGGCTCAGTTCCAAGTAAACACACAGAGGCTTGTATTAATTACAAACACTATGGCCTATGGCTCAGGCTCGTTATTAGCTAGCTCTTATAACTTAATTCAACCCATTGCTATTAATCTGTGTTTTGCTACATGGCTTCATGTCATTTCCTGTTCTCTCACATCTTGCTTCTCCTGGTGGTGGTTCACAGCTTCTCCTGACTCCACCCTTCTTCATTTCTGTCTTGAGTTTGAATGTACCGCCTAACATTATTCTGCCTTGCCATTGGCCAAACAGCCTTATTTATAAACCAATGAGAGCAACACATATTCAAAGTGTACAGAAAGACATCCCACAGCAATTAAGTTTGGCTTCCCTGTTCAGTCTTGTTTCACTTACTCATTTACACTGAGGCCCCTGAAAAGGAGTGGCAATGAGTATCCTAAAAGCAAAAGTCCACATAAGCCCGTATTCACCAGAAATCCTGTAAGCAAAGGGGTTCTAGATGTGGCATCAGAAAGTAGAGGCTAATTCTCGGCCACCAATGTGACAATCTGCAGTGTCTCCTGAGGTTGCTGGAATTTCCATTCGCAAGGGCAGGGGAAGAGGCAGAATGGCTTAAATAAATGTATTGCCTTGATTTTATCAGAAAATAATCAATGCTGGAATCCTGATGTGTTTATTGAAAAGTTGTGGCACCTCGAGAACTGTTAACCATTTGCAGAAAACTAACAACTATGTACAAATATCCTTCTAGAAAATTCTTCTAAATATATTTAAAGAGAGAAAAAAGAAAAGGAAGAAAGAATGGGTGATAGGGCCTCTTTACAGCTTGATGAATGAGCGTGGGCCCTTTTTTTAGTCAGTGGAGTGACTGTTCTGACCTACTGCTATGGGGCAGCTGTCATGGCTGGCAGGCCACGATGGAAGAGCATGGATGAAAATGTGACCTGGGCAGTGTCCCCAGCCTGGTACAGCCTGACGAAGACATTATTAAAGAACTATGGGATTAAAGGATGGTTGCTAAGAGCAAAATGCAGTATCAACATGGGATGGCAGATCTAGAAGTCAAGGTATGAAAGTCAGAAGATTCTCATTCCCCACCCCTACCAGCAAAAAGAACCTCATCTACAACCAGACAGTAGGAGAAAGCAAGGATCTGGGCTATGGCGTTGCTGTAAGCAGAACAGAATTCCAGAGAAGACTGAGTTTTCTACCTCAGCAGATAGGTCAGGGGTGAAGGAGAAGTCTGAAAGTCAAATAGAGACAGAGACATGTAGGTGAATACACTCAATCTCCAAATCTAGGTGCTTCATGGTTCCACAAATGGCGGATTTCTCCCCATGAAAAACCACAGCTCCCTCATGCTTCCTCGCAGATGATGTTAGAGGGATCTGTCTTAGAAAACTCTATAAACCTTCAGGATATACTGCCACCTTTCTTCCTGGACATAGAAGAGTAACTGTGACAAAGCTAAAATTTATCACAAATAAGGAAGTCTTGAATTAGCGAAGAAAGGGTCTAAGTCATGCTGCTTTCATTACTATAGCTCTGTAATAGTTTAAAATAGGGGTGGTGGTACCTCCAGCAGTTCTTTTATTGTGCAGGATTGTTTTAGTTATCTTGTGTTCTTTGTGTTTCCATATAAAGCTGAAAATTGTCCTTTCAAGTGAAGAATTGTGTTGGAATTTTGATGAGATTGCACTGAATCTGTATATTGCTTTTGGTAGGATGGCCATTTTTACTATATTAATCCTACCAATCCAAGATCATGGGAGATCTTCCCATTTTCTGATATCATCTTCAATTTCTTTCTTCAATGACTTAAAGTTTTTTTTTTTTATCATACCGAGTATTTCACTTGCTTGGTTAGCATTACCCCATGATATTTTATATTATTTGAAGCTACTGTGAAAGGTATTTTTTCCCCCTGATTTCTTTCTCAGTCCATTTGTCTTGTTATATAGAAGGGCTACTACGGACTTTTGTGAGTCAATTTTGTATTCAGTTACTGTTCCGAAATAGTTTATCAGATGTAGGAGTTCCCTGGTGGAATTTTAGAATCGTTTATGTATACTACCATATCATCTGCAAATAACAATATGTGCTATGAAGTTGACTCTTAGAACCGCCTTCATTGTATCCTAAGTTTGGATGTGTTGTTTAATCATTTTCATTCAAGAAAATATTTAATCTCTTTCTTAATTTCTGTCTTGATCCATTTTTATTCAGTAGAGAGTTGTTCAGTTTCCATGAGTTTGTAAACTTCCTGTTGTTTCTATTGTTGTTCATATCCAGTTTTAATCTTCAATGTGCAGAGAGGATGCTGGGTTTTATTTCCATTTTCTTATATCTGTTGAGACTTTGTGTCTGAGTCTATGGACAATTTTGGAGAATGTTTCATGAGGTGCCAAGAAGAAGGTATGTTCTTTTGTGTCTGGGTGAAATACTCTGTCAATATATATTCTGTCAATATCTGTTAGGTTCATGTGGTTTAGAACATGTTATCTTCAGCATTTCTCCATGGTTCCCAGGGAATCTCCTTATGAAATTAAAAAAAATGGAGCATTATAAAAAGAAAACAATAGTATCTATAATTTTAGAATGGGATATATTGTAGGTTTTATTTTTCACTCTCTGCTAATTTCCATTGTATCCTAAATGGGACTTAAGGTTTCCAAAATTGGCTTTGATAAAAGAACCACAAGTTTAAAGCTTATTGACATGTGTATGTACATAGTGCACATGTGGAGGTCAGAAGTCAGCTTTCAGGAACCTGGTCTCTCCTTTCACCACTTGGATCCATGGGTTTACCTTGGGCATCTGGTTTGAAGGCCAGTGCCCTTAACCACTAAGCTACTCATCATCTCATGAGCCAATGGTCCTCCAATTTTGCCTGACCAAGTGGTAAGGAGGAGCAGTGGTGATCAGCTGGGTGGAAGAATGAAAGAACTGAGAGCAATAGAGCATGTGTTCTCCTCAGCTCTCTCTTCGAGATGACTGAAAATGCCATTTCAAATGTGTTCCATCAGTAATTAATTTAGTCAACATTCATTCGAGTATCTGTTCTGAGGTAGTCCCAGTTGAGGTTCTGTGGATGGGAAGTTCCTGTCTAGACATTCAGTCATTTGCCCTGGATTTGTCTTTTGTTTGATAAAATTAATACAACAACAAACCAAACAGCTCAGGATCTTTGTACAGCATTGGCATCTACTGATGAGCATAGTCGTACACCCTTGTACTTTCTTATAGATTTAATTCACTTCCTACTTCCCTTCCCATCCCAGTACTAGGTGCTGGGAATACTAGGATGGCAGAGGGTTCTTGTCTTCAAAGTATTCTATCAATCTCATTCATTCTTTGCCTCTATGAGA
This sequence comes from Peromyscus eremicus, assembly GCF_949786415.1. Lineage (NCBI taxonomy): Eukaryota > Metazoa > Chordata > Mammalia > Rodentia > Cricetidae > Peromyscus > Peromyscus eremicus. The sequence goes on along the minus strand of NC_081419.1, from coordinate 30,174,668 downwards.
TACAGATTTCTATTTCTTTTGTTAATTGGATGAGTTACCAGGCCAGCAAGGCCAATGAGTGCAGGCAGTGTCTCATGTTCAGAATGTGGCAGGGCCAGAATGGAAATCAAGACCTTAGGTTGCTGATACTATTCTATTTTCTCCAATGCCTAAGAGGCTGGAACACAAGGAATTAACAGTCTTCTTATGAGTATATATATTTCTGATATGAATAAAAGGAGCAACAGCTTTGTTTATTTCAATAACTAGAAATCTGAGACATAGTGTTATTCAAGGATAAAGTGACCCCTTACCCACAGTGACACCATTAGAGATTTTTGTAGGAGAACATGGGAAGCCATAGCTTGTTTGAAAAAATTGGTGATAAAACCTGGACAATTTTTCTTGTCTTTCTAAAGAAATACCAAATATGAAGAATACCACATTAAAAAATGATGTCTGTCTCAATACACTGTGTGTAGGTACCAGCCACAGACTACATACACATGGAGGGGAAATTAAACTAAAGAAAAACACAAGAATAAGATGAGCCCAGTCACAAGTCTAGTGCTTTCTAAAGTGCACCAGAGAGCCCATGACACTGCTATGCCAGGGGAGAGGTGAGCATTATCAGAAATCACCAAGTAAATGTCAGAACTCATCTGTGCTTTCTAGATTATATGTAACTTTACAATGTTTTGATTTCAAGTTATCAAAAAAAATACCCTCATGGCATTTCATTGTAAATATTAGAACAGTCTCCCTGTATTCTATAGGATCAAAATAAGTTACAAAAAGTAATCTGTGCAGAAAAAAGTAGCTACCTGTATATGTGTATGTATGACTTGCCAAGATTGCTGTGATTAAAAATATAGATTGCTGGTTCAAATTCAATGTCCATTAAGTATTCCTCATTAGTCTGACTTCCTGAAAACAGCTAAAATTCTCTTTGATTTTTCAGTGTACACTTACCCTACCACCCATTTAGAAATGACAAAATACTGAATGTTCTTCAGGAAAACAATATTGGGGTTCAGACTGACCACAAAACAATCACCAGCATTGGCTCCATTTTCCTGAATTAATCAGAAAAATTGGGGACCAGAAGAAGCAGGGTGGACAGAAAGAGAAGGCCAGGTGTTAGTAGAGATGCATATATTCTTTTTCTAGATGGTGTGAGTAGGAGTTCCACCATCTGATGGATGAGATCAGCATAGATACTGGGAAGAGTAATTCATTCCCTCTCTCATTTCCTTACAAGAGAAGCGTAATTGTGTGCTGTGGCTGACGCCTGGACTAAATTAACCAAATAACCACAAGCTTTGCCTTTCTTTTCTTGTGTACGGGAGACAATCATCTAAAAAATAATGAGAAGCTGTAGTGCTAATGATAGCAAGGTTTAAAAAGAACTTGAAGAATAACAAACCCCAGAAATGGATGCTATGGAAGATGCGAGTTGAGATGTTTCCATACAACACCACTACAGAAATGTGCCCAGTGTTCCCAGAGAGGAAAGTGTTTATTTAGTTTGATTGAAACAGAGATTAGGTACTGAGCAGATGGAGCCCATTTGAGACGGTCTGGCAGGATTGCCTGTTCCACTGAGGAAATGGAACTAGTGAGGGGAGGCAGCAGAGGAAGGAGGCTTGGAAAAGGGAACCATGTCCAGACCAAGCAGACATTTCCCCCCAAATCTTGACTCTTTCTCTAATATCATTTGATATTAGAACCTGGAACTGGGTTGCAAAACATCAGAATGAATAATTTGTTTTTATTTGGTCTAGTAACACAATGAGAAGGCAGAAAAGCAAAGATATACCAGAAGCACAGCCTTAATCCAAGTTAGGTAAACCCTCTAAAAATTCAGCTTCTTTTCACGGGAAGTAAACCCAGGAGTGACGAAGCTTACATATTTCTCTTCTTTCCAAAGCCCTTATCCAATAATTCTAGGTAGAAAAAAGGCAAGTTCATATTCCTTGGTTTATACACTTATATAAGACTTGTCTATGGGAATATTCTTTCTATAACCCTCCACTGTCCGATACAGTAGCTCCTAACAGGCGGCAACGAGCACTTGAAATGTATTTGGACTTCTTTGTTGTTGTAATAGAATAAAGCTTAATAAGGAAGAAAGCTCTAGGGTAAGGGGGGAAAACATTAGCAAGCTTAAGTTCAGTGTAGTATGAACTAAGTGTGGAGGGTACTATTTCTCAATTGTAAGAACATGACCAATAGGGAACCAGTAAACAGACAGAATAAACACTGAATAATGTCCAGATCCAAGATGTGACAGCTGTTTTTGATCACAATCTTAATCCATTTGCATTACAGTAACAAAATACCATAAACATATACCATAAACAGGATAGTTCATCAGGAACACAAATATGTTTCCAGGGTGCTAAAGTTCTTTTCCCTTTATGAAACCATGGTGATAGGGCATGACACATTTTGAATATTTAAAACTAAAAATTGATAGCAGATCACTTTATCAGTTACTTTCCTCTTTGCTCAGACAATGCCAGATAAAGGCAATTTAAGGAAGGCAAAGTTGATTTGGGCTCACAGTTGGAAACGACAGTCTACCTATCATGATAGCAGGGGCTTGAGGCAACTGGTCACAGTGTCTACAGGCCAGAAGCAGAGAAAGCTGGGTACCAGCATGCGTGGCTCCCTTTCCCATTTTTATGCAGTCCTGGATCCAGGAGCCCACATTCAGAGTGGGTCTTCCTACCTCAATTAACACAATCTAGAATTGCCTCATAGACATGTCCAGACATTTGTTTAGTAGGTAATTGTAGATTCTGTAAAGCTGACCATCAGTATTAATCATCATAATCTTACACCTGTTTAAATTATTACTGGAAAATAAAACAAAGAATCTGTGGACTACTACTCTAGTTTACTTTTTAGTTTACAAAGGAGGACATTGAATTCTGGGAATGAGGAATGACTTTCCCAGACTTACCTTATTCCCTAAGCAACAATTAAAGTTTACCTAGAGAGAAGTAATCTTGCCTACTTCGATGCCTATAGTGCATTCATTATTTCCCCCAGAAGTTTAACAAGCCATCCTAGAGCATATAGAACACTCACACAGGCAAAACAAGATGACCTAGAGCATATAGAACACTCACACAGGCAAAACAAGCCAACCTAGAGCATATAGAACACCCACACAGGCAAAACAAGCCGACCTAGAGCATATAGAACACTCACACAGGCAAAACAAGCCAACCTAGAGCATATAGAACACTCACACAGGCAAAACAAGCCAAATTAGAGCATGTAGAACACTCACACAGGCATAAGAAGCCAACCATGAGCATATAGAACACTCACACAGGCATAACAAGCCAATCTAGAACACACAGAACATTCACACAGGCATAACAAGCCAAACTAGAGCATATAGAATGCCCATACAGGCATAAGCCAGTGTTTTCAAGCTTAATTTCCCATTGTTACTCAGAAGACCATGAGTGTTGGGTGTGAGACTTACATCCAAAGGACGTAAGAACGCTACAAGTTGGGAACCTTTGGGTCTTATGAACAAGTTGTAGAGATTTCAATAATACATGCTTTGTGGAGGTAAAATCACCTTCCTGAATGCTGCCAAAATATGCTTATGTGCCAATTTTAGATTCTGTTAAGGACAGGCCAATTACTCAGTATTGGCACCTCTGTTAGGGATGACACTTTGTGCCACTCTGGAGTCTACTATGTTTTACTAGGATCACTATTTTTTAAAAATGAAAAAAAATTTCATAGCTTCTAAATTGGTTTCATGGGTGTGAGCTGGCTTGGTTGAGTTTACCAAAATACTAATTGAACATGAATGATGGGCTTTGACTAAATTTGGTTGTTTACCAAAACCAACTATTGGGTGGAACTGAATGTTTTAAAACCTCAGTGTTTGTTTATCGTCTATCTATTGGTTGTTACTGTGTCTCTCTTCAGGTCCTAATAGAATCCTATTACTGAAAACTATGTTTCTGGACCTTCCTTTAGATTGCACGGTGTGCCACTGAATGTAGGTTCCTTAATGATTTTCTTCTGTCGGGGAATAGTTTCTTCCTCTTTAGTGGAATGCAATCTTACTCCACAGAAATGAAGGGATAGGAAACAGCATCTCATGCACTGTGCTCCACAGCTCTCTCTGTGTGTATGTGTGTGTGTTGGTTGTGACTTGTGTATTCATCAGTGAATTTTTTGATTTTAGTGAGTTCTACTGAACAGTATGTACTATAATGTGGACTTTCTAAAATTTTATTATGCATGTAATAATCAGACCATTTTTTCAGATTGTTCCCAGAGTCATAGCAAAAATAATATAAGGTCAGAAAATTTCTACACATCTGTTCTCATATACACATTGACCTCATTATCAATACCCTCCACTGAAGTGGCACATTTGTTTTCTGATGACTCTACACTGACATTTTATTATTATGCAGAGTCCGTAGTTTACCTGAGTGTTTTCATTTGTTGTTGTACATTCCACAGATTTGAACAGAGGTACAGTGATGGACAGCCACTCCTGACAGCATCCCTGCATCCTCTGCCTTTTCATCCTTCACCACCAGCCCTCATGACCACTGATCTCTTTTATTATATCCCAAAATTTGGATTATCTGGGGCCACACAGCTGGAATCAAATAGTATGGAGCCTTCTCTGCTTGGCTTTTTTCACTTAGTAATTACATTCAGATGTTCTCTGTGCCTTTTCATTGCTTAATAGCTCATTTTTCTTTACTGATAATTTTCAAGATGTACTACAGCTTTTTTTAAAGTAAGTAATCAAGATGGCTTTAGTATGTGGACAATAGAGCACAGTTTTGGATACAACAAGTAAGGAACATGGTTGCTGGCTTGTATGGCTAGAGTATGTTTAATATTATAAGAAATCACCAAGTTATCTTCCAAAGCATTTCTTCATCATTTTTTCCCACCTACAATAACTGACTCAGGGTTGTGAGAGACAAGGAAACCTTATTCTAGTTTGGAGGTACTGTTTTTGAGAAAAGGAAATGTGAAATATGAAATTCGGCTGCATTTCAAATTAAGAGAGAAATAGATTTTAAGATACAAAATGAGGACTTGAGTTCACACTGTGGCTAATATGAACAGGGTTAAGAAGTTAGGTTCTCAGAACTGAAGATTAGCACCACATTAAAACCTCTGAGGAGACCAGTGGAGGTCCAAGTCATTTGGAAGGTGCCCAGAAGAGCAGAAAGGGAAGAAAATGAGCTATATGAATGAAGTACCATTAAGCACCAGTCCTATTTAGGGTAGATCTTGCTTGTGAGCTTCTGGGTAAATACCATCTATTTTTTCTGCCCCTTGAAATTCAAAAATTCATAGACCTAACTCTCCAAGGACTGCCTACATCTCCTGGTGAATGTCAATCTCCAGCTTTCTGTGACTTGAGCCAGAGAAATGTAATCTCCCAGAGCACTTGCTGCAAACACAATGAAATCATGGGGACACCCTGATCTCCTTTACAATTAAGGCCTTCAGAGAGACCTTAAGAGTCCAATGTAAATGTGGATATAGAAATATCTCATAGATTTCAGACACTCCTTAGAGAATACAAGATCATAACACAATGAATAGATTACGCTGTACCATTAGCAGAGTCTTATGCCCTGTAAAATGTGTTATTTTGCCCTATATTATTTCAGTTTTCATAATCTCTCCAGAATCCCAGTATGGATAAAATGCAAATGACTTACAAAATATCTGTAAACATGTTCAGTATCTAGAATATTACCTGATTGCAGAAATTCTCTCTAGATATAGCTGTGGAACTGTTGGGTACCTTGCATTATGATGTAAGTGATCCATCTGGGACACTGGACAACCACGTTAGTCACTGGGGGCCCCAAATTCAAATTATAAACAAAAGAACAACAATTATTTGAAAGTGTTTGGTGGGGAGCTCCACCTCAACCCCTGGCACCCTGGCATCTCTATACCCAAAGAGTCTGGAATGTTCTGGTGGAAGATCCACCTCAACTTCCCTCCCCCATCCCTTTCCCCAAACTTGTCCCTTCAAAGCCCACCAAACACAGCTCCTCCCCAAGAGAAGCTCAAGACCATTCCCACAGGGTATATAAGCTGCATGCCTGAAAACAGACACGTGGTTTTCCAGTGTCTGTTTCCTGTCTCCTCTCTTGGGTTCTGGAGAACTGCCTGGGAATGCTTTACCCATTAAACTGGGGCTTTTCTAATTCATTCTGATTTGGATTGCTGCATTGGCAGAGAGGCTTATTGGGGTGCAAAAAGCTTATCAGAAAGCAAGGCAGAAAAAGAAATGGGAGGAAACAGAAGGGGGAAAGGGAGGAGAGAGAAAGAAGAAAAGAAACAGAGAATGAAAGAATTAAAAAGGAAAGAAAAGAAGAAAAGGAGGGGAAAGAGAGAGAGAGGATGCAGAGAAGGGAAATTGGGAGTTATAAATTGTCAGAATATAGGAAATATTTCCAATAATTATTTTGAGGACTGTTCAATAAAACAATTTGTGGCAATTACTCTTGTGTGTCCACTTGACTAAGCAACAGAATGCTTAGATAGCCAGTAATATTATTTCTATAAGTATCTATGAGTGATCTCTAGAAGAAATTAGCATTTTAATCAGGAGAAAAAAAGATTTGCTGACTACTTTACTTATTTTATTTTATTTTTATTTTTTGGTCAGTTTGACATAAGCTAAGATCACCTCAATTCAGGAATTGCCTCCATCAGATTGGCCTGTGGCCATGATGTCTGTGGGGGTATTTTCTTGATTAATAGTTGATGTCAGAGAGCACAGCTCCCTGGGGGCAGTGCAACTTCTTCTCACTTGTATAAGAAAGCAGGGTGAACAAGCCACGGGGAACAAGCCAGTAAACAGTGTTCCCCCGTGGTCTCTGCTTCAGTTCCTGCCTCCAGGTGCCTGCCTTGCATTCCTGACTTGGCTTTCTCTGATGATCTTATAATCTGCAAGCCAAATGAATGTTTTCCTCCCCCAGTTCCTTTGGTCATGGTGTTTACCACAGCAGAGAGAAGTAACTAAAACAGCCTGCACAGATGGGGTGGCTCCTTCTAATCCTCCTTTGACACATGCAGAACAGTTAAGTTCATTCTTCTTTGTTTCTCTCTGTCATTCTTTTCTTGAACTGAAATGTCTCTCCTATCTTATCCTTGAGCATCAATGGTCCTGGTTCGTGAGTCATCAGATCTTTACGTTTACTAAGAAGCCTTCTTGGTCTTTCAGGCCCTTTATACTCTAACAGAAATGCAACACTAGCTCTCTCAGGATTCCAGCTTGCAGGTGTCAGACCATGTGACTTCTCAACCTCTAGAATTTCATAAGCCAACTCCTGTGACAAATCTCCTCTTACACACATCTCTTTCTGTTCTCTCGGTTCCCCTTTCCAGAAAACCTTGGCTGATATACTGTGCCACCAATCCCCTTCTTTATACCTTTGCACACAGCTATGTGTCCAACAAAACACTTTCATCTATCATGCACATGTCTAAGGATACAAAGATTTATCAGTTCAATTGCAAGATGTACCTTTGAGCATGGCCCTAGAATAATCTTTTTGTAAAGTCTGTCCTGAATTATGTTTGAGTAGGTAAAAGAAAAGTGTGATTAGAGTTACCAGTTAAAACAGCATAAGAACAACATTAACTAAACAGCTTTTTGAAATATTTCAAGCCTAGAATTTTTCTTTGCTCATTTCTAAATCCACCTTGAATTATGCTTTTCCACATTTTCTATCAATTATGACTTTCACTGACAGTAATGAAGATGCTCATTTGACCTTCCTTTGACTGCTTTCAGATTTGCTTTTAATCTTTCTCTCCTGTTACATACAGTATATTTCAATTTAAAGAGAACCAGCAAGATACAGCATATGCTCCATTGTCTGATTTGATCTTAGGCAGAAGCTGCCAATAGTTCAGTTTCATTTCTTCCTTTCCTTGGGAGGAATGGCAGGGCACTCAAAAGAGGTGCAGAAACAAAGCACACGGGAACATGGAACAAATAATGAAAAATAAACACAAGAAAGATGATGCTCCCATTGCAAGGGAGCCTAACTTGAGCACATCTGGAGTCTGATGCCATAGAAATGGCCCATGGCTCAGGTAGGTTTTGCAAATGGCCTCCATTGGTCTCCACCTTCTGCTCTATAGGGTGACATACATTTGCATGCAAAGACATAGGTCCTACTGCCATGCTTTTCTCTGTAGCTTTCTTGTGACAATTCTTTCTGTCCTTAGAAAAGCAGCTTTAATTTTTGGAACTACAGCAAAATTCCACTCTCCATTCTCTAGGTAGTAGAGAGGCAGCTTCATTACCTTAAGAGCACATTGGTATACCACTCTAGAAACTCAGTGGTCTTGAGAGCCTTGGCTACATGTCTCTTTTACATCACATCTTCAGCCAGTTTGTCCTGGGATTGGAAACAGTGGAAGATAGCTTAAGAGAGGACTACTGACCTGCTGTACCTTGATTCTTGCAGAAGGAATAATGGGCTAGACTTTCTGATGTCCTCCTTGGTGAATCCAGCATTTCAGCTGGACTCAGTTACTAGGGATAAAAGACTGAGGAGTGAGCATCATTATTGTCCATATGATGCTTTCCTACTGGTGACTCACAGCTACCAATGCCCATCACTGCTGGATGCAAAATGCATGCAAAGACCAACATCCCTTCCTTAGAATCTTCCCTCATCAGCACACATCTTGGGTTTACAGGGAGCTCTGAACTTAAACTCATGGTTATTCAGCAGTGTGGATGAAAATAATAATGTCAAAATTGAACTTTCTTAGTTGCTGTTCAGTTCCTATGTAGAGACACCAAGGCAACTCTTATAAAAGAATGAATTTAGTTGGGGCTTGCTTACAGTTTAAGAGGGTTAGTCCATGATCATAATGGCAAGAAAGGCATGGTGCTGGAGTGATAGCTAAGAGCTTTACATACTGATCTGCATGTAAAGAGAGACTGACTGGGCCTAGCATGAGCTTTTGAAACCTCCTCCTTCAACAAGGCACATCTCTCGATTCTTCCTAAACAGTTCCACTAACTGGGATTAAGCATTCAAACATAAGTTTATGTGGGCAATTCTCATTCAAACCACCACAAGTACCAAAGTGAGTTTCTGGATTTATCTCATCTATGCCAACAGCTCCAGGTGCTACTGTAGACACATGCAGCCCACACTGTATCATTTCATCTCAAATGGCTCTCCCCAGCACTCATTCACATTTCCGACTAACCCCTAGATAATGTTTGGTGAGTACCCACATTTCAGATCATTGAACCTTCATTGATGAGATGCCCATAAGATAAAAATAACAAAATATTCATGAATCTACTGTAGCTGGAGTTTTCTCTGGTCCCTCCCAGGCCCACAGCTGCTCAGACCCAAGTAAACACACAGAAGCTTATATTAGTTATAACTGCATGGCCATGGCTCAAGCCTTTTGCTAGCTAGCTCTTATATCTTAAATTAGCCCAAAACTATTAATCTATGTGTGGCCACATGTTCTGTGGCTTTACCTGCATCCCACTACATGTTGCTCCCTGTGCGGATTGCTGGCGTCTCTCCTCTCCTTCTTCGTGGCTCTGTCTTTGAATTTCCTGCCTGCCTCTAAGCTGCCTTGCCATAGGCCAAACAGCTTTATTTATCAACCAATCAGAGCAACACATATTTGCAGCATACAGAAAGACATTCTTCCCCTTTTCTGTCTAAACAAAAGGAGGGTTTAACTTTAACCTATTAAAATTACATATAACAAAACAGTTATCAAGCAAGAAGTACAGTTACAATATTTAGTCTATTTGTATTTGGCAAAATTAAAGAAAATTATCTATCCTATATTGGTGAGTCTAAAGTTTTATATCTAATTTATCTTTTATCATAACCAAGGAAAATTATAACTATCTAGTCTTCAACTACATCAAAGACCTCAGAAGGATCCAATATTACCCAAGTAAACAGGAATGCATTGTAAGCAACTTCCAAAGTTCTGGAAACAACAGAGACAGTTGCCTGCCTGAATAGTCATCCAAAGATCCTCTGCAACGTTGGAGCATCCATCTTCAGCCCATAGGCCTAGTCTCTCAGTCATTTATTTTCTCTGTGTCCTGGAGAATGTTTGGCAGTCTCCTCTGTGAAGCAGGAACCTGAAGGACCATCTCATCTTGCAAAGTTCAGTGGTCATCTTCCTATGGGTTCTGCATGTCCAGCCAATATAACATTTTGTCAAGCTGTCCAGACAAGAACAGTTTCTTACTCAAATGGCTATTTTTGCCAAGAAGAAGATAAACTCCATATGGAGTGTCTTCGATACCTATCTTTCTCTCTGAAGCAAATCAGTGCTGTCAGGAGTAGATGCGTCTCATTGTTTAGGAAAGTCTAAGTTTTTAAAACATTTTAAATGCCATATTCTATAGGTCTTTGAAGTGTTTGAATATTACCTACCTAACTGAATTATATCTATGTATACCTAGAAAACTTAACAAAACTATAAGTTTGACTATCATAGAAGACTAATTATTAATCTGTATTTCTTAATTATCTATTACAATTTAAATGAGCTGCACAAACATAATACCTTAAACAAGAGTAGAAATATATGTATAGTATAACAAAATTAAAAGTATGTTTAACAACCCACCCTTTTATCCTATCATATCTATATCCTATAATTGTATATAATATGCCCCTTTCTTCTTTTAGAAAGATATTGACTATGGTCAATAACAATTTTTAACCAGCAACCTAAACAAAGGCAAACATCCATAATGTGGGTGTATTTTTTTAGGCTACTTCCTGCTGATAGAGAGTTCTGATAATCTTATGGGGACACAAAGAAAATTTTAGGATCATGGTCAAGTCCTGACTGGAGTAGTCTGTGAGGCTATATTCTTTGAGCCAGTTGTCTTGAAGTTGATTTTGGATGTTGGATGATCTGGGCCATGGTGTCACTGGAGATAATTTAGGGGGTCTTGGCTGGTCAAATCTGATCCATCTTAACCTGGAATAAATCCATAGCCTCTTGCTTCCTATGGAAACAAAAGCAGAGCCTCCTTCCCAAAGCAACATATCCTTAGATCCAAATTTTGAAGTCAAGATACCTTTAAAACATACATATTGGTTTAACTGAGCAGCCTTTACAATCAAATGTCTTTCTGCAGTTAGAAATCCCAAAGACAACACAACCCAGATTCTCTGTGTAATACCCATCTTTATGTGGCTTATTTTTATATTACTTTTACTTTCTCTTAAAGGCTTTATTTTTTTAAAATTTCTTTATATAACTGTCTATATTCATTTTCTTCTCTCTTCCAAGCTTATGTACATTTTTACACACATTGTAAACCATTTAAAATCTTGTTCCATCTGAATTTGCCTTATTGTGTAACTATTGCTTTAAACTGCAGTGGCTAGTATTGAAGCAGGAGATTTGGCTGCTGACTCTGCCCATTTCAGCTTCCCAGCATGGCAGAGGTAATTCACCTCCAGCTCAGGGAGCCATGTTCTCCACTGACTCTGGGAGGCAATGGTTCCATGCCTCCATCCAGCATTGTGTATCCCAGAAATTTTTTTTTTTTGTACTAGCAAAAGTTAAATCGGCTATGCAGTGCTCTGTGTGGCTTGGAGACACCACTGTGTACCATGGTGGGAATCCACAGCCATGCTGCAGGTCAAGTCCTTATGCCATGAACCCACCATAGAGTAGCTCAAGCCTGCAGGCTGCGGCTGGCCTGAGAGAGACAACTAGGAAGCTGTTTTAGAATTTTTTTTTAAGCTTTTTCAAGTTTTAGGTGGAAACTCATGCCCCACATCTTGGCGCCATTTGAGGCTGGAGTTTTCTCCAGTTCCACCTGGGCCCACAGCCACTCAGACCCAAGTAAACACACAGAGGCTTATATTAATTATAACTTCATGGCCATGGATCAAGCCTTTTGCTGGCTAGCTCTTATATCTTAAATTAGCCCATAACTATTAATCTATATGTCACCACATGTTCTGTGGCTTTACCTGCATCCTACTACATGTTGCTCCTTGGGCAGCTCGCTGGTGTCTCTCCCCGCCTTCTTCCTGGCTCTTTCTTTGAATTTTCTGCCTGCCTCTAAGCTGCCTTTCCATAAGCCAAATGGCTTTATTTATCAACCAATCAGAGCAACATGTATTCACAGCATACAGAAAGACATTCCCCCATCAATCCACCATTCAAGATTCATGTTCCAAAAGTTTTGCCAAAAGCACCTAGGGAAGAAAACAGTGAACCCATCAATGTGAAGATTTAAGGTTGTTTCAATTCTGACATTACATGATGTCTGGTCAGAATCCTTATTTTGCTATGAATTGTAGTTTTCTCAACTTAAAATGTGAGTAATAATTACATTAATGGCTCAAAGAATTTTAGTAGTAAATTATACCATATACATAAAAATCCCTTGTATATTCTGTGCCATAAATTGAAAAGGTTTGTATTTCTCTTAAAGCCTGAAATAATAAGTTCTTAAAGAAATTTTTCTAAGTGGAACTAAAATGTGAAACACAAGCTACTGGCATTGTATTCCTTGATCCTGATGAAATTCTAAGGAGGCATTTTCTTTCTTTATAGTTACTAATGTTGAGGCCTTCATATATGAAGTGACTATGGGTAGAACAATGATTATAAATGGCTCAGTTTTTCTCCCAGAAAATCAGGCTGCTTATTTTGTCATTTTTGTTAGAGGCATATATCTTTCAAGGTAATTATTAGTGGTGAAAGAAAACAGAGTTCAAAGGTTACTTTAGCTCCCTCTTTTGCTCAATGTGGTTTCTAAGTATGATACTCAATCACTAAAAATGCTAAACACTTCAAAATTCAGGAAACTTTGTAGGAGTTGGCTGAATATTTCATGTGGTCTAGACAGGTTATTTCTGAAACAAATTGAAACTTCAGGACATCTAGACAAAGGAAAGTGTTTGGATTCTCTCATTCATAGCATGCTATCTAAACCATCCCATTGCCAAAGTAATTCTGTACAATAAAAAAATCAAAAGCAAGAATGTTGTTTATGCTTATGTGTATTTCTCACTCCCATCATATAAAATAAGTGCAATGATTCTAGCTTATCATGTATATTCCTATCTAGCATGGTCTATATTGCCTTCAAAGACTAAAACCTTCATTAAAGTGGAACCTTGGAGCTATGCAATGTTGTGATGTGTTGAAAATTACACAGATGTTTTGTTTATGGAATAAATACAATCAAAGAAATGAGTATAACAAAGCTTGAAAATGCTCCAGAGAAATTGGAGAAGATAGTAGAAGATGGGCAGATCTTCCATGCTCATGAATTGGAAGGATCAGAGTCTTACCAAGAACAAGCTACAGATTTGATGCAATTTCCATAAAAAAAAATCCCAATTCCAATCTTCACAGAAACAGGAAAAAAATTATTTGGAAGTATGAAATAGTCAACGTATCCTGAGCAAAATAATGATGATGGTGAAGATGGTGCTGCTGCTGCTGCTGCTGCTGATGATGATGATGATGATAATGATGAAAGTATCACCATACCTGATTTCAGGTTATACAACAAAGCCTTAGTAATAAAAAGAGCATGCAATGGACTGAAATAGACATGTACATAATGACACAGAACATAGGCAGACATAAACCCATGATCCTGATTTTTGACAAAGATGCCATGATCATTGGCTAGAAGACAGACAGCCTTTTGAATAAGTGGTGCTGGGAAAACTGAGTATCTACATGTGTATTAATGAAACCAGATCCTTATCTCTTACCCAAATGGATCAAAGACCTTAATGTAAGAGCCCCAAGTCTGACACTGGTAGCGGATAAAGTTTTCAAGATAGAGGCACATGCAATGACTTTCCGAATAGGACTTTGGAGGCTTAAATGAAGAGTTGAAAACTAAGGGAATTCAAAAGCTTCTATACATGATAGAAAACAATTACCTGAGTGAAGACCAAACATATGAGGTAGGAGAATTTTCTGCCAGCTATATGTTGGACTGAAGATTAATATCTAGAATATACAAACAACTAAAACAAACACAAGAAAAATGAAAGAGGAAACAGATAATCAAACCCCAAACAAAGCTAAGACACAAAACAGAGTGTAGTGGGTAGCCATTCCAGCTTTGATCTGGAAGTTCCAACCCCCATTGAGACTTCGGCAACTGTCACGCCTACAAGGCGGGGCCAAGGGAGGCGCCTGGGGACCTGAGATCTGGATGGGCGAGCACTCTGTCCGTTCTGGGACCCTGGAGGGTGGAGGTGGATCAAGCAGAGCTCCAGAGAACACTGGTGGACTGTGATACACCTTCCCCAGACCCCGCGACCTACCTATCCCTTAATTTGTAAGTTACGCCATTAAATAAATCTCCTTTTAACTACGTGGAGTGGCCTTAATAATTTCACCAATAACAGAGTTCTGAAAAGGAGAATTATAAATGCCTGATTAATATTTTTTAAAGGGTTCAACATCTTTAACCATAGAGAAAGGCAAATTTTAACAACTTTGAGATTCCATCTCACCCCAGTCAGAATGCTCATGATCAGGAAAACAAATAGCAACAAACACTGATGAGGTTGTGGAAGAAAACGAACCCTTAATTCACTGCTCTTTGGGATGTAAACTGCTACAGCCACAACAGAAATAAAAACACTAACATTTGACCATAGGACCATTTGACTTGTATATCCCCCAAGGACTCTTTATTCTCCTCCGGAGGTACTTGTGAATCTGTCTTTATTGCTGCTCTGTTCATGGTATCAAGGAAATGCAATGAGCCTAAATACCCAGGAACAGATGGAAGAACAGTGAAAATGTACATTCACAATGGAATTTTACTTAGCTATAAAGAAAAATAAAATCATAAATTTTGCAGGAAAGTGAAGCAAACTGGAAATAGTATATTAAGAGAGGTAATAAAGGTTCAGAAAACCAAAAAACAACATTTTTTCCCTCATATGCGAATCCTGGCTTCTAAATTTTATATATGTGTATTTACCTAGGATAAGGGGTCCACCAGAAGGGGGAAGGTGAGGAAGTTAATAAAATGCACATAATATGAAAGTGGAAAGAGAGTGACTTGGGGTGGAAAGATGTAAGTGGGTGTGGAGGGAGCAGGGAGATGGGAGAGACAAGTCAACTAACATTGAATATATGTGAAGGTGCCATAGGGAAATCTAGTACTCTGTGAGCTAATTAAAAAATGTGTGTTCACTGGAGTCTTGTCAATCTTTAAAAGGTTAGTAGTATACAGCCAGTGAAAATGATAATGTAGTTATATGTACTGACTCTATTGCGTATTGACATGATCTGCCAAATGGGGAACACCTATGTAAACTCGAGTGAAACACACAGATGGACTGATCGCATCACCAAGTGTTCGCAATGTTATCTCAAAACGTTGTGTTTTGCAGGATTTAAAATTTGTTTCTTAATATGACTCTCTGCGTGATAAATCTCCCTAATATTTTGTCACAAATATTTATAACTTTTAAAATCAGGGGAAAATATTTTAGCTTGAAAAACACAGAGGTAAGGCTAATCACAAAGGCTTATCTTGTTCACAGTAAGACATAGTTATGACATGTAATGATGGGAGACAGAAAGCATACAGGCAGAGGTGTGTCTAAAACTGGCTTCTGAACCTGTACTCTGTTAACCCACTAAAGAAGTCACCGGAGAAAGAAATAATCAACGTGTTACAATTGAAAGAGGCAAGTGTGGGACAAACAATGGAGAAAAACAGTAAATTAACACCCCTGTGCTGTAGGCGAGGTGCTGTGACATTTGTGAATGTCCCGCGTAAATGTCAAGCACATACAGTAGGCTGTTGTGCATGGTTTCCGTAAGTGGAGACCGTCCAGTGGTTATCAGCTTTGTATGTCCAGCACAGACCGTGCTTGTTCAAATGCAGACCCAGGCCAAGATGAAGGCTGTGGGTTCCCAAACTCAGGAATTCCACAATCCAAAAACCAAACCAGAGCCTCCTGCTCATTGGCATCAGCTTAGGCACTGTTTGAAAGCCTGTGCGTGTGCCAGCATTTACAGGGATTTTTAAAAAAGGCATCTGGAGAGAGGAAAATACCATTTTTTAGCCGGTTTTGTTGGGCCTTAATTAAAGAGGCCTTTCCCCCCCTTTCCTACCACTTCGGCTGTGGGATTGCAGCCAGTCCTGGCTTGGAGAACTATTTCATTGGTCCACAGGCTAATTAGGAAGGACTCACACTGTTCCTCAGCCTCCTGAAAGGCCAGAACAAAGGCTGCTGCCGGTAGATTGCGCTTGTGCCTCAATTGCAGAGGCTCAGGGGTAAAAGAGACAGAAAAGCTTTGGAACAGAAAAGCCTTTTGATGCTGTGAAAGAAATTAAGAAGTAAAACAGAGGGCCAGGCACTGCTGCACACGGCCCTCCGCACAGACTCATTGTGTTTAGGAACAAGGTCAACAAAACCCTGTCTGCTACCCAACACCTCCCAGCAAAGCAGCATCCACTTATCCCGTTGCCTTTCTGGCTCTCCTGGGACCGAGTGCTTTCCCAATCAGACCGTCTGTTGCTGCGATAAACACAGATAAATGGGAACAGCATCGTGCTTTCATCCGCAGGATTAATGCATGATTTCCTTGTTGACTGTTTGCAAATACAGCCCAAACAATTGTGTTTTCTTCATTTGGGCCAAGCAAAAATAACACTGGGAAGACTTTTTTGAAAAATGCTATATCGGCGTCTCACCGTTCTACCAGAGTATCACCAAATCTCTACCATGTTTTAAGATAGTTATATTTTAATAAAGCAATGTGAAGATCTTCTGTATATGTGAGTGGGTGGATGCATGCGTACGTCTATACATAGGTCCTCCAGCGGAGATTAGAGGAAGATGCCAGCTATCCTGCTCTATCCCTCTACTTAATTCCCTTGACAAAGTCTCCCCCAGAGCCAGGCTGGTAGCTACAGTGATCATCCTGTCTCCACCCCCTACAGCACGGAGGCTATAGGCTCTAAAGTGCCCATGCCTGCCTTTTTATGGGTGTTCTGGGATTTGGGCTCTGGTCTAGAGG
Source organism: Peromyscus eremicus (assembly GCF_949786415.1). Taxonomy (NCBI): domain Eukaryota; kingdom Metazoa; phylum Chordata; class Mammalia; order Rodentia; family Cricetidae; genus Peromyscus; species Peromyscus eremicus. The sequence continues at coordinate 30,157,601 of NC_081419.1, read as the reverse complement.
CAGCCCCAGCCTCTAGACTTTTTTTTTTTTTTAATCTTCATAGAAAAAAAGAACATGTTAAGCACCAACAGGCTCAATTCAGTTAGAAGCAACTTGGGTATACTTATCCATTTGCTCTCCTCATGGCTAGATAGAGGCTTCCAATGATACTTCCTTTGTTGACTCAACTTTGAAGACTGGACGTCATTTCTCAGACTTCGACTCAAAAGAGTGGCAAGCATTCTTTACTGAGTTCTTGTACATCAGCAGCTGCCCTGCTGAGGACACCGCATACAGCATCTCCTTTACCTCTAAACATCTATAACATATGCACTATGAGTATCAGCAACTTAAAAATGGGGGGAACTAGGGTTCTCAGACACTAAGCATAAGAAGAGGATACAACTGTTAAGCGTTTGAAATCTGGGCGTTCTGAGTTTCCAGCTTTATGGTAGATGTGATGTTTTAATATGTAAATATTAGTGCAGAATTACAGAATGGAAATGTTTTAGAAAGCACATCACTGGCGTGCTTCAACTGGCAGGTAGGAAATAGATCCTAGAGAAGTTAGGTGATTAGTTTTTTGTTCACACACCTGACTGGTGAGTTGTAGTCTTGTATTGTAGGGGATTTTAGTAGGAAGGTATGAAATGATGGCATGGATCTGATGGATCATCTTCATTGTCAACCTGATTTGATTAACAATCATCTAGGAGATTAGTAAAGCGTGTGTGTGTGTGTGTGTATTTGTGTGCACATGCATGGACCCATCCTAGCATGAGTGTTTATGTGTGTAGGCATTTCCAGAGAAGATTAATGGAACTGAGGGTAGAAGACTCACCTTGGGTAGTTGCACCATCCCCTGGGCAGAGCAGACCAAATAAAAGATGAAAGTAATCTCAGTGCCTTTGTTGTCCTTCTTCCTCCTCCTCTTTCTTCTCTTCCCTCTCCTCCTCCTTCTTCCTGGTCAGCCATGAAGTGAACAGCTCCCCATGTGCTTCCATTGCAGTGATATTCTGCCCAAGTATCTTGGTCCAATCAGCCCTGGATTGAACCCTCTGAAACCCTGAGCTCAAACCAACCACAGGCCTCTGAGTTGTTTCTCTCAGGTGTTTGGATGCTCTGTGATACCAAGGTAGCTAATACATGTGTCATTCCCCACTTTGATAAGTAGAAGCCAGCTTAGGCATAGATGGCGGGGCCCACCACAAGCATCTGCTTCAGCCACGTGGAGTAGAGTTTGAACACTGGCCTCTCCAACAACTTTCCAGTCGACACCTGTGTTTCCTACCCTGGAAGCAGACTCTATAAACCACAATCTCAGAGCACCACGTGCTCCTAGTGTAATTGAAATAAATGAAGAACAAAGTAGAGGAACTGATGAAGAAGAGCAGGAGCAGAGCTGAACAGAGTCTTCTTCACCCATTCCATTCAAATGTGCTCCAGAGGTGCCCTATTGAATATCACCTCCTCATCCACCTAAACGGCATTACCACAAATTTGGTGAACTCTATAACAAGCGAGTCCTTTCCAGCAATGTGATTTTCAAAGCAAACGTTTCTTGGAAGTTATTTCTAAGACTTCTGGACTCATTTCTCCCTTTGAAAGATAACTCCGAAGGCTAGAAGTTCCCCACGTGGACTGAGTTCCCGAGACAGCTCCCTGCATCCTGTTTTCAGAACAGAGATGTGGATAACACAGCTGTTCAATTTATCTTTCGAAAGATGTGCAGATGACTTGGCACCGAAATTTGATTTATCAAAATGATTAGGATCTGGTAAATACATTTCCTTTCTCAGGAAAATTGAAACATCAGCCAAAGTACATTTTTCTTATCCCTTTCCACAAAATTATATTCACCTATCCAAGTTACGATCTGTGGCTGCCAAATCTGTAAAATAACTCTACTCGAACTTTGTTATTCCATGAATAAGTGAATCACCTCGGTAGAAGCAGATGATCCTTGCTCTGTACCAATTGCCGGACGACCAGGTCACACTTCTATCTGCTGATCACCGGCTGAACGTGAGAATCACTCAAGGGTGTCATCACGCTGAACAGGTGGCCTCACTGCAGTTAGCGCCAAGGATAATTTTTATCACTTGCTATTTTGGGAACCTGTTGGTGCCAGAGAGCAGTTTTAGAGACAGAAAAACGTTAGATTTTTTTTTTTTTCAAATGAGGTGATCTAAGGGATTCTGGAGGACATTTGAATGAATAAAATAATTATGATATGAAACACAGTAATTATGACAACACAGTGAATGAAGTTCATGTCTTTTTAAATCTGATGCTCCTTACAGAGTCTTGCAGGCTGCCTTCTTGCTCTGGGAGCACAAGCATTTCTAAGCAATGCTACTATTGTAAAACGCACTTGGACACATTCCAGGGACTTCAAGGGGGAACTGCAGGGCAGGGCAGCTCCCACGGTTACTATGACACTTTAGATGGATGTAATCTCTGCAGGACCAGAGCAGGATGTTCATAGCAATGACAAGTATAACACAGCACATGGATTTGGAGTAGCAGAGACAACCTGTAATTGAAGGCTTTCACTTGTGGATGGGGAGTTTAAGAGTTCAGCTTAGGGATTTCACAGGATGGTTTTATCAGGAGGTAGCATGCAGAAGGAACATGGGCCAGAAGCAACAGCTCCTGGCAGAGATAAACAGTGGAGAACCCTAGTCAGGACCAAAGGAGGGCTCCCCAGCTCACAGGGAGAGACTGACGCCTGACTGCCCAGCAGAAATTGTGATCATGGAAAGTAATTTGGAAAATGTACTTTGAAAAGATGATTCTGATATCACAACTGCTGTTTTCTCAGAACAATACAACTAATAAAGTGCAAAATGATTCATTCTTTATGGGTTTTAGTCAATTCTTAGTCAATTTGCAGTGCTTATATCAAAATCTCACATTCCATTTACCCCAATTAGTCTTTTAATTACTTTTATATAATCTGGAAATAAAGAGCATATTCAAGTACCATTCAGAAAAGATGTAAGAGTCAGGAAAACCCACTGATATTTATAGTAACTATTCATGTTTGCTTTAGGCGATTTAGATGAAGATCATTTATAGTTATACGCTTAATGATTACTCTGTTCATTAAGATTGTTCTAGGGTCTAAATAATTACAAGACATCCCAACATAGCTGTATAAAAGGTAAACCTATGGTTTCCTTCATCCCTAGCCTTTCCTCTACCATTCTGCTTAGCCTGTTCTGGGCTGTTACTGTCTGCTAATGTTACATGTCTCAGGGACTCTCTCTGTTCTGCACACACTAATTCTTGGGAGTGTTAATTGGTGCTCATAGAACAAAGAGCCTCATGGTCACGAAAGCTTGGGAAATGTGGAACACTAAATTCCCTCTGCAAAGTCACCGTATCATTAGCATATTAAAGGCTCTGAAAGCTCCTGCAGTAAGAAAGAGACCTTTCTAGCCCTGTTTGCCAGTTAAACAAACCCATTTGAACCAGGCACAGAACCCTACCACAGAGTACAATGTCCTTGACCCCAAACTAGGAACTAGAAGCATTAGCAAAAATCCAAGCTACCTCCAAAATTTCTATTTTTAGCGGAATACTTTGTAAAGGCTTGAAATGCAAAGGGAGGATAGGGTGATAAATGCTGAAGTTGTTTAATGTCTGTTCATGAAGATGAACTTGCAAAGAAATAGCTACTATTCTGTTCCCTAAACCAGGAAACACGAAAAATAGAGCATGCACAGGCACACAACACACACACACACACACACACACACACACACACACACACACACACACACACCACAAAGTCATTTATTCAGCCTATTTATCTAGTGTGTTCCTACTCAGTGTTTTTGAATAATGTAGGCTTTAGAAGCACACTGTGTGATTTCAGATCCACACTACTTAACTGAATTCAGACAAATCATCCTGATTCAGAATTTTATCATCCTCTCGGTAAATTGATGCCCTTTTAATCTAAGAATTGTTATTGGGAGTCAAAGAAGAAACATGAGCAAGGTGTCTAGCATATCACACACAGTGTATAAATTCCCGGTTCCCATCACTCACCTCATCTCCCTCCACATTTTTGGAATTAGTGAAGGTCCTGATATTTCTTGAGTGTTAACAATAAACCACTGTGGCACTGGATAAATTACAATAAAATCAGTGTTCTTGTCTACCAATCCACTGAGGCCTTTTCACAAGCAGGACCGATGTTGGACTCAGTAGGCCCCTCTTCGAAGTATCGGGTATTCTGTTTGTGAAAGAAAGAAATGGGTCTCCAAAGTCACTTTTCTTTGTCTTCCACAATCCTCTTTCTCTAGTTGCTAAAGATGGTCAGTTACCACAACTCCAACTCGAAGTTAATTCCCAGTGATAATATTCTCATCTAAAATAACATGCACATCAAAATATCAGCTTAATACACATAAATTAGTGGTTCATTGCACTGCAATATTAGTTAATTTTGAAATTGCATTATAGATTTCTAAATTAAAGAGACTACCCGCCTGTCACTCACATCACATACAATGAATACCAACATCAGGCATCATCATTTCCGGCTTTGCTGGGCTGAAGGTCATTATCAATTGCTGTTTAATCAGCCAAGTCATGCATATAGACAAAGGTTAACTGTGCATGGACCAATCTGACTTCCTTTGTCATCTCAAGACAATTTGCAGCTTAATAAAGCTGCTCTGATTGCACTTAACAACACCTGCTTTAAAATCCAGCCTCATTAATAGCACACTAATGAGTTAGGGATCTTCTGGCAAGGGCATGATCAAAGACAAATGGTTTGCTTTCTGACTCAATGACCTAAATAACCAAAAACCACTTTCTTTTAGAGAAAATTTGTTGAAAAAAGTTATCAAAGCTGTTGGTATCGTCACATACTTTTGCTTTAAGGATAGGAAAATGGACTTTTTGGTTCTTTTAAATTGTGTCTTAAGAACACAATGAACAATGAATCAACCTAAGCTAAGTGACACAAAACTGTAATCCTAGTACTTGGAGGATGAGGCAGGAGGATTGCTGAGAGTTTGAGGCCAGCCTGGTCTGAGATCCGGTCTCAACAACAATATTAACAAGTCTGTGGAGTTAGTATGTTATATAAAGACATTGTCTTTTTTTTCCTCTTGGAGACATGTTTTCTCTGTGTAGTTTTGGCTATCCTGGAACTCTCTAGACTAAGCTGGCCTCAAATTTGGGGATCTACCTGTCTCTGCCTCAGGAGTGCTGGAATTAAAGGCTTGTGCCACTACACTTGGCTTAAGACATTGTCTTCCAAAGAAGTCAGTTTGTTGGACTGGAAAGATGGCTGAGTAGTTAGGAGCACTGGCTGCTCTTCCAGAGGATCTGGGTCCATCAGCAGTATCTGCATGGCACCTAACAACAGTCTATAACACCAGTTCCAGGATATTTAACCTTCTGGCCTTCATAGGCGCTGCACATATATGATACACAGAACACACACAGGCAAAGTAGCCATACAAAACTAAAAAAGAAAATCTACCTGAAATTTGTCATAAAACAAACGAACAAACAAAAACCAAACCAAAACAAAGAAAACAAAAAGGAGACCCTTTGTTTGTAGTATAATAAAACTGTTTTCTCCCTTTCGAATGCACTGGGGTTTATTTAGTATAGTGTTAGCATTCTGTGAAGTGTCAGGACATCACTTGTTGTCCGAAAGGAGTCAGTCAAAGGAGTCAGTATTCTGAGTCAGCACATCCTTCGACTCAACCCTGAGCACTGCAAGACCTCGCTCCTTTCCCTCTGCAGTCCGATCATTTTCTTATCTGTATCAGACCTGTCAGTCACTGCTATCTGTGGGCCTGCAGCCTCTGGTGAGGAAAACCGCTCGGCTTCTACCTCTGCTGCACAGGCAGCCGAAGCGAGAGCTAGGCCTTGCTAGCACTGGTAGATGCCTGCCGGGCAGCAAGGTTCGCAGTGGTTAAATGGGCCACTCTGAAGCCTTCCTAGATTGGGAAGGGCTGGAAGTCCAGAGAGAGTTAGAAGGACTGGAAGAGAAGCTGGAAAGGATACAGAAACAGAGATCAAACATCCAGAGGCTAACGCGCCCTCAAGACGGAACGCCAGCACTGGTCCTACCAGCTCCTTTTGATTATTGATTTGTGTTTTTTTATTCAGACAGGCTTAGAGAACATGACACCTTACACCCTCAGTTGCTTAAACCTACTGTTTTATTGCTACTTTCTCTTAAACTTTCAAGCTAGCTTATGAATATATATGCATGTGCATTTATTTGTGTATATATATATATATATATATATATATATATATATATATATATGTATGTATTTTTCCACCCTGAATGTAAGTGTAAGTCCATGATACCCTTTGAGCACTTTAGGGTCTATTTCATATGAGCAAAACATTCTCTTATGTACTGATAGTCCTAGGGATACCAAAGGGAATATCATAGAAAACGGGAGCAGTAAACCATGTGCTACATCCTGTTGTCCCATCTCTTTACCCTCCCTCAAACTGGAAAACTTCCTTTGCACTTCGTTCATCCACCATTTGAAATGATTTTTATTAATTCTTAGAGAATTTCATGCAATGTGTTTTGACCGGGTCCATCTGTCTCCTCCCCTACTTCCCCTCCCCCTTCCCCTCCCATTCATGTCTTCTCTTTAGAGAGGTTGATTTATTGAATGCCCCTTGGGTCCTTCTGACGATCTCTCAAGACTGGTTTTAGGTTGCAAGCAGACCCTGGTTTGTGGGGCTAGCTTCTCTCTGTGTTTGAACCTAGTTCAGTAGATACCCTTCTGCTGGATTTCTCAACAATCGTGCTGACTTTCCTGGGTGAAAGACCACACTGAGTTAGAAGGATGGGGCCTGAATCCTGGATTGTCTGGGTCCAAGCCCTGACTCTGTTATTTTTTCTGTGTAAGGTTGGAGGCAACTTAATCTCTCTAGAACTTCATTTCTTCATCTGTAAAGTAAGACCAAAGACAGGACAAAAGCTCTGGGGTTACGTTGAGGGCTAAATAACATAAGACATGCAAATGTCTGGCAGAAACCTCATGTAAGGCATCATGTGCCCTTCGTATTCAAAAAACCATATGGTCACATGTCACACATGAAGACATCTGTGGGATTAAACAGTAAAAAGTCCCCATTGAAGGGACACTAGCCCACTGAGCAGGTGGCTCTGGCAGACCTTGCCTTTCTCCCCCATTCCCTCTGCCTTGCTAAAAAACAGTTAGATTACATTCCTAAAGCTAGCCACCAAGGTCTATTCCCTTATTTTTCCACTTCTTTCCCTTGAAGCTGACTACCAAGGCCCAGCTAACAAAGTATTGAAGCCTAGCAATCCAAAGCTCCTTTTAACTCACCTAATTAACATGCTCAATTCAAATATACCACTGCATCCTAGTCCATTCTAACACAGACCTCCCCTCCTTCTCCCCTTAAAAATTATACCTGCAAAGTCATTTGCTGTTATTTTTGGCCTGAGTCAGAAAGCAGCCACTTTAATTTTTCTCCCCCCGATTAATAAAGGATCTCTCTGTGAAAACAAGTGTTTGGGTGTGGTTTGTGCCCAATCTGGGATCTGGGAGGGAGGCCCTGCTTTGCGGGGAACTCCTTCACCCATCCTCAATTGTGTGGTGAGTTGGACTGTATATTTACAGAAAGCCATCTTTGAAATTTTTAGAAACTTGGAAGCTAGTTTTTAAAGCTCTGCCATTAACAAATTACATAAATTCGTAATTGAATGAATTGTATATAAAATGAAAATAATGAATACTAAAACCTCACATTGTTTTTCTGATTGCTTTATCAGTGACCATACCACTTGTGCTCTTGAAGTCCCTTCCATGTATCCTCCTCACATGGTGGAAGTACTGTGTACTGGGTGATGGTGCACATTTCTGCCCTTCTGCGTTCAGGGAGGCTAGCCTGGTGGTTTGGCATTGGCCACAGTATGATTATTTCCACAGAGGAAACCAGTAAACCCCATAGGTCTGACTTTCAGGATTTGTTTTCTTATTCTTCCTGCCTCCTTCTTTTCAGAAGTTCTGCTGTTAAACATTTACCAACACACCACCACCCACAAAATGTGAAAAGAAAGCCGGGTTCTTGTATCTTGTGAGTCATGGAGCTGGGAATTTCCCTGCAGGTTCCCTCCCAATCTTTGGTAGCCAAGGTCAACTGTAATCATCTCACGAGGGTGGAAAGGGCATGAAGACTGTGTCCATCAGGGAGGAGTGCTGAACTGGAGAGTCCTCAGATGGGATTTTTTTCCTTCTTCTTCTTCTTCTTCTTCTTCTTCTTCTTCTTCTTCTTCTTCTTCTTCTTCTTCTTCTTCTTCTTCTTCTCCTCTTCCTCCTCCTCCTTCTCCTCCTCCTCCTCCTCCTTCCCCCCTCCTTCTCCTCCTCCTCCTCCTTCCCCCCTCCTTCTCCTCCCCCCCTCCTCCTCCTCCCCCCTCTCCTCCTCCCCCCCTCCCCCTCCTCCTCCTCTTCCTCCTCCTCCTTCTCCTTCTCCTTCTTTTTTTTGTTGTTGTTTTGGTTTTTCAAGATAGGATTTCTCTGCATATCCTTGGATATTCTGAAAGTTGCTCTGTAGACCAGGCTGGCCTTGAACTCATAGAGATTTGCCTGCCTCTGCTTCCCAAGTGCTGGGATTAAAGGCATGAATGACCACTGCCCAGCCCTCAGACTGGAACTTGAGGGAATGACCTCCTCCTTTGCTTCAATTTAGGAAAATGAAATTATTCTCATGGGAAAGAATCAGGAATATTTGTCTGGCATATCTTTAACTCTGACAATTGAGGACAATTTAAAAGAAACCAATCCTCAAGAGATTCCTGCCATGAATCCATACTCAGTTCAGCCTTAGAATGGACTTGGAATATCCTGCTTAGTCCCAAACTCTCCAAGTTAGCCCTCCATCCTTAGTAGCTGGGAGGAGGCCTATGGCAAATGCTCTCCGATGGAACATATTTTGGCTTCCCATCTAAAGAAATCCCACAAATGATAGTTGAAAGAATACAAAACCACAAATCAGAAACCTGTAAAAATAAAAGGGAGACAGACATGAACAGAAACTTCTCAATAACTGAAAAGTACTCATGAAAAGATAATGAATAGCATTACTAACAGGGAAATGCACAGAATAATCTAAATGATACCCTATTCCTAGTCACCAAAGATACTAAGTTACTAAGACCAATGGCATCAAGTATTTATGAGAGTGTGGCCCAACTGTGCACTGGAAAAACAAGGGTGTTCACCTCTAAACAGAGCAGAATCATCACAGCTTCAGTGTGTCCAGGAAATACACTCTGAAATGGAGGCAGGGCACAAAATCCTTACTGGGGATGAACTCCTATAAAAAGAAGAGGAAGGAGTTGGGGTATTTACACTGTGGCATTCCACTGGCGCACATGCCTTAGTATACAAATCATTAGCCACTTCTCTCTATGTGTTATTGTTTTCATAAACTTGTATTTTTCTAAACTTCTCAATACATTATTATTTTTAACATTACTTTGTATATATTATATATTTTAACAAACTTCCCCTGAAGGAGCTTGAAGGAGAAACCCACATAAGAACACTACTTAGCTTGTTCCCTCTGGCTCCTGCCCAGCTAATTTTTTCATATAGCCCAGACAAACCTGCCTATTACCCCTGTTACTCTGCCCCCCCCCGCCCCCCCAACAGTTTCACCAAGAGTGGGCTAGGCCTTCTTACATCACTTATCAATCAAGAAAATGCCCCACAAACATGCCCACAGGACAATAAAATCTAGCCAATTTCTCAGTTGAAGTTACCTCTTCCCAGTTATGCCAAGTTGACAACCAGTTTTAGTCACCACACAATCTATTGTTCAAGACCATTTTCCTCCTACCATCTGAAGATCATGGATGCTTTGCCTCTGTGCATGCCTACTGCTGATACAGACCACAAGTTTTTGTTTGTCTGAAAAAGTTTTCCTTTTCTGGAGGGCATTTTCAGACATGGTGGAATTCTAAATCTAAAGTGACTTGTCCTGATTGCTTTGTAGAGGTCATTTCATTGTCTCTAGCATCCGATATGTCTGCTGAGCAGTCAGCCCCTTCTCTGGGCATCCTCCTTCCAAAGGTACCATTTTGCTTGCTCGTTCCTCACACACCTGTTTAAATAATTGTCTCTATTCAGGTCCTGAAGATCAACCCTCAGACTGGTTTTTGTTTTACTGCACAGTGGCTGATAGATACAATGAAGCCATTTTAAAGAATGTATCTCCTGCTTCCAATTTCTGAATCCACTCTTGGCTGACTTCCTTGTTTTATTGACAAGTTGTGTTATTTCTTGTATGCCTGTTTTGCTTGTATAATAGCTACATTTCATGTATAGTTATGTTTATATACTTAATTACATGTGATTTTTTAATATGCATATTAAATGTTGATATATTGTGATGGATTCCTTGCATGAATTATCTAGTAACATCTCCATGGGGAGCTCCAACTCCTCTTCCTTCTTTTTTCCTTCCTATCTAAGAAGACTAAGGTTCAGAATGTTAGTTGCTTGTTCAAGACTAAAAGATTGCTAAGCTGAGCATAAGTGACAAACAGGTTTATATCACCCTGATCAAAGAGCTCCTGAAGTCTATGCAGACTACCTAACCATAATAATGGAAAAGTCACTTGTAGTGGGTAGCTGTTCCAGGGAAACTTCAGCTACAGTCACTTTTACTCAGTACATCAAATGTAGCTCCTTGATACTCTATTCCTGGATGCATTGTTCATGTATGTATGTCTGTGATAATATAGAGAGCAACATCTTCTTTAAAGTTTAACTTGATGCTTGGATAAAGTGAATATTTCTAGAATGGATGATCTATGGGATAGACATCAATATATAAGAAAAATGTAAATATAATGCATTTTAATTATTGCAACTGAATAATAGCTCAAGATCATAGGATGTTCATTTGGCATTTTGGTGATAGCTTTCAAAAACAGAATTATTTTCACACTTTAAAATACGTTTTGGAGATCTGGTTTTCTATTATAGCTGCTTAATAGGTGGGTCTACAGGAATCCAGTGTACCTAAGAGGTAGGCTTTTTTGTTTGATCCCAAACCTCTTCTGTTTCTACCACTATTAAATGTCTGCCTTAAGTAAGACACTGGGTTAAAAATAGGGGTAAAAACTCAGGTCCTGGAAGAATGACTCAGTGCTCACAATTGGGAGGCCTTCATTAGATAATGCTCTTTTAACAAGGTGAAAGAAAGCAAGGGGAATTTTAGCTTACAGCCATTCACCTTTGTTTAAAAAGCCCAGTGACTCAGACCAGGAACCCAGTGAGATACTAGACAGAGCTGTACCAGAATTCAATGTCTGAAGCATTTTATTGTCAGACGTGAGGAAGAAGGACACCAAGAGGCCCCAAGCTGTCCGAGATAGCCCTTTTAGAATGCCTCATGCAAGTCCTCTCTCCTTTGATAAACGTGACCTCTTCAGCCTTTCTGACTTATAAGAAGTCTACCTTCATATCCAAAGACAGCAAGTCTGTTGTAAAGCACTGAGTTGATCTGCTCTGTTCTTGTTATCTTGGAGGCCAAGAAGAACAAAAGCTTTTCAGAATGTAAACACCAAAGTTTCCACCACTTCAGTGGTACTCAAAGGTTTAGAAGAATCCAAAATAAGTGATTGGAATGTATTCTTACAGAAAGACTGTGGGTAAAATATTATTCTCAAATTCAATATTAAAAGCGAATTATTTCCAGGGCTAGTAATGATTGGCTCAAACAACTTTTAGTTTCAATGTGTCAGTCTTCTGTCACTGTGATAGAATACCTGTGACAAATAAGTCAGGGGAAAGACGGATGGCAGCTCACAATGTCAGAGCTTCCAATTCATGGTCTTTTGCCCTCCATGCTTCAGACTTGTCACGAGACGGAACATCATGAGCATGAGCTTATGGAGCATTAAATAGATCATCTGATGGTAGCCAGGTAGGTGAGAGAGAGGGAGGTTGGAGCCCAGATCTCCTTGGAAGGAATGTATCCAGTGACCTGACTTCTTAATGTCTCTTAAAGTTAGTTCCTACCACCTTCTGGTTGTACCACAGACCTAGCACATGACTTTGGAGACGTTAAGGTCTAATCCATTGTAGTCAATAGCTAAATCCTTTTGCAGAATTGGTCTCTAAATGCGTTTCTTGTTTCTTGAATGATTCCAAAAGGCATATTGGTCAAAGCAGTGTGCTGGACAAGCTGAAGTCATTTGAAATGGGGGGAAATGCAATTAAGAAAATGCCTCTATAAGATCAGGCTGTAGGCAAGCCAGTAGGGCATTTTCTTAAATAGTGATTGATGGGGAAGGCTCAGCCCATTGTGGTTGATGCCATCCCTGGGCTAATGGTCCTGGGTGCTCTAAGAAAGCAGGCTGAGAAAGCCAGAGAAGGTAAGGCTGCCTACTGCCCTACTTGAGTTCTTGTCTTGACTTCCTCCAATGATGAACAGTGACATAGACATGTAGGCCAAATGAACCCTTTCCTTTCTGGCTTGCTCTTGCACACGGTGCTTCATTACAGCAATAGTAGCACTAACTAAGAATGGCAGAGGGTGCAAACAGATGAGTATGCAGTGACTCAGGTCTGTGGCTTACTCAAGAGTGGACAAATTGGGATCTCTCTAAGATTTGATCTTCTCAGGATGAACGGGGGGTTTGTGTGCTTTAAAAAAAAAACAAAAACAAAAAACAAAAAAACTCTTGTTAAACAGTTTTCAGTGGTAAAGGAAGCAATGACCTTCCCAGTGCCTGTTTATTTCCAGTGTTCTCTTATGCTAACCATCCACACAGATGTGGAGGTGTGCTGTGGTTGATTTGTCCCATCTCCCAAGGATTGAATTGTAAACTTTCAAGGATATCATAAGCTGACAGTGAAACACACCCATTACAGAAAATTAAATTATGTAAACTTAAAACTAAATAAATTAGACTAAAATATGTGTGGCACACAATCAAAACACATGGCCTGCTAAAATTACTTTACTATATTTTATTATGCCGGTACTGTTTAGATCATTTAAATCTGTTGGGTTTCTACGTTAAAAACACTGTACTGATTAATGGTGGGCTGTTTCACATCTCTCCCCAACTCTGTAGTCAGTGAGCTGTGTTGCAGGCTTGCAAAGGGCCATAGTGAAAGCATTTATAACATGAAAACTGGCAAAGACTAAAATACGCATTTTTAAAAAATTTTTTTAGACAGGGTTTCTCTGTGTAGTTTTGGTGCCTGTCCTGGATCTTGCTTTGTAGACCAGGCTGGCCTGGAACTCACAGAGATCTGCCTGGCTCTGCCTCCCGAGTGCTGGGATTAAAGGCATTTGCCACCTCTGCCCAGCAAAAATACATTTCTTTTTTGTTTGTTTGTTTGTTTTTTGCAGGATAGCAGGTATGTAAACATTTACAATACCCCAAAGACTTTTCAATCACTTTATCATCAGAGCTTGAGAAAGGAAAGTACTAGTCCCAAGGAACTCTTGTGTATCCCACAGTGTGTGGTGTAGGATTTAATCTCTTGTACATTAGACCCTGTGGAGAAGTTTGAAATAGAAGTTACTGGACACTAGCCGGGCAGTGGTGGCGCACGCCTTTAATCCCAGCACTCGGGAGGCAGAGCCAGGCGGATCTCTGTGAGTTCGAGGCCAGCCTGGACTACCAAGTGAGTCCCAGGAAAGGCGCAAAGCTACACAGAGAAACCCTGTCTCGAAAAACCAAAAAAAAAAAAAAAAGAAGTTACTGGACACATGAATAACTTATCACCAACATGTTGACTTTTTTTTCCAGAGTAATACTTAAATTCATTTATGAAAATTACTTCTTGGAACTAATATGCATCAAATAAAAAACTTCTTGGTCTAAATATCACCATGAAACCATTAAGTACTGACTAAGCAATCACTGAGGGGACTGGGAAGGTGACTCAGTGAGTAAAGTGATTGCCTTGCAAGCATTAGGACCAGACTTGTAAACCCTAGAACCCACGGACAAGCTGGGAAGATATGGGTGCCACCTGCACTCATGGGACAGACAGCTGAACTATGGGGTCAGCTGTATAGCCTAGCCTAGTTGGGATTGGTAAGCTGCAGGGTTAGAGAGAGATCCTGCCTAAAGGAAGAAAATGGAGAGTGGTAGAGAGGAGACACCAGACATCAACTTTGGACCTCTACATCCATGAGCACAAACATGCACATGTGCCCACACACAAACAGGGGCCCCACACATATGCTCACAAACACACACATACAAACAACACATGCCCACACACATATGGAAACACACACACACACACACACACACACACAGACATACAGACACACACAAACATGTGCTCACACATATATGGACATGCAGACATACACAGACACACACACACACACAAATATGTAAGAAAGCTATTAAGACAAAAGTTTACTATATATAAGAGAGTGTAAAATTCTTCTATGAATACTATTTTTTTTTATTTCTTTTCCTTAGTTGTTCTCCAAAGTTTGTCTTGTTTTCAGGTGTGCACTTCAGAGGGAAATACAGAAGTAAACTTACTTTTCGCTGGATAATTCTAAAATTTTGTATCATGAACAGACATATATTCAATAAATATACTTGATTTTAATGATTTTTTGTTATAAAACTAATGGCTAGCAAATGAGCTTTTATAAACGTAATTTTATGATTTTTCAACTTGATTCTCAAAAGTTGACACTTAGCAAAATTTGCTTTTTGTTTTTTGGGTTTTTTTGGAATTATTTGAAACTCATTCACAGGACCACAGAGCATGGTCAAGTAATACTCATGACAAGTTGTCATATATTAGTTTTGAAATCCCTAATTTGAAAAACAAAGTTAATGTTATTCTTAATCAACTGCTGTAAAGAAACGCCATGACCATGGCAACTCTTATAAAAGCAAGGATTTAATTGGAGCTTACTTATATTCAGAGGTTTGGTCCATTATTGCCATGGTGGGCAACATGGTGGCACATAAGCAGATACGGTGCTGGAGAAGGAGCTAAGAGTTCTACATCTAGATCGGCAGGCAGCAGGAGGAGAGAGAGGCGTTGGGCCTGGCTTGAGCATTTGAAACCCCCAAACTCATCCCCAGTGATACACTTTCTCCAACAAGACTGCACCTCCTAATCTCTGTCAAGAAGCATCACTCCCTAATGACCAAGCATTCAAATATATGAGCCTATGAGGGCCATTCTTATTCAAACCACCGCAGTGATTAAAGGTATACGTGAACTACTCTGACACATATTGGCTCAGATTTTCCTTAAGGGCAAAAACATTTGAGTAGTTTTAAGGCTATGTGGGCACACCTCAGTATTTGAGAACAATGGTGGGCCAAACTATCGCTGTCCAAGGTACTTTCTAAGGCTCTTTTTCAAACATACATGAGACTTCACAATATTACATACAATTCTAAAGATATTGAACAGTTATGTAGTAAATTACATCAATCCATCATGCTTAATCCTGATTCTACTATTTATTCATGTTGTATGAAACTATATATATATATAGATAGATAGATATAGATATAGATATATAGATGTGGATATATATATATCACAAATATTGAGACTTGGTTTCTTGTCTGTCAAATGGACATAATTATAAAACTAACCTTATATGGTTTAATATCAGAATATAAATATAAATATATACAAAACAATTCATGAATAATTATTTTAAAGATGTTTATTAGCACTTACTTTATCCAGTATAAAGCTGAGCCTCCAAGAGAAAGTCTAAGTAACCAGACCATGGTCACACAGGTTTTTAATGAAAGAGCCAGATTGCATAATGCGGACATTCACATAATTAAAACTCTTCAACACACTCAAGTAACATTATTCTCATAAAAAAAATCCAAAAGCTTAATTTTTCTTAAAAATTTTAACTTAATTTTTGTTCATTAAAGTACATTCTCAAATGAGATGAATGTTTTATTTTAACACTAAATTGTGATTAACAAATAAATTATATCAAGATTCCATTAAATGAAGGCTTTTTAAAGTCAATTTGGAAATATGGCTCTTCATTTTTCCCATGGAAATTGAATAATTTAATTTTAAGTTTGATAATGACTTTAGAATTAACTGATTAATGTGCATAGAAAAGTTCTATAATCCAATTTCATGTTTAGTATAACTTGAATCTATTTTTAAATATATTGAAAATCAATCAGTACTTCTTTTTTATACCCACTGACAATTCTATTTAATGAAAGATAAAATTGAATAACATTTGTGAAATTATAGTACCTTTCTCTTTGTGTAACTATCCATACTTCTAGGGAAGAAGTCCATTATATACTGAGAGTTTTACCTATAGTAGTAAGAGACAATTAACTTAAAAATGATCTAAAATAGAAAACAGGAAAGATGCACAAGTAACTCTGCAATTGGCTCAAATCACAGAGTGAAGGACATCCAGGAAGGTAGAGGCAGCACCTGATGGCAGCTTACGTGAGACCTGTCACCTTGTTCTTGGAGGGGGGACTGGAAGGTAGGAACTGAGGCACAGCTCTCAAGCTCATCATAATATGACTATGAGAGAGAAGACAGTGTCAGTCTAAGCACTGAAGGCCCTGCAGGTTGCTCTGATGGGCTACAGTATAGGCCAGTGATTCTTAGCTTATGGCAGTTGTGATCCATCTCAGGAAAGTACGGTCATCTCTGACCACAAATCCAGTCTACTCTTGCTTTTTAAATGAGGATTTATTGAAACATTCTCCATTCATTTACTTATTGCGTATGTCAACTTTCACACTATAGTGGTAACGTTGAGCACTAACTGAAGAGATCATATGGCCTTCAATGTCAATAAAACTTATCATTCTCTAGTCAAAAAAAAAAACTAACCACATATGCAGGCATCACTATGATATTATCAATAGAAGGAACAAGTAAAGCTATTAGAGCAATCAGCTGTACAGTTTAAAGTGACCACCAATATCAGACATGGGCGAGTTAGAAAGGAAGAAACTAAGGATTTTATCAGAGATAATTTAATATATGCATTTATTTGAGTGGGTATTGGAGAAAGATTTTAAAAAAAAAAAAAAGAACCTCTAGAGAATAGAAATAGAACCAGGAAGAAGAGCCCACTACTTAACAGAAACAATGGAAGTCAAAAGACAATAGAAGCACCGCCTCAGAATTAGAAAGATCAACAGCTGCCTGCTGAGAATTCTATTACCAGCTAATTTTCTTTATAAAAGAAATGAAATTTTTTTCTGAAGATATTGTCATACAAATGTAACATGTTATAAAAATGTTTGGCTCTAAAAATGCAGTTAAGAATATGTACCGAAATTTGTGAAGATAGACAAGATGTTATTCATAGAAATGATTGATGGCATTTTTGTGGCCTCTTTTAATTTAAAAAGAAATATAAAAATGATGTAAGTGTTTTTTAGCAATCAAGAGAAACCAAAAAAGCACAGTTTCAGAGAACTGGCTAAAAAGCACACAGAAACCAGTGAATTTGAACCCATACAAACACAAGAAGGACCTGAAACTAAAGTGGGATCAATTAAAAATCCATGTGAGTTAGTAAATAAAATTAAATAAGTTTTTTTCAGTTCGCAATGATCTCATAATCCACTCAACTCTTCCTTCATGCCATGGATATGCTTGTGTCTACAAGCACAGACCATTTGCACACTGGCAGCTAATGAACTTATCACGCAGCTTCTATTTTGAAATAATTACTGTATTAGGCTGGCCACATGGTGAGGTGATTGATTTCTGGCAATCAGCCATTCATACGATGAAAACTGAATCAACAAATTACCACTATCAAGGCATCACAGCTATCACCAACTTAAGCAGGAGTTTTGTGAAAGACACTGAAGACTCAGTGCTATGGCGTTCCAAAGCAGAAATCAACCAGCATAAAATAAATAAAATAAAAACAAGGAGCTGTGTGGGCTCTTTCCTTGGGGCAGAGTTTAATCATCTCTCTGCTGGCCTGAGTGTTTGCTGGCAAGTGTTTGGTGGGGTTGCGTTTGTGGATATTAAACAATAGCTCCATTTACAGGATTCTTCAAGTCTCTGGGAAACCCTGGCCATTCTCCCACTTGAGACTAAACTTCTGTTTTGGACAGAATTCCACACACATGTATCTTTTTTTTGCCTTTTTTTTATGTGTCTGAGAGTGTCATGCTGTCAATCTTGTGACTTTGCCAAATCTCTAATGCTTTCAGCCACATATTTCAATCAAATGGCCATTTAACTTGGGCATTTCACCAAAGGACTAGAAACTTTTGGGCACTGGGTCAATTGACTAGAAAGTTGATAATGGATCTTACTTACCACATTGCCCAAAATGGATCTTTGGGAAACAGCTGATCAGTAGCCTCTGAAAAATGGATCTTACTTTACTAAAAAAACAAAACAAAACAAAACTCTATTTTCATGTGCACACATACAGGTAAATGTGACCAAAAAAGAAAAAAGAAATTATTTGATTATGCATTCAGCCTCATTTAAATACAAAGGCATGCAGGTCACTGATAATTCAAGGTGCTACAAATTGAGATTCCTTGTCAAAACAGGGGGTCTGTCATAGAAAACCCTGAGACGCTTTTCTTTAGCCAAGCAGCCCATGAGATCAGGAATTCAGCCTGTCTTGTTTACGATGCACATAAAAATTTCCTTAATTACACACTTAAAGTTTCAGAGTTAATGTAGGCCAGTAAAAGAGAAATGTTCTTTCTATATCATATTGATAAATTCCAGTGCACTAGCAATGACTTAAGGTTGAGCATAAGCTGATAAGTAAATGATTGATTGGAGAATCATTTCTAAGCATAGAGCTTTAAAAGTTCGTGGGCTTCCAGGGTCAACAAGACAACTTTAAAATCTATCCATTCTACAACCTGCTACTTCTTCCATCCTGAGGGACTACATCTGAAGGATGTCTTAAAGTATAATGAAAATCAAGTCAGCTCCTGTTTACTCTGTTCTGTCTTGCACAGAAAATGTCAGAGGATGTCACTCTACCATCTTTATTCTGGCAATTTTTTAATGTACAAATACACTCAACTGTGTATTTATAGTTGTGTTACGATCAAAGACAGCCAAGAAACTTCTTTGGAATCATTCTCTGCTTCTTATAAAATAGCTCCATTGAGAAGACATTGCCAAATTTATTCTACTCAAGGCAGGGTTCCCGTTCCAGGCAGAAGGTAAATGGAGTCTATTGAATAAGGAGGTCATGTCAAATTCTGTTGCCATCTCTAGTCAAATTCGGTTGGAATTTGAGTTGCAGTGTATAGAGTTTCTGATTCATGTACCATGGTCAGCAAAAAGTACATTGCTCTGAAAGCAATCATATCATGGATTAAGTCTTTTTCTAAGTAAATGGAATTTAGCCTTTGGGGAATAATGTACTTCTTGTTCAATATTCCACTGAATGAGCTCAATTTTCCTCTTTGGCTCAGGAATGTTATCTCTGAGAATGCAGAGAGGAGAGAATTTTCTCCCTTTATTCACTATAGCACTTCACCCTGTACCTTGGGAGTCAGATGTGAAGCAAATGCCCCTGAGAGCATGCACTGTTTCTGGAGGTCAACTGGGAGCCTGGAAGGCGGCTAGAGTTTCTTTCCTCCGGGGAAACGGGAGCTTGGTAGTGAGATGATACTGTGCTCTAGATGTCTGAAGCCACTTTGGGGACGTTGCACTCCTCCTTCACAGGGCAGCACCATGACAACCTCCTTTCTGGGGTTTCACTCAAAATTAAGGTGACTATTGTCTTATCCAATCTGTTTCCATAGAGACAGTTGCTCATACCCCCTGGGAGTCCTAGATGTTGCTAAGATCTTTAGGTAAGTTTCCGTACCCAATCTAGCATACTACGATACAGTCCATTATTTTAAATGATTACAAGCAAACAATAATCGTGAGATAATATTGAGGAAAAGCTTAAACCAGCTTCAGTTGGAGTCATATATATATTTGTATATATCATAGCCATTTTACACTTTTTGGTGTAGTATCTGTTGGTTGTTCCTTATTTTTACATACACACAAGGAAATCACCCTGCTTTTTTCTCTTTGGCTAAGGGGTATTTTATGTGAGCCAATGTGAGGTTGGCTGGAAAAGAAAAGAAAGGACCCATGCCAGCTAGTTTTTATGTCAACCTGAAACAAGATGGAGTCATTTAAAAAGAGACAACTTCAATAGAGGAAATGCCCCCATTAGACTGACCTGTAAGCCAGGCCTTGGGGCATTTTCTTAATTAGTTTTGATGTAGAAGGGCCTTGCCATTGTGGGTGGTGCCACCCCTGTGTAGGTGGCTCTAGGGTGTATAAAGAAGCAGGCTGAGCAAGCCATGAGGAAAAAGCCCATATACAACATTTCTCCATGCACGGTCCCTTCTACAGTTCTTGCCTGCTTGAGTTCCAGTCCCGACTTCTTTCCATGATGGTCTGTTACCTAGAAGTACAAGATGAAATAAACCCTTTCCTCCCTGAGTTGCTTGTGGTCATGGTGTTTTATCATAGCAATAACAACCCTAACTAAGACGGGAGCCATGGGGGCAATTTGTGAAAAATAAATGTATGTCCTTGCTGGTTTAAGCTTGAGATACGGACTGGTATTAAAGAAGGCTTTCTTGCCAAAGACTGGAAACGTTGTGCTCATAAAAGACTTTGCCAGTCTTTGTATTGGCTTCTGTAGCACAGTTAAAGCTTGGAGGCAAGTCTTGTGCAACATGCGGAGGGCCTCTCAAAGTGAACAGCCCTAAGTTTTCTGTACAACTTCAATTTATGCTCCTTATGAAGGCATCTCCTGAAATGTCCTCTTTTCTGTGTAGTAAGTTAGGCATTTGGATGAAGCTCAGTGCATGCTACAACCCTGAGGGATGGATTTCTTTTTTTGATTCCTGTTGATTTTCTCGGAGGCAGACAACCAGACAAACCAGGCCAATAGGAAAAAATCTTTTATTAATGAAAAAAATCTCTCTCTCCTCTCTCTCTCTCTCTCTCTCTCTCTCTCTCTCTCTCTCTCTCTCTCTCTCGTCCTCTTGGTGCTTTCTGAACCTATGAATATCACTATTTTGGAGGCAAATGACCTAATTTCTTCTGTTATATATATACCAAGAATTTATTTTTCATAAGAGCACATTTATTTATATTGGCTTCTCTTGTTATAGCTTAAAGAGTTATAACAAGCGCCATTCCCTTCCTCTCTATCAATTCACCCTGTATTACACCTTTAATATGCAGGGGTCTTAGAACATCCACTGGAGGGAGGTCTGCTAGGGCAGTGCAGTATTCCCACGACACTCACTGCCAGCATAAGCAGGTGCTAGGGCTGTTGATGAGGCGGAGGAACTTGTTTCTTAGCTCAGCTCCAAGCCTGGCACCTTGGGGATTTCCGTCCTTGTTGAGGGATGTATTCAGGGAGGATAGAGTGAGCTCTTCCAGCAGGAATAAGAAGAATTCTTGAATTTAGCCTTGAACTCAGTTGCCTCCTGATCTCTGAGCATGGGGTAGGAGGTCACAGTAGCATCACTGCTGAGAGTCGAAGATGTATCAGCAGCCATGAACACTCATTCCAACCCTTCTTACAGCAGGTCGTCATGTTCCTAGTGATGGGAGTGATTTCTCCAAGTGGACACACCCTGGGAATAGCAGAGTGTGTTCAGCATAAGGGCTACTTTCCCTCAGTCTTCTAGCCTTTCACCCAGCCATGCTATCTTCTTTTCTTAAAATCCCATGAGAAATGAAATGGGTTTTGGCAAAGCATGTCTTACCAGATCCAATGACAGACTAAGTCAATGCTCCCTTATGATGAAGAAAAATCAATAAACACTTAGGATAACAGAAAAATCAAAATATAAATTTAATTCTTTGAATTTCATTATGAAAGTTTTGTGGGAAGTATGAGGTATAGATTTCTAGGAATTAATAGAACTTGTGAACATGGAAACGTTTACTTGCAATGGATAAGAATTGCCTTACATTTTTTTTCATACAGTAAATTCTCTCTGTGTACATATATGTATGTGTGTGTATTTTATATGTGTATATTTTATATGTGTATGCACATAAATGTGTATATTCTTTATATGTATGCATAATCACACACACATACACTCATATACAAATTCACATGTGTACTCTCTCTCACACATGTACACTCACACATATTTACACACTTCCATATGCACTCATACTCAAATACACACAGAGTGGGAATGAGAATATATGGGGGTTATTTTTGCTTCATGTCCATCCATTTCTTTTCTGTAGCAAAGGCAATAGTTGGCCTCTGGATTTAAAGCCTTCTTTTCTGCACAAAAGCAAGGCACACATCTTTTTGTTGTTTGATGACTCATATATTGTGGAGAAAGTCAGTGGAGGCTTAATTCACGGCAGCTGTTATTACAGGGTGAACAGAAATAATGGGCTCTTGTCCTATTTATTCAGGTATCCTTGCATTTCTTGAAGATAAAAATGGGTAGGAGAGACATCGGGCTGATGAATGGAGATGGGAACACATCACCAGATGGGAACTGCATCCATTTACCCACGAGTCTCAAACAAGATGACTCAAGGAGGCCACGACCTTGAAGGTAGTGGGTATCTATAGTTTCCATCAAGGTTGTTTCCCCTTTATCTAAGACTTCTGAAAATTCTCTAAGAACATCTGAAATAAAATTTCTCATAAAGATTACTTTTAAATGGATTTCCGAGAATAATTATAACAGTTCTATGCTGAGGTAGGTAGAGATGACTGTCACTCAGACACTAGTCTGAAGAGAATCCAACTCATGTTTAAAGAAGAGTATGAGGTCAATTCACTACGGATTTAATAAAATGGAAGGTTAGCTCAGGGAACTTCTTATATACAGGACCCTTATGAGGCTGTTTGGTGGTTGCATATTGAAATATTTTGAAGGGTTTACTTGGGCAATAGCAATTCATGAATTGGGCAGGCAGCACAATCCACGGGCACAGCAGCACTCCAGAGGCAGAAGTAGGAAGAGGGCAACATCTACAGTGTCTCCCCAGAAGCAAGGAGCCTGACTGTCACAGTGAGTACCGAGCTCAGGATCATTCGGCAGTTTCTGATTGGTAAGGCTTCAATTGAGATTTGCTGAGCCTCACTAAGTCACAGAAGGCTTTGGAGCCATGGCTGCATAAAGGCCTGATCCTTATTTTATTTGTTTGTTTATTTAATAAATGTGACTTATTATACTTTCGGAAGGTCTCACAGCAGGAGGTTGTGGGATATTTGTACACTGTGTGAAAATGTATTGCTGTGATTGGTGTAATAAAAAGCCAATAGCTGGGCAGGAGGTATAGGCAGGACTTCAGGGCAGAGAGAACTCTGGGAAGAAGAAGGTGGAGTTGCCAGCAGACGGGGAGGAAGCAGGATGGCCAATATGGAGAGATGAGGTAACAAGCCATGCAACAGAATGTAGATTAAAATGAGTGGATTAATTTAAGTTATAAGAGCTAGTGGGAGCAAGCCTAAGCTAAGGCCGAGCTTTCATAATTAATAAAACCTCTCCATGTCATTATTCAGGAGCTGGCTAGCAGGACAGAAAACGACTCCTTACAGGTGGAGAGGCTTCAAGCTTTGTATGTTTCCTCAACATCCCTGCTCTGGAAACTTCACCCCCAGGTGCCTAGGTACTGGGTAGTAGAGCCTAACAGGAAGTGTGCAGGTATGTATGTAAGTATGTATATAAGTAAGTATGTATGTATGTATGTATGTATCTATCTATCTATCGTGTTTTTGCATGTGCTTGTGCGTATGGATGTGTGTGTGTGTGTGTGTGTGTGTGTGTGCGCGCGCGCGTGTGCATTGGTGTAGTGGGGGGGAGGTGCATGTGTAAGCATGGGCATACATGTATCAGAGAACAACTTCAGGTGTCTTCCCTCAAGCATTTCCCACCTTAATCTTATTTTTTAGGTGGGGTCTCTCATTGGCCTGGAGCTCACCGGGTAGGCTAGAATGGCTTGCTAGCAGGCTCCAAAAATCCACTAGTCTCAATCTGCCAGCACGGGGACTGCAGACACAGGCCACCATATAGGTATTGTACATAGGTTCTGGGGATAGAACTCAGAACCACGTGCTTACAAGGCTGAATGACTGAGCTGTCTCTCCTGCCTGATCTACTGTATTTAACCATCTTGTCTTTAGTACAGCTTTCCTGATGCAAACAGATATGTTTAACTGCCCAAATCAGTAAAAATGTGGTTCTGGAAATAAGCAGAAAATACTTGTTTTAAACATTTTTTTTTTTCCGCAAGGCATCAAGCATAACTCAGCATATAAAAATTTAAACAGCACTAGGGCATGGCTACTCAGGCCAATGGCTCCTGTGCTTTACTTATTGGGACTATCTTTGTACATCACAATCAGTACTCTAGATATCCTTCTAGATGAAACAGCCATGCACCTCTGCACGTGGCAACAATCCTGGGTGGGGACGACAGCAATACTAACAAAATCTCAGGAGATCTGAAGAAGCAAGGAGAGTCTAGCAACGTGTGCCGTCATGGCCTGGTGTTTAGTGGCTACATAAAAGGCGATGGTCATTTCAATATTATTTCAAAATCAACTTTAATAGGGAGAGATTTTATTGTTTTTTAAATAAACATTGTCAATAAACACGGACATGGTGGTTATTTCTGGGGTGGAAGAAGGAGTTCAATGATTTGCTTTCACGGTCAAATCACCATAAAGATAAGCAGAAACAGAAGCTCGATAACAATGTGGGTCTTCTGACGTCCTAAATTGGAACATGAGTCTGGAACCAAGGTATGGGGTAGGGGAGTTTGGCAGTATAGGGGGGTGGGGGGGGGGGTGGGGATGTAAGACAGGTATGAGGGTTGGTGGTATAAGGGGTATGAGGGTTGGTGGTATAGGAGGGGTGTGAGGGTTGGTGGTATAGGGGGTGTGGGGGTTGGTGGTGTAGGAGGGGTGTGGGGGCTGGTAGTATAGGAGGGGTGTGGGAGTTGGTGGTATAGGGGGTGTGGGGGTTGGTGGTATAGGAGGGGTGTGGGGGTTGGTGGTATAGGAAGTGTGTGGGGGTTGGTGGTATAGGAGGGGTATGGGGGTTGGTGGTATAGGAGGGGTGTGGGGGTTGGTGGTATAGGAGGGGTGTGGGGGTTGGTGGTATAGGGGGTGTGGGGGTTGGTGGTATAGGAGGGGTGTGGGGGTTGGTGGTATAGGAGGAGAAGAGATAAGAAATGTTAGAAGACAGAGGAGGGATAGAAAGAGGAAGAGAACTTAATAGTAACTGGATTTTGGCAACAATTGCAGGTCAAATGTATTTTAAAAGACTGGACCATTGAAGCTACCTGTGGCTGCTCCTCCCTCCGCACCGACCTCCATCAAATGCCCCATTGGCTCGTTGCCCCACTAGAAGATGGGTAGTTTCTCTCCTCCACTCCAGCATCAGAACAGCCTGTATCTCCCCAGCCGCAGATTTCATTTTGCTGCCGCTCTTCCCCAGGCAGCTCACAATTCCCACATTCGCGTCTCCATAGCAGCTGAAAGGAAAGACAGGATAAAATGTTTTACTGGACTCCTGTGCATACCCTTTGGCGAAGACTTTCTCTAGACCATTGGAAACAAACGCTGGGCAGCTGCTCTGGGCTTGCACACCCAGTGTGTGTATTAACATGCGTCACATGATCCCAGCCTGAAGCACAGCAGTTGTAAATGTGTGGGAACAACATAGTCACTGAAAATGATGCAGGCATTCACCCCAGTGTACACAAAGCAGCCTTGATGCAGGCTAGAAGTCTTCACTAACTCCTCCACACTGGACTATTATCGATAAATGCAGCTCTTCAGCCCGTTTTGAAAGCCCAATTTGCTCCAGTCCTTGATTTCCCACTTCTATTTTCTTTTCCTCACTGGAAAGCAACTCAACAGGTCTTACATTTCATTTTCACACTTCCTTGGCGGGTTGGTGATCCCCAGGTATGGAACAGTTGTGTAGGGATCGCGGCAGGAGGAAGGTAGTTTCTTTTTCAATCAGGACCCTGGAGCACTGTTTGGTCTGTGGCCTGGGAAAGGAAGCACCCAGTGCCATTTCGGGGCCTCTTCTCTTTCTTCCTTAAGGCATTCCTGTCCTTGCCCATCCCATGGGCTAAATTCCCCAGTGGAAGGTTGCCCTGGCAACCCAGGCCGGTGACTGTGAGGACAAGCCAGCCTTATGGGAAGCAGGAGAGGCAGCACCGGGAGCGAGCAGGAGCCTTGAGCTCTTTAGACACCCGCCTACTGTAATGCATTCACTAGGACACTGCAAGGACTGGTTGAGCCTTCCGATGTGGATTTGCTTCTGGGGAGTAAAGAAATAAGTGGACAAGTGAAACTGTGTGATGTCCCCAGCTCAGCACAAGAGCCTCTCACTGCCCGTGAGAATGCACACTCATCTTTATGCCTTCTTTGACTACCTGGGTGACTTTTCCTCTAACAGGCGTGACAGGTTTCAACACTGCTATTTTCTTGTGTTGGGGTCACAGTCCGAGTCTGTGTTATCTCTTCCAATCTTGCAGCATTACTGTTTCAGAATCTAACTTTCTCTTGCCTGGCTTCAGCTCCTCAGGCTCTGGACCTCTCAGTTGTGGTGGTTACCATCTTATTTTTGCCCGAAAAGAAAGCTTTAAAGATTGGGAGATGTACCAGTCCAACAGGTACAGATCAGTCTTGTCTAGACTTTCCCAGCAGCCCCTGCGGCTCAGATAAGCTGTGTCTGGTCCTGACTGACTGTCACTCATTTAGGCAGTCTTAGCCGGATCAGTCCTCAGGCCCTACTCCATCTGCTACGATGTCTCCATAGCAGCCACCTTCCCTGCTCACAGCTGTTCCCCTGTTAAAATTCAATACCAACACCCAGGCTGATGCCAGAGCTCGGCCCTGGTGGCTAGAGCTGCAGTAGCATAAATGTGCATGTATCTCTATGATACACTGACTCAGATTCCTTCACACACACACACACACACACACACACACACACACACACACACACTCATGATGAGTGGTACAGCTGGATCACAGTTGTCCTATTTTTAGTTTTTGAAAAGAATTACCATAATAATTTTCATAGTGGCTAGACTAATTTATGTTCTCACATATGGAACCTAGATTTTTTTATAGATGAGTAAAATAATTAGTATCTATCTATATCTATCTATCTATCTATCTATCTATATAAATGGCATGAATGTAGAGAGAGTAGGTGAAGGAAACAGATAAGCAGAAAGAAGCAAGGAGGAGGGAGGAGAAAGAGGAGGACCATAGAATGAATATAATCAAAATATATGATATACTTGAAATAAATTGTTATCATGAAAAGCAACAGTGTGCATAGAGAATACTACACACCCAGATTCTTTTTTTTTCTCAAATTAGTACCCAGTTTCTTATCCAAGTAACTATTTGACTAATGGTTCTGACTTTTTACCTTTAAAATTCTTTCTTGTGTATAAGAAATAAACACATCTCCAATGAATGTTTAAGGGATGAGGATTGGGACAAAAATATCACAGGGATTTTATAAAGGCTCACACATCCCCATTGCTATGTCCACAAAAACGGAGCCACACTTAGCAAGTCAGTTTTTGGAGAGGCCACATCTGGATCTGGAACACACTGAGAAACAGATGTGAGTCCAGCAGCAAAGCCAAGACAGGAAGTGTGTCAAAAATGAAACCTAAGCAAGCTATCTGAGCCCAGAAATCCAGCAGCCAAGGGTGCCATGTGAGAGGCACAGTTGAACAGGAAGGGGCAGTCCTTCGTGGTACATTTGGGATAAAAAGTTAAGCATGTTTTCATCAACATGATTTTAGCTGTGGCTAAGCAGATCTCATTAACATCTCCCAAGTTCACTAGGAATGAACAATCAAAAAAAAAAAAAAAAAAAAAAAGGTACTCAGGAGCCCTAAGAGCTGATGCTGTCCGTAAGGAAATGAGTTGTGTTATACAACCTGGAAGGGTCACCTTGGCTTGTCACAGCACAGGGGAAAAGGAGAGGTCGAGTCTGCTCTCGGAGGCATTAGTACCATGTCATCTGTCTCCAGGGACAGTTCTGCTTAGTCCCAGAACTGCTGAGAAGGTGTGAAGTTGGCACATCAGAGACCTCATAGGAAAGAGGATCCTGTGGACCAACGTGTCTCTGCTGAGTCATATGATATCTCCAGCTCCAAGTTCACTATCCCCAAGGACACGCTGAAAGCTTTCCCTGTGTTTTCCCACAGATTTGTGGAAAATGCTCAGAATCAGTAGTTGTGTAGCAGTTTCTCTAGTGTCTTTTAAACCACAGAAGAGATTTAACGAAGAGAAGGAGGAAAAGGAGACAAGAATTGCTATGCAAGTGGCTTAGTTTCTGTTTCCACTCTCTTCTTGGAAACTGACATGAGCTCGTAAGACCTACTTTAGGGGGGTTTGTTTCTAGCAAACACAGGTCTTTGAACACAGAGGGAAAGTGTACCAGATTCACTTTTACAGTAGAAATTTGCAACATTTCATTTAAATAATAAGTGCTACAGTTCTGGACAATGCTCAGATGCAGAGCATTTCAACGAAGTAGTTAAAACAAAGAGGTTGGCCAACTCACTATATGCCTCATGTCTTGCTCTCTGAGAAAGGCAGCCTGTGTATGAATGATGGTTATCAATGGTGATCAATGATGGGAATGATAGGTGGGTTTTGTTAGAGGAAGTGTGTCACTGGGTGTGGGCTTGGTGGTTTCAAAAGCCCATGGCAGCCCCAGTCTCTCTCTCTCTCTCTCTCTCTCTCTCTCTCTCTCTCTCTCTCTCTCTCTCTCTCTCTCTCTGTCTCTCTCTCTCTCTCTCCCTCTCTCTCTCAGCCTGGAGATCAGGATGTAGCTCTCAGCTGCTACTCCTGTGCCATGCATTTCCACCACGGTCACACCGTGATGAAAACAGACTAATCTCTGAAACTGTAAGTAAGACCTTGTGGTGATATTATGTTCCCCAAAATGTATTGTGCACCCTAATACATTTATCTGGGGTCAGAGAACAGCCACTAGACAGACATAGAGGCCAGAAAAAATGATGGCACTCACACCTTTAATCCTAGCCTTCTGGAGGCAGAGATCCATTCAGATCTCTGTGAGTTTAAAGCCACACTGGAAACAGCCAGGCACGGTGACTCATACCTTTAATCCCAAGAAGTGAGCCTTTAATCTCAGGAAGTGATGGCAGAAAGCAGAAAGGTATATAAGGCGTGAAAACCAGGAACTAGCTGATAAGCTTTTAGGCTTTTGAGCAGTCGTTCGGCTGAGATTCATTCAGGTGAGGACTGAGAGCCTTCCAGTCTGAGAAAACAGGATCAGCTGAGGAATTGGTGAGGTGAGGTGGCTGTGGCTTGTCCTGCTTCTCTGATCTTCCAGCGTTCACCCCAATACCTGGCTCTGGGTTTGTTTTTGTTAATAAGACTCTTTAAGACTCAGGCTACAAGACCCCAATTAAATGCTTTTTTAAAAGAAGAGTTGCCTTAGTTATGGTGTATCTTTATAGAAATAGAACAGTGATTAAGACACTGGTCCTTACAATACTCCCTTGACTTCTGCTAGGAGCATGGGCTCTAAAAGTAGATGAGCCAAGTGTGAAGCATCCAATCACATCTCTGATATGCTGACTTAGAATCCTTCCGGTTTGTATCCAGGAATGACAGACCTGGGTCATGGTTTTATTTTTTAGGATTTTAGCAATTGGCATGCTGAATTAATGTCTCTATCTTTGGAGCTCGGATTTGTTATAGAAACATAAAATTATTTATTTATAGAGATGGCAGGAAGGGAGGGTGAGAAACTTATTTACTCATCTAAGTAGCCTCTCCTTTATCTAAAAATGGAGATAATGACAGTATCCATGAGACTGTCATGAGCACTTGGTCAGGCCTGACTGCTATCACAAAGTACTATAGATGGAGGGACATAGAGACAACAGAAATTACGTCTCTGGCTTTTAGTGGCCGGGGATCTGGGGTCAGAGTGCAGCATGGTTGGGTGCTGCTGAAGGCCCTCTTCCCAGTATACAGAAACTGCTGTATTCTTGCTCTGCCCTAAGCTGCTAGAAAGAGGAAACAAAAGTTCTCTGAGGTGTCTTCTGTAAAGACAGCTCTCCCTTTCATGAGCATGCAAGCCATGTTAACCAATTATCTCCCAAAGGCTGAACTTCCTAATGCTATCCCATGGGGGTTGGAATGTCAACATGTTGATTGGGGGAGATACAATCATTCAGTCCATTGAACTGTCACAGGGATAAGACAAGACAGTGTAGAACTAACTAATTGTATGTAAATGGATTCTGGAATAACCAAGACTAAGTCGGTAAGTACACCTAAGAGGGCATTTCCAAAGACCCATTTGGAATGGCATCCTGGGATGAGCCCTTGCTAATGTTTGTACATTCTTCCTTTCTCTAGCCATTTCCACAAGACTTGCAAAAGAGTGTTGGGAAGTCTAAGATCCAGATACAAATACAGTGGGTGCATCTAGACTCCTTGAAATCATAACTGTGAGTGCTTTATACAAGAGAATTTCTAGTGGAATGCAGACAATTCATACTATAACTTGTGGCATCATGGAGAAAAGTTACCAAGGAGCATATGGTACAGACAAAGTGAGGTGTATATAGAAAAAGTAGAAAAGTGAACTAGAAAAATTAGAATAAAATATTTTAAATTTAAATGGTATTCATATCTGACCAAAAAGGTGTATAGATATTAACAGAAGGTGTAAATCCATGTTCACAACATGGATTGCCAGTTGCCAAGTGTCTACCAGGCAGCAGCTCTTACCCTAAGAGAAGTGCCCTTTACCATGAAACTAATAAGGATGACCTGTCAGGGTCCCTCACGTGTTCCTCTTTGAAGTCCCCAGTAACACTAACAACATACTTTACTAGAAGATTTTCAAATGTGAGCGATTTTGATTCTTATTGGTAGAAATATTAAGGCAACTCCACGTAGTTAAAAGGGAGATTTATTTTATGGGGTAATTTACAAGTAAAGGAATAGGTTACAGGGTCTGGGAAAGGTGAAGCAGTCCAGCGATGTTCTCTGGAGAACTCTGCTCAATCTACCTCCAGCGTCCAGGATCCAGGAACCAAAAGGAGCTGGCACATCTGGATCTCGGGTCTTCAGGGCTCCTTTCTCGGCTCTGCCTTCTAGGCATGACAGTTACCGAAGCCTCAATGGGGGTAGTACTTCCAGGTCAAAGCTGGAACAGCTACCCACTACATCTCCCCTTTTTGTCTAAATAAGAAAGTTCTAACCTAATACAAAACTATATACAATAGGAATGATTATCAAATATTGTCCAGGAGTAATAAGGGATAATGACCTAGATAAGATGGAACTACAACCAACAAGAACAATATCAAACAAAAGACACATACTAAAATCCAGAGAAGTCTGGAGCACAGGTAAATGACATGTTACAAAGATCATTCCAAAAGGTGTCCCATCCTAAAGAACCTAAATCTAATACTTAATATGTTCTATCTAAGATATTATATATATACTAAGTTGTAACTATAACTGCTAGTCTTCAATCCAGTCAGGAAGTATAGGCAGGACAAAGAGGGAGGAGAATGCTGGGAGGTGGAAGGCTGAGGCAGAGAGACGCTGCCAGCCGCTGTGATGAGCAGGATGTGAAGTACCGGTAAGCCACGAGCCACATGGCAAGATACAGATTAATAGAAATGGGTTAATTTAAGATATAAGAGCTAGATAGCAAGAAGCCTGAGCCATTAAGCCAAACAGTTTAAATAATATAAGCATCTGTGTGTTTATTTTATAAGTGGGCTGCAGGACTGCCAGGGCTTGGCGGGATCCAGAGAGAAAATCTCCAGCTACAGATTCTAATATGGTTGGGTAGTCTTTTTCCTCTTCTGAGGAAGTAGCAGGCACCTTCTTTGAGGTACCATGCTCTCAGTCAACAAGTGTCCAAGCTTTGTGCGCCGCTCTTTCCTGCTTGTTTGTTTCCTTCACTAAAGTTAAAATGGCTGAAGTTATAAAATGCCACGGGTGAGGACTGCAGAGTGAAATCTCTGGCTTGAATCTCGTTTATTTTCTCTCATTACCATTGAATCGTTCCTCTAGGAAGCCCGTCTCGACATCATGAGCAAGCTGCATGAGCACACTCAGGAGCCCATCTTCTGCAGCTTGCTGATTGGGGCCTGGAAGTAGATGATCGCCTTTGAACCTTTGTACATGAACACGGCATTGATCAACAACTTTAGTGCAAAGAGTCTGTCTGTTGCTGTGATAAAAACAATGACCAAAATCAACTGGAGGAGGAAGGGGTTTATTTCATCTTATAGTTTGTAGTCTGTCATCCAAAGACGTCAGATCAGAAACTCAAGGCAAAGAACATGGAGGCAGGAATTGATGTAGAGGTTACGGAGGAATGCTACTTACTGTCTTATTCCTCGTGGCTCGCTCAGCCTGCTTTTTTTTATAGCACCCAGGACCACTAGCCCAGAGTGGTACCACCTATAATTAGGTAGGCCTTCCTGTGTCAATCACTGTCTTAGTTAGGGTTTCTATTGCTGTGAAGAGACACCATGACTGTAGCAACTCTTATAAAGGGAAACATTTAATTGAGGTGGCAGCTTACAGTTCAGAGGTTTAGTCCATTAACATCATGTCAGGACATGGTTGTGTGCAGGCAGACATGGTGCTGGAGAAGAAGCTGAGAATCCTACATCTTGATCCACAGGCAACAGAAAGTGAACTGAGATACTGGGCATGACTTGAACATATGGAGACCTCAAAGCCCACCCCCACACTGACACACTTTCTCCAACAAGGCTGTACCTACTCTATCAAAGCCACACCTCCTAATAGTGCCCTACCCTATGAGCTTATAGGGGCCAATTCCACTCAAACTACCACAATCACTAATTAAGAAAATGCACTACAGACTTGCCCCCAGGCCATTTTTGTGGACATTTTCTCAATTGAAATTCCCTCTCACAAAGTGATTCTAACTTGTGTCAAGTTGACAGAAAGCTATCTAACATAAATGTCTTGGGACAAAGGCATCTATGGTGGTTTGAATGAGAATGGCCCCCATAGGCTCACATGTTTGAATGTTTGGTCCCCAGTTAGTAGAACTGTTTGAGAAGGATTAGCAGTTGAGGCCTTGGTGGAGTACATATTGCCTTTTTAAAGGACGTGAGTCTTTGAGGGTGGCCTTTGAGGTTTCACAAGCCTACACCAGGCCCAGTATGTGTCTCTCTCTGTGCCTGCTGTCTGTGATGCAGCATGTAACTCTCAGCTACTGTTCTGGTGCCATGCCTGCCTGCTGTCTGCCATGCTGCTTTCCATGTTGATGATCATAGACTAACACTCTAAAACTGAAAACAAATCCTCAACTGAACACTTTCTTTTACAAGTTAACTTTGGTCATGATGTCTCATCACAGCAATACAACATTAACTAAGACAGCAGCTAAGTAAATTTCAGTTTCCTCACCTGTGGAAATCATGGAAATGAAGTTCTAAATGCTTGTTTTTCAAGCTGCTGAATTTTACATATTAGATACTAGTACAAGACATTGGAGAGATAATGAGCATTTTAGAGAACTTTTTAGTGTCAGTGGTTGTTTTAGTCTATTTGGGGTTACAACAGAATACCCAAGATGGGGTAATGTACAAAGAGAAGAGGTTTATTTAGCTCACAGTTCTGGACTCCAGGACTTTTGTAAGCTTACAGCTGCGTCTGCCAAAAGCCATGCTGCCTCCTAGCATGGTCAATGGTCTCTCATCAGGTGTGTGTGCACCAGAGTGCTGTGCCTGTGTGTATGAAGGAAAGATGGGGACCAAGAAAATGATCAAAGCCGTTCAACTCTTTGTGTTTCTGTGTCTCCAGAGTAAGGATGTTCTGTGCACAGAGTAGAGCTGCCTCTCAGCTGAGCGCATCATGACTTGCTTCAGGAAGTCAGGGAAGTTGTGCCCTGCTTTAGGAAAGAGAACCAGAGACCAGACCCTGCTTCCATTATTTTCTTTAATGCACAGTGTCACATTTGGGGACAGTGTTTCCTAAAACACAAATAGGCCCTATTCACCTGAATCATGTTTTTGTTTTGGAAAACAAAGGTTTTGTTATCGTTTGCTTTTTCTTAAAAATTGTTTCTGTTAGCTATGACTTGGAGCAGGTCTGGAGTATCTTCCAAACGACCCTGTGTCAAAGGCTTGGTTCCCAGGAGATAACACCATTAGGAGGTAAGACTGAGTTAGAAGACAGAGGTCCCTGGGCATGCCCAGGAAGAATAGATTTGCTCCATTGCATTTTCCTCTCTTCCTATCACATGCTCATCCAATGTTCTGCCTCATCCACAGGCGAGAAACAGTGAAGTCATTAGACCATGGACTTTTCCCCATTAAGGTAATTTTCTCAGATGTTTTGCCCAATAACAGAAAGCTAATAGATGATTTCATAAATATTGTAAATTCTAATACCTCATATGACACATCAAATAAACCTGGACAAATAGAAAAGGTCTTTGGTGTTCTCAATAATTAATCAGCATAGATAAGTGTTCTGAGATTAAGAACCTTGAGAGTAATATAAATACAAACTTCAAGACAGTGGCCTTCTGGGCAGGAGACATGCTTCTGATAAGCCTTCCAGACAATGCTTCGGTGTCATATTGAAAAATCACTCTGGGCCTTGACCTGACTTCCCAGTCCTACATAAGTGTCCTTAGCAAGAGCAGAGATGGAACTGACATCCAGGCAAGGAGTTAATGTCAGTCATCCTCTAGATGCTAAGTTTTCTTATATGTAGAAGTAAGATGCAAAGGTCAGTGAATGGAAGTCCTGCACTCTAATGTAAAATTCTGCTTTCCAAAAAATAGAACAAATCACAAGTTAAGTTTAAAAAACAAGTGTCAGTTTCAATCCATCAACTCATGGATCCACGTTTACTATGAATTTGATAGATGGTTTGGGATTATTTAGTATTTTAAATTCCTGGACTTTCCACTTATTAATTAATGAAGCAGTTATAGAACTTGCAATGATGATTATCCTGTAGCCAAAACAGACACTTCTGACCATCTGTTAGCAACCGAGTTTCTCAGAAAAGTTACTCTGAGGGAGGTTGGGTGGCCCCCTGCAGTCGGTACAGAACACACCCAGACACCAAATTCTCAGCATAAAGCAGATTTTATTACCACGAGGGGCAAGAGGAGAGAGTGGGGGTGGGGATGAGGAGGTGGAGTGGGAATATGGGGTGTGTGGCTGCTTCTGGATCAGGCAATGGCAGGCACCACCAGCAGCAGCCACAGATGGTAATTTTTACAGCAGGAGTTTGTCTGCCCTAGGTTGAGTTGGTAAATCCTGCTTGCACATGCGAGCCAAATAATGAATTTTGATTGTTGGACCTTGGTGTTTTGTCTCAGGAATGAGTAGTGGCCAAATAAGGGAATGAACCTTGGGGTCTAGCTTTAGGAATGCAATCTAACAGTTTTTAGCAAGAGAGAGAAAGATAAAGGGCAAAGCATGTCAGCACCGTGTTCACCATGCTCAGGCCTGTTAGAGAGCCCTCCGGTTACTGGAGATGAGTGTTCCGAGCTGAGCATTTCCCCACACAGAAGCGTGAATTTCAGTAGCAGAAAGGGATGACAAAGCTTTTGAGTAGTTTCATTCGAGTGTCCTTTATAACTGTGACAGGAAAGCCGCAGATGTCTGTGGAGGCTAAGCCTCCCACCTCTTGAATGCATAGCCCAGGATCATGATCCTCCTGCCTCTGCCTCCATCAGCAAATCCTACCGGTGTGCCACCACAACCAGCTTGACCTCTCGTGTTAATCTTGCACTCTCAAGCAGAATCTACCACATTGCACATATGTGTTATGGTTTGAATGGCAACTCCTGTCCCTATAGGCTTATATATTGAATACTTGGTTCCCTGTTTTCTAATTGTTAACCTGTACTCCTATGAGGAGTAACTAAGACCTACAATGTTTACTTTTTGTCCTTTTCTTACAAATCCCAATTCCACCCATTTCCAGTGTGACTTAGGTTGATACCTTTTTCTCGGACTCCTTCAATGGTTTGTCACAATCTGCATTCCATTCTCAGGTAAGAACGTCTCCTATGTGATATTTTGTTTGTTTGCAATAGTTTGATGCTCAGTTTACATGCTGTAATGTAAAACTCCACGTGGTGTTTCAGTTCACACCGTTAAAAAGTTTCCACAGTTCTGGAATGTTCCAAATTTTTAAACATTTATTATTCTCATATTTTAGTTTGGGACATCTACTGCCCTGTTGTCAAACACCTTGTTTCTATTGGTCACACCCATTCTGCTGAAGAGTACATACAGGCCGTTTTCTACTTCTGCTGGTGGGTTCTGCTATATTTGTATTTTCCTAGAATTTCCACTTCTACTTCTTAGCCATCTGTCCTCATATATTTTCTACTTTTTCAATTGGAATTTTTACACACTAGTCACAATTATTTCAAATTCCCAAAATCATTCCAGCTTCTGTTACGGGCAAGTCTGATCAACTAGGAGTATTGTCTCTTAAGGTCTGGGCTATTGTTTATTTGTTTGCTTTGCTTTTTGGCTGGCAGATTAAATAGTCCTCAGAGGTAAAGGGTTTCTTTTGTTGTTGTTGTTGTTGTTGTTGCTATAGATGGGCAAGGATTCAAAGTCCGTGCATTCTGACTTTGTCTTTTTCTGAATACTCTTCAGAGAAGTGTGTCTTAGACTGTTGCAGCTGAGCTGCCCCACAGTAATTGTTTGGAAGCTTTGCTGGTGTCAGGGTAAGTCATGGGAAAGGGGAATGTTCTATAAGCTTCCAGCTAAGAGCCAGGCTTTTAGGAAGCCTTTGTCTCCGGACATCACAGGCACTTTTCAGCACTGTACCTCCGCAGGCTGGGCCTCCACTTTCTAACTCAAAGACTGCAGCATTCTTAATTCATTTCCTTGAAGTAACGACCTCAGCTGACTACACACATACACACACACACACATACAAACATACACACACACATATACATACACACACACATACATACACACACATATACATACACATACACACACACACACACACACATACTCACACACAGAGACACAGACACTCACAGAGAGACACACACACCCACCCCCACACAGTCACACATACACACTTACACATACAGATACACACATAGGCACACATACATAGACACATACAGACAAACACTCACATAGAGAGACACCAACACATATACTCATACACAGAGATATACACAAACACACATACATATTCACACACACACACACACACACACACACACACACACACACACACAACTTTTTGGAGAGGAACCAAGGCTAGATGGAGATGCAGTTGGGGAATAAATGAAGATGGAGTGTCAGGAATGTCCTTCTCCAGCTAGGATAAGAGCCTGGATAAATCCTCTGTTTTCCTTAAGGAGTAAGCCTTTACCATGGACAAAGCTATAGGTGCATTTCCTATGACTACCTTTTATTTCTCCTTCTGAGAAATTTGTGAAGATCTTAGCTATTTATCAGGAAAACTGCATGAGATTCTGAGAGCCAAAGGCCTTATAAGAGCCCTTCCACCTTCTTACAGCTCCTACCTAGGAGATCTCAGCAGGGACTCCTCATTCAGTCTCCAGCAGGTCAGGAAAAGGACCAAGTATTGCCTCCCTCATCGGTGAACTCCTGCTCCTCTGCTCCTGGCCAGGCCAGTTGCTGCTCTGTACCCACATTTCTACTGCTTTTGGGTTGTTGATGGCCCTACACTTCAGGGTTCTCATGGCTCCAAGAAAAAATAAATAAAAATAAAAAGTAAAAAATTAAAAAAAAACAACAACAAAACACTGGCTTTCAATTTGTCCAGCTTTTCTTGCCGTAAGACTCAAAGGCCTAGGAATTGAGCAGATTCCCTCTTAGGCAGACAGATAGGGAGATGGGCCATGAGTGAGTAGTAAGACAGATGTTGAACTTCCAAGGTGGTTGGCTTCCTCATCCTCCTGACCTGAGACAAAAACTCACAGCTTAAAACAAAGGCCTGGCTGGCTTTTTCTCCCACTGTTCAAGGCCCTTGCCTGTGGAAATGGTCCAACAAGTTGAAGATCAGACCAGGACATGTTTACTCCAGACCTGTAACCTATCAGTCTCTGTGTCTTTGTTCAAACTGACCAACCCTAAACTGGGGAAAGAAGACCCCTCTAAAAACCCTTAAAGGCCCCCAACCCCCAAGGAGACAGTGGGCTTTGGCTTGCTTCCCCAGTCCCCCATTTTACTCTACAAAGTGTCTTTGTGTGTGTGTGTGTGTGTGTGTGTGTGTGTGCGCGCGCGTGTGTATTTCTTCACCCCTAATGCAACCCTTTCAATACCATCTGATTCTGTCTGCTATAGCTGAGCCTTCCTCCACTACTACATGTTCCTGCCTTTTAATTCTTCAATTGGCAGAGAAAAGGAACCCAATTAAGATGCCTAGTGCATAACAGAAGGAGAGGGATCATTTCTGTATCCTCTCTACTCAGAGTTGAAACTAAAAGTTTCTAATAATGATTTTAAAAGTCACCTTCAGTACAGCTTCATATAAAATAAATAAAACTTGGATATTTGAGTTCCTGTTCCACTATGAAATATCGTTTTAGCTCACTAATGGTCAGTTGATATAAACCAAAATTTGGACACTGTTGATACACATGATGATTCTAAGAGGGCTCATAATACATTTGCCAGGGTTTGCTTTTCCCTTTTCTACCTCTATGTAAATAACAACAACAACAACAATAATAATAAATCTAGCCACATGGCTTGCCAGTTTCATACTCTTTTGGATAGTAGTTTCATTGGGCTGACCATTCAGTCCCCTCAGGCATGCATGCCCTTAGGTAGCAGTACCATAGGCTACAGAGATATGTGATAAGTATTATGAAATATGATAAGTATTATGAAAGGCCCTGGTAGTGGGTAACTCTGCTGATACAATAAGCCAGATCAAACTGAATTAACGTCCAGGTTTTAATCTGAGCAAAGCATTCCCTGGTGATCTCAAGGGAAGAGGGGAAACCTCATGGAATAGGGGTAGACCGGACCTTAAATATCCTGTAGGCGTGGTCTTGAGGAGCTCAGGGGGAGGAGCCAGTGCTTGGTGGGCTTTCTTTGGGCAGGGTCTGGAATGGGAGGAGTGAGGCTGAGTTCCCAGCCGAGCATCTCGGCAGTGGCGGGGTTTGGAATGGGACCCAGGGGTAGAGATTCCCAACAATATGTTAGATGAGGTTAGAGAGACAGGCTGTCTGTCCAAGATGTCCTTCTCAAAGACTAGTGTGGAGTACAAGCTATTGCGCAGCTTCCGTAGGAATCTATTTTCTCCTCTGCTGAAAAATGAAATAAATAAGATGGCTCTTGGGTTCAGAGCTGAGTAGAGTCTATGTAGATGATGAAGGAAGTGATGGTCCTGGCACTGACCCCTCACACAGGGCAGCCTGCTGGACTCCACCTGGAGACCATCTTGTGGCTTTGTAGTGGCATCATTTTGGTCCCCTTTACTCTTTCCTCAGTGTCTGCCCATGAAGATGCTTGGAAAGCTACCCCCTCACCACCATGCCTGAAATGCTAGCAAGGAGTAGCAGCTGCTGAGATTGCCACTTTCTGCCTCCCAGTCTGCAACAGCAGGAAGAACCATAGGCATACGTATTTTTAAGCACATAAAAGTGTGCCACAAAGAGACAATATTGCTTGTTCTGATTTAATTTCTTTAGCTCAATAAGATGGGGAAAATTAAATAGTCTTTCTCCCTCCCTCCCTCCCTCCCTCCCTCCCTCCCTCTTTTTCTTTCTTTCTTTCTTTCTTTCTTCCTTTCTTCTCTCTCCTCTCTCTTTTTTTTTTTTTTTTGAAAATTCATTCCCATCAGAATCATCTAGATAATGGGGAAGGACAGAGCTTTGTTATAAGCTGAATGTATATAATTGTCTCATTTGTGCTGGGAAACTCTCACAATGCTGAGCTAATGAGTATTATTTGTGAGATAATCAAGAGGAAAGGGTAATTCTCTCAAGACATTTTCTGTGTGACTCTGCTTAACACATGAGTATGGAGGAGGAGCCCACTTTGCTCTGCTGTCCCAGACTAACTTCCTTCAAAAATGTGAAATTCCTGGCATTTTCGAAGGGTCACACAGCAAACCCAGACTGCTTTGGAGTCACTCTCCTCAAATTACCACAAATCTCTCCTCCAGTAAACACTGTGTGTTCTCTCCATTCGATTAGTCCTTTTGAACAAAAGAGGACAGCGAGGAGATATGGACTTTCTCTTGCAGCTCGTGTGTGCGTGTGTGTAAGACAGAGGAAGAAATTAGATATTAAACATCCCTGCCTCAAATACTTACTCTAATGAAATTACAGCAGTGTATGCTTGACACACTGGTGCATGGTTCGTGCTGAATAAGAGGCAATACAAATTAGAGCTTTGCATAAAACTGAATCATTTCATATATGTTGGTAATTCATGCACTGTTGGGTTATCTGATGTTCTCCATGTTTATTTTTATATTGCCCCAAGGGACATGAGCTCCTGAATGTGGGAGGGTAGTGAATGAATGCTCCTGCACACACATATGTCACTGCTTGACAAACCTGAAAGGCTGACATTCAATGTGTGTGTGTGTGTGTGTGTGTGTGTGTGTGTGTGTGTGTGTGTGTTTGAGTGACTGTTGTACATTTCAGAATACAGGAAAATTAACTGTTATTTCTTTTTCCCATGGAAAGACAGGTAACTGTTACCCAGATGAAAGAAGATTCTTTTGTCTTTGGCTAATTCTGCTGCTCAGAGTTGTTCATGGCGTCCTTTAGAGAATAAAAACTCAGAAAGTGATGGGCTATTACTATTTGAATAAAAAAAAAGGCAAGCCTTTTGTATGATGTCAATGTCCTACATGTAAAATTTGTAAAACACGGGTAAACTCAAGGTTTTATTTATAAGAGCAATGCTGTATTTTTTTCAGGCATTCCAGGTTGAGTCGGGGAGTTTGAGGGGCAGAGGTGGCATATTTGATAACTACTAGTATGGCTCCAACGAAAGCTGTTACCTGGGTCCTGGGATGTCTTCCCAGACCATTGACAGTGGGTTAAGGTGAAGATGAGTTACACACAAAGACACAGGGTCAACTGAGTAATGGTCACATTTGTGATTCTGAGTGTAGAACCATGATGACATTAATCCAAATTTGAAGCCAGCCTGATGCAATGGGCTGATGCTGAGCAGAAACTCCAATGAATGTGAAACAAAGCAACCCAAAGTAGAAGGAGCTGTTTAACCAGGTACTCTAACACTGCTAGGGCAAGTAGAACCCATCTGAGGATTGAGTTCCTTAAAATCATCCCATAAGACCCTCGTTATCCTGGTTCCATTTTCTATCTGCTAGCAGTAAGAAATAATCTAACTGAAGCCAATACACCCAAGTAGCTTTGCTCAGCCCACGTTCAGCACTTGGATAGAGACTAGAGGATGTGATGGGGAATAGCGCATACACGGAATGAGAAAAAAGTGTAGGCACCGTCACTGATCAATCATTCTGTAGTGGCTCAGTTTTTTGAGGTACTGTGGTATATATTCATGACTGAGCCTCTGCCTCTAAAGGTGTAGGGAAAGGACCCTAAATGGTTCCACAGACCATTGGATTAGCAAAAGTAGTGACACTTGAGTGCTTGCTGTGAGTCCCTTAATTCCTACACAGTGTTGAACACAGTAAGGCAAGCCACATTTGTTTTTACTTTTTATATTTTCTAAGCACCAGGAACCAAGCCCAGGACCCTGGACTCCTGGAATGCTAGGCAAGTGCTCAGCCACTGAGCTATGCCCACAGCCAAGCCTTTCATACTTTTATGTCTGAACTATTCCCAACCATATCCTCTAATCTCCATCCCAGTTCAGTGCTAAACATGGGCTGAATAAATCTACTTGTGTGTGTGGAATTAAATTAGATTATTTCTTATAACATAAAGAAAATGGATCCATGATAATGAAGGCAAGAAACAAAATATTTGGGGAGATTAGTAATCTATGTAAAAATCTACTCTTTTTAATGTCAGGGTGTCTGATTTGGACAATTCCCCCCATGCATATTTCAGAACTATGTTAACTGTAACTGTGTCAAGATAAACAGAAGAGGCTTTTTATAGAGGACTTCAGTACTGTTTTCCTATCTCCTGACTCTATAAGAATTAACCAGCGGAGATTGAATTGGCTAATAGTTCCTATGCAGCATTAACATGGTACTCAACTCTCCTCTTCCCTGTTTTAGTGGGAGGAGATACTGGTTTCTTCCTCTTTCACTTCTTTCCCTCAGCCCTGCAGCAGCCTGCACAAGACATGTGGGCACAATCCAGCTGTGATTGAATTCCTGGCCCAAAGTTTTCTTTTTATTTCAGTAATTAGAAGCAAATTCCTGTGGGTGGAAATATTCAGAAAATGTCTACAAATGTAAGTGGTTGCCAAAATCAAAACTTTAAAATCACATTTTTAATTAGGGTCCAAAATGCTCATAGACCGTTTCTAGGAGACCTCTAGTAAACATTATTTTTAAAATTTGATTTAAATCTGTGACTCTCATGAATGGATCTAATCCTCCCTCATATTATAAGGGAGAAGATCTTGAAGGGTCATTTTACAAATAAAAATTAATGATATTTGTCCTCCTTGCTGTGCTGAGCTACCTTGGTGTAATTAAAAAACTGGTAAACTAGAAAGGAGTTGTAATGGCCTTAGGAATTAGGGCAAGCCTCTGGTTTTACTCTATGACAGAAGTTGACTTAAAAACGTAGTAAGAGTCAGTGATGCCAAATGCTCCCCTCCCTTCATCATCCTCAACTGTATGGTCATTGATGAAAAAGGTAGGATATAAATAGACATTTTCACCTCTAATCCCAAAGAAAAAGTGGCTCTTCACATAACTGGTCACTAGTATAATGTATAGGACACAATCTGGAAGGATCTGAATCTTGCGTGGGGTATATCCATATGTAATAATTCATTTTCCATGCAGAACATCTCAGATTTGCTGCTTGTGACCTATTTATTGTGAGGCCAATCATGACACTGAAAGTCACTCTGAGACTTACATTGTGCTGTTTTTTGTTTTTTTGTTTTTTTGTTTTTTTTTTTTTTCACAAAGTCAAAGTGCATATTAGAAGCAAAATATTTTTGGCTAAGTTTCCACAATAAAAATACACAAAAGTTTATTGTGGCAACTGACTAAATAATATGCTGCACAGGCCCAGCCTTTAAGTGCTAATTGTAAGAGCTTTAGACAAGTCTTTTTCCTCACTAACAATTAACACTTATTCCAGTATGTATTTTCTGGGATTCAGCATGTGACTGTGTATGACTGCTTCTTTTCAACTGGCAGCTGTCAGGCCATTTAAAAATCTAACAAGTTTTCCAAATACCACTTTCAGTATGACAAATACCAGCTGGGGTTGTAGCCAGGCCTTGAGTCAAACAGTTGATTTAAATAATCCTAACCATCAATTGTGAACTTTGGAGTGTGTCT
The DNA here is from genome assembly GCF_949786415.1 of Peromyscus eremicus. Classification (NCBI taxonomy): domain Eukaryota; kingdom Metazoa; phylum Chordata; class Mammalia; order Rodentia; family Cricetidae; genus Peromyscus; species Peromyscus eremicus. Next base: position 30,114,062 of record NC_081419.1, on the reverse strand, counting down.
GCTCATTTTGAATGGACATCTCAAGGCTTTGGCTTCTTCCTTACTTGCAGAGCTTCTGTCTGAAGCATGCAATGGGATGAAATATTTGAATGGCACCTGTCTTTCTGTTATGGAACATGCCCGTGAGTAATGTGCTGGTGTCTCTTACATCTAACAGCTTTATGCTCTGAGCACAGTAATATTTATTCAAGTGTTGCACTGGCTTAAGAGTTGATCCTTGGTGTCCTGTTCTGCTAGGATCAAAAAGCCAGTGGAAGATTTTAACAAGAAAGAGAATATAAAGAGTTCAAACTATTTTACTGAAAAGGAGGAAGTGGAGGAGGAGAGAAGCAGTATTAATGAAGAATAGACTTGCCTTTAAGATGGTACTTTTTTGAAAATCCATTTGCAAGCTCCTCTTTCCTTTCTGTTATGGTTGTAACAACTGATTGTGTTGTGAATAAGTTCACATTTGTTGAATCTGTAGGTTTTGACTATACATTGTTCTAAGTTCTTTTTAGTTGACTTGCATTTTAATCCTCAGGTGCATTGGGTCTCTGCAAGAACACGTTCTTTCAGAGTTTAAAGATTTAAGAAGCTAATTATGTGCATATGTATGTTGAGGGAGTGTGTGTAAGTACAATGTCCTGGGGATGACAAAGGCGTTGAATATCCCCAAATGTGGGGTTACAGGCAAGTGTGAGTCACCTGATGTGGGTATTGGGAATGAGAGATGGTCCTTTACAAGAGCAATATTTACACTTATTCACTGAACTGCCTCTTCAGGTCCTCCTTCAGGGCTTTAAAATAGTAGTAATATATAGTAATAAATAGTAGTAATAAATAAGAAGTAAAATAAAATTTACTTCCACAAATAAGGAATATGATGACTCTGACAATGTGATTTTTATAGTTCTGCTGTGGAGTCCGAACCAATGAAGCTTGTTTCTGTACACTTCTGCATGGGCAAACCTGGGACAGACATCATCATGTAAACTGACTACTGAACAGAGTGTGTGGGTCTGGATCAACAATGTTGATATGATAAAGTATTTAAGACCCTATGTAGTTAATACTAAGAGCTGAGTAAACATCATTATTATTGTCATTTTAAGGTACATAATATAATGATGCTTTCTACTTAAAATGCACCTATACTGAGCTGGCCATGTCTATGGGACTCAGTATTTATATGGACCAGAGAAAGCATTAGAAAAATGTGTACCAGAAACATAAAGTACTAGAAAGTAGAAATGACAGCAAGCAAGTCTTAGGTACCCAAGTAAAATGACTCATATAAGAAATGCCCTGATAATTAAGCGTAATATACTCTTATGCTTTGAATCGAGACACCACAGAATTTTAGAGAAAGTAAAAATACCCTTCTCTACACACATACACAGGGGCAAACAGAAACAGGAGAAAGGCCATTGAGATCTCTAGTGCAGCACAGCTCTACCTTCTAGTTTCATTCTGTTGCTGTGATAAAGCACTCTGTTTAAAAGCAACTTAGGGGAACATGGGTTTATGTCAGCTTGCATGTTCCAATCCATCATTAAGGAAGTCAAACTGGGAACTCAAGCAGGAACTAGAAGCAGAAGCACTTGAAGCATGCTACTTGCCATCTCAAATAAGCTCATGCTTAGCCAGCTTTCTTATACAGCCCAGGACCACATGCCAGGGAATGATGCCACTCACGGTGGGCTACAAACTCCTACAGCAGTAGACCATCAAGGGCAGCTCCCACAGACCTGCCTCCAGGTCAATATGATCTGGAAAACTCCTCAGTTGTGACCCTAGGCTGTGTCAGTTGGCAGATAAAAGCAACTACGGCACTGTATTTTATTCCTCTCTAAGGTCAGAGGGATAGATGTTAAAAAGATATTACAGAAGGAAATAATTCAACAGCGATACCATTGGCTATGTCTAACCTCTGCCAAACTGCCAGTGGCTGTGAAATCTTTCAAAAGGACAACTGAAATATAGATAACCTAAAGACTCTATTGTATGCAACTACACAATCCTCTTGTATCTATTTCTTGCTCCCAATGATTCCTCTCTCCTTCACACTCCCAGAAAAGTGTGGGCCCTCCTTGTGTTCTACCTCAGCACTCTCCCACATCTTCACTGAGCAGTAGCTCCTCTCCTCAAATCTAGAAACAAACCTACAATAGCTAGATGCTCGTGGACCCTTTTTATGAAGCAATGACATTTTCTCTTCATCGACGCTAATAATCACACCCATAAACCTTTATCTGAATTGCCTGTTTCTGTAAATGGCAGCGAGTGGCTGCCTTCAGAACTCAATGTGACCTTTGCTTCTCTATATTTCTTCCCTTTCATCATGCAATACTGTGCCAAAAACTATAGAAATTTCCTCCTTAATATTTTCTCCTCAAATGTCATCATTATCATTTTAATATAAGTCTTTGTAGATTCGTTTGTAATAGCTTTAGCTTCTGAGAAAGCTGTAAACGAGATGGTTGACAAAACAATCAACTCAATTTTAGTAGTTCTCAATCTATTTCTTTGTTTCCAATCTTACTAACAAATCCATATTTTTGTAGCAGCTGCAAGAATCATTACATAATTTCACTCGTGTACACATGCATCATTTGTTCATAACCTTTAAAAACAACTTATCATCTGTTAGATGTGATCAATATTTCACCATATCACCCATCTAATATTGCATACTCCTCCAGGTTAACACTTTCCATGTGCTTACAGGAATGAAAGAAAACTTTCTCCATTTCTTCTCTCAGGAAAGCATAGTGAGATACAAACCAGAGATGAGAGAACAGCAATTGGAGAAATAACCCTTTGAGAAAATCTATTAAACTTCAAAACAGCCCCAAATCCCTGGTGTTTGCACCACAATCTACCTCACTAGCCTTTGTCATCCACAGTCGGAGGCCAAAGTTTCTACTCAATAGTCACCTAAGAGTTTCCCCTTCCTTTTGAGTCTTGGTCTGTGAAAAGGGAAGGCCACAGCCTTGCTTACTCTGCACCTGCAAAGTTGTATTTGAGGCAAGCACAGCCGGGACAGGAAGTCCATGTTCCACCCTCTTGTTCCACTCAGTTCCTACTTGTAGGATAAAAAGCACAGAGGAGTGGGAATACTAAGACCCTGATGTCCCAAATTTCACCATGGGGTAGAGTCAATACCTGGAGGAGTGGTCATCTAGTCCCCAGGGCTTATTCACAGAGCTGGCATGGCACTCCCACAAAAGTGGTCCTTCCGTTCAGCTCTAAGCAACTGGTGCAGGGTTGCCATACAGGGGAAAAGGAGGGTCATAAAGGCAAAGAGCTCCAGAGCTCTGCCCATGGAGAAGATACAATAGAGTTTCTTCGGCATAGGGTGAACTGCACCCTTAGGTCCATTGTCTAAATAATGGGGATTGTTACATACACATTAAAAGAAACTAGTAGAGCTGGCAAAGCTAAAATGGTAGGGCAGTGTGAAGTTCAACAAAAGGATACAAGGAAAGAATGGATAAGTGGAGGATCCTGATAGTGTAGACAATTTTAGAGGTTAGAAAGGCATAAATAAGCACTAGGTTAGACCATTCAGTGATAATCAGAGCAGGACATGGGCCACACTTAAAAGCCTTCCCAAGTCTGCTCAAATCACACTGTGTGACTAATGAACACATAAAAAAAGTTTCCATGGGATTTATTAAACAGATGGAACAATATGCTACTTTGACCTGGAGCAACTTCCAGAAGTCAGGCTTGAAAGTATAATCATACAGTCTAATAAAGGCAACCTATGAAAATCTACACAGTAACATTACTTAAGAAAAGAAAAGGAAAGAAAAGAAAATGACAGAATTCTTTCCCCTGGGATCAGAAAAAAAGGATATTCATAATTGGCAGTTTTAGTTATGGTTCAAGTAGGAAATAAATGCAGGCATACTTGTTTACATACACAAACCTTGCATTTATACTGGATACAATGTAGCCTTACTTCCACCAACACCAGCAAGCACAGAAAACTAATTCTCAAGTTCCACCCTTGATAGCCAGGTTGGCTGCCTCCTACCATCAAGTTGTATCAGAGAAAGCCAATCATAAATGAAGGATTTTTATCACATAATTGTGAGAGCAAAGTGATCTCTTTTTCTGTGATGTAATGAGTACCGAGTGAGGAACAGTAGTAAAGCCACAAGGAGATCAGCAGAGATAGCAGGGAACCTTCCTGTCAGCACGGAGGGTTCCCCTTATGGGCTGACACACACTTGAAGACAAGCCCAGAGACCATGCTTCAGCTCTCCTACCTCTTTCCCTGTGCTGGAAGTGTTACAGAAAGTCAGCAAACATGATGTTTAAATATTAGCCGAGGTCTTCTAATAGAATACCTCAAATATGATCCTCTGTTTAGAACTTCTGTGTCACATCAAGAACCAGGGAAATCTCAAATTCACGAAAAAAAAGGTAAGTCATGAGAATTACTGGGCAAAGATGTTCCACCTGTTCTGTGGAGGCAATGAGCAGTCGCAACTCAATGGGAAGACACAATGGAGAAGGTAGAAAGGTTTCGGAAAAGAAACAGAAGATGGAAGGCTCAGATAGAAGATCTAAGATTTACAAGTACAATTTCTTAAACAAACACCCAAGCAAGAAGAGGGTGGAGAGGATAAGACAGAATCCATGCTCTGGGAGGTAAAGTTGCTCAGTCTTAATGAACAATGTAGAGACAGCAGACTGAAAACCAAACAAGAAAGGCATTTAAAAAAACTCCCAGGACTCTGTGAGTGCATCATAAACTTCTAGCATTTGGTGCTGCATCTCAGAAGGGGAGAAAGAAAAGCCTGGATCTGGAAACAGTACTGGAAGACAGGAAGCTGGAAGCCCCTCTAACTTGATAAGCTTCAAACTCCAAAAACAAGAAAACGAATACATTCTAAACAAGATGAGCTCAGTTTCCAACTAACACTTCCCAATGAAGCGGGTAAAACTGAAGACATAGAAACCACTGGAGACAGTGAAAGCAAACAATGGGAAAAACACCACATTTCTCTTTAAAAAAATCATAAGTTCTAGGAGTAAAAAGCAGAATATTTCTTCAAATGTTCAAAGAATATAAGTGTAAACTCAGAATCTCTCGCGCAGCAAAAACTATTTCCCAGAAATTGCAGATATTTTCAGGAAAAAGAAACTAAGCAAAATTTTAAAACAGGTATATTATTTTTTGAAAAATCATGAAAGAAAAATATGTGAGTGGAAAGAAATCTAGTAGGAAATGTAGAACACCTTAAGGGAAGAAAGGAAAACAAATAAACTCCGAACAATGAAAAGAATAAAAAATTGTATAAATACAATTCATTTTTATTTTCTTTTTGTGTCATTTGACCATTGGCTGATGGTGAAGTTCATTAAATTCTAGATTAACATAAGAATGTATTTGTCAAGTGTATTAGGTAAAGAGCCATAAAGGGATGTTAGGTGTCTGTTTCAGTTTACCTGGTAACATGATGTCATCAGCCACAGTGCTGTATAAGATATTTCCTTGGGGGGCGTTCATAAGAAAGCTTAAAATTGACACTAAAGATAATCCTTAAGAATAAAAATAAACAAACAAAAACCTAAACAAAATAAAAATCAAATGGCTGAGTTAATGTTTAACAACCAACTATTATATTAAATAAAAAACGGTCTAAGTATGCCAACTGTAAGACAAAGATTTTCAAAACTGATTAAAAACCATGACACAACTATATTGTTTCTATAATGTGAGCATGTTTCTTGCTAAACAAATACTAAGAATTGTATCATGTAAACATTAATGAAATGACATTGGGAGTAGCTATATTAAAATGATATGGCTAGATTTAAAACAAAGAATACTGCCAGCAGCAGAGAGATTTGATCAAATGATAAATAGACCAGTCCATCCAGGAAATAATATTGTAAATGTTTATTTACCAAAGAAGAGCTGAAAATTTAATGTAATGAAAAACAACAGGAATAAAAGGAAAAAATATATGAAGCTACAAGTGCAGTTGCAGATTCAACGTTTATCATTAACTATAGAGAAACTCTGTAGAATATAAAAATCAGCTACAATGTCAATCTCACTAGCCAACAGATACAGAACAATCCAAAACACAACAGAAGAATGGGTGCACATTTGCTTCTATTACCTACAGAATGTATTCCAAAGTTGACTATGTCCTAGGTTGTAAGCCAAACCCAACCAACTTAAAATAATTAAAACTGCACAATGTGCTCAACAACAAATTTAGAACTAAGCTGGAAATCAACGCTAGAAGGAAAACAGAAATATTCCTAATACTTAGAAACTAAATAACATATTTATAAACAATCCATGGGAAGAATAATTAATAATAATAATAATAATAATAATAATAATAATAATAATAAAGGGAATCGAAGTGCAGGTGAGAAGAAATAGGAAGAGAATGAAATAGTCTTTATTAAAACTGGAGAACACAAGGGAAGTGTTACTCAGAGGGAAATTTATACTAAGTAATGTATACATTAGAAAAGATGCCTTAAACTTCAAGCCAATATTTTAGCTTTTTGTCTCAACAAGGAAAGAAAAAGTAAAGCAGAAAGGTCAGATAAGCATTAAGACAGAGCCAGTGATCTGAAATATCTGTAAAATTGACAAACTTCTAGAGTGACAGATAGCAAACAAAAAGGAGCTATACATTTTTAGTGTCAGAAATGTAGCAGGCGATATCACTATGATTTCTGTAGATACCGACTATACAAATGCCATGAACACATTTAGATACAAACATTTATCAAATTTAATAAAAATGATTTCTGAAATTAGTCAAACAAAAACTAGCACATATCACTCATATGGTAGAAATACACCATTAAAGGAGTTGAATTCATAATGTAAACAACCCCCAAAAGAACATTTTCAAGCCAAATTTCATTAGAAGATATTCAATAACCTTTATAGAAAAGCTGATATCAATTCTGTAGTGTTTTTCACAAAATCTAAAGAATGATAATTTCATAATTCCTTTCATCAAGCTATGATTATTATCCTCTTACAAAAATTAAAGAAAGCCAATACAAAAAGAAATGCATTCCAAATCCTCACGACAAACAGGTACAAACCTTAGCACACTAGAGATAGAATTCAACAGCACATTGGATGAATATAACAGTCATACAATAACTCCATGGGGTTTATTTCAGTAGTGAGAGGTTGGTTCCATATTTGAAAATCAGTCAATGCAATTTATCATTTTAGTAGTCTAAAGGAAACACTTACAAGATCATATCAATTAGGGAAAATAATTTGACAAAACTCAGCATGCATTCAGAACTAGTGGAAAAAGGGAATGTAGGAGTTCCTCAACTTAATAAGAGATAGCTGATAAAACTCTATTGTAGATATAAAGATCTTATTAAATGGGAAACACAGAGCCAAATGCAGAGTTAAAAGCCCAAGAGGTCAGAGCAGTAGCTAAGAGCTGAGACTAAAAACCCTTTCTTACCCTTTGCTGCCCCTGCCGTCCTTCCCCTCAGAAAGAGAGAGACCTACTTCCTGTGTATCTGTCTTTTTTTTGACCTTCTTTCCTGCCTTCTCATTGGTTGTAAATGCAACCTCCTCGTCACTGCCTGTCTATACAGACCTCTAGGTCTCTATGGTTGGTATTGAGATTAAAGGTGTGTGTCTCCATGCTGGTGGTGTCCTTGAACACACAGAGATCTGCCTGTCATGTGATCAGGATTAAGGGTGTGTGCTACCACTGCCAGACTTCTGCTGTGGGATGTTCTGTATGGCAAATGTGTTGCTAATTAGTCAATAAATAAAACACTGATTGGCCATTGGCTAGGCAGGAAGTGTAGGCGGGACAAGGAGGAGAATAAAGCTGGGAAGTGGAAGGCTGAGTCAGAGAGACACTGCCAGCCGCCATGATGACAACCAGCATGTGAAGATGCCGGTAAGCCACGTGCCATGTGGCAAGGCATAGATTAATGGAAATGGATTAATTTAAGCTGTAAGAACAGTTAGCAAGAAGCCTGCCACGGCCATACAGTTTGTAAGCAATATAAGTCTCTGTGTTTGCTTGGTTGGGTCTGAGTGGCTGTGGGACTGGTGGGTGATAGAGATTTGTCCTGATTGTGGGCCAGGCAGGAAAACTCTAGCTACAGACTTCTGCTATGGCTTGCTATTAGCACTGACACCCAGGTAACTTTATTTATTAACATACAAATAAAATCACATTTCAGCACAAGTAAAATATCACCATATTTCCCCCTTTCTATTTTAATACAAAGAAAAAAGGAAAAAAGTTATAACTAATATAAGAAAAACCATATCCAACAAGTATATGCAATATATACAGTCAAGAATTACATTTACAATGTCTAGTCCATTAACATTTGACAGATTCAGAAGAAAAAAACTCCATTATATATATTAACAATATCCAGTCCAGTAACATTTGATAAACTCAGACAAAAATTTCATTATATATCCTATTTAAAACAACTAGTTCCTTTTTAAAAGTAGATTCAATAATCTTTTTTTTATCTTATCATATCCATATTCTCTCTTTTTTCTTTTCATAATAGATTCAATAATCTACCTTTTGTCATTTTTATATCTTCCCCTTTTTCTTTTTAGAGTAGATTCAATGATCTACCTATTTATCCTATTTTTTTTATCTCTTTTCTCAGAGTAGATTCAATGATCTACCTCATATCTATATTCTCTTTTTTTCTTTTTTCTTTTTCTTTTCAAACAAAAACTCTGAATCTAATCTCCTTGTTCAGCTTTTTTTCCTGACCATTAACAATTAACAACTTGTAACCAACCATCATAAACAATGACAATTATCCATAAGTCATTGAACGACCAAAGAATACCCACCCCACCTCTTGGAAATGTGGGCGTCGTTTTCTTAAAATTACTTCCTGCTTTCTGGTGGTGAAGACATCTTTAGGGGATCCTGAAAAGAAAATTTTTAGGTTAATTGTCAAGTCTTGTATCATTTGTCCAGTTTCTGCATAATGGGAAAATTCAGGGCTTGTCACAAGTCCTTGCTTGAGTTGTCTGTGAATCTGGATCATCTCAGCTAGCCATCTCAAAATTGTCCTGAGCAGTTTGTAGTCCAAAGCCAATCTTTCCTTGGTGTTAATCAGCTTAACGGCTTTACCATAGTCCATGTGGAATCATGTTTGTGGGGTCCTGTCATCCTTTTGAAGATTTCAAAGTAGCTGTTAGATGTGGTCATGGTTCCCTGCAGACATTTGTGTGTGTGTGTGTGTGTGTGTGTGTGTGTGTGTGTGTGTGTGTGTGCCTCCTCTGTGGTTTGGAGCAATCACAGTCTGATAAATGTCTGTCTCTCAGAACCATGAATGTTCTTCCCTAGAAGAGAAAATCTTCCCAGCAATTTCTCCCCACCATTTGTCTCGCTAAACTTCTCCAAACTGACCTTTGCCAATGTTTTTTTTTGTTACTCAATGGTCCTAACAATTGTTTTCTGAACAAGCAGCAGTAAACCCTTCATCCCAGGTAGCAGCATCACCACAGACACTAACACGATGAGAAGGAGCCAACAACTTGGAGCAGCAGCCGCTGCCTCCGTGTTCCCACCACCATCATTTGTGGCTCGGTCCCAGTAGAAGTGTCTCCTTAGCAAGCCTCCTAGGTAGGCCTCAAACTCAGGATCTTCCTACCTCTGCCTCCTTCAGCAAATCCTATGGGCATGCACCACCACAACCGGCTGAGTGTAGCCCAGGCCTGAGCTGGGGCCCACAAGGCCACAGGCAAGGAGCTTTTTCATGAATTCATACCACGAACATTGGGCACCAGATGTAGCATGAATCTTGCCAGTTCCTCAGTTGATCCTCTTTCCTCAGCCTCTGGGTCCTCATCCAAATGGATCTCAGCTGAACTGTTGCTCAAAACCCTAAAAGCTTAACCAGCTAGTTCCTGGTTTTCATACTTATATACCTTTCTGCTTTCTGCCTTCACTTCCTGGGATTAAAGGCTCACTTACTGGGATCAAAGGTATGAGTAACCATGCCTGGCTGTTTCCAGTGTGACTTTAAACTCACAGAGATCCAGATAGATCTCTGCCTCCAGAAAGCTAGGATTAAAGGTGTGAGTGCCACCATTTTCTGGCCTCTATGTCTAGCGGCTGTTCTGTTCTCTGACCCCAGATAAGTTTATTAGGGTCAATATTTTAGGGAACACAATATCACATTTCCCCTTTTTTGTCTAAGTGACACTATGCTGAATAGTAAAGGACTGAAATCTGTGTTCTACAACTAGAAACAAGTCAGGACAACCACTTATGTTTTTACTACTCAACACAGCACTTGAAACTCCAGCAAGTATAAGCCAAGAAAAATATGAAAGGCTTACAGGTGAGACACAGAGAGAAGAAACTATGCCATTTGCAAACATGCAGAATGATTCTCTGTATGCTAATTGTGTGTGCATGTCTACATGTACACACATACCTTTGTGATACACACAAATAAATATGCATCTTATGTATCTCCTAGAACTAGAAGGTTATTGAAGTCTCAATATACATAATAAACACACAAAAATCAGTTTTATTTTTATAAACTAGCAAAAATATGTATGGCCATTGGAATTAAAACTATATTGCCACTAGCAGCTATTCAAAAAAAATTAATGGGATATTTGGGTACAAATATAACAAAACACAGACTCTATGTACTGAAATTCACAAATGTTGATGTAAGAAATCAAAGAGGATTTAAATACACCAAGAAACGTATCATGTTTTTGGACTGGGACACTCCATGAAATGGTAACAACAGTACAGGAAAAACTATGTTATTGTTTCATTGTTTCTAGAAATTAAAAATAGAGCATCATCCTGAAGAAATACACAGTTTCTTTAAAAACTAAACTTGAGACTAAGTGTAGTTCAGCAGCTCCCCCGGGGATATAAATATTGAGAAGTGAAAAGTTGTGTTCCCACAAAAACTCGTACATAAATATTTATAACAAATTCATTCACAATAGCCCAGTGGGACAGTGGTATAGCACAGCAGCCCAGCACTCGCCTAAGATGTGCAGGCTCAGCACGTGAAAAATCTATTTAAATTAAAATGGAAACTTAATATGGGCACCCAATCAAGGACCTGAAAACTCTGAATAAAATTGTCATTTTCACTGGTTAAGAATTCTAATAATGTTAAGGAAGACTGAGAAGGTTAAAATAAGGATACTCACTACAAGAACAATAAATTAAATGCCTACAGAAAGATGCAGATGAAAACAGCATGAACGTTTTCTTTGTTTCTCTCTCTCTTTCTCTCTGTCTCTCTACCTCTCTCTGTCTCGCTCTCTTTCTGTCATTGTCTCTCTGTGTCTCTCTCTGTGTTTCTCGCTCTCTCTGTGTCTCCCCCCACCCTCCCTTCTGTGTGTGTGTGTGTGTGTGTGTGCGTGTGAGTATGTGTTTGTGTGTGTGCACACAAAAATATAAGTGGACCACGTGAATTCCTTCTTATAAAAATCTTACTAGGGGAAAAAGAAATTCAAAGTTTGAGAATTAATCTGCATTTAGCACTACAGGAATGAACTACTGATTCCCTCAACTACTGGGAACCTTAATTGCCTAGGACAGCCCATGTTCACTCAGGACGACAGTGCAAACATAACTCAGAATGGTTTTCCCCTCAAAGCCTCTGCCCAGGGCATCTAATTTAAACATCCTGTGTCAAGTTCCTCCTAGAAAGGGAAGTGGGAAATGAAACTTTGGACCTGATCACCCCCATCTACAAAAGTTCCACCACTCTGAGCTTATGTATGCTGTGGTAGTGTTATTGCTAGCTTAAATACTATATAGACTGAAGGAAATGGAGTATTGGTTCAATATATAGGCCATTTGTAAATATCATGGAATCAAATTGGTAATCAACTGGAGAAAGTTGATGACAACTAAAAATAATTAATGAGAAAAATAAGAAAACGTGTAGGGCCAGGCGGTGGTGGAGGACGCTTTTAATCCCAGCACTCGGGAGGCAGAGCCAGGCGGATCTCTGTGAGTTCGAGGCCAGCCTGGTCTCCAAAGCAAGTTCCAGGAAAGGCGCAAAGCTACACAGAGAAACCCTGTCTCGAAAAACCAAAAAAAAAAAAAAAAAAAAAAGAAAAGGTGCAATTCAAAGGGCCTCGTATTGCAGGAAGAGGCTTTCATTTCCTACATATACAGAGGACTGGAAAAGTTGATCTTACAGCACAGAATTTAATTAGACAGACACAGAACACTAGAGAATATTGTGGCTTCAATTCTAGCAATTCTGCTAAGTTGAGTCAAAACCTAGAGAAAGAACAGAATTTCTATACTTAGGATTGATGCCCTCCAGACCTTTGGAATCTTTGTCATCTGAGACTTCAAAGCTTTGGGAAATGACCCATTCATCCTCACACTTGCTAGGGAGGTGCCAGCTCTAAAACTCAGTTATAGTTCTCTCCATGACTTTATTTTGAGGTCAAGCATGGGAGTTGATGTTGTAAGACTGGGATTTTTAGAAGCAATAACATGAGATGAAAAACAATTATGGTCAGTTTGTGACACTTAAGCATCAGAAGAAAATCAGTCAGTGTAGTAGAATATGATTTTAAGATATGTTACTTTTATTTATGCTGCATTTGTTTAACTCTGTGAAGCTGTGTTACTGTGCCTGTCTAAAACACCTGATGTCTAATAAATAACTGAATGGCCAATAGCAAGGCAGAAGAAAGGATAGGTGGGACTGGCAGGCAGAGAGAATATATAGAAAGAGAAAACTGGAGGAGGAGATCTAGGAGCCAGAGAAAGAGGACTCCAGGGGCCAGCCACCCAGCTACATAGCAAGCCACGGAGTAAGAGTAAGATTTACAGAAGTTAGAGAATGGGAAAAGCCAAGAGGCAAAAAGTAGATGGGATGAGTTAAGTTAAGGAAAGCTGGCTAGAAACTAAGCCAAGCTAAGGCTGGGTATTCATAAGTAAGAATAAACCTCTATTTGTGATTTGGGAGCTGGGTGATAGGTCCCCTCAAAAGAGTAAAAAAACAAACAACAAGAAGTCAGAATCTATAGGCATGGACAAAATGAAAGTCTTGGACCCCCACTCAAAGTGTGGTGATGATTGACTCAACTTTGAAGGCCAAGGACAGTAAGGGTGGGAGACCCCCCAAAGGTATTGTTTCTATGAACAAAAGAAATCAAAGATGGGAGATCAGAATCTGAGATCAATTTCTCCATGTAAAAGTCCTGAACCCCTTGCTTACTTTGCAGGAACAAACCAATTAGAATATCTAGATGTCATTGTCTGAGGAGAAGCTGAGCATAGAGAAGGACCTTGCCCCACAAGTGTAAATCATAAGGATTTTTTACTTCCTAAAACCCATTTATTCAACCATAGACCAGGTAGAGGACATCTTAACAATAGCTGGATACGTGGTTTAACTAGAAACCCATATTGAGAGACACAAATGTCCATAAAGAGACCTGAAGGGGGCAGATAATAAATAAAATCCTGTTACAAAAAAGATTTTTAAAAAAAGAATTTTCCAGATCTGTGAACCTAGCTCATAGATAACTCCACTGCCACTACATGTACAATACAGGCAACATGACAGATGGCTTATTAATGTTGACCTGTGGGTTTAAGAGGTATTCCAGAGAAGATTCCGGGAGGCTGACCCACCCCAACTGAGATATCAAACCCACCTGGAGACATGACATAGATTTAGTGCCACCCATAGACTGTTATAAAATACAGATAATATTTGCCACCATGTCCCTACATCAATCAACATTCTATCTTCTATAGTGATCAGAACACTTAGAATCTATAGTGATCAGAATATGTTGTAAGGAGGTTATGTAGTAGCTCTTCATTGTAAGTGAGAAGTGGTACATGTAGGATTACATACAACTATAAGTAAACTTCCTGGACAGGCTGCATAAAGCCCAAAGATCACAAGCATGGTGGTCCCTGTTGTGAGCAGTGTCCTCCAAAGTGAAGCATGTAATTTGGAAGGAGGCTCCTTAAGATGCAGAAAGGAAAATTGTGTTGTAAGATCCACAGGGCTCCAGCTGCATGAGCAGTAAGGACTGCCAGGGAAAGGAACAAATTCTCTGACCTGTGGACCTGCCTGAAAGCCATTCACAGAGTTCTGGGGAAGTGCCTTTTATGAGTTTTCATCTAGACTATGATGGGGTTTTCCTCGATGCAGCTGCCTTTGGGGCGTTCATGCCTCTGTAAGTAACTCCTCATCCATACCGTGTAAGAACCCCAATAAACTCACCAGTTCTCTAAACAAGACCTGGATGAAATCATGGTTTTGGTCTGTTTCTGGTGGCCCATCTGGGGTGAATAGAAATTGCTTAGGTGTTCCAGGAAAAGTCATACAGTAGCACCTCATCCTCAGACCACACAAAGGCCATGTAGGGATTTTCTCATGAATATTTCCCAAAGGAGGAAGGAATTAAGTTTGGCTTAAAGATCATTTAGTAAGTGTGAGTTATATATGAACTGTTCCTGAACCATGCTTTCTGTCTTAGTTAGTGTCCTGTTCTGTCCTACTGCTGTGAAGAGATACCCTGCCCAAGGCAACTTCTAAAAGAAAGCATTTAATTAGGAATTACTTATAGTTTCAAAGGGTTAGTCCATAATCATCATGGCAAGGAGCATAACAGCAGGTAGGCAGGCATGGTGCTAGAGCAGTAGCTAAGAGCTTAATCCTGATCCATGGGCAGTAGGAAGAGAAAAATAGCCAGAATAGGCCTGCTGTGGGCTTTTGACACCCTCAGTGACATACCTCCTCCAACAAGGCCACACCTCCTAATCCTTCCAAAACAGTTCCACCACCTTGTGAATAAACACTCAAATACATGAACCTATTGGGGCTACTCTCATTCAAACCACCACATTCCCATCTGATCCTATGGAGGCCATTCTCATTCAAACTACCACACTCCTCTACTCAGAGATGGAGCTGAAAGGGAACAATATGGGGACCTGAGGAGCATATAGTTTTCAGTAGTGAATCTTGTCCATTACTTTATAGGAAAAAAATAAGTGGTCTAGGTAAGAAAATATATGACTGCTTGGTCCAAGTCCTGAAAGAAAAAAGATGATAAGTTTAAAGAAAAAACTTTTGCAGTAGAGTTAAGTAGATACACTTAGGGAAACAGGTATGAATGTTGAGCATCATTGTCCTAAATATGGATATGTGCTGAAGACCGTCTGCAAATGGAGAGGTAGAAAGAACATCAGCAGACAGGATGAGGTAGGGACTTACTCTGCAGACTCTGTCTAAGACTGTGAGTAGAAGAGCTGTTATAACAATAAAGGAGACCACTCACAGGCACCACTATACACTACCACTCACCAAGGCTCATCCAGTTTCTGAAGCAGCAAAGGCCAATGCTGAACCTCCATTATAGACCCATCCATCAAGAAGAGCAATCAGCTAATTTGTGGTAAGTTGATTACATTGAACTCCTTTCACCCTACCCCAGGGCAGCAATCAATCCTCGCAGAGATTAACACGTATTTGTCTCTCCTGTAGACAAGATCTTAACCAGTACTTCTGTTCCAGTATTTAGAGATTCGTTAGTCAGCTCTCACAGGTTCCTATATATTATCTCAACAAGAAGAACCCACTTTACAGCGGAGAGGCAGGAGGGACATACGACTGTGAAATTCAATGGTTCTACCACACTCTGTACCATTCAGGATGCCAGCTGGACATATTGAAGAAGGAGGCAGATGCACATGGAATGCCAACACGAAAATATAACTGTGGAGGCTGCAGTGTCCTTCAGAATGGAGTACATGCCTGCCATGGTTAATATTGACTGTCAACTTGACAGGCTCTAGAATTCCTTAGGAGACACCTAGGGCATGTGTGGGAAGGATTTTCTAGATTGGGTGAATTGAGGCTGGAAGACCCCCCCCAATTGTGCGTACCTCCCATGGGGCTGGGGCTGGACAGGGGAGAGAAGAGAGAGGCAGTGGTAAGCCATCGTTCTTTGCTCTCTGTTTCCTGTCACACCTTCTTTCCTGAACCCTCTGGAACTATGAGTGAAAAGACACCTTTCCTTCCTCGGGTTGTCGTCTTAGGTATTTTGATCAAAGTGAATAGAATGCTAACCAATACCAGTACATTTCACTGAAAAAATTAAAATTTGCACATTTCTCTTAAGAAACAGAATGAAATGGAAAACTTTACATTTTTATTATTTACTGTATCAGTTATTCTATCACAGCCTGTCTACTAGTGATTATTTATTTGCTTACAAAATAATAAGGCAGGACTTACAACAGCAATATCCTAACATTTTGCCAAACGTCCATCAGGGATTTTTTTTTTTTTTTATTTCAAGACAGGGTTTCTCTGTGCAGTTTTGGTGCCTGTCCTGGATCTCACTCTGTAGTGGCCTCGAACTCAGAGATTCCACCTGGCTCTGCTTCCCGACTGCTAGGACTAAAGGTGTGTGCCACCACTGCCCGGCAGGGATTTTTTTTTTTTAAAGATTTATTTATTTATTATGTATACAGAAGAGGGCACCAGATCTCATTATAGATGGTTGTGAGCCACCATGTGGTTGCTGGGAATTGAACTCAGGACCTTTGGAAGAGCAAGCAGTGCTCTTAACCTCTGAGCCATCTTTCCAGCCCGGATTTTTTTTTTTTAATGGACCACTTTTCGCACATTACAGAGAAAACTGTGATACAGAGAAATTAAGGATCCAAGGCCACAAGGGAGCTGGAGTTTTAAATACAGGCAGTCTCCTGAGAGAGTCCTGAAGACTACACTGTGTTTCCTCACTGCCTGCTCACAGGGCAAGTGTGAATGAGTCATGTCAGGGGCGAAGGGACTACTGTCAACTTCACAGTTCTCCCTCCTAAGCGGCCATAATTTCAACTATCTCTGTCACTGTACTCAATAGGAGCTGAACTTCCGAGCATATGGATGGTGTATTCTCTGGTGGGAAGAGAAGACAAGACATTGGAGTAGGAGAAAAAGTGAGGAAAAGAATAAGGGAGTCTTCTCCCTAGAGTGCCGCTCAGCCCATACCCACAATGTTCATGCTCATTGTCTCTTCATTCTCCTGATGATGGTTAGGTAAGGGCTACTCCTTCCTTTGTCTGAATAGGGAGATGGTCATCTCTTCCAGGAACACAAGCAACCCCATAACTTCCTCTGGGTATGCCTGACTTCAAAGCCACTGTGTTCTTTTGCATTGGCTACCATTGAAGGGATTCTAGCCAGCCCAAGCATGGCAAATATGGCTCTGGCGGGCCTTGCCCTACTCCCCAATTCCCTCTGCCTTACTAAAAACTGTTAGATCACATTCCTAAAGCTAGCCACCAAGGTCTATTCCCTTATTTGGCCACTTCCTCCTTCTCCTGAGGCTGACTACCAAGGTCCAGCTGTCAAAGCATTGAAGTTCATCAATCAAAAGCCCCCTTTGACTCACCTAATTAACCTGCCCAATTAAAATTGAACACCTCATCCTAACATAGGGTTTCCCCTTTTACCTTTATAAATCATCATTTTTCTGTGTGCCAAATCTGTCTCCTCTCTACCCAGAGGTAATCCTTTGTCAGCCCCTACCCTGCACCACATGTCCCGGGACAAATACTCCTTCCCCCCTTCCCCCTTTCTCCCCTCTCACTTGTTTCTTTCCCTTTCTCCCTCTTCATCTATCTCCTGTCTTTGTTCCTTATTCCTGAACTTGGTCTTGGGGTGTCTTGAGCTGGCTTCAAGGTTCCCTACAACTATCATTGCCAATCATCATTGCCATCGGGGTGACGGACTTGTATCTGTCCATGCTCAACCGACTTCTTTGGAGTCCTGTTTTCATGTGGGCTTCCCCCTTGCTCTGGGCCTTTGGCACATTCCCTCAACATTCCCTGTTTATTCCATCCATATGGCAGCTTGCATTCGATGCCACATAGTTTGCAACCTTAGAGCAAGGCTCTTGTTTGCTTTTTGCTTTCGTTTAGCAGATCTGGGCTCTGATACCCACACTTTCTCCAGGTGAGTGAATAATCAAGGGGCCTTGGAGAATCAGGGCTCTTCCCATTGGCCTCTGGCCTTCTTGTGTGATGAGGACTAGAAGGCTTGGAGCTGATAATGAAGAGGGTTCTTTGTGTTTCCTCATTATTTATGCTACATCTGCCTCTCAGCATTTGTGTCAATGAGTCACTCTAATTACAGCCGTTGGATAATTTTCTCTGCTTTACAACACATACCCGACTGTGTGAGTGCTGCAGCCGAGAAAGACAACATTGATTTCCATGTGGCACCATCAGGCAGGAAGGTCCAGCTTGTTTTAGACACTATTACTTGCCAAGTCCAATGAAAGGGCTCTGTTCCTACTCTCCCTTACCCAAGGAGGCCTTGAGGAGCTTGGCTGACTGTGGACACACAAAGGATTGAAATGAATTCCTTTTTCTATAGAAAAGCCAGAATGTTGGCTTGGGATCATGCTTAAAGACGATTTGCAAAACAACCAGCTAAGCTGTCCCTGGAACGCATGGAGGGGGCGCACTGGGCAAAATCATGCTGTGCCGTCTCATCCATAGTGAGTCACTTCTAGCAAGCAAATGTCTGCTTTGATTACAAAGGAAAAACAATGGTATCAATATGTGAAAATTTCATAACAATCTTATTTTTTTGTATGGTAACTGGAAATAATAATACAAGAAATAATTCCTGAAAAAGCAAAAATTAAACAACTAAATCTAAAAAGTAACGAGGTTCCCTGGGTGTCAGAGGCCCAGGTGTTCTGAGATTTGTACCTTTCACAGTGATCTGCCTTGTCATTAGGAGGTTCTAGAAAAGGTGGGATTGAAGCAGATACTCCCCTGCACAGGAGACAGCATGTGTCCTGGGAGCCGACTCCATCACAGAAGGAAAAAACGACCTTGCTTTGCAGTTCTCTTCTCTGATTTATGCTGGGGCTGTTTGGAGACTTGAAATGCCATTTATCATTGTATTTGTGACTCACAAGGTGAGTGGGGAGACACTGTAAATGAGCTCTCATTTAACTCTGCTTCATGTTTTGTCAAGGAAAACACAAATTCCCATTTGTGCCCTTAGAGCTACCCTGAAGAAAAGGCAACACAAAACATCCCAGAGTGACCACGAAGATACAAGGAAGGGGAACACTGCTCAGTACTTTTGAAGGTACTCAGAGACTGTTTACCTTGCTGCTGATGGAGAATCAATGCTTACTCCCCACTACTAGGCTGAGCAGGCTGCCTGTTCATGACAGTTAAGACTGTACCAGAAAAGACCATGCATGTCCAACCTTCACTGCCATTCTACTTTGGATCTACAAAACTGAGCTTCAGACTCTTGGATATTGTTTAAAAAAATTCAGCCTAGGAGAATTCATACATAAACCCCTCCACTTCTGCTGGAAAATTTCTGTGATTTTCCTTCCAACTTTTCTTCTCCAATGAAGAACATGTTGTGAAAAGAAAATATACTTCAGAATCCTCATACTGTAAGCTAAAGAGGGGTAGGGATGCGCTGTGGGAAAACCATACAGATGGGGTGGTTCCAAGTGATTCTGGAGAAACTCTTCCCAGAAGTGACTCATCCGGGGCCTTTCCAGCTCTATGAAACACAGTTCCCAAACCACTCAAATGTTGTCCCGCTCATGCAGGGATAACTGACTGAAGGATGCTAAATAGTGAGCGTAGGGTGAAATATCAGTACAGAGCAGGAAGGAGAGGCTGAGCCGTGTCAGTGGAAGCCATTCTCAGGGGAGCCTCAGTGAGCAGTTGGGGTTCGAATTCAACTCTCAACACAAGTACTGGCAGAGGTTTTTCATGGCTACCACAGAAGTCCTCAGTGTCCCCAACTCTCATTCTCATTTCTAAGCTCTGGATGCCAATGATTTCTAGTCGACATGTGGCGGTGTTTTGGGATTCCAGGTGGTCTCTTTTGGCTGAGTTATGCTGGGAGAGGTTGAGAAGTCTAGATGGGCTCTAAGCACACCGGAAGACACATTGCAGAACTGTTTGATGGACCTTGTTCTGACTCCTTTGGGGCATGCCTCAGTCACAGAGAAATGGAAATCAAAAGCAAAAAATGCACAGCTTTTATGTTTACCTCAGTCAAGTTTATGATTGAGATAAAATACAATGTCTCTGGAAAGGAACCTTAAAAACCCTGGGCAACTCTCAACATAGGCTTGAGTTCTGAATCCAGATCTCATAGTTGAGGAATACAAGATATCAGTTACCAATGAATAAATAACTGCCAGACAGTGCATTTTTCCCCTGCAAGAGTGGCTGAGCATCTTTCATTGGGAGCCAGTGAAAGCTTGTTTGTGTTCATCTTGTTTAGGGCAGGAGTATTCTTCACCACTGAAAAACAAAAATGGCTTTAGCAGGGTGATGCAGATGAAAACGGCTTGGAGCAATTTTGCATAATGGCATTTTACACAAAAAAAATTAATGGCAAACCACTGACCTGGCACATTGTCTTTCTCAGTGCTCCAATTTTGCTTCTGGAAAAGAGGGCTGGCTATTCACAAATGCAAGTGTGACTTGAGAATCAAGCCTTTTCATCTCTCACGGGATATTGTCCTTTATCAGGACATTCTTGGTGGATAAATATGTAAATTATTATGCAAAGCAGAGTTGGAGTAATTCAAATTGACAGTTGCCCCATTAAAAAAAAAATACCAAAATGTGCAAGCCTTGAAATGTGTCTTGTGACAACAAAGGGGTTCTTGTTAAAAATCAACATCATTTGGTGTGATTTTCACATGTGTGTAAAGCAGAACAATTCTCTTTGCTTTTCTATTTTAAAACTGTTTTCTTCCACCAATTTATTCCATCATGATAGATTCAATAGAAAATTTAAACTTTAGGGATATGGATAGCAGCAACGTGGATTATTTTCTTGGCACTTCTAAGAACCCTAAAGCTGCTTCAAGCTCCCACAATGAAGGCCAATTGCTAATACTTGTGTCCAGAGTTGAATGTCAACTCCCACAGCCTCACTGAGAACTGTTCCACTGTCATGACCCTGTTACTCATTCTTCCTTCTCTACACTGATTTTTTGCCCCTACCCCACACCCGATGACTCTGGTGGAATATTATTTTAACTAGGCAAAGTTGTGTTACATTTGTTTTTGTTGTGGAATATTACTTTAATGGTGGAATGTTATTTTAACAGGCAAAGTTGTGTTATATTTGCTTATATTGTAGAATATTACTTTAACTATGTAAAGGTGTGTTACATTTGTTGCCACTGCGTTTGTAGGATGTAAGGATGTGTTTCTACTGCATTTGTTTAATTATGAAAAGATGTGTTACTGTTTCACCTTGCCTGCCTAAGGCACCTGATTGGTCAAATAAAAAGCTGAATGGCCAATAGTTATGCAGGGGAGGGATAGGCAAGGCTGGCAGGCAGAAAACGTAAGTAGGAAGAGAAATCTAGGCAAAAGAGAGAAGAAGAAGCAGTAAGAAGAGGAGGAGGAAGAGGAAGAGAGGGACACACCTGGGGCCAGTCAGGCAGCTGCCAGAGAGCCAGACATGAAAAGCAGTGAAAGTAAGACATACAGAAGGAAGAAAGGTAAAAAGCCCCAAGACAAAAGGTAGATAGAGAGAAATAGGTTAATTTAAATTAAAAGAGCCAGCCAGAAATGAGCCTAAGCTAGGCAGAGCATTTATAACTAAGAAGTCTCCATGTCATGATTTTGGACCCAGTTGGTGGCCCAAAAGAAAACGCCTGGTACAGGTGACCAGTTAGTAGGCATCCAAGCTCACAACTAGTGTTTACGGAAGAGTTGTAGATGTGAGAGAGCATCACATCATCCTGTGTTATTGAGCCATCATCAAGCCATCAGGATCCTTTCTTCCATCTGCTGTGCCCTTTCCTCCAACCTGTGAAATTTCAGTTCATACCCCTCCCCCAAGCTCTACTTCCATTTTCTGAGGTTTTGTTTAGACGAAGGGATTTCTTTGTCATTTGTCAACATAATTTCTCTTATTTGGGGAGAACTCTTCCACCAACCTGAGCTTAATGTCTCTCACCTGAAACAAACAAACAAACAAAATGGCCTTGACTCCAAACTCTATTATTGCTACATCTCTCAACTTCTTTGCCTTGAAAAGTGTTCTGGGCATCTTTGCTATTTTTGCTTTCATCTTCCTATTCTTTATTCACTTATCTTCACATCAAGCTTATGTTTCTATTCATAAAGGGATACAGCTTATTTTACCACAGCCTTTTCCTTTTTGGAAACAGTCTCATAATGTAGCCCAGGCAAGCCTTGGCTCAAGATGCTTTTTGCCTCAACTTCCTGAATGCTGGGATTCTTAACACTTCTGGGCATTCAGTACACCTGGGACATATTCTTCTCCAGGAAACTTTGTTTTTCTCCCTTTTCATTGTTTTCTCAAGCCCAGATGCTGGCATCCTCCAGGCTTCCCTCCTTAGACATCTTTTCCTGTATGACCACAAACTTTCATGGATTTGAAAGTAGATTCTATGCTGCTACCTTGAACTCTGTATTTCTGACACCAACCTCATAGCTCAATCCAGGCTCATTCAATGGATTGTTTGCTTCCTCCAGTTGGAACTCTCTAGTTGCTGCAAACTTACAATGCCAGAACAAAACCACCACAACAAACAAAAGTCTTTAAAAAAAAAAAAAAAGCAACATACATAAGGTCTCCATATGTAGTCCAGGATGGCCTTGGAATTTTGATCTTCCTGCTTCTGCCTTCCAGGTGCTGGGATTGCAGGCACGGCATACGATGCTTGGCCAGAGAGTGACTCCCAACTCTCTTTAGCTCTCATACTCAACTCAAACTCTGCAATCCTTTTCTTGTTAGTTTTGTTTTGAGACAGAGTCTCTCTGTGCTGCCCAATGGTCTCAAAGTTCTGACCTTAAATGATTGTCCTGCCTCAGCTTCCTGAAAAGCTGACCTGCAGATGCACACTACCATGCTTGGTTTTATGGCACTGTCTTCCTAAGCCTTAGTAAGTATAACTCTTACTGATCTAGTGACTAGGGTCAAAACCCAACCTTTAACAGATCACATGATTCCCATTCCACTCTTAATATGTCACTGGAACTTATTCTACCTACAATGTTTATCGGAATTTCAACTTGACTGCTACCTTTAGAACCAAAAATATTATTTCCAGTTTCACCACCTGATCAGCGTCCCTTTACTTTGCAGTGTTCAAAGTTATGTAAATGTTTTTTACCATGATTAATCCAGATCCTACATAATGTAGCACTTGCCTGCTTCTCAGACTCTCCCATGGCTGATGCTCTTCAGTCTTACTGACTTGGACGTGGTCCTCCAGCACCTGACAGCTGCTTCTCCGTGTTCACTGTCACTCACTTAAAAGTAGCTTTACTAGGCCAGTGCAGCCAACAAGAGTCACAGAATGTACCCTGCCCTGTTAGTTTTTCTTGCTTGTGTTTCTTAAACTCATTGTAGTACTTAATGTCCCCAAAGAGCAAGTAACATTAAAAAAAAAAATCCCCATCATTTATCTCCTCATATCTGAAACATTGTTTGCTTGTTTTCTGACATTTAGAGCAGACCTAGCACATAGTATGTGACCAATAAATACCTGATAAAAGATTGAATTATCATTCCTAGCAACCCACATTAAAATGTTTCAACATATGTGAGATGTATAGATGGTATATCTACCTATGCTCTAAATGAAGTTTAGAAGATAGATAGTACAAAACAAATCTTTTTATTAACATAATTTTTTATTGATTCTTTGGGAATTTCACATCATGCACACCAATCCCACTCACTTCCCAGTACCTCCATGTCTGCCTTTCACCCTTGTAGTGTCCCCCCAACAAAGGAAAACGAAAAAATTTCTAATAAAAATAAGACAAAAAATTAGCAAACAAACAAACAAACCACATGGTTCACATGGCCCCCTGTGGTAACACTGGCAATGGACATCAACGCAGATGCCAGCTGCAGCAGGACCACAGACCCAGATGCCAGCAGCAGCAGCTTGAGCTCAGATGTCACCATGGCCCTGGGAAGCAGCACAGGCCTCTCAGATCATCATGGGACTAGCAGCAAGAGAGGTCCCAGACTCCAACGTGGCCCCAGGTGGCAGCCCAGACCCTGGGCAGTCACACAGCATTTGATAGTAACAGGAGCCATGGACCTCAACATAGACCCTGGCTGCAGTAGGACCATGGAGCCAGACATGGCCAAGGTCCATAGCCTAGGCTCTGGATGTCAATATGGCCCCAGTGCAGGCCACCCTGTTCTGTATGGCTCTTGCAACATGACTCTCGGGCACCAACATGGCCTCAGGTGTTGGCCCAGACCTTGGGCATCTGTATTGTCTTCAGTGGTAACTGGAGCCACGGACATTGACAAGACCCTGGCTGCAGTAGGGCCACTGACCCATACATGGTTCTTGGTAGCAGCTCAGGTCCAGATGATACCATGGCCATGGGCGGCAGTGCAGGCCACTTATGTCAGTATGGCCCAGGCAGTGGCCCATCCCTCAGACATGGCCACAGGTAGCAGCCCAGATCTCAGGCATCAACATGGTCTTCAATGGTACCAGGAGCCATGGATATCAATACAGACTCTGACTGAGATATGGTTATGAACCCAGACATGGCTCTAGGCTACAGTTTGGGCCTGGGTGTCATCATGGCCCTAGGTGGCAGTACAGAACATGCAGATCTGTATGGCCCTGTGTAGCTAGAGTTTTCCTGCCTTGCCCACAGTCAGGACAAATCTTTGTCACCCGCCAGTCCCACAGCCATCAGACCCAACCAAGTAAACACAGAGACTTATATTGCTTACAAACTGTATGGCCGTGGCAGGCTTCTTGCTAACTGTTCTTATAGCTTAAATTAATCCATTTCCACAAATCTATACCCTGCCACGCAACTTATGGATTACCGGCATCTTCACATGCTTCTTGTCCTGGCGGCGCAGTGACTCCTTCTGCCTTCCTGTTCTTTCTTTTCTCCTCTCTGTTAGTCCCGCCTATACTTCCTGCCTAGCCACTGGTCAATCAGTGTTTTATTTATTGACCAATCAGAGCAACACATTTGCATACAGAACATCCCACAGCAGCCCTGGCAGCATGACCCTCGGGTACCAACATGGCCTCAGGTGTCTGCCCAGATACCAGGCGTTTGCACAGCCTTTGATGGTAACAGGAGCCAAGGAAATGAACATTGTCTGTGGCTGTGGCAGAGCCATGACCCAGACATTGCCCCCAGGAGCAGCCCTAACTGACATCATCATAGCCACCATGGTGGCAAGCAGGCCTCTCGTATCACCGTTGCCTCTTCAGATCTGCCTCTCTCTACAGGACATAAACCATTTTGCCTCTCTCTCTCTCTCTCTCTCTCTCTCTCTCTCTCTCTCTCTCTCTCTCTCTCTTTCACCCTACCATATATTTGCTCACCATGGGCAAATGGCTCTGGGCAGGCATGTGTATGTCCATCTCTGCCCACTCAGTCCTCATGGTTCCTGCCCAGTAGGCTCCTGGATTCTTCTCCCAACCTAGCACAAATGGTTCTGAGTGGGCAAAAGAAATACAAATCTTAGACTGGGTAAAACAAAAACCAAAACATACCACCACCACCAACAACAACAACAACAAAAAACCAATGTGCATTGGTTGCATTTATGTCACAGCAGTTTGGCTCCTATAGCAGACATTGATTAAATGCACAACCAATGGGTGGACACAGCAATGCTGCCCCTCGGCCCCGGGGCTTTAGCTCTTCCTTCTTACTCTTCTCAAAGTGTTTTGATTGGCATTCTACAGTTTCTAGGGAGAAACCCAGTGGTCACAGCTATGTACAACAATGCATCTTAGAGCTGGAGGATTTGCCTTTATCACTCTAAATAAATAGTAAGATACTAATGTGAACGGACTCTATGAGAATACCTACTGCAGACAGCCCGGGGAGAATGGTGGCAGCTAACAGAGTCATATTTCAACTAAATTTTCCCAGGCTCTTATATAAGGCAAACATGAAATTGCCATTTTTATGAGCATGGAGATATATTTATCTTTTTTCTTCTTATATATTTTTTATTTTAATGAACATTTTTCATATATTTTGATCATGTTTTCGCTCCAACTCCTCCCAGATCCTCCTCACCATCCTACTCACTCACTTTGATGTTCTTTTACTCATCCTCTCTTTTAAAAAAAAAACAAAGAAAAAGAAAGAAAAATTCATAAGAACAAAAATTAAAACAACCAGAGCAAAAAACCTGTCATACAAGGCCTGTGCATGTTCAAGCCAGATGAGGTCCTAACACTGGAAGGATGAAGGGACTCGGGGTCCCATTTCTAACCAAGAAGCTATTTGCAGTTGATAGCTATTGGTAAAGGGAAAATCTGTTTTCTCCAGTTGGAGTGTCTCTGGTAGATCAAACACACTCCAGGGCAGGCAGGCCCCATACCCAGGAGTAGTTAGCGAACTCAGAATGAACTCCCTGGGTTGTTTTGTTTTGTTTTGTGTAGGGGGGCACTATTTTTATAGTTTCAACTAGCAAGCTTCTCCCATGGCACTACTGAATTGTAGACAACTGTACAAACTGTTTACAGCTTCCAGCAGAACCATAGAATTTTAGAATGCGAAGGATGTTTCCACTGTTTCTTGACCCAGATTTCAGGGATAAATTGGAGACATTTATTCCCCTTTACTGGGGGACACCTCTCTGTTGCAGATTTTTCTTTTGGTATTTACCCTTTTCTTTTATCAATTCTGCAAACTAATCCTGCAGTTTTCTGAGAATGCACTGTTAATGGCACCAGGAGGCAACAAAGAGGGCCCTTCGTAGGAAGCGTGGCTGAGAATTCCATTGAGAGTTCTGTAGAGAGGAGCCGTGCACTTCTCCTCTATGAGGAGATGCCAGAGCGCCACATGCTGCAGAGCAGAATGAGGGTCCAGCAGGCCTGCTTACTGGACCCTACAATCTTGTCATCAAGAGATCCTGAAATGGTGACCACTTGTTTCCATCTTTCTCCAGTACAAGAATAACCAACTCAGGGTTATTTATTAGCTTGCCGCAGGGTGTTCCTCGGCATGCCAACCCCACCACCATCACCATTTTAGTAAGGCAGTCAACCTGTTGACTCTGTTAGTATTGAAAGCTTTGCTTGAAGTGACTAGGTGGATAAAAAGCACAGGCTAAGCAGCGAAGAAACCAGCATGTTCTCACAGGATCTTCAGTTTGGAGGACAGGAAAGGGCAGAGAAGAGTTACATAGTTAAATAATAATAATAACACATGGTAGAGCTGTTCAGAGTTTTGAAAGCTTGTCTACATAGTGCCGCTGAAAACCTTAAAAACATGACACAAGCTACTACCCGAGTAAGAGCTGAACATTTTCTAATGGCCCAAGAAGTAAAGATTGATCTGAGTGAGGAATCAGGAAAAATGAAGCCGCTAAGGGACAAGGGTCTTCAGTCGGCTGCACAGACAGGCACCACTGCCCCGGTCATCTAAAACCGGAAGAACAGTGTTGATTTTCGAAGGCAGATTCGGCTTTAACCATGTCTAGTGATTCTCAGGCCTGCAGTGGTGAAACAAGTCCTCTGCTCCCAACATGAAGAGGGCATGAGGTCCAGGTTCATTGTGATAAGGAAGATCAAGGTAGAATCCAATTGTCCAAACGACTGGGTGCTAGTGTTATTGTGTAAGAGCCAAAGTTAACTTGTACGTCCCACTTGCCCAAGGACAGATACCTTTCTGGAATTCTGGGGGCTGTGGCTCTCGGGAGTTAACAAGCCACATGTTTTAATCCCCTAAACAAGTTTGTTTGCCCTCAAAGTGCTTAATTGGATGAGGGCAGGAGGTGCGTCCACAGGAAGCACATCAGAAAATACAAATGCTTGCCCCCGATTGGACCTGATGAGAAATACGATGGCCTTGTGGTTTTGTCTTTTTAAGCCTCTGCAAAACAAACATGACTCGTGGCTATTTTCTGGGAATCCAGAGATTGACTGGGCCAGAGTCTATCATCCTAGCCAGTCTTTAATTAAAGCTTGCCTCAAATTGGCTCAAAAATTAAGGAATTGGTCTTTCTCTTATGATTTTAAGGATTAACAATCTCTCCAGGTACTGTGGGATGGTATTATTAGAAATGCAGGTTTTTTTCTCCAGAAACAATATTGTCTAATATTTAGTGTCTTAAGATTAAAGACATCTTATGATCAAAGAAATCTGGGCTGTTTGTGGCTCAGTGGGTAAGGTGTTTGCTGTTCGAGTGTGAGGATCTGAATTTGCATCCCTAGAACCCATGTCTTCTAGGTGCTACTATGGCAATACAGGAGGCAGAGACAGGAGGATCCCTGGAAGCTCTGGGACCACTGAGAAATGCTACAAAGAAACAACAAAGAGACCCATTCTCAAACAAGGTAGGTAAAGATCAACCCCTAAAGGTGCCTGCTATATGGGGTGGAATGTACACACACACACACACACACACACACACACACACACACGTTTTTATTTTAAGTAAAGATTAAATAAATTAGAATGTTTATTGAATTCAAATAAAAGAATTTCTAATCTCCTGTACTGTAGAAACAGTCCTGTCCTGCCTTATGCATGCACTATTCTATTGCTCTTGAACTCTGACACCCATCTATTGCTGAGGAGAATGGTGGTAGCTGTGTGCGGAGCCCCTTTGGAGACTAGCCATGCTTTCCCTGGGTATGTGACCAAACCACCCAAAGCAAGGATAATCCCCAGGGCCAGGGCCTCTGCCTGTGCCCTGCTTTGATTTGCCCCTTACCTTCTTCCTTGGCATCCAGGCCTTTTTCTTGTGTAGTCCACATTTTTCACATTGACTCCAACAACCAACCTTTTCCTTCAGCTACTATATTGGAAAAGAACTAACATTTTATTTCCTAATCCAATCTCATCTTCAAAAGAAATGCAGCAGGTCTGAGATTAAACCACCGACTTTATAATAACACAGTAACAGAAAACAGTCTCAATTGACTATCCATTAAAAGAGCTTTTCTGGTGAAAATGGAGGCTTGAGGCATTGTTAAACTCTTAGGAGACCTTAAACCTACACCTTCAACTTCTTAGCTAGTCACTATCTGTGCAAGAGTAGAGAGGACTGTGTTGAATTTACGATGGTATGAGAAGAATTCTAAGCTCTGGCATTCCTGAAGAAAGACAAATAAATTGATGAAAATACGTTCTGAGGGAGGTGAAGGACATCCTTCTGTCGTAAATAAGTCCTCAGTGTATTTCCTTCTATCAAAAGATAAAATTACACACATTTAATTACAAAAAAAGGATTTTATTTGTGATTCTAGCCTTGGGCAACAACTCATCTTACATAATGGAACAGGTTTCTGGTGAATGACATCTAGGAGCTCCTAGTGGCAGAAGAGGGCCTAAGGACAGAGAAAAGCCAAACACTAGCCAAGTGACTTTCTTCTGTAAGACCCAGGGGACTTCCTTTGCCACCACCTTCAATAGAAAGATTTTTGTGGCTCTCTTGCTTTTAGAAAGCTGATCAGACTTGAAGTCTTGTTTTATTATGTGACACTACAAAGCAGCTCCAATTCTGGTTTGATCTGGTCTGCTGTGGTCCAATGAGGGACAGTGATGCCAGGCCCAAGCATAAATGCCACTTAACATTCTTTATATACCATGCCTGTTCTGTGACCTGGTGGGTAGTAATTCAAATGTTATGTGACTAACATAAGATACGACAACCATCTTACACACTGTACAACAGATAGTTTATACATTCGTTAGCATGTTATGTGTGTGTGTGTGTGTGTGTGTGTGTGTGTGTGTGTGTGTGTGTGTTGTAAGTGTATCTATCCTCCTGCTAAAAAGTCATCACTGTGCTGTGATGCCTTGAGTAGGGAATGGCCACTCTGAGATTCAGTAGTGGGCTTTCCTTTAGCAACTAACAGACTTTTGAAGAATAGATTTGAAAGTCTATGGAATCCACTTTGAGAAATGCTGTGCTATGATGTGTGGAGGGGCCCCAAAACAGCTTGACCACACAGCTGCCATGACAGGCTTACAGGCCCAGACACAGCTTCTGGCAGGCAACACTTGGACCCAGGAAAAGCCATGAGCTGACCCTACCCAGTGGGGCCTGAATCTAAGGGGAAATACCTGACATTCCAAACATTCCCTATACCCCTAGACAAATGTCAGTCAATCAGGGTCTTAAACACTGGAATCTCCTTGCCCCAACCTCTGCTATGATAAAAACCCCACCCCACCTGAGCTCAGTACTCTCTGCTCTCACTGCTGCATCAGACAAGCAGAGAGACAAACCCCCAAGCTTAAAGGTAGTAAAGGTTCTTTGCTTTTATATGCGGGATTCGGTCTCTGTGGTGGTCTTTTGGAGGTCCCTGTGATCTGGGCATAACAGATGTACACCCTGATTTGTCATAGTTAAATTTGTGTGTCTATTTCCCCCTCTAGACTCAGAGGTTCTTAAGCAAAAGACATCTGGACTATTTGTCTTTTCTTTCTTTTTCTGTGTGATGTGCATGAGTGTGTATATGCTTATTTGAATATGTGTTCACATCTGTGTGGGGCTATGTATGAGCATGTGTGCATGCATGTGGGAGTTTTTCTTAGGCCATCTTCCTTTATTAATTTCTAATTTATTTATCATGGTAGGATCTTTCACTGAACCCAGAGCTGAGCAATTACATCCACTGTAGCTAGCCAGCTTGCTCTGGGTCCACTGCCTCTGCCTCCTGAATGATGGGATTACATATGGCTGACTTTTACAGGGCTTCTGATGATCTAGAGTGCAGCCCTCACATGTGCTTGTACTGTATCCATCCACTGAGCTCTCTTTTCATATCTCCATTGTCTTTTTTACATACCTACAATGCAGCACAGTGCTGCTGAATTAATAAAGCAACCTGGGGAGCCAGACTCAGATTCTCTAGATTTATTGGAAAATGTCATTATTTTCTTCTAAGCAGAAGACCAACAAAACCATGATAAACAGAGAGCAAAGTAGCCAAGATCATTTGGGTCTACTGCCAACTTCCCCCTGGAAGGAAATATCAAATTAAGGACCTACTGTAGAGACATACAGCGACTTAATAAGAACAAAGGAGACTCTATGAAGAATATAGAGGGAATAAGTGAAAGATCTGTTCTAACCAGTAGGTGCTTCATCACATCCCATGAATGAGGCAGCTGTGCCCCAAGAGCAGAACCTAATGATCACTCACGGACCACACCAAGGAATGGTCTACATATTCCACAGTGACCTATAAACTACTTTAGCATCCCTAAGGGTAGAGCTTATGTGTCAGTATAGTAGCCTGAAGCAGATGGTCCTGGCTTAGATGTGAGATGAACACAGAGATCTAACATCATACAACTAGCACAATACCAATGACAAATTGTTGAGAGTTCTTTGGTGAGAAAGAACAGATGCCAGGAATTTACAGTTCTGTTCTTCAGGTAGGGAATATTTGATCTTTTCTTTCACGTGGATCACTAATAAAAGAGATGTACAAAAAGTTAATTCTATCACATGAAAATTTCTGTTGTTCACATCTAGTGGCATAGAAAAGGGATCCACATAACCCCTTACCCTTTAGAATCCTGTGTAAATAGCTACTTCGTAATAGATATTGAATTTAAATATAATTATTCACTTAACACCCCCCTAGGACTGCGTCTCTTACAAAGTGCCTTTAGGTAGAAACCTTAGGATAGTTCTTTAAAAGGAGAAAACCCAACAAGATTTGAAAAACAGGACAATACAGCGGTCCCATCCCACTAGTCTCTTGCAGTGTTGTCTTCCATCATCCCACTCCTAAGTCAGGGGAGCCAGGAAGCTGAGCTTATCCCTGCAGAGAAAATTGTGATACTCCGACCTTTCCCTTTTCATATTTAAACCCCTCTGCTCTATTCAAGAAAACAGACGTTTCTTCCAACTAAATAACCATCTTCTTCATTACAGTATGCATTTAGCAAAGCCCCTGGGTGGATCTCAGTGAGCTCTCTGGAAAAGAAAAGGCATCATATAATTATTATTCTTTTGTTTTCATGAGATACCTTGCAGTTCATTTGCCTAATCCTTTACCTAAACAGAAAACATGGTTACCGCTCCAAATCTCTTCTGGCTTTGGGGAGTTGAGGTGTGGGAAACCAGGCTCCAAACCCAAACCTGGAGAGCTGAATACCCTAGGGGGCTCACCCTGTGCTGTGCCTTCCTGAGCAAGGAGCATGTGTGTGGGTGTTGAGGGTTGCTCCTCCATCAAGCTGGAGGCAAATCTACTGTCACTTTTGAAGAATTTCCTGCCCAAGGTGCTAGAATCCATCATACAAACCTACCTTCTATTGACATCATAGCTTCTGTTATAACAGTTTATGTCTATATAAGGTTTTCTTTTTTTTTTAATTGGAGTATGTCAGATGCACTTTACCTTTCACAACTTAGCAGGGCAAAAGCATTGGGCATTTTGTCCTCAACTGTCCATGATTCACATTTACAGAAGATTTTGTGGAGACCCACAAAAGATAAAATTAATTCTTGCTTCCCTAAAAGAAAGGCTCACTCAGTCACTGGCCCATTGAATCTTTCCACAGCTAACACACATCCCTCCTCAGCCCCACCCCATCTCTACAGAATGGCAAGACACAGCAGCTGGCCCACACATTTTCCTACTGGAAAATTCAAAATCAGAGCCCAGGGTATAATGCAAATAAAGACCTAAGCACATTTTAGGGAAAGCCATTTGACACTTTAAGAATTTCATCTCTTTGCAAGCTGCTTGCAGACACATTACATACAGAGACGAACAAGCTAATGCTTACATAACTGATTGGAATTGCTGCTAATTGGCTTGAGATTTAAATGAACAAGTGCTGTCAGATAAGCCGGGCTAGTCTGAAGATTCTGTATATGAAAGTATTACACAGAAATATAATTTATCGCTATGTAATGATGTTTATTTTTTGAAAATTAGGTTAAAATTGAAGACGTCATTTCCCTCATCCTCAATGAAAACAAATAGCTAATATTTAACTCTACTGTAGCATTCTTGAGCCTTGGGGATAAATTTTCTCCATTTTATAAGTATACCACTGCTGACATTTTCCTGGGACAAATGGCCTGGAGGATCAGAGTATGTTAGAAAAGGTTAAAAGAGATTGTAGCACATGCAGGAAGGCTAATTTTCATGCATCAAGGTTCTTTGAGCTGAATTTGTGTAATGAGTGCACTGGAAATTGAAAGACGAGATTAAAGTGCTGTTTGTCGTGTACAGAGATTTCAGAAATGCTTATCAGCCCTCCGCAGCTGAACACAGCCCAGATTCAAAACCGATGTGACAGAAAGGGAGGCTGGCTGCAAATCTGGGCTCTACATCCACGCTAATTACAAAGTGTGCATCAGACATGAGGCCCAGGATGAGAACAGCTGCAAAGGTCTTTATCTATATGAAGAGACTGTCCACCTACATAATAAGAATAATTACCAGTGAGAGAATTCTTAAAAAGAAATCACGTTTAATGACACAGCATACAATTTCTTCTGGTTTCAAAAGTCTCTTTCACCATCCCTCAATAAGGTGTGGTTTTATCTTCTTCCTGGAGCCAGGTGATATATCAGAGTAAGAAGAAAAGATCTATTCACATATATATATTTCTATTAATACAAGACCTGCTTGCTTTCAAAGGGGAAAGAGTGGACACCCTGTGGAGCCCACATCTCCATTTCTAATGAACTAATAGGGAAAAAATGAAAACTTTTGCCAGAAGCCAGGAATTGCTCTGGAGAGGTTACACCCAAGGCCACTTTAATTGGAAAGTTTTCAGCACCACCAGAACCGGGCTCTATTGCTTCCTACACTGCCTGAAAACTGCCAACATCAGCACCATAATTGGGTGCAATAGAGTTGAAGGGAGCTCTACAACCCAAAGCTTTCTCCTACTTTGTGAAAACCAAGCGCCTCCCCATGGTCCTTGCCAAGTGCATCTACTGCCATAATGAAAGCATCCACGAATAACACTTCAGTTTTCTACATCTCTCCTCTCCTTTCTTCATCTCTTCCTTCCCTTACCCTTTTCCCATATTTCTGTTGATATAAACCTGCATGAGCCAACACATATCCACTCTGAAACAAATTTAAAATATTTTACTTTCAAAATAAAATGAGTAAGCACTTGTTTAATTTTTTAGTTTCTGAAAATCCAGGAACATACTAAAGTACTGAAATCTAATAAGAATATTGTAATATTTTAAAAAGAAAGCCCAAGAGATTCAGGCTTCCAGGTAAAGGACAAAGAAATCAAGGTCTTTACAGATTTTGAAAATGAACTACTGAATGAATGTTATTTTTCTCCTCATTACACCTAATCTAATCAAATCCTTCAGGATTTCAGACAGAAATTGCCTGTAGTCTACTTAATCTGTGCTATCAAGCTTCCATAATATGAAACATCACATATACATGAAAGCATCATAGAACTGTGTGTATCATTTCCAGTAGCTACAAGACAAGCAGTCAACCATTCAGGTCCAGAAGTGGGATGTGCTGATGCAGAGAAGCCCCATCTGGCCTGTAGGCCACACAGTGGCCCATTTCCCTTCCTCCTCCTGAGAGTTCCACTCTTGGGATTTAATAATCATTTCTTTGCTTTTAGAAACATCTTCCGCACAGCTCAACACATTCTCTCATCTGACAATCTACCCCAGCCTCCTGGTTCTATTTCCTCTGCAATTAATGGAATGAAAATGTCAGTTCTTAGAATGGTCTCATCCACGCCTCTCAATCTCTATCTTTTTATGAACCAGCTTGGGCTGCTATATCAAAAGTCCCCCACACAAGGTGATTAAAAACCCCCTATAGGTGTGGAGGCTGAGAAGTTGCAATTAAGGTGTCAATGGATTTGGTGTCTGATGTGGGTTTTCCTTGCCTGCCTTCCTATGTCAAAGAGCAAATGGCAATGTTCCATTTCCCCATCCCTCTAGGAGCATGAATGGCAGCATGAAGGGCCACACTCACACACTAAACAAATCCTAGTTGTTCCCAAAGGCCCCTCTTCCCAAGACTATCACAGTAAGAGTCAAGACTTCAATGGATGGATTTTGTAGGGATGTGAGCTCCCAGTCCACACAGTCCCTTTAGCTTTTCCTCTTATCTAATTTGATAAACTCCTCAACATACACTCAGTCCTCCTCAGATACACTCTTCGCCATTTGTGCCATTCCACAGAGGAAAACAATGACAAGAGCCCCAGAAACCTTGATGATAGCAGTGGCTAACATTTCCAGGACTGCCACTGCTCTGTTTTAGCCAGACTTAGCAATAAATTAAAACAGTTAAAACAACAATGACAAAAAAAAAAAGAGAAAGAAGAATCAAAACATGGGTGACTCTTTACCCTCCAATGATGTTTTGATTCTTTTGCTTAATTTCTTTTCTGTACCATAATATGAGGAATCCTTATAGGTACCAAAAAATAACTTCAGCAGCAAAACTGTTATGGGAAAAGCCAACTTACCAGGAGAGTGTTGCTGGGAATCTCTGAAAAGGCATTAAAGAAATCTCTTATTTTTACTGTTATTATTATTGTTGTTATTATTATTATTATTATTATTATTATTATTATTATTATTATTATTTTATTCTTCTCTCATACGTTACATCCCTACTATAGTTTCCCCTCCCTCCATATCCTCCCAATCCTCCATACTTCCACTTTATCCCAGATCCACTTCTCTATTTCCCTTGAGGGAAAAAAAAGAGCAGACCTCCCAGGTATATCAACCAAACACGGCATAACAAGAGGGAATAAGACTGGGCACAAACCCTAATATCAGGGCTGGATGAGGCAACCCACTAGGAGAAAAAGTATCCCAAGCACAGGCAAGATTCAAAGACACCCCCACTCCCACTGTTAGGAGTCTTACAAGAACACCAGGCTACCCAACCATATCGTACATGCAGAGGACATAGTTCTGACCCATACAGTGTCCATGGTTGTCACATTCAGTCTCTGTGAGTCCCTGTGAGCCCTGCTTAGTTTATTCTGTGGGTCATGTTCCCCAGTGTCCTTGACCCCTCTGGCTCCTACAATCCTTCCTCCCCCTCTTTTCTGTGGTGTTTCCCTGGCTCTACCTAGTATTTGGCTGTTCTGCATCTGTTCCCCTCAGTTGTTGGATGACCTCTCTCTGATGACAATTGACTAGGCACCTATCTATGAGTATAGCAGAATATCATTAGGAATCATTCCATTGACCTTTTATTTTTTTTTCTCTGCCAGTCATGTTTAGTTTGATCCTGAGTCACTGGGCTGTCCTGATTTTGGTTTCAGGCCATCCAGTATCAGTGTGGGCTCCCTCTCATGGCATGGACCTCAAGTTGGATCAGTTATTCATAGTCCACTTCCACAAGTTCTGAGCCACCATTGCCCCAGCACATCTTACAGGCAGGACAGACTGTAGGTCAAAGGTTTTGTGGCTAAATTGATGTTCCAGTCTCACTATTGGAAGCCTTGTCTGGTTACAGAAGATGGCTGGTTTAGGCTTCATATCTCCCATGCCTAGGAGTCTAGTTAGGGTGACTCCCATAGATTCCAGGGAGTTTCCATTGCACTAGATTTCTATGTCGACTCTCAAATGCCACCCTCCCCCCCAGTTCCAGTCATCTCTCCCTCCATCTCCCAATCCGGATCCTTCCTGCTTCCATCCCCATCTGCCCTCAATCCACCCACAATGACCATACCACCCTGAACATGGCCTAACTCGTGTGATCTTAGAAGCTAAAGAAATCTTTTTGAAATCTTATTATTGAACATTTTGTACATGTGTATAATGCATTTCCATCAAACCCACCTCCATTCCCTCTCCTCTAACTTATCCTGTGTTCCCATTACCATTTTTCCCTCCCAACTTCTTATATTCTTATTTAAGCTCATTATGTCCACTTAATTCTGCTAGTATATACATGTGTGGAACATTTCAGTGGAACTTGGGCAGCTTATCCATAGTCAAATCCCTGAAGAAAATGGATACTCTCTCTTCCCTAGCAGCCATTCACCAGTAGATTCTCAGCTGAGGTGGAACTCAGTGATCCCCTTGTTGATTCATGTTGGATTTTAACAGGCTTTATCTAGTGCAGAGGTTACGCATGCAGTAACAGCTACTGTGAGCATATATATATATATATATATATATATATATATATATATATATATATCTGTCTTGGCCATAAAATACTGTTTCAAATCAGTCTTCTACTATCATTGCCTCTTAAAATCTCTCTACCTCCTCTTTGGAGATGATCTTCTGTAGCAGGACACTTTTCTCTATCCTGCCCAGGTCCTGCAGTCCCGAAGCTGCTTTTAAAATAGTCACTCAGAGGCTTATTATTAATTGAAAACTGTTTGGTCTGTGACTCAGGTTTATTGTTAGCTAGCTCTTACATCTTAGATTAACTCATTTCTATTAATCTGTATTTTGCCATGTGGCCATAGCATTACCAATCTGCTGGTATCTTGTTCCTTGGGTGGCTGGATGGCTTCTGCCCCACTCCACCTTTCTTCTCCCTGTATCTCTCTTGGCTATAATATGTCTTGCCATAGGCCAGAGCAGCTTCTTTATTAACAATGGTAACAATACATATTCACAGTGTACAGAAAGACTATCCCACAGCAATCGTAGAGCATTAGAAGGAGGTGCGATATAGATATAGTCCCTCTTAGGGCTGAGTACTTTTCAGTCTTCTTTTCTTAGCATATTGATTAATTGTGACTCTCTATAATTTCATCTACTGCAAAAGCAGCTCTCTGTAAGGGTTGGTAAACTAATCTATGAGTAGAACAAAAACTATTTAAGAAGCAGTTTAATACTATGCTCATGAAGCCGAATAAAAGTAGTGGGTCCTCCCCTACAGTCTATGAACTCCTCAGCCATTGCTACTCAGTCCAATTAAAAGGGCCAGGCATGAGTTTCATCATGTTGAGTGGGTCTTAAATCCAAGCAGAAAGAGATAGTTATTCACATAATATTCACACAACTACCGGAGTTACCCTATACTGGGAGATAATGGCCTCTCCCAGATACTATAGGCTATATGGGGATATCTTGCCAGGCCAGTCCTTAATAAAGTTTACAAAATTAATGGATAGATTAGATTGTTGCAAGACTTTTCTCCTGCAGTAGTATTCATGGCATTTTCTAGCACTAGAAAAGCTGCCCAAAAGAGCTGAAGTTTCCAGGTCAGTACCAGCTTGATTTCTTCATGTCCCATGATTCGAGTAATGATGTCAGCAACAGTGTCTTACCATCAAGTTCTAGAGAGTAGCTGAGAGCAATGACAATAGACTATAAAGTTTTTAGGGATTACAGGACTTCATTGACATTGAAAAGAGGTAACTCATTTGTGGAGCAAGGCTTTCTATTTGACAGGCTATAGTGCCTGGAAGAGGTAGTATATGCATACATGCATATGTGTATGTTGTATATAATATATACATGTATTTTATGTACTTTTGGAAGCTTCTATAATAACAAGTGTCCATACATCTTTTTAAAGGTCTTAATGTCAGTCATCCCTCCTCATGCTGTCTCCTCTATGCTGCCCTTTTACTTCCATCTGACTTCCATCACTTCCGTTCTCACTCACTCTTCCCCTTTCCCACTTTACATCACCTGTGCTCTATCATATTCCTTTCCTGGACACCCGCCCCTCATGCCCAGGCAGCTTTCTAGTTTTCTGACCTCTATGGGTACTAAAATTTAAACACACATGTCTAAAGATTTAAATCTGGGGTTCTCATGAAAGAGAAGATGTAGGGTTTGTATTTTGGCTACCTCACTCTGAATGATCATCTCTAGCTCCATTCATTTATCTGCAAATTTCATATCATTTTTCTTTACAGATGAATAGAATTCTGTTGTGTAAATGTGCCATATTTCATTATCCATGTATCAGATGATGGAAATCAGAGCTGTTTCAATTTCCTGACTATTGTGAATAGAGCAGCAATGAATATGGGTGAGTTCTTTACCTATGGAAATGCTTGTAGAGAACTTTACAGAACAGCTCATCATTATTCATGAAACACACTGTGCTTTCCCTCAAGATGAAGTTCTCCCAATGAAAGACAATGAGGAAATTCACAGTGAAATTCAGTTGAGGTTGAGGAGCTGTGGAGGAGTCGAGCTGGAAGAGATGACCTTCCTACACTCACATGCTGTTCACTCCTCGTATCATCTGTACACATGGATGGCAGAGACCACAGTGTCATTTTCTGCAACCTGGGAGGAAAGCAGAATAATCGCTCATTAATAGAAGTCCAGAGAAGAACACAGGGTATGTAAGGTGTTGGTAGTAGAAAAGGGGGCTTTCTCTGGAATGCCTGCCAGAGGAAACCGATGGTCCTCTTCCTGAGAGAAGTGGCTGTTGTCTGTGCCTTTGTTCTCAGATGGACTCAGAGTCCCCTCTAGCAGCAGGTGGGGTACCGCTCCCAATTCTAGACTATGATCCCAATGATTAGAACCACTGATTCTATGTTCCTTGCCTGCTCGCCCCGTGACTGGCTCTTACAGAAGCCAATTGTCATCACCTAACACTCTGACATGCTGAGGTCAGGCAATGATGGTGCCCTTTACTATGTTATTATTCATCTAAGTATTGTTAAGTAGTAGAGGGCAAAGTTATGAAGTATTTTCTGCTGGCGACAGCACAGTATAAGTAGTTTGCCCTGGGTGACCTTGATGCACTCAACTAAATGGCTTCTATTTAGCCAAGTTTTTCCATCTGTAAGCAGATTTGCTTAGATGATCCTAAGATTTCTTTAAAACTCAACATCTAGTTACGATTTTGTATTAGATTTTTAATTTTTTATTTGTGTGTATGTGTGTATGTGTGTGTGTGTATGTGTTACTGTGACTCTGAAACAGTGCCTCAAGCAGGCTAAACATACAAGTTATACCCTTAGGTCAAGATTTTGTTTTCCATGAGTTAGATATTGGATTTTTACAGTGAGGGATGAAAACAAAAGAAATAATAGAGGTTAATTTTTAGAAGAATGGAAATTTGGAGACTAATCAAATCACATTGATTAGACAAAAAGTGAACACACTAAAAAATCCTCTTTTTTTTTTATCTCTCTGCACTTGCATTTACATCATGTGCAGATTATTAAATGGTTTTAAATTTTTAATTTAAATTTAAGTTAGAAACAAATGCAGGGTTGGAATATATTTTTTTTCACTATGTGGCAGGAACAACACTAAGTGAGCCATAAGTTACTGGCAGTGCCTTTTCTGTTGCTGTGACTTGGAATCACAGCAACAGAAATAAAGCAGCTGGTGACCTTGGAAGAAGTTCTCAGCACACCCTCACTCCCACCCTAATGCCATTGGCTTTAGCTGCAAATGTGATTGGATGACATGTTCCCAGGCTACCCAGACTTGATGCATCAGAGGCCATAGAGCTGAGCCCTCGGAATTTCTAGTCAGGTGAGTTAAGATACCTGAAGTTGCACTCTGTCCTCTTCTCACGGTGACTAGACTCTCCTCGAATTGTTTCAATGCTGCTTCCCAGGTGTCAACTACTGTGCGCAATCACCTTCTTAAACACTCTGAGGGCAAACGAAAGGCTTGAATTTGGATCATGTCAACAGAGGAGCGATAAAAGAAAAGTGAGAAGTGTCAAAAAGGCATCCATGACAAGGCCAGGGGAGACCGCAAAGTGGGTAACAGAGCTTGTCACCAAGCCTGACAGCAGGATCTCTATACCTGGGACCACATGGGAAAACAGCTTCCACTAGTTGTACCCTAACCTCCACAGGGTCTCCATGATGTGTGATCCCCCAAACAGCACTCCCTAAAATAAATACAAATTTAAAATGTAGAAAAATGGTCTCCATGACAAAAACAGATCATATTAGCATGCTACATCTGGCAGTAAGGACTGATTGACCTATGAAATCTCACCCTTTCTATATTTGATTTTACTGACAGATAACAGCCTTTTAAACTATTAATTTGTTTGTTTGGCATTTGTTTTTATTTAAGACAGGATCTCAAATATCCCAGGCCAGTCTTGAACTTACTATCTAGTCAAAGATTACTTTGAATTTTTTGATCCTCCTGCCTCCATCTTCAAGGTGCTGGAATTTATAGGGATAAATTACCAGCTTGGCTTATATGGTGCCAGAGATTGAGCCCAGAACCTCCTGAAGTCTAGACAATTATTCTATCAAGTGAGTTACATCCCCAGCCACAAACCATTACTTTATATGTACACACTTACAATAGTGAGGTTGAGAATGTGCCATGACTTTTAAATCTCATATACAGAAATAAAATAAGAGAAACGTATTACACAATATACTCACTGCCTGTGGTGATTTAAGTGAGAACAGCCCCTATGAGCTTATATGTTTGAATGCTTGGTCCCCAGTTAGTGGTACAGTTTGGGAAGGATTAGGAGTTGTTGCCCAGTTGGAGTGGCTGTTGCTTTGTTGGGGTAGGTGAGGCCGTAGATAATGTGTATCCCTAGGGATGGGCTTTGGGGTTTCATAAGCCATGCTAGGCCTAGTCTATCTCTCTTTCTCTCTGCCTGCAGATCAGGATGTAAAGCTCTCAGCTAGTGTTCCAGGATCATGCCTGTCTGCTTCTATCTATGATGATCATGAACTAAATCTCTAAAACTGTAAGCAAACCCACAATAAAAAAATTATGGGTTGTCTTGGCCATTGTGTTTTTCACAGCAATAGAACAGTAACTAAGACACAGCCTAACTTCAATTCCTCTTCCATGTTTGGATATTAAGTACTTCACAATGTTTACTGTACAAATGAAGTTAGACCTGAATATTAGTCTTTTCTATTTAGTTTTAAATTTTATATTATTGACTGCATGAGATTGAAACCGAAGAAGGGCTTGTAATAGTTTTACCACATGATTACATTGCAAACAAAGGTATGTATGAGCTCTAATTTTGAATCCAAATGTCCTTCTTTTCCTTCCCATTCTGCTTTTAGAATACAAGTCTGAGGGCAGTGGAGTTAATACAGAGAATCTCTCTACTTAAGTAACTACAAATGTTTGCATTAGGAGTTTCAAAATTTATGACAATATAAAATGTTTATCCCAAGTGCGTATTTTCTTTGCCTAGCACAATATACAATTGTATTATTATCCAAGGCCTCTCATATACTGTATTATGTTCATGTAATCTTAGAAGCTAAGTGGTTTCGTTACACAAAATCAGCAAAGAATTTTGATATAATCAACTAATTATTGAGTTATAAGGAAAACTCCTCCTAAATATTTAGCATTCTCTAATTAGCACATTGGATAGACAGACACTGTTTCCAAATCAGCTGTTGAATTAAAATTTTCAGTCTCCAATCTCCACTTTCCACTCCCATAAATGGAGAAGTAAAATTTATGCATATACAGCATTTGCAAGAGAACAGCCAGGTAGCTCACACTAGGTTAGAATTCAATAAATGATTCAATAAATGATAGTCATTGTCTTTATTTGTTTATGCATTGTTTGAAATAAGGCATCATTTGAGCAATAAACTACTCAAATTGAAAGGCAACCCAAACATAAATTATAAATAAGTCCAGGATATTCTTAAGAATGCTGTTTGATCTAGATAGGAAGTCTTCACTGCTGGCCTATGGTTCTCTGGTTCCCATCTAGCAGGAGCAGATCTGCAACTAAGTGAGCCTGGGAAGGAGGGGGGGGTGTGTGGTCACTTAGCTGCAGACCTGCTCCTGCTAGATTGCTGTTTCTTTACAGTTTAAGAAAGGCAACACTTTTAAGAACATAGTCACTGAAGGTTTCCAGCAGTGAGGCATTCCCTCCCTAGAAGGAAAGGGCTCTGATTGTTTATAAAAGTAGTTGCTAGATATTGTTTGCACAGTGCAAATCCAAAGGAGCCAGGGGTGGAGTGGTCAAAGTTCATAGGTCAATGAGAGCATTGGACAACCTTCTGAGGTGAGATAGAAAATGCCCTTTGCACCTCAGTTTCCCATCAACCTTTGTGTAAAAGGGGGAAAAATGGCTTAGGTGGCCAAGAAGCTTCAAAAGCAGGCAGTGGAGCAAAGAAAATCTTATCTTGAATTTTCCAAGGAGCTTCCATAACACTGTTAAAATTAATACACTTTCTTGGTGGGGCTAATTTAACGCATCATTGCTTCTAATTGTGTGCTTAACATACACCTCTTCGAACATTTAGCCTGGGATGTAAATAAATGTTAGCATTTACACATTCACACATCTAATTAATTTCTATGAGAAAATTCATCACAATATGATGCCATATGGACTTATCTTTATTAGCTGTTATGGAGCCTTTTAAAATGAAATGTTTCCTGAAATATTGCATTTTGGACAGTGGTTATACAGCAGGCTAAAAAGGAATTGATAAAAGGCTGTATAAAGAGAAAATTCCTGAAAATTTTGCATCCGTTTGTATTTAAGCATCACTTGTTTTGATTATAGAAAAAGAAGCAACACAGTATCTAGTTCACAGTAATCTTCTAGAAAAACAACAGGTTTCCCATTCATTCCAGTATCACAAATGTAGTTTGGTTTTTAGTCTTCCTTTGAATGTTTACTATAGACCCTAGATTTAAAATCTAGGTTGAAATGTTATTCTTTTTTTTTCTCTTAGTTTTCCATGTTTCTTTAAACAACATCTTACTGGCTATTCCATAAAAAACTAAGCATTTAAAGGAAACCTGGGACTGGCTTACAATCCGAAGAATGCAGAGAGTGTAGGATTTCCTTAGACCTAAGCTATACCATCGAGCTAAGACTGCTTTTCTGGGTAGAGGATTTCATTTGGTGGGTTCAGTTACATCACGGGCATGAAGTTACATACAAGGCAGTAACAACAGCGGGTTGAATGGCATGGCTTAGCTGGGAGGAAGGAGGGTGCCCCAAATTTAGATGTTTCCTGAATGTGTTAGAAGTGGTTTCTTTAAGTGTTCAGTCCCACATTCAATTTGGAGGTTTGCTTGTTTGTTGGTTTGTTTTTACTGAGTGTAATTTAGGCTGTAAGTCTTAAATTCTTTATTGTTATATTAATGAGTCATGATCATCCTTTCCTAACAAATTTCTTATTTTATACTGCACTTAGAATTTAGCAAAATATCAAAATATTCCTTAGGCATCATGTAAGTTTCATACATTTTTAAAAATCTTATAATAACACTTTTATTGTGTGTTTTATTTTTGCTAAGTTCAATGTAAGGTCAAACACTGAGAAGAAAGAACTAACCTCTCTTTCTGGCAAGTTCTGTGTGTGAAGAAACACAACACACCTTTCACTAGAGAGTGCCAGACCATATATAATCCATATATAATCAACACTGACAGTGTGTGACAATTCCGTTTGCTCCTGAGAAATTGAGATCATTTTCCTTGCTTATTATATGAGGCTTCACATTCAGCACTACTCTAGCACAATATTGAACAAATTACAGACCTCACATGTGAAAAAAAGCCAGTGCTCCTAAGTGGCTAATAAGTCCGGGAAGGATTATCATATTGCACATGCCCGACCTATGATTGGTTCTTAAAAGCTTTTGTTCATGTGTCCACTCCTCAAATCTGAATGGTCCCACAAGTCTTTCTTGAGGAAATAAGATTTGAGTAGATATGTGAAGGTGAAGGTGCAATAGGGTAATTAAGCAAGGGTGCTGTAGGAGGGAATTTTTCCAACAGGTCGGACCTGATCCCCATAGAGATCACACAGTGTGAGGGAACATGGTCTTGCCCAGAGTAGCTCCCTAGATGCAAGACGGTCTGGGCTGAGGGGTCCCAGGTCAAAGTCCACTAGGAAGTCAGTTATGTGGAGTCTTACTGCCACCGAGTGTCTGCAGATCTTTCCATAGTGAGTACCAAAAGTTCTGGAAGGGTTTTAAACTGAAGAA
The DNA here is from genome assembly GCF_949786415.1 of Peromyscus eremicus. Classification (NCBI taxonomy): domain Eukaryota; kingdom Metazoa; phylum Chordata; class Mammalia; order Rodentia; family Cricetidae; genus Peromyscus; species Peromyscus eremicus. The sequence goes on along the minus strand of NC_081419.1, from coordinate 30,069,164 downwards.
AATGATTTTAGAGTTAGGATTCCTTGGGTCACAATCTTAATCTGTCTGGCCACTACAACAAAATGGCATAGGCTAGGGAGTGTACAAATAGCATTTATTTCTCACTAGGGAGGCAGAAGTCAAGTGCCAGCCTTGTCCCATTCTGGGGAGGCCTGATGTCCTGCTCCATAGATAGCATTCTCTTGTGTTCGTTCATAGTGGACAAGGCATGGTAGCTCCACAACCATGATTTAATCACTTCTCAAAGGTTCTTCACAGTGGCATCACATTTGGAATGTGATTTCAACACACAAATGTCAGGGAACATATACATTCAGAACACGGCAGTCACAAAGAGAGGGGCACAAAACTATAAAAGCATAGAGTGTTCTTACTGGCTTTCCTTTGCAGTAAAATATTCAGTGTGAAATAACAGCTGTGGTCCCTTACACAGTATCTGACTCCATGTAGGTACCTTTTTTTCTTACAGTTGGGACAGTGGATGACTGCAGGGAACTAATTATCTTCTGAACACACCAGGGCAGCTACACACATGAACTTCCAGCAGCTACAACAGCATATACAAAATCTGTGCTAGCCCAAACCAGAGCAAACACCAGCATGGAGAGAAGAGTCGAGCACACAATCCTCCCAGAAGCTGTGATGCTATTGGCAATTGTTAGCTGCTGGGAGAGGGAGAGGAAGGAGCCATTTTCTTTCTTTTTGGGGGGAGAGGTTAAGACAAGGTTTCTCTATGTAGCTTTGGAGCCTTTCCTGGAACTTACTCTGTAGCCCAGGCTGGCCTTGAACTCACAAAGATCCACCTGCCTCTGCCTCCTAAGTGCTGGGATTAAAGGCGTGCACCACCACTGCCCAGCTTGGAAGAAGCCATTTTCTCTTAGACGGTAGCCCCTGGTAAGTAGACAACTCTCCAGGGAAGTCTACATAGCCCAGGATATGTGGGTGTCACAAACTGAGTTAGAACTAAAAAAGAAGGCACAAAGTTGGGTGGAAAGGAAGAGGGGATGAGACGGGATGTTGAATGTGATCAAAACATGTTGTTCAAAACTCTCGAAGAACCAACTTAAAAGGCAAGGAAGGAGTATTATGTTTATTTTTTTTTTAATTTGACCTCTTTAGAATTGCCTTGTAATGGGTTCAACTACCAACTCATATTATTTTGGAAGATTTAACAATTTTTTCAGTGACAAGAATCATGTTTAGATTAAGTAGACATCTATTAAACAATTGAGCAGGAAGGAGGTAGTTTACGTTGCTTGATTCAATATCAAAACCAGACTGTCTTCAACAAATGTAGAGTTAATGCTTTGTAAGTTTTTATTTCCCAAACATTTAATTTTTCAATATTTTCAGTCATATATTTCCTCTTGTTAGTTAGAAGAGCCCAATATACATAATAGATATTTTAGCAATTGCATTAAGTGAACTATATCTTTTTTAAACCTTGGCTATAAACATTCCATTTAATATGTACCTAATGCTTTTAAAAGTAACTTAATACTTTTTGCTAACCTAATAGCAGTAATGGTTTTCAAAAGATATTTGTTGTTCTTCCTAAACAGTTTGGCAAGGCTGTGTCATTGGAAGGAAAAATGTATCCAAGGCACATCAGGCATCTGAACAATAAAATAAGTGAAAAGTTTGTGCCTTCAGGAGAGATCTGACCAAAACCTGAAGTTTGTCCAGCATCATGATGATATTTGGATAGTAGATGTTGCCTCGTTTTGGGGAGCATCACCTGGACAGGGATCTCAGGGTTGCCAGTAGAAGCATATCACTGGCAGGTAGTGAAGATGAAAAGTCTTAGGCCCCACCATGACACCGTGAATCTGCATCTCTGAGGTGGGGTCCAGCACAGTGGACCTCAGTAAGCTTTCCAAGTAAGAGGACCAATTAAAAAAATTGTCCTTTTAGAAGCAATAACACTAATTAGTCAAGACCCATGTTCTGAGTCAGCTTTTTAAGTGTTATGAAAGCTAGTGGAGAAAATGACAGCTCAGAATGATACTCTTCCTCTTTTCTAGTGGAACCCTTCCCTGAATAGCCAAGATGGCCCAAAGAAACATGGATGCCCGCTGCTGCAGAAATGGACCCTTATTAGGATAAGCCAATTATGCTAGTCCTGACCCCCTTATCAGAGACTGGTTTAGGGGGACTAAAGATAGGGGCCAGTTGTAAACAATGGGATATAAGAAGATTGCTTAATATTTCTAGGAAGGAATTGAATTCATTGGAGCCAGTCAAGGGTATTCTTCTGTCTCACTGTGAGTAAACACAGATGCTTTTCCCATAACCACTGGAGAGCGTCAGGTGCATGAAGCTAAGATGAAGTCACCATATCATGTGCGGAATGGAACTCCCAAAAGGGTCTGAATTCTGGTGACTTTGCTGGTCAGTAGATCAGCTGTCATCAGTCAACCCATGTGTGACTTTTCTTTAGAATATCCCATATATATACATACACACACACACACACACACACACACACACACACACTCATGGTGCTTTAAGTCAGTCAGAGATAGGACTTGTAACCCAAAGCATCTTAACAGAGTGTATTTCCTATCAAAGCATGGGCCTTCCTGAGGCAGGGAACTTACTTTCTTGAGGGCCTAGTTGAATACCTGGGAGATAGTGACTAACTCATAGATTTTTGTTGAATGAATAAAATAGTTGAAAACATTTATATTATACAAAGGTATTTCATTTACCATAATAATCAAAGGGCTAAAAAAGAAATGAAAGTACGTTAAACTAGTTTCCTGCAAAAGTTAGTGACTGTTAAACTTTCCCAACTGATCCACTATGAAGGGCATAGCAAAGAGATGACTTACCTGAGATTGAAAGGAAATTCTCTTCTATTTTACATTTACTATGTGATAACTTCAACATAAAAGAGTCACAACTGTTACTAAACCTCAATCTTAAAAACAATATAAAATAATACCACTGAGTCTATTGCATTCTTATTTCCCCTGCTCATTCTCATTTTGTCTTTCTTGTCCTAGTGGGACTTCCTCACTGCTCACAAGTTAGGAGCCGGAAGTGATCAGACGCTACCGGTTTTATAGGCCCATCAGAAACCAGTCCACCCCAGCACCCTGTCCTACCACTTGCTTGTCTGGTTTTGAGGCTCACATTTTCCCTTTGGTCCTGTTTATAAAGCCTCTACATAATGATGGTCTTTCCCCCAAGTGTCCTTGAGTATTTCCAAGATGTGGGCAGACAGAAGCAAGGGATTGAAAGCTTTCCCAGCCTGTGTACCTGGAGCTCACAGGCAGTAGCTAGGGCAGTAACTTACTATTTTCAGGAATGCTCTTTTGTCCTTCCGTACTCCTGGAATGGTGAGTTTTCCCCTGCTTTGCTCGGAGTCGGGCACAATTCTTCCTGAATTAAAATGTCAGCTCCATTTCTGCCTACAAAGGCTAATCTATTAGCCCATGTCTCAAAACCACTAAGCAATGAAGTTATTCCTTAAACATTACTGGCATAATAAGCAGTTGGGTTTTTATTTTTGTTTGTTTTGTTTTTAACTATACTAATCAATAAATAAAGCTTGCTGTCACTTCCTAATAAAGGTGGTAGCTGACAGTTTATTGGGATGGTTGCTGGTATCATGAATTCTTTTCTTATTTAGATCAGCTGTTAATGGCCTTCCATTAGGGCCACCTTAAAGCATTTTCTTCAAGTTCTATTTCAGCAATTTAAACTCAAGTGCATTAGAGTGTGAACATCTGCAAGTTTACATGGACAATCTGTGTACAGAATACGTGACAGGGTGTGTTCATGTTCACAAGCTAGCCTCTTTCTGTAGAACTTCTGACATCTGCACTCTGGGAGGAGAGCTAACACAGGCTGTGACATTCACTTGACCCTACTGAATAGCAGTGGGATATCCTTTGGGACCACTATTATCTCTGTAAAAAAAAAATCAAACGAAAAACTCAATTACAATAATGGCAAGATTGAGGGGCGTGTGTGTGTGTGTGTGTGTGTGTGTGTGTGTGTGTGTGTGTGTGTTGTGTTGAGTTTGGGCTATAAGTAAATGAAAGGGCAGCTTAGATTTATGAGATATTACTTTGGTTGTTAAGCACCTGAAAACATGGCTCTGCCAGTTGCAGACAGACCTGTCCCAAGAGTAAGTGAGAACTTTTGCTTGTTCGTAGGTTGGTTTGGGGGTCAGTCAAGACTAGCTGCTATGTATCCCTGGTATCTTAAGTTGTTTACTTACCATGAATGTGTTGAGTTACATATACCCTGGGCTAGCCTAAGGGGACATCTCGCCCTGACCTTTCCCTATTCCACGGTACCTATGTTATGCAACCACCCCACTGTTACTCTGTGCATCACAAGTGAAGATGGAGAGAACAAAGCCCCCCAAATATCCAATAAACCCAATGGCTTTTACTACACAATAGTATGGTGGGCTTGTTAGCCATAAGCCAATTAAGGCAATTAGTGCTATTTAATATGAAATGTTCTCCAATACACACACTGGCAGGAATATTGAAAAATACAAGCATGGAGAATGCTGATTTATTTTCCCATTGCCTGAGCCAGCTGCTGAGTGCCAAGCAGCACTGTATGTGCTCCCGGCATAACTTTATTAATAATCTTGGCAAACAAAGAATCCTTCAACAAATAGCAGTAGCCTTTTGATTATATTGTGTCACAGATAATAATTGCTTCAAATTGAATGTACTGGAATCTCATGCATAATGAAAAAAAAGTGCTATCCTATAACAGCTTGATTATGAAAGCATGGGCTATGCTGGAAAGCGACCAAGAATCCCCCAAATTGGACATTTTAATTGTTTTACTTCAGTTGCTGATCCAGACCAAATTCATTAAAAATATTTTTACATCCCCAAATCTCCATAAAACATAGAATTTTCCAAGCCTACTGTCAATAATTCATTTAGACTTAATGAATGTGAAAGATGTTTTTCTAAGATATATAAAAATATGACATTATTGTTGTTGTTGGAGTGATGTTTAATTCAGTAAAATTCCAGTACACAGAAAAATTTAAATTGGCGGTGGTAAGTTTGGAAAGGGGGATTTGACATACATTTTATATTAGCAATGGGATTTGATCATGTATGCTACATCATTTCAGGTAGATATCCTACAGTTACTTCAATTTAAAAATGATTGAGCTTTATAATGAAGTCATGGAAGTATACCTGTGATTCTTTATATTAATACAGCAGTTCGATTCAAACTTATTCAGGAATCAGTATAATTTAGACAGTGAAATGAGTAGTTTTAAAAACGTGTAGACAACAGATGAAATCCTGAATGAATGTGTTTGTTTGACATGAGCACGGCCATGTTAAGAACCCCGACGCCTCAGACCTATGTGAATAGTAAAACCTTCCCCATCATGCTCAGGGAAACGGCAGTCTCCCTCAGTCAGCCCATGGATGTTGACAGTGTTTGCAGGAAGGATAGACCACGGCTTCCTCTTCCTGGATGTTTACAGCCAGAGATTGCTCTGTACAGAGGCCTCCTGGTGAGATTAACTAAACCTGCCTCCTGCTTTAACTGTGTGCAATAAGCCTGTGTCCTCTAGATTCAGATGTATAAAATAAGCATGCTGAGTTCTAGTCTCCTCTACACTGTAGGACACAGGTCCTATGTCTCCCTGCTTCTCTGTATGTGTATCTGTGTGTCTATCCTTTCTTCGTTCCCTTGAGACCCCAGTCAGGGCATCCCCTAAAGCTGTGTAGATCAAGGCACAAATTGTTTCCAATTTAATCTTGTCATCCAGACCATCTTACCATATCTTGGGCATGAGAAGTATAGAAAAAACGGAGTTGCATGAAACAGATACAACCTGCTTAGCAACAGAGCTTCAACCCCAGTGATGGGAAGCAGTAGCATTTTCCTTAGCCTTCTTGCTCATGAGTCTTTCTTTTTCAGGAGTGATGTTTAAGGACTCTGAGTTCCAATGATCCCAAAATAGGACCGAACATAGCCGCACTAGGAATTCCTACAGGTGCATATTCCTCAGGACTCCAGGCAGTGTGGCATCTTTGCAATGCACCCATGACACCAAGAGGTAACAGGAAAGAGCTCTCAGGGCTCACCACAGAGAACCGCTCTGCTGACTCTTCCAACATGTTCCATCCAAGGTTCCCACATCACAAAGGACTTGACAGCAAAGAGATGCCAGCTGGGGCTGTTTGAATTCAGTGAGGACTGAACCCTTTTGCCTGGTTTTCCTTTCTTGTCTCATTTTATTATTAAATTTAAAAAATTCATTTTACACACCAACCACAGTTTCTGCTCCCTCCTCTCTTCCCATTCCCTCCCCTACTTCCTATCTACCCTGCCCCCCCAACTCCTCAAAAAGGATAAGGCCTCCTATGGGAGTCAATACAGCATGGCGTATCAAGTTGAGGTAGGAGCAAGCTCCTGCCCCCTGTATCAAGGCTGAGCGAGGCATCCTACCATAGGGAATAGGTTTGAAAAAGTCTTCTCAATTCCTTAAACATCTTTTGGCCATTTGAGATTCTTCTGTTGAGAATTCTCTGTTTAGCTCTGTAGCCCATTTTTTAATTGAATTGTTTGGTATTTTGCTGCCTAGTTTCTTGAGGTTTTTTTTTTTTTTTTGTATATTTTGGAGATCAGCTCTCTGTCAGATGTGGGGTTGAAGATCTTTTCCCATTCTGTAGGCTGTTGTTTTGTCTTATTGACTATGTCCTTTGACTTACAGAAGCTTCTCAGTTTCAGGAGGTCCCATTTATTAATTGTTGCTCTCAGTGTCTGTGCTACTGGTGTTATATTTAGGATGTGGTCTCCTGTGCCAATGTGTTCAAGGTTACTTCCTACTTTCTATTCTATCAGGTTCAGAGTAACTGGATTTATGCTGAGGTCTTTGATCCACTTGGATTTGAGTTTTGTGCATGGTGATAGATATGGATCTATTTTCAATCTTCTGCATATTAACATCCATTTATGCCAGCACCATTTGTTGAAGATGCTTTCTTTTTTCCATTGTACAGTTTTGGCTTCTTTCTCAAAAATCAGGTGTTCATATATGTGTGGATTAATGTCAGGATCTTAAATTCAATTCCATTGGTCCACATGTCTGTTTTTATGCCAATACCAAGCTGTTTTTATTACTTTAGCTCTATAGTAGAGCTTGAAGTCAGGGATGGTGATGCCTCTAGAGACTGCTTTATTGTAAAGGATTGTTTCAGATATCCTAGGTTTTCTGTTTTTCCATATGAAGTTGAGTATGGAACGTTTCAACATCCTTAGTCATCAGGGAAATGCAAATCAAAATGACTCTGAGATACCATCTTACATCTGCCAGAATGGCTAAGATCAAAAACACTGATGACAGTTTATGTTGGAGAGGATGTGGAACAAGAGGAACACTCCTTCACTGTTGGTGGGAGTGCAAACTTGTACAGCCACTTTAGAAATCAGATGGCCATTTCTCAGAAAATTAGGAATCAATCTATCTCAAGACCCAGCTGTATCACTCTTGGGCATATATCCAAGGGATTCTCAAGCATACCACAAGGACACTTGCTCCACTATATTCATAGCAGCATTATTTGTAATAGCCAGAACCTGGAAGCAACCTAGATGCCCCTCAACCAAAGAAAATGTGTTACATATACATAATGGAGTATTACTCAGCTGTAAAAAACAATGACATCATGAAATTTGCAGGCAAATGGATGGAACTAGAAAATAACATCCTGAGTGAGGTAACCCAGACTCAGAAAGACAAACATGGTATGTACTCACTCATAAGTTGATACTAGATGTAAAGCAAAGGATAATCAGACTACAACCCACAACTCCAGAGAAGACAGAAAAGAAGGAGGACCCTAAGAGGGATGTATGGATCACCTTGGGAAGGGGAAACAGAGGAAATCCCAGTGAGTAAGCTGGGGATGGGGAGGGCAATAGAGGGAAGGAGATGGAGGATGAGAACATGAGGGAATGAGATGGTTGAACTGGGAGAGGGATGGAGTGGGAGAGCAATAAAAGAGATATCTTGATAGAGGGAGACATTATGGGGTAAGGGAGAAACCTGGTGCTAGGGAAATTCCCAGGAATCCACAAAGACAACCCCAGATTAGACTACTTACTAGTAACAGTGGTGAGGGAGCCTGAACTGGCCTACCCTGGTAATCAGATTGGTGAATACCCTGTTATCATAGAGCCTTCATCCAATAGCTGATGGAAGCAGATGCAGAGATCCACAACCATGCACCATATCAAGCTCCAGGAGTCCAGTCAATGAGACGGAAGAGGGATTTTATGAACAAGGGGGGGTCAAGATCACGATGGGGAAATCTACAGCGACAACTGAACCAAGCTCATAGAAACTCACAAACTTTAGACCAGCAGCTGTGGAGCCTGCATGGCACCAGACTAGACCCTATGCATACAGGAGACAGTTGTGTAGCTGTGTCTGTTTGAGGGATGCCTCACAGTAATCAGGATCTCTCCCTGGTGCATGAGCTGTCTTTCTGGATCCCATTACCTATGATTGGACACCTTGCTCACCCCTGATAATGCAAGGAGGGGCTTGGTCCTGCCTCAATTGAATGTACCAGGCCTAGCTGTTCCACCATGGCAGAACTTACCCTGTTGGAAAAGGGCATGGGGGGGGGGAAGGGTAGCAGGAGGAGGGATGAGAGGCTGATCTGTGATTAGTATGTAAAATGAATAAAAAATAACTTAATAACCACCCCCTCAAAAAGAAAAAAAGAAAGAAAAAGAAAAAGCCAGCTCATGCACCAGGGACAAATACTAGTCCCATGGCTAGGGGCCCCACAAACAGACAAAGCTACACAATTGTCACCCACATAGGGCCTAGGTAGGTCCCATGCAGGCTCCCTAGCTGTCAGTCTAGAGTCCATGAGCTCCCACAAGTTCAGGTCAGGTATTAATCTACCTTAATATCCAGTGATACCACTCTTTGACATATATCCAAAGGATGCTTAAACATACCACAAGGATACTTGCTCAACTATGTTTATAGCAACATTATTCATAATAACCAGAACTTGCCCTATTTTCTTAATAAACATTGCATTTAACAAACATCTCTAATTTTAAATTTTCCATATATGTGATAGATCAACATAAATCCTTGATTCCTAAGGGAATTAACTTTTCCTGAGTGAGGCATTAGATGTACATCCTCTCAGCATCTTGTTCTTTGCTATCTCCTCAAGTACCACATTCATCACTAGCCCATCCTAATTAAGAGTAAAAGTAAAATAAACATTATTTTGTCCTTGGAATCCCTGTACCAATGCAATCTTTCTTGGAAGTACAAATAAGACAGGCCTGTCCAGGACATGAGAGTAAAGTTCTAGAGTCACATCACTGCAACGTTAACTCAGTGACACTTACGTAAGGGGTAAGGATTTCTTGGTCCTATCCTGAGGTCCAGCCTATCTCAAAGCATTCTCAAATGACTAACATGACTCATATCTCCTTACTGAATGGCAGTCTTCATCATTGATAACTACGTCAAGCCTGACGCTCCTTTGATTTTTCACCCAGGCTTACCTCCTCTGCTCAGTTAAACTACAAACTCTCTCATGACAGAACCCCGGCATTCACTGTCTTTGTGTTCTGCACTGACACAAAAATGCCTCCCCATAGTAAACAGTTCACCAGCAGTACACTGTCAAGACAGTTCTCATCGGTTGAAGCTGCCTGCTCTCCATCACACCTCTAGCTTTGTGTAGTAACTGGAGCACCCTGTAGAAGTAAGAGGACCAACAGGAGTCAGGACATAGGGACCTCAACTTACTGGGACAACATGGCAACTATTTCACTCTGTCTTTCTCTGTTTCCTAACGTGATAAGTGGAAAGAGAACATCAGCTAATTGAGAGGGCTTAAGGAGGTTTCATTTGCAAGACATTTTTGTAGACAATAATGGCTAATGGCTACTGCTCTCCATGTAATAATTTGGATATTTTATGACACCTGGTTTATGTCATTAATCCACACATTCTTTGTTTTTGGGGTTTTTGTTGTTGTTGTTGTTTTGTTTTTGTTTTTGTTTTTGTTTTTTTTTTTTGGTTGGTTGGTTTGGTTTTTGTATTTTATTTTTTATTTTTTGTTTGTTTTGGTTCATTTTTGGTTTTTTTGAGACGGGTTTTTGTGGGTAGCCCTGGCTGTCTTGGAACTCTCTCTGTAGACCAAACCGGCCTCGAACTCACAGAGCTCTGGGATTAAAGGTGTGCACCCTGATGCCTGGCTCAGACATTATTTGTCAATGGAGGGATTATTTCTTCTTCCTCATTCTTCCTGCCCCTCCCACTCAGCAGATAAGCAGCTCTGATGGAGATTTCTCCCATTCCATAAAGACAGTTTTCTCATCAGTGAAGGATTCCAACATGGCTTTTATAAACACAGCTTTTCAAATGTAAACGTGGAGCCCCTGGACTTCTCATCAGAGCCTCCAGATCCTAAACCCTAAATCCACAGTCCTGGGAAAGCTGACCTCTCTGTTTCTCTCAAGCAGGAAATGCTGCTGTTACTGTTCAACAAACCACACTCAGAGGAGCAGAGATCGAGGTAATTGTATCAAAGCAGCCAAAACTGGTCACACAGAGCACAAGCAAGAGAAAAAACAAACGGGAGAACAAAGCAAAACCTCAGACCCCAGCGAAGCTGGCAACATCACATGTGTGCTGTGGGAAGAGAGAATGTGTGTGGTTAGTTGTGTATTTGAAGTGCTCAACACTTTCTTTGCTTAAATATCAAGTCTAGAGTCTCATTCTTTGTCCTATCCCTTACTCAACCCTTGGAAGAAGTCTCTCCTCCTTTGTATCTGCCACATTGCACCGCACCCTTCTTTCCTCAGATCTCAGGAAGTATTCACAAATAACCGAAAAAGCAAGTCAAATGAAACATAATGCATTTGTAAAGATTTTTATGTCCATTTCCAAGTTGCAATGTCCACTGTGTGCAGGCATGGCCAACCTGCCAACAGTGCTATGGTGCCTCCAGGGTTTCCCTAGCCCGGTTCTGTGGTCAAAGGGTCTTGTCTCTATTGCCCCTGGCTCTGGATGGGTTTTTCATATACCTCAACTGCAAAAATAAGGTTTACAACAGATTGTACTTTAAAATGACTATGAGAATAACTGGATTAACTTAAGTAAAGGCTTAGAACAGGATATTGTAGATAGGAGGCACCATATGAGTACTATGTCATATAATCACACTTCTATAAGTCTAGAGATTGTTAAATAGCTTTACAAAAAGACTTCATTATAAACCATGTAATTTCTGTATTTTGCAAGTTAATATTTTGGGCCCCTCAGTCACTCTAATGCATGTTTTATCTGAATTATCACAACATATGGCTTATTGGTGTGAATTGAATGTGTGTTCAGAATTATGAACATTTAATATTTTAGTCACATGAACTATTTTTCCTTGTGACAGCAAATTTCTCTACGAGGTGAATTTCAGTATATGTTAACCTAAGGCAAGTTTTCTCTCCAGAACTGTTGGTAGAAAATATCAGTGTATACATTTTAAGAGAGTATTCTAAAGTCAAACATTTTGAGAGACACAGACATCAGCATAGTGAATAGGAACACCACTTAAATTAATGCATTCATGGGCATTAGTATGTAGACAGCATAACCTTGGGTAAATCATTTTCCAAGGTTATTATACCAGAACCTACTTTGTGGGATTGTCGTGAGTTTGCAACAACACAATATCAATGAAAGTCTTTGGACATTGCCAGTGCTACAGCCCTTTTTTGGCAGTGACGCCCTGACAACCACACAGCACAGTTAGGAACAGGGGCCCAGGGCATGAGCAAATAGAAGCAGCTAAGACATATGAAAGGTCTCCGGCAGAAGAAATGCATCTCTCTCCGACATTATAGACGTTATAGACAGGCAGTGGATTGCTTATCTCAGCCTGCCCAGGAGAGTTCACAGTCACCCTCCAGAACTGCTTTCTTAGCTTACCCTACGTTTGATTAAAACCAGAGTCCTTCCCTCCTTCTAGACAAATGTGCCTGTCATTTTAGAGTATTTCGGTCTTATGCGTCTCAATGGACCCGAAAATGGAATCAAAATTTCAAAAATGTATTTATCTTCTGACAAACCACAGAGTGGTTTCTGTTCAAGACAGGCATTTGTACCAGGGTGACATACTGCAGAGGTGGGAGGAGGGTCAGCAGGAAGGCTATCCTCTGCCTGCGTAGCAGGTTCAAGGCCATCCTGGGCAGAGGGAATCCCTGACTCAACGAAACAGAAAAAGAACAGCATTTGAGGGAAACTGATTTTTCTAAGGTGACTAGGGCTGGGCTGTAGAGAGTCAGTTGTAAGAAGCAAGATTTAGTTGAATCAATGGCAGCAAATAGGAACTTCCCACAGGCCTAAGTGGGTGTTCTGGGGGTGGGGCAAGTGACTAACAATATGGAGGAAGCAGTGCTCCAGGCATGGGCACATTTCCCAGTGCTGATTTTCCTCATCACCTCCCCTCTCCCCATCGCGTGCATCCTGGCTCTCATGCATTTTAACCACAGCACAGTGGTTAAAAACAGATCCAGGAGCCGCATGGCTTCTACTCATGTTTACATCAGTGTCCAGTCTGCAGCATACACTAGCTGGGCAAGCGTGGGCAAGACGCCTTCCTTCTCTGAGCCTTACTTTCTTCTTGTGGGATTTCAAGGAACAAACAAACAAACAAACATTGCTATAAGCAATCTCCAGGGGGAGAGTAATCAAGGTGTTGTTCAGCTTTTGCTAAGTGAATTTTTCTTTTTCTCGTATCTCAGGATTATCATTGCTGCAATTGGTTTTAGTTTTAGTCTCAGAGTGAACTGACCAGTTCATCTTCAATAGTTCTAGCGCTGTTGCTACCACCATCCCCTTTAGTTCGTCTATTGAATGCCTCTGTTCTGGGAATGTGTCATCTGACTGCATTTTCACTACTCAGTGTTCACTTTCACACATGCTCCTAACCGTGGCTCACAAAACATATGCACAGAGAAAGGAAAGAAGGTTTGTGCTCACCTGCAGGAACAATCGGAGTAATGTGTGGTAGTGAGGACTGCTGTAGTAAGCTCTGTTCTCTACCAAGAGTGGTGTGCCCATAACTGGTGCCTACTGCCTCACGACAGTTGTGTCTTGCCTTGGCCAGATGTCATTTGTACATATCTGGTGAGCAAGAAAAGAGATGAGAGGGGTCATTTTAAGTTGGTGGTTTAGAAGGAATCACGTTGTGGGTAGAATAATGTTCTCATTTCACAAGGAACACACTGTGAAGAAATAATTGTTTTAAAGGTACGTTTAGAAGAAGACGTCAGACTGAAATTTCATAAAGCATATACAGTGCCACTAACATAAATTAGAGGTGGAAGACCTGCTGGGTCACGAGTATGTTTTTATAAGTAGGTGCCATGGAGACAGGAACCATAGAAACAGGCAATCTTTCATTTTTTGAGACCTTTAAATGTATGCGGTTGTTTTAGCTTTGTTTGTGTATATAGATCTGTATGGGAAATGGGAGATAATTATTCAGGAAATCCAAAAATCTGAAGTCTCTTTTTTTCTCTCTAAGGAGAATATTACTTTCTTATCCAACCTAAAGGTAATTTCTCAGGAAGCTGTGGAAACTGTGTTGGCAGATGTTAAAATTGGGTGGTTTCTGTTGATGAGTCTTTAGGGACTAGAATGATTAAAGAGGTTCAAAATCAATCAATCACAGAGGTTAATGTACCCCACTTCTCTCCGAAGGCCTTATCTAAAGCAGAAAGTGTCTCTAAAACATTATTAAAAAACCTCCTATTTTTCTCTTATACAAATGTAAACAGAGGTTATTGAACATGGAATATCTATCATCAAAAGTAACTTCTGGGTCCTGGAGAGTTGGCTCAGCCATTCAGAGCACTCAGTACATAGTCAGGAGGACAGATGCCCAGGTCCCAGCACCCACACAGCTGGGTGTCCTGCAAACACATGTGCCTCCTGCTCTGGGGGATCTGGGCCTTTCTGGCCTCTGTGTAGCCATAGATATCCACAACCACACACACACACACACACACACACACACACACACACACACACACACAGCATGAGCACACACAGAGGCACATATACACACATATAAAGAAATAAATCTTTTTAAGAAAGCAATTTCTAAGTAAAGAAAAGATGGGAGGGTATTTATTATGTTTACATAATGTTAAGGGTTTAATTTAGTTGTTTGGAAAATGGTACTCCACAGTCTGTGTATGTTTGTGTGTGTGTGTGTGTGTGTGTGTGTGTGTGTGTGTGTGTGTGTGTGATGACTCTCTGGTCATCACACACACTAATACTAACTAATGTAGCAGATTCCCATATGCATTTTGCAAAGCATGTCTATGTTGCTGCAGCTTTTTCCCATCTGCCTAGCTTGCTCTTGCATTTCACTCTAGGGCCCAATCCCAATCACAACAGAGATGTTGTTTCTTAAGATTGTAATATTTTTTAATCAAATCAATCACAGGGTCCATTACTCCCTCAGAGTTGTGTGACAGACATTGAGATGTTTGAGAATATCTGCTGGTTCGGTCATGTTGGTTTGGATTACAGTTACCCCCAAAGTACTCAGAGTCTTTCATCTATACCATGGCCATTTTCACAGCGAAACTGCTACCTTGTCTCAAGGATGGATTCTGCACACAATCAGTTCACCCTAGCAGAAGTCTGTTTAGAAGCAATGGAGGTCAATCTACATTGCCTTAGCTTGAGGTATTTGCTTGAACATGTAACCTGATGTTCCTCGGCCTCCTGAAATCGAGGGTGCTAATGATGTGGTAGTAAGATAAATATGCTAACAATAACAGGTTCTACCCTCATTCCTAGTATCCCAGTGCCCTTACAGTACGTTTCTGTATGGGACGACATCAGCAAATAGCTTTGTACACATGACCTCCACCATGCCATGATTTATCCTCATTGCAGGAAAGAGTGCACTAAGACTGGAGTCACAGCTCTGAAGCAAGTTGGCCAAGGGTCAATGAATCCATTGCAATATCCACTGTGTTTACTTTGAGTGGAAAGGGTAGGACCCGTTTGTTTGGAGAGCCTGTTTCTTTGATCTATGTCCTCTACTCTATTTAAAGAGGGACTTGTCCTTCTGCTTAAGGTCTAGTGGGTTTCCCCAGAGTTCAGTCTAATGGGATGAGGCCATGGAAAGCCTGTGAGAAGACCTCACCATCAGCCTTCCATCTCTGACCCAGAAAGGTTATTGAAAGCATAAACATATGACCTCCTCGCCGAGACCGCAACTGTATATCCCCGTGGAGCATCAGATGTGGACTATGTGCCAAATTTGCCTTTGTTCCCTTCCACCAGCAATCAGGCAATTCCAGGTCTGAGATACAGTACAGGACTACTTGAATAAAAAACCCCACTTTTTGGAAAACCTAAAGCAGTATAAGAATATATGGAACATTTAATTTTTCTGGATATCATCTTTGCCTGAAAAGAAAGGGGATAAAATAATTTGACCTACTCAGCTTCTCAGTGTTCCAAAGTCTTTATCTCTATGAGATGTAAAGGAAAGAAATGGGGAATCCCTGATGAAGGAAGTGTTTCTAATAGCGCAAGAACTCATCTGTCTGTCTTCTGCATTCTGGCATGTGGCAAATCTTTTCCCCACTGCATTGCCAATTAATTATCTCTAAGACAATAATAGCCTTTCCATCCACCAGCAGCTCGAGCAGGCATCAGAATGAGCTGTTTATCCCCACTATTGTCCTTGAAGCCCACCAAAATGAGAGAAAGAAGACAGAAAGAAAAAGACACTGTCCTTATTGAAGCCAGGAGATGGCTACAATCACATATCACACAATTGAAATAGTAACTGCCAAACCCCACAGGACAGTGCCAAGGGCAGACACATGCTCTGTAGGGTCTGGCAGTATCTGAGGCAGCCCACACTCTTGATTGTCTCCTCCACAATCACTCCTTTCACCATCCTCTCCCTGGGTACATCCCTGTCCCTGGTTCTATTCTGTGCCAGAACACCCTAGGTTTTGTGTTAATATGGGGTGGCCATGAACGTCAAGGTTAATTATGATTAGTCATGGTCCATTATCATTATTTGACCTGCTTTGAGATTGAGAAGTGACACACTCCTAGAAAATGGACACTTCTGGAACACTTTTGTTCATCTGAAAAAGGGACATAGACAATGGTGACCCCCCTTTAGTGCCTCTGAATGCTGTCTGCATGTGGCTCTTAGAAATATGGCAGCTGCCTCAGAAAGCCCTGGGACTTGCCAGCCTAAGAGGGGAGTGGGTGTGCTGAACTTGGCAGTCAGAAAAGGTCCGGAGGATCCGAGTCCTCTGCAAGTTTTCTCTTTGACCAACAGTTGGTCTGAAGGTGCTCACATCCTCATCTTTGATTATGAAGGAAAACAACATGTATCTGGGTGCTTTAAGCTTTCTTCCTTGTAGCTAAAATCATTTAAACAAAGCAAAGGCCTCACCAAGTGGAGTGTATCTCTGACAGACCCACCACTTTCTTACAGTGATAAGGTTTGTGGGGGAAGACTCCCTTGTGAAATCAGCTCTTAGCCCTGATCTATAAAACTGAATGAGAAAGATGTCCCAAAGAAAGGGCTGGGTTCAAACAGTCCATGTGCATGAGCATTAACAATGAACAAACTTAAATGTTATAGTAATTATAGTGTTACATCAAAATGATTAAAATTTTAGGAATCTATAAGCAATATAGTTAATATATGCTTGAAGTAGAAAGATATGTAATGAAGTCAGATTTCCTGTCTTTCATCTTGATTAGGCACATAAATCAAGTAATAGATATTTAAATGTATTTTTTCAATATATTAAGATATCTAGAAGAAAAAAATTAAATTAACAACATAACCAACATTAGGAAATGAAGAGAAGGAGAGAAGAATATATATGAGTTCCCATCCTCTCACTGTGTGAAAGGAACAGGCTTTTTGAATCCCTTAAGAATGCAAAACTCTAAGTGTTAAGATTATTTTTAACTATGAAAATATTAGTATTGCAAGGTCTCAGAATGGACTATGTATAGCAAAGTCATCATTTGGGAAACACACCAGAGATGAATCCTATATAAGAATCAGACCAAGTAATAATAATACATCATATAAAAACTGTGAATCAGGATTTTTATTAAGTCAGTAATTGAAAAAGGTGAACTCAGCTACTTAAAGAATAAGACTCTAGGACTGGAGGGACTCAAGAGCTGAATGGCTGAGTGAATGGCCTCACTTAAAATTGTACTTGACTTTCTATTTCTCAAGACCCTACTGCTTGGGTTAGGCATGTAGGGCTGCCATTCATGGAAATATGCTCTTCAGCTTACGTCACCAGTTCTTCCTATTGACTGAGATTCGACTGCAAGCTGACTTAAAGAGATGCCCTGAAACGGGATATGGTTTGTGTTATTTGTCAATTGCACCAAGTCTAGAATCACCTGGGGTGGGGATCTCTGAGCATGCTTGTGGTGGATGTTGTTGACTTTACTGAAGGTGAGTAGACCCCACACACTGTGGCACCATTCCTTGAATGGGATCCTGCATGAATGAAAAAGAGGAAGGACTGAGTAGAATGTAAAAGCTGCTTCAAGCACCCTCTGCCTTGACTTCTTTGCCTCGTAGCATGAGTGATGGGCTAACATCAACCCTTTCTCCCTTGAATTGCTTTGGTCAGGGCATCTGATAACAGCAACAGGAAAAACAACAAAGACAACACCGTGCTAGATTGCTTTGACTTTTCCAGTCTTTCTCCTGGTGCATACAAACATTGTTTCTCATTTATTTACATGCCCGAAGAAAAGTTACTGTGTATGCCAACCCATAAGCTTACAACATCTCAAGAACATAATGACTTCATTTTAAAAGTTATTGCCATGGGATGTTCTGATGCTATTGTGACTGGACCTCTTCATGTTAATCCAACCCCCATGTGCTAGCAAGGAGCCAGTGGTTGATAATACAAAGCTGAATTTATTTTGATGATACTCCAGCCTGCACATTTCAGGCTGTATGACTTTTAAGCAGTTAGCCAAGTAACAAATATGTGTCATATATGCTATTAACATGGAAAGACAACATTTGGACATAAAAACTTCAGAGTTTGAGTGGACTCAAGTCTGGGAGTTCTCTGAAATAACATGCATTTTTGGGGAAGAAAGCAGGCTATGAGAAAGGCTTAAAAGCTTAGTACACATGTTTTGAAGCTGAATTGTGGGTAAGCTGGGAGACTCCAGTGGGAAAGCCACCCTCGGTATCTATGAGGACGGAACCTGAACACCACAACCCATGTTGTTTCTTGACAGTAAAAGCAATGACGCCAAAATGTGAGAATGCATTCTGATAAATTCCAGGACAGCTTCCAGGCCATCTACATATGCCTGCTAGCCTCTTGCCCTGCCTTATTCAGCTTGAAATGCAGGGTTTGAAGTATACTCGTCAGAGAACCCCAAATTAATCTATACGTATACCTATTTGAGGGTATGTATAAACCATTGCATTAGATGCTGATGGTTGGGGGACAATCTCAGAGAAGGACCCCAGAGATGCTGCAAATGAGAGCTATGCAGGAGAAAAAGGAAATACCGACTCAGTCCTGAGGAATGCTTGGATTTTTCTAGAACATCCAGAGTGGCTATGATTTATTCCTTTTGCAAAGAAAATCAGCACCTGAGAATGCTGCCATGCACAACGTGTAAATCCTCTTCGTCTGTTTGTGCCAATAACTGCACCGACCCACCACAGGAGACATAAAACCCATGGAATTTTTATTCCCCGGATGTGGAACACAAGCCCTGAACAAGCAAGACTGCAGTCTTTCACAACCAACTCTATTTTTATTGATTTTCGTGTGTTACTCAAGGCTTGTTAAAAGAGGTGAAGTCTGCCAAAGCAAACAGAAAGACGCATGCGCTGCCTGCCATCTGAGCGCTCCGTTATGGAGGTTACGCCTATTGAAGGAATTTGAAATGCAAGGGTGCCAGGAGGCCAGAGGGAAGGTAAAGGATGATATATAGCCCCAAAGAACAAATGACACTCTTTATTTTCTTTCTAATTTCTACTTCTTCTCCATGGACGTTCATCCCTTTGTGAGGGGAGGTTCTACAACATGATACAAGATATCTTTATCAATGCAGAAGCGTGATTTGAGGGCTGTGGGTTAAGACTCAGTGTGGCCAGTGCCTGGCTTGGTTCCCACAGCCTTAGAAGTTACACTAAATAGTTATGTTTTTTATAATGGCATATTCCTTTTAAGATTTATATTTTTTAAAAAAAAATCAACATTTTACAGTTGTAATTAACATTTCACCGAAATCAATTTAAATTTCTGTAGATGATAAAACTGAATCATTCAATTGATCACCCTTCAGTATTTCATAGAAGATTGGAATCTGCATTGCAAGAATCCCACATAATCCAGTCTGAATATGGGATCCTTGTCTCCATCCTGTTAATTCCATCTATTCCCTTCACTCATGAATTTACTATTCAATATGAATCATGTTTTCATACACAGGATCTAAAATATGTTAAAGCGTTGAGCATGACTCATCATTTCAGAGTCTAAACATCCCCTAAACTGTCCTCTATTGTTAATGATTCATACACTGTTACCCTTCCAGGTTTTTGTATATTTTATCCCTGGATCCTGATAATCAATCTTTTTCTATAGAAGAAATGAAGAACCATTTCAAGATTAAAACATTCAATTTAATCTAGTTTTTATAACTGGAAGTGATACAGGCATAGTAGAATATGTCCAATAGTAGAATATTTCCAAATGTTTTATAGAATAAGAGCCAAACACAGTTAACAGAAGTGTGTAGCAAAACAAATTGATTTATTCATATTTATTAGATGTGTGCTGACAATTGAATTTTGTTTATATTTATTTCATTTGAAATTGAATTCACCATCAGTAACAGATTTTCCCATAAACAATGGTTTAAACTCAATGGTGTGTTTTCCTGAAGTGTCAAAACTTGGTGGGTGATAAGAATTCCAGGGCTGGTATGACACATGAAAAACATAACTAAAATCCTAAGCTTTTCTTCCTTCCTGTGGCCCTCCTGATAGGACTGCAAGACTAAGATATAGGGAGCATGCTCCTGAAGAGTACAGAGGCCAGATGATGGAGGAGTGTACCTGCCGCAGCAAGGCCAAGGCCGGCCCTGTTGTAAAACTTCTCCACAGGCCTTACCCTAGACTCTGCTCACGTATTATTAGCTAGAATATAATCATGTGTCCACCTCAACTAAAACCAAACCCACTGTCTCCTCCCGTAGTGGCACTCTAAACAATCCCAAGGTCCCAAAGGCAGAGACAGCGGGCAATGACAGCATCTGCCGCAACGCTTAGAACACGGAAAACGGCAACATTCGTGTATATATGCACAAATCAAAACAGACGTGTTATTTTTATTTGTGCATTTCACCAAATGGTGCTGTCTCCACCAGTTAGTTACTCATGTCTTGTTCCAAGTATTCATAATAGTTAAATGTGTTGTTAAAACAATGAAAACACATAGTAATTAAGTTTATGATTTTTAAATGTTAATGCCCTTAATCGGAATTTCATTTAAAAATATTACATGAGGGACAGACAGTGAGATGGCTCAGTCAGTAGAGGCAATGGTTACCAACCTTTAGATCCTGAGTTTAAACCCTGGAGCGTAAATGGTGGAAGGAAAGAACTGGTTCCCATAGTGGTCTCCGGTCTCCATGTACTACATGCACCAGATGTGTTCCATGTATACACACACACACACACACACACACACACACACACACACACACAGAGAGAGAGAGAGAGAGAGAGAGAGAGAGAGAGAGAGAGAGAGAGAGAGAGAGAGGAACAGAGAGACAGAGAGACAAAGAGACAGAGAGACAGAGACAGAGAGAGATAGACAGAGAGGAAATAAACATAGAAAATAAAATAAGAATTTCATTTCATTAAGTGTTTCAGTACAACTGTCAATCAAATGGAAGGGAACACTTACTGAGCTTGTTTCTCTTTCACGGACATGACCTTTTGTAAAGTGGCAGAAGTGTATAAAAGTATTTGGCTGACATAATTGTTAAACCCCAAATATAATAGTTGCATCCATTGAGCCCTGGTATGTGCCAGCAGCTTTACGTATACTTTAGTTCATTTATACCCACGTCATTTGAAGGAGTTGGAATTTTAGCCCCATTGCCGAGATGATGAGGAGCTGCAGCAAGGAGTTGTGACATTTATCTGCAGAGCTGCGTTGAAAAGCAGCAAAGCTAAAATTTAAACCTAGGCTGCTGGGACACAGCACAGGGTTAGGCTCCAAACCTCATTGTTGAAAACTGCAATGTCATGGTACTCATTTGCCAACTGTTTAAGTACCTATCAGTGGGAGCTAAAAGGAGTCATTTTTAAAGTTCTAAGGGAATGTTTGCTTTATCTGAGCTGTCAAAAACAGTCCTTAAGATAAAGAGAAAAGCCCACAGAGATAAAATGAAATTTAAACAGGATGATTATTGCATTCTCGCTTCCTGGTTTAGACATGATGACAGAGCAAATGGAGAAAGTCAGTTACAATATATTATCATCCCAGGACACGTGTGCAGTCATAGGGGCCTGAACCAGACTCAACCACTCTGCAAACCAATAGGCCCATGCATGCTGCATGGACAGTGGTAGAGAAGAATAATAAGATTTTTTTTTCTCTATTTTAGAAATAGAAACTATAATTTGTTGATATACTAGTTTGGTTCACATAACTTGCTAGGAATTCAAAGATCAAAAGCCATCTTTTTATCCTCCAGTACTCACAGAATGATGGGAGAGAGTCCTACTGATGGGTAATTGCTTAGCTCAGGAATTGCTCTGATACTGTGAGGCTACAGGCAGAACACACTGGGAGTTAGGGAGACTTCTGTGATGGGATGACGGCTAGCACAAGAAGTAGAGTGCATCATGAGTAACGCTCAGTGACCTACATCAGCATGGGATGCCTCAGCCGTTCTGAGTTGGTTGATGAGATCATAGAAGAGTCTAGGACGACAGGGATCGGGGCGAGCACTGGGAATACAGAAACAGCCCCTCAAAGAGCTTATGCTTTTCATTCTGCGGAGAGTAATGAACTAATAAGGATGCGTTACATATGATTTTATTTTTAGTCATATGTCTTTGTGGGTATGCACATATGTGGGTGCAGGTGTTGGGAAAGCCAGAGGCATGGGATGCCCCTGGAGCTGGAGTTACAGGAGGCTGGGAGCCATCTAGTGTGGTAGTGGGAATTAAATCTTCTACAAGAGGAATGCCTGCTTTTCACGGCTGAGTCATCTCTCTAGCCCCAAGAACGCTTTAATCTAGCAAAGAATCAGTTAGATTTAGTTGTTGATTTCACCAGACAAGTCACTTAACTCTCTGGAGCTTATTTATGAAATTGGTCAGGAGAAGTTTGGAGAGGATTATTTATAAGATTCTTCCTGAATGAAAGAGTTAGAAAATTATCTTTCTGAAGTTGTCCTTAAAGGTTGAAGCCAGGCTGGTCTTTTATGAACTCCTTCATTCCAATACTGCTCAGCATAAGTGAACCAAGGATGACTTGTGGAAGAGGGAGGGGACTGGAGGAAAGAGTCCCCACATTAATAAGAATCTGCTGTGGAGGCAGGAGGCAGGGAAAGAAGGATGGATGCTGTTGATCTCTGATGAAAAAGAAGTCATATATAATACAGATGCAAACAAACAAAATTCCTCATCATGATGGAAGCATGGAATCACCACCCAGTGTTGCTATCACTGTCTGCCCAGAGGGGGGAAATGTCTAGAGATGGTCTGGAGATATTTCTGCACAGCTTTTCATCCTGAATAATTTTTCTTTTTGTTCAAATAGCATCGGAAAGTAATCGATTTCTGGCCTCTGTCTGCAGATGTGTGTAAAGTTCTTCATGGTTTCCTTTTCTGTTGCTGTTGTTGCTTGACAAGCTAGAGATCTGCTGAAAACACTCATCTCATAGGATATCTTCATCCTCCAGGGCAAATCTTCAACAATTCTCAAAGTTATTTATGCTCCAGCCAGGCCCTCTTTACCTTACAAATGCATGCTCCAAACCACCGAAGAATTGCTTTGCCCTCTTCCACATGTACACATCTCAGCCCACACCCCTCCATAAGTACACTTCAGTCCACCTCTCTCTCACACCTGCAGTGGTTCATAATGTTGGGAACAAACACTTCAAGATATGAACTGACATTCTCTATAAACAAGTCAAACTGTTGTAAGTCAAGCAGGAATTGTCTGGACCACAGTTTACACCTTTTGCCTACTGGAATGCAGTAGCAGCCATTGGTTTTTAAAATCATGTCTTGGTCTATACAATTCTAGTGATATGATTATGGAATTTTGAAGGAAAATGCTACTTTTACTGAAATTGGCAAAACAAATTTTTCTCTGATCACTCTGATGTATTTCTATGCATAACATAGGTATGATGGATTTAATGGAGACATGTGCCTAAGCATATTCAAACCATGGAGACATTATGCATATTCCCATTTTTCTAGAGCTCATGATTATGTCTGTAGAACCAGGTGTGCAAGACAGAGTGCTTGTGACTGAGATGTGTATATGGATATACTTTTGTCACAGATATTAAAAAACCATTATATACTATATATAAAATGCTGTTTATGTCTTGGGCAAATTGTGTTTTAGTGGATTAGAGTTTTGCCACACACACTGGCTATTGGTTTTCGTCAGAACAATGGCTGTCTGGCCATGAACTCAGTATACAGATTCACAGCCACCTGCATTCTGTCCTGGTCCCAAGCCTTCCATTTCAGGCATTTGGTGGGGTGGAGACCAGGAAGCACCAATCATTCTGTTCCTAGTAAGAGGTGTATTTGTTTTCCTGATTCAGAAGATAACAGGTCAGGAGTATAGAATAGAGGGCTGTGAGCATGAAAAATTAAGGCATTTCACTGCTTTTTAAAACTAAAAACAGAACATGGTAGACATCTTTTGTTAGGTGGCAATTTAGTATAATTTTAGTTGTCTAGAATAAAGAAGGAAGAAAAACCACCAGTACTAAGCACAGAAAGATTTAGATTTGACTCCAGAGGTGAGCACATCATTTATATTGGCACCTGGTTTAAGGACCACATTGTTTGCTCAGGTAGAATGGGTCTCACTGTGACTTCTCACACCAAGGTCTCTTGTGACTTTGCTCAAGGCCTTTGATATCTCTTATGACCGGATACTTGTTTCGGATAAGAAATTAAACACTGACGTTACCATTTCACACTGAAACTGAAACCTGCAAATAACTTTAGCTGATTTTTGCTTTCTTTCTAAGAAACAAGTTTTTTTCTAAAAAGATAATGAATTGAATAACTCCCACAATCTGTTCTTTCTTTTTATTTATTTATTACTTATTTATTTGTTTGTTTGTTTATGAAAGCTCACTCCTCTAATCCCAGCACTCAGGAGGTAGAGACAAGCAGATCTCTGAGTTCAAGGCCAGCCTGGTCTACAGAGTGGGTTCTAGCTCATCCAGAACTACAAAGAGAGAACGTGTCTCAAAAGCAGAAAGTACACATTTGTATTTCAGTGAGGAGTTCACTAGTTTACCAATCAGGAGACCTGGGTACCGAGGCTGCTCACCGTGTTCCCTGCCTGCACAGTCCCACAATCTGTTCTGACCTTGGAATTATTAATAGGCAACCTAGCTAGACCAAATAGTTATCAAAAATAGAAAGTTCAACTGGTATGTTTATAATGTGCGAAGGCCTCTGGACTGCACAAACACTAACTGTAGGGGTTTCCAACCAGAGTGTGCCGTAACCAAACTTGCTACACAAAGAATAAAACTGAAGCTACCTAAAAAAAAAGTGGGAAATGGAGCTGGAGAGATGAGTCAGCAGTTAAGAGCCCTTGCTGCTCTTTCAGAGGAGATGGATTCAATTCTCAGCACCCACATTGTGCCTTACAACATCCTCTCCTGGCCCCTTCAGACACCAGTCACTCAGGTAATTTATATTCAAACAAAACACTCTTTCACATGAAGTAAAGAAACCTTACAAAGAGAAAAATCTTAAAAAAAAGAAAAATACATTTTTTCCAGTCACAGCAAAAGTGATAAACTTGAACAGAATGAATGTGAGTGTGGAAGCATTTTCCTTGTGTTTTACCTGGGCACAAGATCAGAGAGAGAATCCCAGAAAGGCAAGGCACAAGGCCAGCCGGAAGCAAGTAAGGGGACATCAGATCCAATTCATGATGCGGAGCATGAAGAAACTGGAAGTACACATGTCAGAGGTGAAGGGGGCAGCCTCATCAGAGACCTGCTTCACCTGCATAGGTCCTAAGGATACACAAGCACATGACTGGGACAAACTGTACAACCAGATTCTTAAAGTGTCTTTTAATTGAGCAACTTATTACAGACCAGTTTGGAGACATAAGTTTGGGACAATTTTGCTAGCTCATTTAGAACTTACATATTTTAGGGATGTCTTCTCTTTAGGGCTTTGAACTGATGTGTGCCATAGGAAAAATAATCTTTCCACCTGCTCTTAAAACTTCTCTAGTGATAGTCAGCCCCTACCTTCTCTTCCTTTCCTTCCATTTGCTTTTCAATCCACTGTGACAAGTTTTAGCCTGACCACACAACTTTTGAGAAGAAACTTGCATGTAATTGAGTTACATGTTTTTCTCACAACCGTCAGCAGACAACAAAGTAGTCCAGTGAACAAAAAACAAATTGTGCTTGTAGTTCTTGTCATATGTGCTCAGTTTTCTGTTGACTAATACCTCCTCCAGAAAGAACTCTGCTCTTGCTTGTAGGCAGACTTTTCTGTCCCTCCAGCCACTCCCCAAATAACCATATAGAGACTTAATATTAATTATAAATGCTTGGCTGATAGCTTAGGCTTGTTACTAACTAGCTCTTACAACTTAAATTAACCCATTTCTATTCATCTGTGTGCTGCTCCAAGGTTTGTTTACCTTATCTGTGTACTGCCCATCCTGCTTGCTCTGAGTCTCTTGATGTCTCCTCACCATTTTGACTTTATTTTCCCCATCATTCTCTCTGACCCAAAAATCCCTGCCTAGCCATTGACCAATCAGCTTTTTTTTTAACAATGATAGCAACACGTCTTCACAATGTACAGAAAGATTATTCCACAGCACTTGCTATTACTACTCCAACTATTTTTCCTCAGGTAAACATGGCCAAAAGTCTACTCCTAATTCTTAACCACATTTCCCTTTTCTGAGGCCATCAGTGACTGAATTGTAAAGTCCACCAGCATTTCACTGTAGTAGATTTTTAGTAGTCTTTCTGTTGCCTTAGGCGTTGCTGGCACTTCCCTGTTTTCAAATTCCCCAAGCTGGGCTTCTTGTTTAGTTAACCTCCTGGTCTCTATGTGTGTCCTTGTCACTCCTCGATTAAGTCATGGACATGTTTACCTCCTGATAACTCTAAGGAATGATTATTTTTGTCTCCCATCTCATTTGCTGCAATGAATTTAACTCTATTGAATATTATTATATGTCTAATAGACATGCAGACCAGTACCTGACCATATCATGTGTCCCCAAACTAAATAAGCCATATTTTCCTGCTCCATTAATTTCCCTCTTATTTTGTCATGCTGGTTTTCACCCAGACACTGCTAGCTTATCTTTATCATCTTCTCCACTCTATCCCATTTCACATGTAAGCATTATGCATTCTAACTCTTTACCTTCACTCACACTTTTAGGGCTCAGGGACCCGTGATACATCAGAGCTATTGCAGAAGCTACTGATGTTCTTACAATTGGATCAGTCCTTAGACATTTTCAAGATATTTACCATTGTCAAACTCTATGCGTCTCTGTGCCCAATTGACATGTCTATGATTTTGTACTCTTATAGCCTGCTTCAGTATTCTTCCCTTAATTATGTCCACATTGCATTCACATACCATGATTTCTCAGCTGCAAATCCTAAACATTAGTTCTGATTGATCCATAGATAATAAATCTCATTTTACGTGTCCTTCTTTCTGCAAAGTCTTTCCTGGCTTTCCATCATCCCTCATTAAGGATCCTGTAGCATCTTTGAACACACAAAGTTCCAAGGCAATTGGCCTCAAGATTGTAGCCATTTGACAGTAGGGACTCACTTTCACAGGTCTTCCCTTGACCTCTGCACGGAGCTGGCTAGAGGAATGTCAAGTCTAAGTAGATATTATTGGATGGATAAAGCAAACTTCAGTTTGACCTTAGGAATGTTGGCTTTCAAATAAAATTATTCTAAGTGGTATGATATTTAAAATTCCTAAAATAATTCAGTGCTTTAATGCATAATAAATATTGACACAATAAAATACTGTGTGCTGAGATCTATGCTGTTTCAGAACATAATTACTGGGAACTGTCAGGGAAATATTTCACTTTCTAATTCTTCCTATCTCTGCCTGTAAAATGCTCATAGTTTAATACCTACTTCTGAAGACAGCTAAATGAGTAACTATTTCTAAAGTGATTTCCCAGCATCTGAAAGATGATACACAACTGAGAAATATGAGATAATACAATGTTAAGTATAGATACATTTAAAGGGATTTTCATCACCCATCAGTGTGAGAATTTGGATTTGGGCAGGAATCACACATACTACTTTGGAAGTCAAGATAGACAGACATGCAACATTTGTTTCTATCATAAGGCCTGAGAGTAAAGAGCTGGTCAGTTAGCCATCTGAGCTACAAAGAAATCCATTTGATGTCTATTATTTTTACCCCAACTCAGTATTCTTTCTAATGGATTAAACAGAGTATTGTGGTGGCTTCAGGGGCCAGAAAGCATGGCTAAGAATGTGTTTTTCCATGTGAACACTGGATTCACTTGGAGTATTTGTTTGAGGAGTTTGGAAAATTCTAGAGCAGGGTGCTCTCTGACCCACTGTAGGAAGACATGATTAGTGCCAATCAGGCAGCACATTTTCCTCTGAGCCTTTCCTTCTTTCTTCCAATTGAGTGTCAGTGCCTAGCATTTCTGGCCAGTTCGCAGTGGCCATAGTCCATACCCACTTCTTTACTGCAAAAACTGGCACTAGTCATTCTAATGGGTGGTATGTGCTATTAAAGCCAGCTTGTTCCAAACACACCTTATTGTTTTTACTGTATTCATTGGCCTAATGCTTTATGGCCACTTTTGAGTTTCTTAACAGCAACCATCTGCAGCTAAAAAAATGAATTTGCAGTTTTCCTATCCAAATGTACCCTTGTGACTATTAAGAAAGAAATACAAGCTTGTGTTCTATGCTGACTGTAGAGTCAATCACACCTTAAAAACTCCAAAATATAAAATTTATAACTTACATTTGAAAAAAAGCCCATCTTATTAGCCTATTGGCTTTTATTTTCTTACAAAACCTTTTTTGGAGGCAGTATTCTAACTTTTCCATAAAATTACTTCCAGTTCTTGGAATTATCTTTACATGAATTTTTTTTATAAACCTTAATGGATTCAAAATGTATACAAGTAATAGATAAAGTGTTTGAAAACCTGATACTTACGTTTATAGAAGCTTGGGTATTGTCACAGTATGGCACACACTAGCCAATATTTACTTTCAAAACAGAAGAGAATTAAGAATGAGGCAAAATAAATATTGTAATGTATTTAATGTTTAGAAAATGTGAGCACAAGACACATTAAGATCACTGGCGTAAGGTAAACTTGGGTAGTTAAAAAGTTATAAATATGTTATTATAGTCTATAAAATACTGGTATGTGAGATTGTAATTAATTCAAGTTGGGCTTTGCTAAGCCCCCATCTATTTTTCCATAATAAAACAGACCTGTTCTCCTAATTACTAGGAACTGGAAACTATTGCAAAATCATTCTTGATCAATAGGCTCACAGGCATTAAAATTGTAACCACTAGCTATCTGAAGTGGCGGTTCTCAACAGTGGGTCACTGTGTGGCATTTCTAATCAGACAGTCTGTGTGTTATTATTACTGCCAGTTTTGCCTATTATTATCCAGGAAACATTAGGCATGTTATTTAAATTTAAAACTACAATTTACTAGTCTCTAAGCAGGGGACAATAACAATGCCTTAAGGTTGCTGCAATGTCACATGCCTATGTATCCTGTGCAGACACCAATGGAAGACACTCAGCCACCTTATTGATATTTTAAGTTTTTATACTCTTACAAACTCTGTATTATTAAACTTAAAATATTTGGGGATATAAATTTATATTTCTATATTAAAATGTATTTCTGTTGATAGCACAATCTTTTAAAAAATTATCAATTTATTTCATGTGTGAGTCTTTTGTTTGCGTGTATGTCTGTGTACCACATGCATGCCTCCTGTCTACAGAGGCCAGAAGAGGTCATCCAATCCCTGTAACTGGAGTTACTGACAGTTATGAGGTGCTATGTGGGTGCCCCAAATCAAATGTCCTCCAGAAAAGCAGCAAGTGCTCTTGACTGCTGAGCTATCTCTCCAGCCTTAGGGAGGCACAAATTTTGATCTGGTCTTTTATTCAATAATTATCTTTATCTTTAAACTGGTGTATTTAGACTATTCATATTTAAAATACTTACATTCATATTATTATTATTACTTAAAGTGTTTAAAAACCAAACATCTTCCTAGCTATTTCTCATCTTTACGTTTGTTCTATGTTACTCTTTTCTTTCTTTTTGCCCTTATTGGTTCCATAATTTCATTTTACCTCCTGTGTTCAATTAGAAATTTCATCTCCTTTTACATAGTCTTTGGTGACTCTTATAGAGTTTACAATACAAATTTTAAATTGATCTAAATTAACTTCCAATGATATTATTCTACTCCTTTTGTATGTAACTGACTGTAACAGAATGTACCCAGTGTTATCCACAAATTTTTTTATCTATTATTGTTATGTATTTTACTTTCACACAAACTGTTTGCACATTAAATATTATCTAGCTTTTATTCACCTCAATTCCCTCCCTCCTGATCTTCCTTCCTTTGTACTCTTTCTTTATGGTTGATGTATATTTTTTATTTTTGAGACAGTCTTACCTGATAGCCCAGGCTGGCTTCAGGTTTATGAGCTTCCTGCCTCAGCCTCCTTAGTACCAGGATTACCTGATGCACCACCTGGTCCAATTTCATTTCATTTCTGTAGATCCAAGTTTCTGATTGGTGTTTCATTTCTCCTACCTAAAGAATTTCCTGTAATAGACCATAGAGAATGGTTAGCAATGAATTGCTTCCACATTGTCTGTGTAAGAAAATTTTTATTTATCTTTCATTCTTTTTTTTCTGGCTATGGAATTCCTGCTTGACAGACCATCTAATGAAGCTCACCAACCCAGGAAATATAGAGGCTACCGCATTTACTTTCTGTTGGGAGAGTTTCTGGTAGGAAGTCTATTGTAATCCCCAATCCTATTTCTTTGTGGTTTCTATCTTCCTGCACATCCTTGTATTCTTGTAGATACTCTCAACATTTTCTAACTTTACAGTCCAATGCTTCAATTGCGTAATTGCGTGAATGCAAGTGTGTGTGTGTGTGTGTGTGTGTGTGTGTGTATGCGCGCACGCATCTATCCTGCTTGGAGTTCTGTGGCTATTTTGTATTTTGTGATTTCTTGTTAGTCACTAATTTTGCAAAAAAAAAAATTCAAATATTGTTTCTGTCTTATTCTTTCCTTCTTCTTATGGGGTTTCGATTGTACACATGCTACTATTGTTTGAAATTGTCCTGTACTATTGCATGTTCTGATTTTTAGTCACTTGCTTTTTCTGTTTCAGTTAATAGAATTTTGTACTGCTCTTGCATTAAGGACATCCATTAAGGGGATTCATTAAGTTCATGAATCCTTCCTTTGGCCATGTTGACTCTATCTATGACTCTGGATGCTTTATTTATGTAGTAGTCTGCTCTTTCAGCATTTCTATAGACTGTTCACTCCTTTTCTTTTAATTAATCAACTATGAGGGGCACATGTGCCAAGGCACATATGTGGAAGTCAGAGGACAACTTGGTGGAGTTGGTTCTTTCCTTTTACTGTGTATGTCCCAAACTGAGCTCAAGTCATAAAGCATGGCAGCAAGTGTCTTTACTCCATGAATCACCTCCTTAGCCCTACATCTCATTTTTGAAGTCATCTGATCTCACATGCTATGTTGACCCCTTAGAAAGAACAAGCTACATTTTAAGCATGAACTGATTTCATCCATCCAGGAGTAGAGTTGAATTTGGACTTAACATTTTATGTTACCTGTTGGCTGCAGCATAGGCTGCCTTGATAGTCTTGTCAATTTTACTTCCTTCCTTGGGTTTTTAATCTCCCTTCTCATCACCTCCTTGAGGATCCCTCTACAGCTCATCCAGTACTGTGCGCCACCACCTCTGCTGGAGTGAGAGATAGAGCCTGCTGTGCTGACATTTTTGTTAAGCCCCAGTCTCAGACATGCCTATGAGCACTGTGAACAAAACTGTTCTTCTCCAGTGAGAAGAGTGCCTGTCTGACCTGAGAGACAATTTGCCTCCCCAAAGGAATGCTTCTTTTCTGATGTCCTGGTCTTACTTTCCTCTATTTCTTGCTCTCAGATAAAATGTTTCTCTACCACCATCCTAAGGCAGTTTTCTTGCCCACCTGCATGTAAGCCTTTCAGGTAGTAGAGATGGCAGGTGGGATTGTGCAGAGCTTGGCAGGTGGCTCCTATTCCCTCTCTCTGGCCAGCTCTCCCCTGTGAGTATAGTCAGTATGCATCCTTGGCTCTTAGAGCTGGGCACTTTCACACAAGCCCACACTTGGCCTCTGAAACATTCTGGCTTTGGGGCCTTTC
This sequence comes from Peromyscus eremicus, assembly GCF_949786415.1. Taxonomy (NCBI): domain Eukaryota; kingdom Metazoa; phylum Chordata; class Mammalia; order Rodentia; family Cricetidae; genus Peromyscus; species Peromyscus eremicus. Next base: position 30,037,301 of record NC_081419.1, on the reverse strand, counting down.
CATAGCATATGGCATCTTACAGCGTCTATCATTGGTAGGCAAGTGCTTAGGTTTCATAGATCCCGTGGGTATCTATCTCTATATATATTTGGATGGCTTGCTGTCCTGACACTTTGCAAGCTTGCTTTCTACATTAGTTCTGATTTTGATGATACTGTCTTCTTATGAGCTGGTTCGTTGCAGCTATCTTCCAAACATCAATTCATGTAAATCTCAAGTACTGCTGTTACCAATACTATACCCATTTTAGAAATGGATATATCAATCTCAGCAGTGTTGACTAACTCAGTTCAGGTCAGAAAGGTAGAAATAGGTGGATGTGGAATTTGAACACAACTCCTTAATTCACACTCTTATGTATTATGTATTCTTCCTTGATCATTATTTTCTCTCTATTATCACTGATTTTTGTTTTCTGCTGACATTTCTGTCACTCATGTGTCAATTATTTCTCATTCCAAAATCAAGAATTTTCCCAATGGCACTGTTTTTCTTTCCTATAAGCTCTCTTGAATTTCAGGATTAAGCTACTGTATCCCATGTGTTGGTTCTCTCTTACCATCAAGATTATGAAAGGAAACGCTTTACTTGGCAGTTTTAGATGTCCTAATAGATGATCAGCTGGCCTCACTGGGCTGTGGAAGAACACAGCAGGAGTGCACAGTGAAGGAAAATCACTGCTTTACCCAGGAAGGACAAGGCAAGAAGTGGTGTCTCTGATGATCTGAAGCCGTCCCATTTGTCCCATATACTGGAGGTTCTACCACCTCCCTATGGAGCCAAGATGGGGATCACACTATAACAATGAGCCCTTTGGAGAGATTTTAGCTGTAGTCTATAGTGAATCACTGTGATCATTTTTCTCTGAGTTTAAAACTTCAGAACATCACTTCCCCCATTTCTCTTCAGCCAAGCTTTTCTTCATATTCCACTGAAAACACTAAAATAATCACACCAAACATTCCACACACCTATCCAATTCTCCACACTCCCCTTTCTATCTTACTAGTCTTTGTTGGTTCCTTCATCCTACAGATCTCCAACCACTGACGCTTTTTTCTCCCTTGATGCTTTGCACCTCAATTTACCAGTCCCGATTTTCCCTCCGAACTTGTATATCACCTAGCGTGTGGCATTGCTTCTTCCAAGTGTAATATGTCCTTCAAAGTGCAAGCTGAAAGTGGTAACCAATCTAGTCCACCATAAAACCCATCTTCTCCAACCTTCCAAACATGAATGTGTCATCTCATTGCTCAGACTGTAAAACCATGTAGAAGCCCTTGCTTACTCTCATGTTTTACAACCAATCGATTCATTTATTTGCAGCTGCAAAATGTGTTTAGAATCCAAGCTATAGACACTGCTCATATTGAATATTGTAACACCTCATTGAGGCAAACAGTGTCATGTGACATGCTATATGCCTTTTTTCATCACTAAAAAACATGACTTTCAGTTGCCATATAATCTCCCATTGATATTGCCAGATGAATGAAATTTTGATCAACGGGATGGAAACATAAATTTCCTGGAAGAACCACATCCATGAGTGGGGGGTAAGTAGGGATAAAATGACAGGAAAGGAGAACATCTCTACACGGGAAAGAACACAAAACTCAACTAAAACCCAAGAGCAGCTCTTTTCTTCATCTTCTCATGGTAATTTGTATTACATCATCTGATTTAGAGCCAAATTTAAGTGTTTAAAAAGATAAGTGCTGTGGGTCTTTCTGTGTGCTGTAAATGTGTTGCTACCATTGGTTAATAAAGAACCTGCTTTGGTCTATGCTAAGAAAGGTTATAGCCAGGCAGGAAATCCAAGAAACACACAGGGAGAAGAAAGGTGGAGTCAAGATAGATGCTTAGAGCTGCCAGGGGAGCAAGATGTAATGGAACACAGGTAAAGCTAGAAGACACGTGGCAATGCATAGATTAATAAAAATAGGTTAATTTAAGATGTAATGGCTAGCTAGCAATAAGTCTGAGCCATAGACCAAATAGAATGTAATTAACATAGGCCTCAGTGTGTTTATTTGAGAAACATGAAAACTTCAGGCTACAATTGGCACCCAGACATTTGGCAAGAATTTCCACATAAAACCTGAGAGCTTAAAAAAAGGTTCCAAGTAGAGACAATAGTAGCTTCCTAGCTCATGTCGCTCATTACAGGCCGTGGCACAGAAACTCATCCCCTGGCCACAGCAGGCTTCAGCGGCAACATGGCAAACTACCACAGTCTCTCACAGACTGAGATACAAAGTGGCTTCTCCCAGCCACTGTCTGCAGGCTTGGGAACACAGCTGCAGTCTTAAAAACACAGGCATGCTACATAATACTGCTTCCCAAAATTGGGGAGATAAGCTTGACTTGTTGATACCTGTGCCATATTGAAAAGCCAAGCATGGTGGAGCCAGCATCTAGGACTGCTGCTTCAGTTCTAGCTATGCAGCTTAGCAATTTAAAAACTCTCCTGGTCAGAAAAGGCTTGAAGATACACAATAAAACAGATTCAGATGGAAAAACCTCTAAACAGGTTACAGTGTGTTCAAAAATATATGTAGGCTTGGGAGAGAAAAGAAAAAGGATAGAAAAAGTCCTTAAAAAAGAAATAGAATAAAAAATGAAGCCACAGAAAGACGGAAAATACACAGAGAGTCTGGATACTGTATATTATTGTGCTGTCTTTGGGATTTTTTTTTTTTAACTGCAGAGAGACATTTGATTGTAGGGGCTGATAAATTAAACCAACATATATTTCTTAAAGGTATCTTGACTTCAAAATTTGGGACTAAGGATATGTTGCTTTGGAGAAGAGGTTATGTTTTTATTTCCACCGGAAATTAGAGACTGTGGATTCACTCCTGGTTAAAGAAAAATCAGATTTGATTTTGAAAGATCTCCAATGGGAACAGGTGGCCCAGATGATCCAACATTTCAGAGCACCTCTGTTGCAGTTTCCTCTGAGTTCTGCATCCAGAACAGCTTCAAGGCTGCTGGCTGAGATGATCTAGCCTCACAGATCATCTCAAAGTCAAAGGACTTGACCATAATCCTAAATTTTCTTAGGGTCTCCATAAGATTATCAGCACCCCCAATCAGCAGAAAATAGCTTAAAAACTACACCCACATTTCCAAAAAATGGATTATGGATGTTTGTCTTTATGGGTTTTGGTTACAAATTGTTATTGATCATAATCAATTTCTTTCTAAAAGAAGAAAGGGGGTGTGATATAAAAATGATAAAAAGGTAATCCAAAAACCAACTATTAATCTCAGATATTTTACATTGACATAGTTTTTGGTATAATGATACAAATTTAAAGTTAATTTTGTTACACTGTATGTATGTCTCTATTCTTGCTTAAAGGATTTTTGTATATTGATACAAATTTAAGTTTATTTTTTTGCAACATATTATAGGTATATTTTTACTCTTGCTTATGGTATTGTGTTTATGCAGCTCAATTAAGAATATAATGTATAATTAAAATATAGATTAATAATTAGTCATCTATAATAGTCCAACTTATAGTCATGTTAATCAGGTTTCTTAGATATACAAAGATATATTTCAGATAGGTAATCTTCAAACACTTTAAAGACCTACAAAATGATATTCAAAACGTTTTAAAAACTTAGATTTTTCTGGACAGTGAGACATACCTACTCATGGCAGCACCAATTACTTCAAAGAGGATGATGGACATCACAGAAACTCATTACAGAGTTTGCTCACAATGTTGAAAAGGCTAGCCATTTGGGCAAGAAACTTTTCTTGCCTGGACTCCTTAACAAATTGGACATGCAGGACCCATAAGAAGGTGACCACTGAACTTTGCCAGAACAAGGTCCTTCAAGTTTCTGTTTCACAGAAGAAACTGCCAGATATTCTGCAGGACACAGAGGAAAGTGACTGATGAACTTTGCCAATAGGCAGAACAGTCTTTTAAATTTTCTGCTTCACTGAAAAGTATGCCAGAGACTCTAGGCATGTAGGCTGAAGATGGATGCCTCAATATTAGGGAGGAACTTTGGGTGACTGTTTAAGAAGCCATATGTCTCTGTCATTTCTAGAATTTTGGAAGTTTCTTGCAGTACACTTCCTGTTTACTCACATAATATCCTTCTGGGGTCTTTGATGGAATTGAACACTAGACAGTTATATAGTTTTCCTTGGTTATAATAAAAGGTATATTAGATATAAAAATTTAGACTAACAGATATAAGATAGGTGATAAAATATTTTCTTTAATTTTGCCAAATACAAATAGACAAGATACTATAATTCTTGCTTGATAACTGTTTGTTATATATAATTTTACTATGTTGAAGTTAAAACCTTCCTTTTTGATTAGACAGAAAATGGGAGGTGCTGTGGGATGGTCTTTCTGTATGCTGCCAATATGTGTTGCTACCATTGTTTAATAAAGAAGTTGCTTTGGCTTATGGTAAGACAGGTTATAGCCAGGCAGGAAATTCAAGAGAGACACAGGGGAAAGAAAGACAGAGTTGAGACAGATGCCTAGAGCCGCTACACCATGTCCATTTATTTGTAGCTGCAGCAAAGCAGCAGTTTCTCCCATGAATACAGTTTTAATTTGCACACTAAATGTGACCTCCAACTTCCATGGGAGTAAGTTCACTATGACCTTTTTATAATGAAATGATTTATATTAAAATGTCATCAACCGGAATAGGCTTAAAACATTGTAGCAGAATCAAGACTTCCCTTTCTTGCTTCCATCTCCATATTTGGAATTTTTAAAAAGCTGTAAATTTTCAGGTTAAAGGGAAATTTCATTTGGCAACAGGGCACAGGGACCATACTGGGGAAATATTCATTAATGTTCAGTAATCTAAGAATCCTCAGTGTCTAATTATCAAAGTGAGTTTAATTACCACAGGCACCCATTCATTTAATTGGCTGGAAACATAAGAAGAAATTAAATGATCCCAATTCCAATTTGGCCCCAAAGTCTCATTCCATATTTATTTATCATCTGTATAAAAAAGGTGCTTGCTCCTGGCTCTGTGTGCTGAAATAAGCCCCCCAAACCACCACAGCAGTTCAGCATGCTCGGTCCTAATCAGAGACACAGTTAAAATGAGCAACACCTTACATTTTCATAGATCACAGAAATTGTAAGTATTCTCTTGCTGGTTGAAATCAGCGGGATAATGGGTTTCATAACAAATTGCTACAGGACTGGTGCTTCTCAGAGGCACCATGACTGGCAGTGAAGAAAGACAGAGGTGTTCTGGAAGGTCATAACCTTGTAGATGTGCCTAGAAATCTGCTCTTTCCTTGCCCAGCATCCTCTGTGTACCAGGTGATGCGCTGTCATGCCTCTGGAGCAGCGTTTCTCAACCTGTGGGTCATAACCTACATCAGACATCCTGTACATCAGATACTTACGTTACCATTCCTAACAGTAGCAAAATTGCAGTTATGAAGTGGCAAGGAGTTCATTGTATGGTGGGGATCACCACAACATGAGGAACTCCGCTGAAAGGTCACAGTGTTAGGGAGGTTGAGAACAACTGCGAGAGGAGCTAACTCACTGGCTGTCTCTCACAGAGAGGACTGAGAAGAATGCCCCTCTTGCCCTCAGAGGTCCTGCTATTCCACTTCAGAGTATATTCCCTTCCTGGCAATCTAACTGGACAGCCCTGTGCATGCTGGCAAGGAGAGCTTGGCTGGCTTCCCCACCTTCTCATGTTTTCAATCCTCAGCACATTGGCCGCACCTGGCTTTCATCAGCTTTCAGTGAGATGAGATTCTCTAAGATAGGGAAGGAAGCAGCATCTTAGATACTATCGTAGGATGCTCTCCCCATTTAAAAGAAACACAGACAAGGCTGACAATGGCAGCCAGCTATTCACTGCCATCCAGAGTGAATCTCAAAGGGAAATGGAACTGAGAGATGATTCCCTTTCCAGTAGACATTTTTCTTTCTGAAACATTTTTTATTTTATATCTGCACATAAGTCCCCCCCCAATTTCACCTCCAATTTACCCAATGCAATTAATATTTACAATAGTTCCTCAACAAATGTTCAAGAAATACCAATTGATCACAATTTATGACACGAAAAAGGATAAAATGCTATTTTTAACTATCATTATAAATGTTTTCCGGAGCTTTAACAAAATCCACAAGTTGTCAAAAGATATCAGCTACTTAAATTGATAGAAAATCCAAGGGATGCTTTCCTGCTGCTTTATATGAGCACCGTGTTACAACTTCAATTTTTGAGACTCGACATTTGCTAGAGCAAACTCCTATGTCCTTGTGAATTCTGGTGAATTCCATCTCCTGGCTGGCAAGTCTTCTGATTTACACAACACTGGAAAGTCAGGGGTGACAGTTACGTTCCTTCATTGCTGCTTTCAAAAACTTGGCAGAGTTTTCTGCGAAAAGTGATCTGATGGAAGGAGAATAAGGCTCCCCCACAAAAAGCTGGGCTTTCCAACATGAATCTTGCTCAAACCTCAACCACAAATTACTTAGCATGGAGCTTGATGCCAAAGGACGCAGCCAAGTTCTTCTCATGATTGCTCAGGAAAATAAGGTTTAGCATAATGCCATCCCCAGCCCATCTCTGTTTTTAAGCAGTGGTCCACTACAGTAATATATTTTGGGTGGTAGATTACATGAATTCCAACATGTTTCATTTGGATGAGATGAGCTAGTACTTTAGCAGGAGCATAGAAACAGTAAGGTAGAGATTTGTATACTAATCTTGAATAAAATATACCACATAACCTAATGTTAAATTTCTTTAACACACACACACACACACACACACACACACACACACACACACACACAGCCAACAAGATTTTTTAAATAAGGGGAGAGAAAGATTATTGTGTAATCAAGGCTACCTAGAACTTTCTGTGTAATAGAGGTAATTTCTGCCATATCTTAACATCAAGTTTATTCTTATTTCTCTTCATCTCCAATTGTAACAGCATCTTCTCCAAAGACCTTTGCAAAGTGGAGAGAACAACATCAGACCATCAGGATTGCCTAAGGTTACCTGGGTTCCTGACTGGCTGCCTAAAGAGATACACCTGTATTTTCTAAGATCTAGAGTAGCAGAGGAGGCTACTCTAGGCTCATTGATAAGAGACAAAGAAATAGGGAGAGAGAGAAGACCTAGGACACTAAAGGAATTTATTGATTATACCTTCCTGCTTCCAGTGAGCAACCTCATTATTTACCTAAGAATCAATGGTGCCCATGGGGTATAGATGATCATAAACACCAACAAAGCAGTTGTTTCCATAGTATCAGTGTGTTCAAATTTTAAACTTCTTGCATACCTGGTAGCACAGTAAAGTGCAAGGGTATACGTATGGGAAGCACTAAAGCATAATGCACTCGTATTAACTTTAAAAATAAGTAAGTGTGCTTAAATATGCTTTTTCCTACCTACTAAGTATGACAATGTCATACATGCTACCATTTCAAGTTAAATCTATGTGTAGCCAACAGCCAAGCATATGTATAAGGGTGTGCATTTTCTATTCTGTTCTGTTCATAGTGAATTTCACATGGGTCTGTAGCAATAGTAATAACAGTGAGTGTTTGCTGAATGTGAACAAGGTGCTAAGCACTTGAAGTAGTATAGCTTGTGTGGTTATTTATGGAGTAATCAACTTTTTAGGGGGGTGTATTTCATTGTACTTTAAAAAGGTTAATATCTTCTGCTTATCAAGCTGGATCCTATCTGTCTTTGAGGTTATGCAGATACTTTAATGTGCAAAATTAGAAGATCTTCCACACAATGAACCACACTTACCAAGTGTGCTCACATCAAGCATAGCCCCCCCCACACACACACACCTTTCTTTGCCTACTTACTGAAGTAGGAAAGCAGTGTGTGGTTATTCTCTTACTCCCTGCTTCATGCCTTTTCTGCACACTACCTGCGATGCTTATGTGTCAACTTGGCGATTCCATAGTACCCAGAATTTGAGTAAACATGATCCTAGATGTTTCTGTGGAGATTTCATTTTAGATAGGAAAGAAAACAAATTACCTTCCATAATGTGGCAAGCCTCATTCAATCAGTTGAAGGACTTAATAGGACAAAAAGTGATTTCCTTGAAAGACAAGTAGTTCCTCTCTGGGTCTCCAGTCTGCCAGCCTGCATATTTCCAGTCTCCTTGACCATAATAAGGCAATTCCTTAAAATAAATAACCCCATCAAATGTTTAACACATACACACACACACACACACACACACACACACACACACACACACACACACATTTCCCTGCAGAGTCCTTACTAATCTAACCAATAGCTTGCTAGCCAGTTCTGATCCACAGAGGCTAGAGCAAGTAGTGAATCCTGGAAGGGGCCAGAGACTTGGAAAGAGTTTTGTTGAATGGCCCTTCGAGCCCAGCATATGTTAAAACACCTGGCCACTTCTCTTAAAATACTTGCTATCTCCCCAGACTGATAACAGAGGCTGGCAGACCTGCCCTCTTTCCACAACTGATGTATCTCCGTGTTGGGTGCTTGTAGGTGACTTTTGACATCCTGACACTGCCCTCCAGCTTCTGCCACTCTGGCCTTTCACCTGTCTCTGGTAACTCTGGTTGAGAGCCCTGGGACGAGGTAGCTTGTGCGGTCTATAATATTCAGAACACAGGATGCCCTAGTCCAGAGAAAAGTGGCAACCTGCACTAGCCAGAGGCCCCTTCCTGTCCTGCTCATAGGCACTGACCACCAGCTCCAGTGACTGGAGAGTTGACTCAGCTCTCTCTCCCCAGTGTTCTCCGGTTCCGAATAAAGTGTATTCAGGTCTCACATGGATTCTACAGAAGCCCTGTCTCACCTGTGAGCTAAACACCAGTGTGTTAAGTGAAAACAGAACCAGATAAAGCAACCGCACAAAGCAAAAGAAATGTTTAGAACCTTACAACAGTTAAGGTTCTTGATTCTTCCTAAACAAAGCTCTTTATATGTGGTCCCTCTCCTTACCTCTTTTTGTGGTTTATGGTTTCAAATAATCTGGGAATTCTCAGGTTGTGTAACTTAATTCATCCATCTTGGCTTTATAGTCTGAATTTCACTTTACCTCCAGTCTCCTGGCTTCTGCTTCTATGGTACAGGCATCTCGGGGAAAACGGATGGGAAGCATCACATGTACAATTTTGCTACTGACTGTTTTAAGGATAAACAGTCATTTTCTTCTGCATCAAATCCCTGAGGCAGGTGCTTTAGTACCCCCACTTAATAGCTGAGGGAACAGAGGCAGAGATAGTAGGTCACATGCCCTGGGCCACCTGTTTACTAACTGAGCTGAGCTGTAGACCTGGGAGATCGGATTCAGAATCTTAGTCCTAACCACTGTGTCTTAATGCTGCTCATTGAGTATTTACCTGGTACTATACTAGAACAATTCCATTGACTTTCTTATATTGAGTGTCTTTTATATGTACAGGGCACTTTCTCTCTCTCTCTCTTTCTCTTTCTCTCTCTCTCTCTCTCTCTCTCTCTCTCTCTCTCTCTCTCTCTCTTTCTCTGTGGACAGGGAGTATTGAGGTAAATTTCAGAGTCATTCTCCAGGAGCCATCTGTCTTATATTTGAGACAAGATCATGTACCATGATTTAAAACTTGCCAAATCACCTGGGCTGGCTGGCTAGGGAAGCTCAGGGGTCCTCCCGTCTTGGGATTACAAGTGTGTACCATTACATCTGCCTTTTCCACCATATGAGGGCTGCAGACTGAACTCGGGTCTCCAGTAGCATGCACTTTCCATACTGAGCTCCCATCTCCCCAGCTTCCTGTATTTAACTTTTAAGGAGGAGATAGTTTTTTTTTAAGAGAACAGTCAGAAACCAGGTGTTTTGTTGTTGTTGCTGTTTTGTTTTTTGCTGTGTTTGTTTGTTTGTTTGTTGGAAACCTGGATAGATGGGTATCTATTGAGCACTGACTAGGAAGTCAGGCCTGGGGTGCATTTGGATGGACAATCAAAGAAAAGCCAACTCGAGCTGTTAAAACTGAAATACTCAGTTCCAAGAGGAAGACATGGCTCCACATCTCATCTATTCTCATCCTCTGTCATACTGAGCGAGTCTATGAGGGAGGCGCCTTAGAGAAAAATGCCATCCAAGTTATGTAATGCTGCAGGGTTCCAGGAAGTTGGAAAGCCCTTCCACCTCAAAGACATGTTCTCCACCGGCTTTGGATGATTGATAGCCACAGCCAGAGACACCCTTGCTCTATGCATTCTTGGCTGGAGATGGTACTGCGCATTAAAACGCAATGCTTCTGGGAGACTTGGCACTCTGTCTCATGCCTTCTCTTACCCTCTCTCTGTAATTGGCCATCAGCTTAATAACAGAAGGCAGCAGAGAAACCAAGAAAGAGCACCATTTCTGAAGTCAAAGGAAAGGATAATTTCACCTAAATTGAGCAGCATCAAAGGCCAAATTTGCCCACTCCACAGTTTTACTGATGGGGTAGCCAACTTTTTCTAAACTAGGCTGGCTGTGGACCACTGATGGGCATGTTGTATGGGGGGGACTCTGATGGATACAAATGTCCAGAGAAGTATTTTCCAGCCCTATAGGTATGGAGAGGAGGAAACCTAGGACATTACAAGGAGATTGAAATGTGGGAAGGTTGCCAGAAAACAGTGTGTGTGTGTGTGTGTGTGTGTGTGTGTGTGTGTGTGTGTGTGTGTGTGTGTTTTGGGGGGAGATTAGGTTAAGCTAAACATACAGTGAGCAACACAGATTAATGTGTTCATATAATGAAATAGCAGCCTGCATGAGTTGAAATCAGTGTTGCTATAGTTGAGGACCAAAGCAGAGGAGAGGATCCTTGAGGAAGGGATGGATGCTAGGGGGAGGACACATTCTTGGTTAACAGACAGCAAGTCCCAGCTAGGCCAGACCCTAGGAAGCAAGGATAAGGAATACTTAACAAATGTCTACACAGCCATGTCTGATATTCCATTTAAGTCTCCTTTTACTTGAAGTGATGTCACCCTCTTGCTATGCCCAGATCCAAGTGCAAGTCCTAGGTGCAGCAATATGGATTAATAATAGTTTAGCAAATGGGGATCAACTTGTATCATACTTACAGAAATAATATCAAATGAAAGGGTGATGTTCAGAGGGCCAGCTCTGGAGTGGGGGCAAGGAGAGAGGGTTGAAAGGAGAGAAGCATCCTTCTCAGGACTCTTCGGGAATAAGGAGAGATGCTACATGTTCAGTAGACACATAGGATGGGGACCTGAGAATTGCTTTTTGCTATTGAAAGAAGGAAAGACACAGACTTCAGAACAGAAAGACATTTAGGTGGCCTCATGTACCATTATTTTCAGCTTTACATAATGTGTAATATTTTCATATATATTTTTAGATTTGGGCATTATATATTTTTCTTAATTACTAGTTTTAAAGAGACATACATAGAGCTGCACATGTGGCTTAGTTGGCCAAGTTCTGCTGCACAAACACGAGGTTTGGGGTTCTGATCCCTACACTCATGTGACATGTAGAGTGTGACAACATACACCTGTAATCTCAGTGCTTACACACAGAGAGAAGAGACTCTCCGGGACTTGCAGGCCATCCAGTCTAACTGAAGCCATAAGATCTAGTTTCAGTGACAGACCCCATCTCAAGAAACAAGGCAGAGAGAAATTGAGGAAGATACCTGTCATCAACCTCTGGCCTCCACAAATATGCACAAATATGAACAGTTATGCACACAGAGATACAACACACACACACACACACACACACACACACACACACACACACACACACATACACACACACAAATCTACAAAGGAAAGCTTGAAAGGGGCAAGAAAGAAAGTCTACAAAATACTGACATTAGATAGAGGTCCATGTGTGGGTGAGCTGGTTAGAACCCACAGGACAGCACAGTTGCTCATGGCTATCACTGATGTACTACCCCCATGTTTCTTTTCACCCCACATGCTTTGAGAAAACCTGACATGTGGAAAAGAGTGAGTGACAAGAAATATGTCTGAATCATTTCTCTCACTTCTTCCGTAAGGTCCCTCTTTTCGTTTTTATGCTTTGTTTTCTTACATAACTCGAGTGTTTAACTAGGTTTCTCACTGGTTAACTTTTCCCTCCAGTGACAACTCGTCCATCAAGGTCAGGGTCCCCAAGGAGGAAGCTGAGAGAACATAGACTACACACATGTGCCGAATGATTCTGCAAGCTGAGAAATTAGCTTAAGAATGAGTCATACGCTCTCAATTTAAACCTGGCAGGGGGGATTGCACTTTCATCCCTAAATTGGAATCAGATTCTCTCCACTGGGACTCTTCCAACTTTTGGCATAGTCTACGAACAGGGCGAGCCTGGTTCCTCACGGTGTCATAACAAAACTGACTTCAAGTGATAGCTCCATGGGGCTTAGTGGGGAAGGCAGAGATGGAGCTCAAGCTAATGGGACAACCTGGGATCTTGCTTTTATCACCAAGCAAATGAGCATCAGCAGAGACTTAAATAAAGCCTGCACAATCCATCCTTAATGCTCAGTTTTCACAATTAACACATCCCCCAAGCGTCCATTACTATGCTTGGCCACTTGGTGAGCACGTTTTCTTTCTCAAGAAGAAATTCCTTTTCATTGGGATTAAAGCTGTCTCCAACAAAGCATATTTTCAAATGGCTCTTGCTTTTTCCACTTTTTATTCCAAGATGTGATTTCTCTGTGTGTCTGGCTTTTAATCATTTTATTGCTAAAGAAAAGAGATGGGGAGAGAGGGGAATGGAATAATGAGCCTATCAATGATTAAATCATTTAACACATCTTTAAAAATTATTCATGGGGCTAGGAAAATAGTTCAGTTGGTAATGTGCATACTACCTAAGTTTGAGTGAAGCACACCTGTGATCCCGACACTGGGAAACAAAGGTTGGTGATCCCTTGAGCTCATGGTGAAGCGAAGCAGAGAAAGGTAGCTGAGGTCAACCTCTGGCCCTGGCCTGCACACACACATACACACACACACACACACACACACACACACACACACACACACACACACCAAAATGTAAGCAGCACAGGTGAAAAGGTATTAGTGTCTTAAGTAGAATCATACTTTTTGAAGAGATGTCAAAAATGACATCTATCTCATAGTCTTGAGCACAGCTTCAGTCTAGAAACATCTTGAGTGCTTTATCATACCACCACCTTTTGAGTCCCAGTGCCAACTAATTAATGCCGGTCTCTGCTGTGGGATGGAGATCTGGGCAGGTTCTGAGCACTCCAGATGCTGCAAATGGGCAGGTAGGCTGGGGCTAGCACACTGCCTTAGATGTCATGTGCTATTTTCATACTCCATTCTGTCCTTTTAATCACCACACAATTCCCATGAAAACAGAGACACTTCATTGACTTCACACAATCTTTCGACAGTAAATTATCATTAACCTGTTCCGTGGTTAATTGGAAAAACCTTTTTTTTGGAAACAGGCAAACCAAAAAAGCCACTAGATTTCTTGTGCGTCTGTTTCATCTCTCTTGGGAAAGGTCCCTGCTGATTGGAAACGGTGAGATGCCTTTGCATATTGGCACACACGTTCCTTCACTTACCGCTTAACATCCTGAAAAGAAAGAGACACAAAAGGAAAAGAAAAGAGATTTCTTTGAACAGCGTATGTCTATTTAGAGAATCTTTTATCATGATCAAAATTATAAAAATATACAATATAAAGGTATATTCATTAAAGCAGCGGTAACCCCTTTCTAGGTATATTCAAGAATTCAGACAAAAAAAATGTAAGGAAATATTCCCACATTTTATTTCTTTATGTTTTTTTTCAGAGAATATGGTTTCCTTTACTGAAACATGGAACTATGGGACCTAAGATGACTGTCAGCAGTAACTGGTACAAGGGAAGAAAATTTGATTAGTGAATGGTAACACAGCACTCTGGCATGAGATATTTTCACTATTCCCCTATCCTAGGAAATCTGAGATTTTAATTGCAAATGGATATATGATATAGGAAATATTGTGAGTGTAACCATTGATTGGAACTTTTACTGAGTAATTGTTAAGTAGCAGGCTTCTTATTGAGTATGTTCTAGGGTCTCCTTGAGCCACAGGAACCCAGTGGAGAAGGAACAGTTACTACGTTCATTCTACAGACTGGGAAGTTGAGGCTCCCAGCTCCCAGTGATTTCCTTCTGATCAGAAAATAATTATACTCTCCCTGCAGTTGTTGGCTTAAGAGTCCAGCCCAATCTACTGTCTTTATGGTCTTGGGTTTTCTCTTATCAAAGTCAGCTTCATGGCCCCTAGCTGCACAGTGTCAAAATGGAGCAAAGTGACTGCCATTGTATTGCTAGTCAAGTGCTCGTGAGGCATACTGGATCCTAGTCCCACAGGAAATCCTCTCTCCATGGTCCATGGTCTTTCTTTAGACTCTATGGACTCCTAACAGTCAGCTAAAAAAATGCCCCTTCTCCATGTATTGGTTATGTGAAACGTGCTGTTCTAACTTAGTAAAAATCAACTCCACTTGGAAGACTTTCTAATTCTTAAAAAAAAAAAAAAAAAAAAGGTAAGAGAATGTTCTAATGCATCAACTTATGAAAGGACGGTGATGTTGGAGACTTGTTTTGTGATGTGAATTAAACAATTATACTATGAAGAAAACTTTCAGGAAATGTGGGTAGCGAAGAAGGAGGTGAGCTAAGTACATTTTGAAACATCCAGGGGGCCAGACCTGTCCTAGAGCAGGGAGTAGGTTACACTCAGGCCCGGCATCTCATTTACAAGGTTTTACTCCACTCTACTTTATATCACTATTAGCATATTTATATAACTCTCCTGTTTTATTGTTAGCATTACTTCCTTAGTGTGCCTGGTTTATAAATTAACCTTTATCTTGAGCATGCGTGTATAGGAAAAAGCATAGCATCCACTAGGGATGTTGCAACGTATCTCCTTAAATCCAAGGGGGATCTCTGCTTTCTGCATGGTTAGTAACTCATTGGCTTATGTCTGTGGCTCACAGTGTGAGAAACTCAACAAGACACAGTAGAAAGAACCCATCTATGTTGATGCTGCATAGATCCTTCATATTGGTTCCATTTTAGCTCCTATATAATGTCAAAATTATATTATTAAGGCATTTAGTAATTAACTTTTATCTAAACTCAAAATATGAGTACTGGGGATGGATTTAATCAATTTCCACATTTCATTGAGATCATAAAAAATAACTTGGGTGCTTGCAAAAGCTTTGAGGACAGGAGTAGGGATAACACAATGATATTTATTCAGTCTTTTCATATATCCTCTGTTGAAACCACACAAGAGCCTGGGGAATTCTTGGCAGAAGCAATATTGTAAATGGCCGGTTTATTGGCAGGGAGGGCAGTGATATGAAACAGCCAGAGTCTACACACTTTCTCTAGCACAAATCCAAACAGAGCTCTGATCATGTCTGTTTATCTGAAGTGATTTGCTAAGTGATTCATTTCTTTGAGTGAGTAAAGAGCTGAGGTCTCGCCGAGAGTGTGTAAGTGTTTGGATGGGGATATGGGATATCAACCAGATGGAAGACAAACCGAGGGCTGTTGACCAGTGCAAACTACCACAAGCAATATTGATGTGGTATGTGGATTATGCTCTAGGTAGAAGCCTGGCAAAAAGCAAATAGACTCAGATGTGCTGTGATTAGCTAAAGCCATGTTTATACTCTTCACAGCCCCTCGGAGCCACTGGTGCCCAGGCCAAGTCATAACAACCTGAATCTGAGACATCCTCAAGACTGCCTCCTCTCTTAGCTGTATTGACATCAGTAAGGCTGCAGCAGAACTCCACTAAAGGTCATTGAGTTCCTGGGAGGAAATGTGCCCGATCATTTGTAACTTTGGACTTAGCATCTCCTTAGTGAACAAGCTCACTCATATGAAATAGAAGCGATGATGCTCTCTGCTAGGGCTTGGATGAAGCTCAGATGAGGCCATGTGGAAAGCCTTGGGCAATGGTGGAATGTTGCCTGTTAGCTGACTCCTTCCTACACCTCTACCAACCCACAGCCAATCTCAGTCACTGCTGAGCAGCCCTGGGGCAGTGGGGCTCTGGCATAGCTGAACACCATGTCCCCCAAAGCAATAGTTAGGATCCACTGAGATTTTTCATCATATTGCTGTTCTTTTCCAGAGTCTTGGATTTTGGTAGAAAATGCCTTGAGTACAAATTGAATGGACAGGCTTGAAGCCAGAGCAGGAAAGAGAATGGACAGAACTGTGGGAAAGTACATGCTCCCTCAATGTGGAGTGGAGCTCGTCACACTTCCAAGTCTTCTGTCATTCTTTTATGTCTTTTATCCTTCTTTAATTTTTAGCCTTACATCTTTTAAATTTTTTATTTCTTAAAATACCGAATTTTTTCATTACAAAAAGAATAGAATGAATGAGAATTCAGTAAAAAAAAATATAAAAATCCAGGAAAAAACTGCACAGCTTACTCAAAAAAACAAAATGCTACCAGGGCTGAGCAGAGGGCTCTGTGGGTAAAGAGCTTTCCACGCAAGCATGAGGACCTGGTTTGGATCACCGGAATCTGGGGGTAGGGGAAGACTCAACGTGGTGGTACACATCTGTTATCCCAGACCTGCGGAGGTTTAGATGCATGAATCCTTGGTCCTTGCTGGTCAGCCAACCTAGCTGAATCAGTGAACTCCAGGTTTACTGAGCGATCCTGTTCCAAAAATAAGAGAGCTACTGAGGATGACCAAACTTACATCAGACTCTAAGTTCTACATGTATGTGCACACACATGCTACCACCAGTGTGATTATAAAGTAAACACATACATACAACCAATGTGATTATAGAGTAAATACACATACACACACAACCAACATGATTATAGAACATACATGCACACACACACACACTATCACCAATGAAATCATAGATAAACACACACACACACACACACACACACACACACACTACCAAAATTAGAGTATATACACACACACTACAATGTGATTATAGAGCACACACACACACATATTACAAATGTGATTATAGAGTACATACACACACACAGTTCCAGCATGATTATAGAGCACACACACACACACACACACACACACACACACACACACACACACTACCAACATGATTATAGTCCTACAAACCCAACCCCCAGCCCCACAAAAGCTGTACAGTTATAACCCCTTCCTCCTTCTTATTAAATACTGCCTTAATTTCTATAGTCCTCATGTTCTTAATCTAGTTTGCAACTTTGCTATGTGCGCATTCACCCCCAAATACAATGTTTTACTTTTGAGTACTACTTTCAAGTTCTACATAATTTGAGTCATATTTTGCATATACTGGTGTCTTTGATTCAATACTATGTTTAAAAGGTCATTCAGTTCATTCCATGTGGAAGTTTTTTTAATGAATATTCATTGAAGAATAGCATTCAATTTGTAGAATATAGAGCATTTCACATGTTATTATCCAGTTTGTGGGCATTTAGTGGTTTCTCGATATTGAGAGCGATGGTATTTTAGATATGCCCCTGCACTTGTCAACAAGTAGCAGTCCCTCTCTTTTGCTGCGGCCATGTCTTCCAGAGGCTGTGCACAACTTCAGCCTACATGAAAGCAACTAGACTGCTTTCCAAAAATGTTGTCCCACTGGAGTCCTTCAGCTTTTGTGTTACTCCTTGCGTGATATCAGTCTTCTGCTTCTACCTCAGGTTAGACCTATGCAAATTTCATGATTCTTATTTTTGTACCTCATTTCTTACATGGTTTTGGGATGTGGTTTGAATTAAACATTGATGGAGATCTGGGAAGGTGTAGGACTGGTCTCGTATCTAGTTTCCTAATGTTGCTATAACAAATGACCACAGATTGGGTAAGTGAGCACAGCAGGAATGTATTTCCTCACAGCTCTGGAGGCCTGATGTAGAAGCAAGTGACAACTGGTCCACATGCCTTCTGGAGGCTCAAGGGAAACCATTCCCTGACTCCTTTACACTTCTGGGGGCTCCTGGTATCCATTGGCTTGAGCTAAATGCCCTGCCCTCTGCCTCTTCACACAGCCTCACGTGCTGTGCTTCTGGGCTTCATTTCCCCTTTAAAGACTCCAGTCGATGAATTTAGGATTCTCATCAGGTCCAATGTGATTTCCTCCTGGGATTCTTTTTTTTTTAATAATTTGTTCATTTTTATTTTATTTGCATTGGTGTTTTGCCTGCATTTATGTCTATGTGAAGGTGTCAGATCTTGGAATTACAGACAGTTGTTAGCTACCATGCCAGTGCTGGGAATTGAACCTGGGTCCTCTGGAAGAGCAGTCAGTGCTCTTAACTGCTAAGCCATCTTTTCGGCCCCCTCCTCCTGGGATTCTTAAATAATCACTACAAAGCCCTGGTTCCAAATGAGGTCACATTTGAGGGTCTGGAGATTGGGACTTTAGCACATTTTTTGGGGGGGGGGGGTGTAAGTTTCAAACCACTATAGCCTGTATTGAGGGAAGGAAAGGGGAGAAAATTATTAGTTGGTGAAATAATTACTACATATACTGTATAATTTTGGGGTTGTGTAATATATTAACATCTCCCACAGGAAAGGAAAAGTAAAACAGCCACCCACTCAACATAACACACAAGCTGTAAGAAGTCTTTAGAGTCTGTTAGGTTACCTTATAGACACATAAGTTGTTGAAAGAAATAAGTCAGGGTTCTGATGAGGTCACATGGGGGATCCCCTATTTTGTAAGTGAGCTCTTTGTTGAACTGTGGGATCGAGACAATGATGGGAAGACTAAGAATTTATAGAAAGAAGCCATTTGTCCTTTGTCCTTAGAGGCACCTTGTTTCTGCAGGGGTCACATCCTAGTATTAGTGCAATGAAAAGCCAATGTTTTCTTTGTTCGAGAGGAAAGGTCATCTCTATTCAATATTTTCCTTTGGCTAGCAGCACTGTCTGTATTCTCCTATGACTTAGTTAGGCTGACTCTACTGTTAGTGGAAGGAGCACCTCATGGTTGCAGAATCTGAGCCCAGAGATCTACTGACCATGCCCTCTCTCTCCCATCCTTCAGCTGGCACAGTGCTCCAATCATGCCATCAGAGAGAGAGAGAGAGAGAGAGAGAGAGAGAGAGAGAGAGAGAGAGAGAGAGAGCACTTACAACCATGGTTCTCTGCTGAAGCTCAAGAATCTCAATGGGAGGGTGTGTGCAGACAGGCATTGGGTGACTTTCAGCTGTCCCTAGAGGGACATTAATTTAACATTTGTTTAGTAGACATCTACCCTTTGCCAGGCAGGACTGCAAGAGGAGTGTGACCCTCAGCTTCACACTGAAGGTATGGGGAAGCAAGAACTGCAAGAGCTGAAGAGGGCACTAGCAGAGGATCCAATGGGAATAGGCCACACCCTTATCTTGAATGGCAGAGTCTTGGGTGAATCAAGATGGGTCTGGTAGGGCATCATATCTCCCAATTAACACCTAAAACACCCCTCTCTTTTTCTCTTCTTGAGACTTATGAGAGAGCTCTCAGTCTCGGTTCCCACCTGATTCCAACTCCAGTGCATACTCCCTTCAATTCTTGATGACATCAGCCTAAACCACAAGCAACGGCCTTGTCACCTTATAGATAGTAAATGGCATCAACCAATTAAACGAAATTCTCCGAGAGCTTCTGTTTCTGTTTGTTCTGGGAACTGAACCCAGTGCCTTGTACATGTTAGGCAAGAAGCCTACCACTAAGCTACATTCCAGTCCCATCCCACAAACTATGAAAACGATATACATCCACAAAACCACCACCACGAATAAACTACAGAATAGCGCCTAATTCTTCTCTATATACTCCATCCTACACTCATCTTTTTGGCACCAGCCAACTCCTGGTCTGCTTCTTATCATCATCTCTATTTTATAACTTGTGGACAACTGAAATACGACAGAATGTGCCATTTCGTTTCTTACAATAACATAATAATTTTGAAATTCATCCCCATTTTGATTATCAATGTACCAGGAACATTTGTGCACAAGTTTCTGTGGGGCCTTATGTTTTCATCTCTGTGGAGCACATACCTGAGTTTAATGTTTTGGTTTAAGGTTATATATCTGTTATGTTTCCAAGACATTTTATATTTCTAGTGAAACAGTATGAAATTGCCTCATATCTCCAACCCTTGATATTGGCAGTCATTTTAAGTTCCGCTGTTTTTATGGGTATGCAGGGCTAGCTCTCTGTGGCTGGAGTGTTTTGCTAAGATGGCTTACATGACTAAACAGCACTTTTTTATGAACCTATTACCTATCAGCCCATTTTCTGGTTTATTTTCAAATATTTTGCTCATTTGTTAAGTAAGCTGTTTGTCACATTATTGACTTGTGTTTATGTTTTTGTATGTTTTAGTAAGGTCTTATGTCGGATCTACATATTGCAAATATTTTCTCCCATTTTGTGTTTATCTTTTCACTTTCATAATTGTACTTTGCAAAGAGAAAAGGGTATAATTTGATAAAAAATGGGTCAATTATTGAAATCTAAAGTTTACACACTTCTTGTGTGGCAGTTAAACTTGATGATCAACTGGACAGGTATGAGAATGAAGAGATGAGAAAGCACACTTCTGACTGTGTCTTTGAGGCATTTCCAAGAAAGATTAACTCAGAGGTAAGACCCACCCTGAATGTGAGTAGCTGCATCTAACAGGCTGCGGACCTGGGGAGAATAAGAGGGAAACAGAGTCAGCAGGGCCAGCGTGCTCCCTCTAATTCCTGACTGCCCAGATGTAGCTAGAGTTTTCCTGCCTTGCCCACAGTCGGGACAAATCTTTGTCACCTGCCAGTCCCACAGCCGCTCAGACCCAACCAAGTAAAGACAGAGACTTATATTGGTTACAAACTGTATGGCCGTGGCAGGCTTCTTGCTAACTGTTCTTACAGCTTAAATTAATCCATTTCCATTAATCTATACCTTGCCACATGGCTCGTGGCTTACTGGCATCTTCACATGCTGTTTGTCATCATGGCGGCTGGCAGTGTCTCTGACTCAGCCTTCCACTTCCCAGCTTTATTCTCCTCCTTGTTCCACCCACAATTCCTCCTGCCTCACTACTGGCTAATCAGTGTTTTATTTACCAACCAATCAGAGCAACACATTTGCCACACAGAACATCCCACAGCACCCGGGTGTAGGCTGCTCTTGCTGCCCTCTCTCTGGCATGATGTACTCAAACCCTTGCAAACATGAGCACAAAATCAACCTTTCTTCCCATATTTCTCTTGGGTATTTGTCAAAGAGACAAAAAATAGACTAGCATATTGCATTTTGTCTAAAATTCGCTGTCTTCTCCAGGGATACCAAGATTTGTGTTCTTATTTGGGTACCTTTTATAATTAACACTTTCCAGATCTATGATCTAATTAGTTTGTTCATATAATTTTATGTGACACAATGTAAGAGATAGTGATAAGTGTTTCACACAGACATGGGTATTCTCCTATCTTGGCACTGTGTGACCTCCTGGAATTTTTATATATAGTACTATATGCATCCTTCTTAATCTAAACCTGAACTCACACTGATGTTCTCAGATCTATTACATCTGGACTATTCTAGTTGTTGCCAGTTTTCATATGTCAACACTTCTAACGGGCATCTGGTGATTGTCTATGGTTTTAATTAGTCATTCAATTTGTTTAATGAACAGAAAGTTGTTTAGAATTTCTCTTCCATTTTATATTGTTTTGGTTATTTTTATTTTTAAAGGACTTGTCCATTTTATTCACATCGTTGAATTTTTACTTCTGCTTTTCTTTGCCCTTCTTGTGTTTCAGTCTATCTTATAGACAGCTATTTTGCTGTCTTTATATGACAACTCTTCCTTTTTTTACAGACTTGGACACTTCATTTGTTTGATGCCCTTAAAAAATTCCTTATTTATAGTTTGGTCCTGTATAGGGACAATCAGAATGGGGTTGATACTCAAGGGAGCCATGGACAGCTACATGTCTATGTGGATAAAGTCTATATTTCCATTCCTTATGCATATGGGTGTGTACATTCACATTTACATCATCATAATGCTAGAAATATTTGGATCCACTTAGCGATGCAGACTGGATCTTAGTAACTATAGAGGATCCTGTACTTAAATATTAAAAAAAAAAAAAAGATTAGATATTTTCTGGTAGAGTGTAGACATGTTTCCATGAAATAAGATGCTATAACTATATGAGGTGATAGATAAGTTGATTTGTTTAAATATGGCAATCATATATACCACACACCACAAAATATTAATAAATATATCAAAATATATGTTTTATAACTTATTTATAATAAATAAACAGCATTTGTTGAAAAAATGAATCAATCATTAACAAATCATACATGGCCACCAGGCTTTGTGTGTTATGTTTGTGTTTTCTTTGGTATTTAAAGAATGTGAATCATCTTCAGACAGTAAGTGACATCAGCAGAAGACTCACACTCCAAGACTGATTAGAAGACTCATTGCTACATGAACGCAGAGGGACTTACCGAGAGCGAGCATTAGGGCTTCAGTTTTGTTCTTGTGCTGAGAACTGGATCCGTGGGAAGGAGATTGTTCACATGCATAAAGGTCCACCATCCAATCCCCAGAACCACAGAACCATGAGTAGTTCCTAATTTCTTTAAAAAAAAAAAAAGTTCATTTGTCCTTCGACAAATTCCTAAGTGTACATGATGTATTTATGCCATGTTCACACCCTCTCCATAATTCTCATGTCTCCTTCTGCTCTCTCTGGAGTCCTTCTTCTTCACTTTCCCCATCTACCTTCAGTTTAACTGAGATTTCTTGAATATGCCTGGGTATGGGGTTATTTCCTGGATTGTAGGTAATTTTTCTTTTAATCTCCAAGCTTTAATTATATAATGTATATGAAAAAATGAACTGTGATTCCTAACTTGTGAGAAAAAAGAACGAAGATGATAACATGTATTTCAATGTAACAATTAGCAGTTATTACTATTTGTGAAAACACACACAGAATCGAGAGCAAGATTATAATGTTCCTGCTCAGATAGCCCGGTTACTTTTTTACAAAGTGCAATTAATAATGTGTTAGGCTGGAAAATGTCAACAGACATAATCCGGAGTATTTCCTTCTGCCCTCCCCTACACCTCCCAGCATTTTCCTTCATCTAAGTGCCTGCTGCTTTCTACACATCTTCCAGTGGGGATGGCACTGCATCTCTCCTTTCAATGTGTTTTGTGCTTCAATTTATGGTAAAAGAGTCATCTTTCACATGTTTCCCCCCTTATATCTTATATATTTTCATATATTTCATACAGACTTAATTATTTATGAACTGGTTGTATCTAAATCTACTGTAAATAATGGGTCAGTGTACATCTATGTGTGAAAATGCAGACACACATCATACATACAAATACATGCACACAACACACATATACAACATATGCCACATACACATACAACAAATTCACACATAAAGCACACATACTAAACACTATATACACATCACACATACATAAACACATCACACATACTATACATACATGCTACATACTACACTCCATACCACATACACACATCACATACTACACTACACACACATTACACACACCACTTACACACACATACCACATATACAAACACACACACACACAAACATACACACACACTTGCTCATTCAGTAGTATATACACATTTATTTGATGTGTAGCCAGAGAAATTCTAAGAATAATTTTTTTTACTTGGTCATATGTATATGAATTCAAACTTTTAGGTCAAAGGCATTCATATTTTCCTATTTGAAGGATAGTGGTAAATTTTCCTACAGTAAAATTAGACTGCATTATTTTCTTCTCTAGGATATATGAGAATCCAGATTACCTCACTTCCTAATACCACAACATAACTCCAAATCTTAATGTTTTTCCTTCTGAGGAGTGAAATGGCTCCTCTTCGGTGTTTAGTTTACATTTTCAGAATTGAGTAAGATCAGACATCATCGTGTATAACTCAGAATTCACACTGATATTGGTGAATCTACTTTGCCTCATTTTCTCATTAAATATAGGCCACTTTTATTGGATTGATCTGAGTAAACCACATAAAAATTGTTATAAACATGGCAGCATATTTTGTTTGCATTTTGGCACAAATATTTTTAACTTGCATATTATATGTAATCTCAGGAAAGGAAAAATGCACCTAGTGATGTAATTACGTATCTTCCAAGGAGCATCTTGCTTTCTTACTTAGGGAAATATGTCACTCTGCAGACTGAGACTCTGCTTCCAGTCAAGGAGTATCTTGTATTATTTCATCAAGGAGGGAAGAAGAGAGAGATTTCTCTGCAGCAGAGCAGGAAGGAACAGATTGCGTGCCTGGTGGTCATCCTGTGAAAGGTGAAGATGTAAGGTCTAGTGCACCCAAAGACCAGATCCATGGGAGAGGAGGGGTTTGTCCTCATTTTGTTTGGCTGTATCCCCATCCCCTGAACCAGGGCGTGATGTATGGAGGAACTTGGCTAGTACCTACTGAATTTATAAATGAATAATACACTGCTCATTAGGCAGCAAAGCTTCCCAACACCTCATCTCCATTCACCCTCAGGCCTGTTCTCTATCCCAAGCCTGGAGGGTATTGGGTAGCCTTGGTATTTGTTAAGTTCTCCACAGTAAGGGTACTTCATGGGTAACTGTGGCATTTTACAGATTTCATTAGAGGATGTTAATTTAGGCGAAGTACTTAGAACAATGCTTGGCCTAACAAATTCTCATGATGTGTTAACTGTTATTTTTTAAATTCTCTTGATGACAAAAAGAAAAAAAAATCAATTGAGAGTAGCTGCTTTTACCTTTGCAATTGCAAAATAAGAAAAAATATCTATCTAACAGATCAGTTAATCAAAGAACGTAACAAATGGTCTTGGTCAACTACTGTATCATTATATATTTGCCCCAAGCAGAATGACTCAAAACAGCAATGGTTCATCATTGTTTCTATCACTTAATGCATAACATGGCAGTCTGGTGCTGGTTCAGGACTCTTGTGAGGTTGGAACCATACACTGGCTAATTTTGGTTGACAGTATAGGCCAGAGCATCTCTCTATGGCCTCTCCATGGACCCTGGGCTTGCCTACAAGGTCATGGTGGGATACTAAGGGCAACATGGCAGGAGAAAGAGACATGGTGAAGCTCTGCAAGCCATGCAGTGTCATTTTGGCCAGATTTAATTTGTCAGGGCATTTATGGATCCCTTCAAGTTTAAGAGAATAGAACAAAGACTATTACTCACCAAGAGTCAATAATGTCTCATCATGAGCCAAACATTTGGAATAGAATATAAACACACCTATATGACCCCTGTAGTCAGAGCAGTTTATCATGGGGTACCATTCCAGCAACAGCCTGCAGGCAGACTCCCAAACACACACACACACACACACACACACACACACACACACACACACACACACCACATGGCACTCCAACTACAGTGTGGTTCAGGCCTTGTCAATTTAGATTTCTATTAACACAGGATTAGGGGTCCTTCTGGAATGTTTGTAGATTGGGATGGGAAGTGTTACATGGGACCAGTTGTGAGGCTGTCATTGAATTGCAGTCTGACACCCATTTGAAGGGTGTTTAAAAAAAGAAAAAAGAAGGCTAAGAGTCAAAATTGAAAGTGCAAATTGCAAATGCTTCTCTTCCCCAGTGATAGGGCTATAAATACTGACACTCTTTCTGCTAAACACAAATGGAAATGCTCCAGAATCAATGGAAGGTGTGAGCACCCAGAAAAACAGCATCTTAAATCCTGGCTCTAACAATTAAGTCAGATACTTTTGACACCTTATCTGAGACACTCCTGGCAGTACTTTGTTCTTCGTGGCATGATTCAGAAACTCCCAGCAGGTGACAAGCAGATTTGGGAGGATCATCAGATCAGTTTTCTCAGCACTTTCTCTCCACGTGAGTCAATATGTTACATTTGAGCCAGTTTCACACTTTTTGAGAAAAGGCGATAGGCAAAACTGAGTAGATTTCCAGAAAAGTCCTCTACAGCCTCTGGAAGCCAAGGAGCAGACTTATTCTGCAATGGCTGATTACTAACTCACACTTAACGTGATACCCAAGACTTCATGTCACAGTCCTTATGACCCATGAGAAATCTGTGTCCTGGGGTGGCATGAAACCTTTTGATCATGCACCTCAGCACCTTATTAATTAAAATAAAAGTGTTCCCTGATGTCATTATAACATGCCATTTTTATGACATGTAATTGTTAAATAAAGAACAAAATGAAAGTTACTAAATGTCCTAATTTTAGGAATACTATTTATCTAAAAGACACTAAGCACTCTGAATCTGTTCAATATCAAGCATTAGCTAGACTGAGGCTCTTTCCATAACAGCATTGGGAGGTAGGTTGATGAAATATTGATCACAGGAGCAGCTGCTGCTCACAACTTCTGAAGTCCCCCTCCCCTCATTGTGAGTTCCTGAACAGAGCAGATGACCATGAGCAACTCAGGCAGAGTTTGCATGATGTGGGCACACAGAACAGGGTTTGAATCCTGACTTACCTATTAGCTATATGAGTCTGGTGAGTTCTTAGACCCCTCTCAGGCTCAGTTTAAATATTGGTAAGCTAGATTGGTAAGCTGCTGAAAGTGCAAAGGACCTACCAGGTTCAGTCCCAAATAAGTAAATTGACAGACTCTGCTCATCTCTGCTGCTCCCACTAAAGCTGCCCTGTGCACCTCAAGCAGCTGCCTTTGCGTCAATCAGTGGAGACCTAATTCACAGGCTTGTTTCTGGGATTTAGAGGGGAGGAAAGCCAGACCACCGTGTATGGATGTGCATTCTTGGCTTGCATTGCCTTTGATACACCCTCTGAGACAGGGCCAAAGGTGAACTCTCCACAGACCACTTGTGAGAAAGCTGAGGGCTGCTGTGGGCCTTTTGGAGGGTTCAATGAGAAGATAACGACTTGCAGGGTCCTCCCCGCTTCTAGATAAGATGAAGGGAAAGGCATGTGCTTTGTCCAACCTCTTCTTTGCCATCACATGGCAGTGTTGATTTAGTGGGTGAAGGAGTAAGAGGCCAGAGATTCCTTGTGACTCAGCATCGTATAGAAGTAAAAAAAAAAAAAAAAAAAAAAAAAAAAAAAAAAAAAAAATTCGTCTCAGCCCTTGATCTCTGCACTCTGTGCTGGCATGTGATGGATGGAAGCTCCAGACCTTCCAGGTTCAGTCTTTCTGATAAAAAGTCGCTTTGATGTTTGCATAGTAACCAGAACCTATGGAATCCTCTTTAGTTTTGATGCTCATAGATTCTCTCTCTCTCTCTCTCTCTCTCTCTCTCTCCATATATATATATATATATATATATATATATATATATATATATATATATCATGCCCAAACAACCCCCACATACATCCCTTTTAAAACTCATGCTGATCATCATCTAGCCTCAGCCTCATTTGCATTTTGCTTAGGAGTCTGTGGGGAGACAGCTAGAGCTCGCTGGTTTTTCCTACCCAATCAGGGCTGAACAATGGGAGCTGCAGAATTGTCTCAATGGCTCCCAAGTCACCCAACCTACCTGAGGAAACTGTTCAACAGGCATAGGGCACCCCTGCAACATCAGACTGGGTGGCAGTGAACTCAAGAGCTGGGCAGATGTTCACCCCACTCCTGGATCACAGCTTCTTCTCCTACAGCAGCTTGCCTACCCTCTGTTATTTCTTTGGGGTCTCTGTAGATGCGGTACAACTTCCCTCAATTGCTCCTGGAAGACAGTGCTGTATATGTGAAAAACTAGGTCTAACTCCTGCACATCAGCTCTACGCAGTGAGCTGGGGTTGGCAATGCCCACACAGCACAGGGGAAAACCTGGTACAAAAAGCAGTGGTGGGCTGGCTGACGTAAGACATCTATCTCTATCAGAGGCAGATGGTCAAATCTTTATCTCTGTCTCCACCAGAAGATATGGCTTCAGAAGACTGGGTCTGGTTAGTGGTGGTTTCAGAGAGAGGAGTCCTGCAACCGGAGCGGCTTCCGTGCAGCTGGGAACATCTGCAAGATGCGACACTGACTTCACCTTTGGTCTCAATGGGCCCAGTAGCACAAGCTCCCAATAGAAGCCTCTTCTTCACCCCTTCAGTTTTTGGTGCTGATGCCAGCACCGTTCCTTTTATACTATAGATACTACAGGCATGCTGCTCCTCTTGAAGTCGGGGACTCTGCTAGCTGTGCAGACTTCTGCTGTGAGGATCCTAGACCTCTCTCTTCTTCAGGATCTCCAGGGCTGCAGGCACAGTGAGAGTTCCCCTTTAAACTACATGGAGAATCCAGAGCAAGGTTACATAGACCCTTCTAGGGGTGCTGAGGAAAGGAATGTGATGCCCATGGGGCACATTGTTTTTTTAATGCTAGAAAGAGGAGTTCTGTTTTATTTTTAAGTTATTTCAAATTTTTGTTGGCTTTATCTTAGAAGCTTATTGAAAATAGACACAATAGACGTTCTCCACACAAAGTCATGTAAAACGAAGCCCATCATGCTGTGAGTATTCTGACCTCTTGAGGAATGCAGTCGCTGCGGAGGCAGCCTGCTGTTGCTGACACACACACACATGAGGCACCTGTCACTCATTCCACAGCTGCCTTGTCCTCCTCTGTGTCACTGATCTCACAGGTTGGCGTTCTAAGACTCGGAAAGAATAAGGCTGTATTCGCACTTCTTTCTTTAAATGGCGACAGGGAATAAGCTTTATTAACTATGTGACTGGGAGTTGCCTGCAAAAAGATGGAGAAAACAATTCTGCAATCAAATGACCCTTGGATGTTTCGAAACACGCCGTGCAATAATGTAGCTGACTGTGGAAGCCAAAGTGAAACAGCACATAGGAATGTTGCAGCCAGCCTCTTTTCATCCTCTGAGTAATGCTCTGTCTTTGGGCCACCCAATCTTTCCATGTGTTAGGCATTATCATCACATGTCTGGTTAAGACTCTGAGCTTCTTTGCAAATGCTAATTTTACAATGTCATAGTCACATTGCTAAGAGTGAAATGTTAAATATTTACATATTTTTAATATCTCAGCAGCCTTTGTTCTAGATGGGCTTTATTTCCTAGAAATGTTTTATACTGCAGTGATGTCTTGCATCAACCACAGTTTATTGAGCATCTTGGTATAATGTGCAACACAGACTTGGATCCCAGATCCATCCTGATAGCCATCCTCTCATTTAAGGGCTGTTGACTTCGGGTAAAATATGTTCCATATACATCAGTACAATGAAAATAATTATTATATGACTCATCAGATTCCATAATTAAAAGAGGACGGTACCATAAATAAAATGTTACCTGGTGATTTAAAGCATAGTAGGTGTTTTATAAATGAATAATGTTTATTATAGATCATTTTTCCACTGTAAATATGTAACAACACATAAAATATGTGCCTATGCTTTTGACTATGACTATTCTTCACCAGCCTCACATATGGAGGAATCTTTGTGTTGCCTGCCAAGTTCTAAACTGTGTTCCAGGAGCCAGTATGCCAGATCCCAGTGGGAAAACGTTTTAATCTATCTCATTCTCTTCTGTAGCTCTAATTCCCACTGTAGTGCCTGGTCCAGGTAGACAATATGCCTGATGAATACATTAATGCATGAGTGAACACATGTGTAACATGAATTTTTTTTTTTTTTTTTTGGTTTTTCGAGACAGGGTTTCTCTGTGTAGCTTTGCACCTTTCCTGGAACTCACTTGGTAGCCCAGGCTGGCCTCGAACTCACAGAGATCCGCCTGGCTCTGCCTCCCAAGTGCTGGGATTAAAGGCGTGCACCACCAACGCCCGGCCGTGTAACATGAATCTTAAAAGGCCTTATAATTAAAAAAAAAAAAAAAAAAACAGAGCCAGATATTGGGGTGAAAGATGAAAGATCAGAGAAACAGAACAGCCAGCCACTAATTTACCTCTGTGAAATCCTCAGCCTCAAGAGAGCAAGTTCCTGTTTCCTCACACCTTAGATACCTTTCTGTGTCCTGCCATATTACTTCCTGGGATTAAAGGCATGTGTTACCACTGTCTGGTTCTGTTTCTCTCATGTAGCCCATTGTGGCCTTGAACTCACAGAGATCCAGATGGATCTCTGCCTCCCAAGTAATAGGACTAAAAGTGTGTGCCACCACTGCCTGACTTCTATGTCTAATTTAGTGGCTGACTCTGTCTTCTAATCCCCAGGTAAGCTTTATTGGGGTACATAATATATCACCACACATGTGTTAAAAAATATGAGTGGTCTTTATCAGTAGACAGCAAATACTAGAAAATCAAGGGAAATAGTTTTATTGTAAAAAATCAAAACATATCCCCAGTGTAAATTTATTACTTGCAAGAATTTTACATGACCAAATCCTAAGTGAGTCTGACAGTGACCATACTTCAAATTTCAAGCACTGTTTTGGTAAACTTTCTGTTTTTGTGACAAAATTAATAAGCCAAAAAGAATAAAAATTAATTTATTCTGAGGTTTTTACTAATGGCTGCTTGGCCCTGTTGATTTGGGGTCTGTATTGGGAATAAAGCTGCTTACTTTCTAGTATCTAAGAAGAGAGAGAGAAAGAGAGAGATCCTTTAAGATACACAGGAACTCAACTCCCTAAGGTTCCCCCACCTCCAGGTTGGAGAGCAAGCTCTCAATAATGGGCCTTTGGAAACCACTTCAGACCCAAACTGTAGCTAGTACTAAGTATATGTAATGTAAGAACAGAGAAAGTATCTCCTTCTAACATTGAATATTCATTTACTTTTCCTCTGCCTAGTTCTTTGTTATGATCTTCCTTGGAAAGTTGCTAAATATGTGATTTACATTCTACATTGCCTGCAATGGGTAAATGGTGTCAAAGAGAAGCTCTTTGCCTTTCTGATGTGGTGAATGGATGCTTCCAGAGCGACAGAAAAACACAGTATGCAAGGTCCTTTCTACTTATATTTCTAATTTTATTCTGCTTCATAGAAGTGAGTTTGGTGGGAATTTTTAGATTGTATTTATTGATTACATACATGGAATGTACTGCCTGCCTGCATGTATGTTTGAAAATTGCATGCATGCAGTGCCCACTGAGGTCAGAAGACGGTGTTGGATCCCCAGGGACTGCAGTTATAGAACGTTGTGAGCTGCTGTGGAGGTGCTGGGAATTGTACCCAGGTCTTTTGGAAGGGCAGCCAGTGCTCTTAGCCACTGAGGCTTCTCTCCAGCCCCAGAAGTGAGCTTTTCATAACTGAAAACTATTATTTTATTATCAACTAGATTCAATATCCAAATTGGTAAACTTTCTTAATCACAACATCTTGACATCACTTGGAGCTTTAGAACCAGCAGAGGGAAGATGGCAGTATGAGTCAGTTCCATCTAGGTAGGTGATTGTTCTATGGGGAATGAGGTTATGTAAGCAGAGCACAGCTGTGAGATGACATAATAGGTCATTCGTGCATCTCATTTCCTCTTTGTGTGGGGAACCACCAAAGGAAATCTTTAATACAATGGAAAGTAGCTTTTTTCCAATTTATTAAAACACTGAGAAACAGGACTTGATACTTTGAATGACTATCTGTGCACTTGGCTTACTTTTTCTGTGCTCCAACTGTGACAGGCTGGAGAAGTCAGATTGTTCTATCATGAAGTGAGACAGACCTGGGAAGAGGGCTTTTCCACAGCACATCCTATGTCAGGCAACCAGTGCAGCCTGCCGCTTCTCATTCTTCTCCCCCAACCACTCTGCCTAGACAATTCTAGGACTGCCTTGTGTAGATGTAATTCTAAATGGTCTTATTAAATAAGAAACACTGAGCCAAATAAGAGTTAAAAGCCCAGAGATCAGAGCAGTAGCCAAGAGCTAAGACCACCTTATCTTACCACTTGCTGCCGTCCTTCCCCTGAGAGAGACCTTCTTCCTGTGTCCTGTCTTTTTATTCCTTTCTGTTCCGCCTTCTCATTGGCTGTAAACCCAACCACATGACTTCCTCGTCACTGCCTGTCTATACAGACCTTCAGGTCTCTATGGTTGGTACTGAGATTAAAGGTTTGGGTCACCACTTGGCTGTGTCCTTGAACACACAGAGACTCTGCCTGACATGTGATCGGATTAAGGGCGTTTGCTACCACTACCAGACTTCTGCTTAATGACTTGCTTTTAGCTCTGATCCCCAGGCAACTTTATTAACATACAAATAAAATCACATTTCAGCACAAATAAAATATCACCATATTCTTGGATTCCACACCAGCAAGAGGAAGGGCTCAAGGACAAGGATTTTATAGATTACAGATAGCCTGTAATCTATACTTTATGGATTACAGATAGCCTGGCATATGATTTGTAAAAGAAAAAAAAAGTAGTTCATGTGATAAATATTTGTGTTTCTAGAACTTGTTCCTGATTCGGGGGCACAGGGAAGCATTTTTTTTTCCACAGATTTTTATTTAAGGTTCCTGAGCAGAGAAGACACAGGGCTGTCTCAGAACACACAGCCAGCCTCAGTTTCAGTAAAGCATAAAAATGGAGCAAGTGAGGCAATCGGCAGGCCTGACAATTTGCTGGTTGTGGCCTTTCAAAACATGCAATAAGTTGTTTAGAGGGAAATTAGTTATCAAGCTAGTTGTTTTCACTGTTTCCAGATAAGAATTTCTCGGCCTATTTATTTTACAAACATTATTTCATATGCTTTTCAGGCACGAACTCAGTCCTCAGGATAACCTTACATAGAAGGTCCTATTTATGATTCCTATTCTGTAAACCAAGGAACAGAAGCAGAGAGAGCAGCCCCGACTCCCACAGCTGTGTGGTTAGGAGGCGCCTGAGCCTGGCCCTGCTGCCCTGTTCACTTGCCTGGTCCATCACACTCTACAGCTGCTTTCTGTAAGGCTACTGCATGCTCGCTCTTCATCTGCCGTCTGCCAATAAACTGAGTCTGGATTTTTTCCCTCTGCTTACAACACTTAAATGATTATTTGGAAAGAAAATGTCAATGACCTCTTTTTCTGTAAAATCCCTTTACCCTGCATGCTTTCTTCCATATCTCCAAGCACTGAATAGTGATGTCAATAGTGATGTGTACACAAGCAAACGACTGCCACATGCACTGTGTGGTGTCATAGGGCCCTTGTATCTTTTCCTATTGAATTTGTGCCCTACAGTCTTTCTATCAGTGGTTTTCATTTGCTCCCCTGGGTAGTGTGCCTAGCACTTGTGCCTACTAAATCAAACTTGCCTTTGACAGATAATTTGTATAATTTGACAGATATAGGAGTCTCAAAAATGTTTTCATATCTCTAGTGGCTTGGTATAAACTGGTGGTGATGGGCCAGAAAATTATTCTTCCAGAGCTGCAGAAATGACTGTGTATATCTCACCATGATGAACTCAGAGGCAGCTTAAGTGTTGTGATTGACTATCCACATAGTTTGCTGTCAACCCATTGTGAAATAATTATAATAGCCCACAGATTGGCTGTGTGCTCTGGTCAGTGGGTGGCAGATCTGGGTCTGAATGCATTTCTGCATGTTCAGATTCCTAGCAGGGCTGTAGTTATTAACTATTCTCCATGTAAATAGTATCTCCCAATATTGCATGTGCATGCCAATAGCAAAAGGTGTGTGTGTGTGTGTGTGTGTGTGTGTGTGTGTGTGTATGAGAGAATATATCTACTCTCATTTTTGATGTATCATCTGAAATTCCCTTATCTTGAAATGTACAGCAATATAGAATAATATATAATCAAAAATTCAATGATGATTTAATTTCAAGGAAAATGGGTTCCTACAATTAATAAAAAGATGATTTTTTTTAATTATCTGCAGTATAATTATAATTCACTGTTTTAACCTGAGTGCATTTTAATGAGCTATAGAAATTATGCTTAGGGTATAATCTTTAGAAGTCCATTTGAAAAAGTACAAATTGGGAACATGTAGGTGCATGGATTGCTATTGGTTGGCAACTGTTATTATAATTGTGCACACCATTTAGATCTTAGAACACTTTAGTTGAATGCTTTTCAGAATTACTTTTTCAGAAGTTTGGAAGGCAAGTGCTGTTTTGTTTTGTTTTTTCTGCATTTCATCTAGTCCTTCAATATCACAAACAGGAGTATTGATATCATTATTCTGTGTAGTAGCATTACCATGATTCCCTGAAAGGTAAAAAGTAAGTTTGGGTCAATCATGACCCTAAAAACAAAGATCTGCTGGGTTTGGTGGTGTACAACTTTAATCTCAGCACTTGGGAGACGGAGGCAGGTGGATCTCTGAATTCGAGGCCAGCCTGGTCTACAGAGTGAATTCCAGGACAACCAGGGCTACACAGTGAAAACCTGTCTTGAAAAACCTAAAAAAAAAAAAAAAAAAAAAAAACCAGAAAAACAAAAACAAAATAAAAAAATCCACAAAGATCCTTGGGTTAGGAGAGATGGCTCTAAGAGGGTGTACTACACTTTCAGAGGACCCGAGTTCTATTCCCAGTACCCATGTTTGGTGGATCACAACCATCTGTCCATCCAGCTCCAGGAAATCCAACTCCTCTTGCTTCCAAGGGCATATCACACACACACACACACACACACACACACACACACACACACACACACACACAGAGAGAGAGAGAGAGAGAGAGAGAGAGAGAGAGAGAGAGAGAGAGAGATGTACCATTAATTAAAAATAATATTTAAAAATTTCAGTTCCTTATAGATATTTTTTTTTCTCTTCTGCCAGAAAACCAGACTGTGTTGCATGGAGTAAAAACCTAATAGCCCTTCTGGTAACCATCAGGCCTTTGGAATTTCCATAGAAACTAGAATCAGTCTGTGCAAAAACTTCTTAAGATTTTATAAACCCGTTCAACTTCCTACAATTTGTTTTTTTAGAAGGTATGTTTATTATTTCCTAACTGATTTCTCTCAGGAAGCAGCCCTAAAACTCTAAAAATGAAAAGAGTCCCTAATACTAATCCTCGGGTCTCCCCTGTAAGGCCAGATGCACAAACACAGCTGTGCACATGACGTGGCCCCTGGGTGACTTGGGAACATTGGTGCTCACACACCGAAACAGGCCTCTTGATTCCTCTCCCTTTCCTTCTTACCTACATTTCCCTCACTGAGAACCAGTCCCAGATTCCTACGCTGCTGCTGCTGACTATGCTTTAACACTTTATTTCAGTGTGGTCCACAGGGGGTAAAGAGCGGGTGGCCGCTGCAGCAAGCAGTTGGACCAGCTTCTGCACGGGAGTTTCT
Source organism: Peromyscus eremicus (assembly GCF_949786415.1). Lineage (NCBI taxonomy): Eukaryota > Metazoa > Chordata > Mammalia > Rodentia > Cricetidae > Peromyscus > Peromyscus eremicus. Next base: position 30,001,949 of record NC_081419.1, on the reverse strand, counting down.
GTACCACCAGCAACCAGCACCCAGCACCCAGCACCCAGTACCCAGTACCCAGCACCCAGCACCCAGATGACAGAAAGCTCTTTGAAGCAGGCCGGGAGTCACTGAGTCCCCCTCTGGCTGCTCTTCACAACTCACCTTGAGCCTTTGGCATTTTTGACCCACTGCTGCTTTCAGCCAGTCATCCTTCACCAGGACAACTTAGTAACTGTCTCCCCAGTTCTACTTTTACCAATTTACTATCTCTTCCGCGTAATATTTGAAATACCATGACCCAATATTTGCCCTCCCCTTCATCAGTAATTTTCCTTAATACTCGAGGAGAAGATGGACACTCATGGTTGAGCCTTGATAATAAATGTCTTAAGAGGAAGTCCCTGACACACCCAGTCTCACTTTTCTCTACCCTCTGCCTCACATCCCTGGTGCTCCATCTGTCGGTGGCTTGGATGGTTGGGTTGTGGTTGCTGTTTCTTTACACCCCTGTGAAATGCTCCTAGGACCTTGTGTTGGTTCTTTGGCTGAGTGCTTCTCCTCTTCTTTCTCCTGACTCCCACTCCACTTCCCTCCACCCTCCTCCCCTTCTCCCCTCTGCCCTCCCCTCTTCCCCCTTACTCCTCTTCGCTCCGCCCTCGCCCTTTGCCTTCCACCCTCCACCCATGGGCATGCCTACACATTCACTTTACATGGCCATTTCCTTTTCACAGGGGAAGCTGAGAGGAAATGAATGGAGTGAAAGAACAGCTCTTGAGGAGAGAGCTAACCTGAGAGAAAAACCTCTCCCCCAGTAAAATATACTCAAGAAGAAGGTTCTGGAAGATGTCTGTTGTCTGGAACTGAGCATTACCCTGTGGTCAACATATTCTAGGATTCCTCTGACCAAAAAAAAAAAAAAAAATCACATCAATCTCTCCCCTGGTTGACATACATGTCCTGTGATTCCACAGCCCAGCTCTTTTGGTTGGCTCTAGGCACCACCTGGCTGGCGCTCTCTGTCATTCCTGTAGGGAAAGGAGCTGAATCCTGGGTCATGGCATGGGCTGCATAGAGAGGCTTGTAATCGATATGGCAACGTGTCTTTTTAGAAAATGGATTGGGCTGGATTTGGAGTTGTGATTTTAAATTCTGAATTTGTGAAAAACCATTTTTATATTTGCAATTCATTTCAGATTATGCCATTCCTAGTAAAATTTTACAGAGCACCGTAGCCTAGTGTTGCACTTCGAGGAAACCAGGGAAGATTTTGTTTCAACCTTTGGTCTCTGACCTTATAAGGTCAGAAGGCTGTAGCTCAGAGTGTGATCACCAAACAGAGAGAGTACCCAGGAAAGTCTGTCTGAGAAGTAGATCAAAAGGGGAACCCCCCTGCCTCACTGCTAGGTGGATTTCTCCCACATATCCGCATTCCATAGGATTTGCAGAAACAGAAGGGGAAAGCTGGCCTGCCGTGGCAGTACAAGACAGGGCACATTCCATGTCAGTTGGTATTAAAGAGAGGAGTAATCCTTGAAGCCCAGAGAATTTGGGACATTTAGGTTATCCTCTCTGACTCACACAGCTTAAAATTCTCCCACACAACCCCACTTCAAAGTAGAGTTAAAATTCAGAAGACTCCGCAGTCTTAATGGGCCGAGACTTCCTTTTTCCCCACTACTGGAGAGTGAAGCCAAGGCCAAGGGAAGACATTGCCTGGACTCACTTGGCCATCAGTCTAGCAAACTCTCTACTGAAACAGTGCAGTTTATTTCCACTAATTCCACAATTGATGAGCTGTCCTAGGAAATGAGAGGTTTAATGGGCATGTAGGGAAGGATCGTAGAGAAAGGTCCTTTTGGCCCTTGATGGCCTATCCCAGTGTATAAGGGTAATATGATTACAGCTTGGTTTTGATTTTTTTTTTCTTTTAGAAGTCAGAGAGCAACAAAAAGACACCAAAAACTGAGGGTGTCGAGCAGTGAGAGAATACAAGTGAGACAGCCCTACGGAGAAATCCTGCTGTACCTTTGCTTCCAAAGCGTTTAATCATCATTAAATGACTCACTAGTATAATTGGATACAGTTGTTTAAATAGCCCGTATAAAATAGCCCAGGCACATTTGCATTCTTTAGAGGGACGGGAGAGAAAGAGAGAGCATGCATACATGATATGTGGTCTAACTCCCCTCACCACGGCTGGAGGCTGCCGAGCAAACCTGAGCCCTGAACAGTAAGAGCAGGCTTGTTTTTCAGGCTTTGTAAGATAATTGGCTCAAATCATCTGTTTATTCCATGGAATATTATATCTTCCTCTAGCAGGAAATGCTTGAAATATTTTTTTCCAAGTAGAGACAACTGAGTATGTGGTTTCTAGTGGAAATCCAAGCACAGAGGAAACAGCGACTCATTCTTTCTTCATGGCTGGGGGCAGTAGCTGATGGCCTGTCCCCAAGGGCTTCCTTCATGCTGGACCCTGTGCTGAGAACATTGTCACAGGCATCATTTGAGACAGGTACCATCATCATCCCTATTTCCCAAGTGAGAAAGGGATGTTCCAAGAGAAATCTCCTAACTACCCAGTCCTTGGTAAAAGATCAAGGCAGAAATTGGAGAGAACCAGGAGTCTGTTTGAATCTGCTCCCTACCGTGTGCTGCTAAGGTGAGTCTGTAGCCACAGCCAGCACTCCCGTGGTTACCCTGGCTGCCCAGTGAAATGACAGCAAAGACAGGAGGCCCAGCTGTGTTGGAAGTCCTCATCAAGCAGGTTGGAATGCATTCGCAGTCACACCAGACTCTGTCAGAGGTATGGTGCAGTAGTCTAAGGCCAGACCCCCACTGCTCACTCTAACTCCTGCTGTGCACCTGTGCAGACCAACCGTAAAGCCCTAACCCAAGACCCCTCTGAAATGGTAACATAAAAGAATTTGGTGATTTTGAGGCTGGCAAGCCTTTCCAGGTTCAACATCTGAAGAGTGTAAAAGGTTTGTGAAAATGAGAATCCATCTCCCACGCACTTGAAACTGTTATGCATGGAAATAATTTGTAACATACTCTGTGGAACTCCAATGTCACTTGCCTAAGACCAACATGGGTCTTGTGAGTAGACTTTGACCAAAGAGAAAGAAAACCATGCCAGCTGGCTACCTGGCAAAAGAGGAGAGATGGAAAGGGGGAGCAAGGAAATACGTGCTCTTCATGAAGCAGGGCCCATCCCTCCATCTCTCCCTTCTCAGCAGGGCCCATCCCTCCATCTCTCCCTTCTCTGCAGGGCCCATCTCTCCATCTCTCCCTTCTCAGCAGGGCCCATCCCTCCATCTCTCCCTTCTCAGCAGGGCCCATCTCTCCATCTCTCCCTTCTCAGCAGGGCCCATCCCTCCATCTCTCCTTTCTCAGCAGGGCCCATTCTTTCATCTCTTTTTCTTGTCTCCAGATGAAGGCTCTAAAGAAGTGGTTCTCAACCTTCTGAAAGCTGTGACCCTTTAACACAGTTCCGCATGTTGTGGCGACTCCAACCATAACATTTTTTACTGCTACTTCGTAACTAATTTTGTAATGTAAATATCTGTGCTTTCCGGTGGTCTTAGGCAACCCCTGTGAGAGGGTCACTTGACCCCCAAGGGGGCCGAGATCCATAAGTTGAAAACTGCTGCTCTAGAACTTCTAGATGGAATCTGCACCTGGCTGGTGACAACTCTTCTAGTGACCTGTCTTCCAAGTTAGAAATTCCAAGTGGGATGTTTTGCAGGCAGTGTTAATTATTTGTGTGAGCATGCCCTCATGATCTGACCTATGGTGCCTCATCCTTTCATAGCTTACATTGGCAGATAAAACAAGTTAAAATGGAGTTAGTTTCAGGCAAATGAGGAACAAATTGAGTGTGATCCAAGTTACTTGAGACACATTCACACTAACAGCTTCTTCCTTGTTCATCTGACATTCAGATTTAATCTAGTGTCTTATCTTATTCACTCGATTCACAAACCTCTCTTGTGGAAGAAAGGATGTTTTACATAGCACTTTGGGTGGGATTTAGGTCAAAGGTGTGGCAAATTGGAAATATGACACTTCAATTTGCACTCATTATTTTGCCCATTTTGGTACACTGGTGTTAAAACATCTGCCCTGCTGTGTGTTTTTCAGTGGGAGGATTTGCTTTTTAGTCTCCCATTTGATGGGTCTCTGCCTTTTCAAGGGAAGTCATACTCATATACAGCATTAAACTGATTCATAAAATCAAAGCGATTCTAACCATTGATATGTGGCTTCCAAAGGATGTAGCACAGTTTGGCCCACATCTGTGGCTGTGTTCTTTGAACTAATTGGGAAATATTGGATGCTGGCAGGCTTTAATAGGGAAATATGTTTCCCCTTTAGGGTGATATGTCTAATTGGCTATAGAAACGCTTTCTCTGGGCTCCAGAAAGCTTTTCCCATTTGCTAATGATGTAGCTTCCCCACCTTCTCCCAGCCCCAGGGCTGATGCTACACTCCATGCACTGAACTCTGCTCACAATTCTTTCATCGAGCAGGACGGGGCTGCAGACTGACTCTTTGCCTTGGAATGAGGAGAACTCCCTGGCTGGAGCCTGAAGCTATGCCCTGGAGAGTGTGTGTTGAAAAATGGGCTCTGTGAGCTGCACTAGCTGCCATTTCCCACTGTAGAGATGCAGAGATGTGCCTCGGGAGGGACACTTGGTACAGAGTAGGGTAGGGTAATGGCTATGGTTCCATTTCAAGGCCCATCTTCTGGGACTTTGGCTGTGGTAAAACTGGGTTTCTTGGGAATCTGCATGTAGGTTTCCTCACAAAAGAGAAGTACACTCTAGATTCCAAAACAAGTAATATTTTGTTATAAAATTTGGCTATTATAACACACCAGAGTACAAAGCAAAACTTTGGGGTTTTTGTTTGTTTGTTTGTTTGTTTATATTATTCTAAACATGTAGGGTTTGGATACACCTTAAAGACTGAGTAGATCCATGAAGCCACATGAATGGCCAGAGAATCCAGTCTTGGTAATGGTCATAAAGGTGAAGCAATAGACACATGGTTGGGTTAGGAAGGCCAATGGTGCACACTCACTCATGTTTCTGGGTCAATGCAAAGACAATGTCAGTGGAAATAGTGCATGGTCTGTTCTTAGGCTGCACTTGTTGCTAGTTTCATTCTTTCGTGTAGACAGGACATTGTTGTCTGAAGAATGTTCCAGAAAAGCAAGTAAAGATAAACACTGGTGTCTTTAACCTCCATCAATCCCCAAAGAAAGAGACAGTGTAGGTCTCACAATTCCCTTTTAATGGACAAAGCGAAGGTTACTCCATTGTCTTCTTCACACATTCATTTCAATGAGTAAATTGGATGTTTGATGTCATTGCAAAACAGTTAAAGGCATGCAAACCTCCCATAGAGAAATAGTCTATATTTCTGCATGCACAGCAATAATTCTTGGCTTCTGTTTCATCTAAAACCTATGATTTATTTACTTACTCTTGATTCATGTCTTGAAAACTCTGAGAAGAAACATGCAGCTTTCCTGATTCCTTTCTGAGGTGACTCCAAACTTTCTTTCCTCAAAACTGTCCCACTTTGTATTTGACTCTGCTTTATCTTGTGGAAGAGATAGAAAGTACAGTTCTCAAAGAGGGATTCTTCCTACTGGCTTGGCACACAGTGCAGGGTTATGGAGGACAACTCATCTCTCTGGAACATTCCATCTCCAGCATCCCCTCGTATTGATTGAGATTTGTCTGAAGTGATTTTAAAAAGAATAATTTATATTTAGTGTATGTTTGTGCTCACACGTGCACATGTAAACACACATTCATAGCATCTATATAGAGGTCAGAGGACAACTTGAAGGTATCAGTTCTCTCCTTCCACCATGAAGGTTCCAGGAATTGCACTCCAATTCTCAGACTTGGTGACAGGCCCCTTTCCTTACCCATGGAGCCATCTCTATTTGCCAGCCAAAGATTTGTGAATTCCCTTTTCCTTTTCTATCACCAAAAATGTCAGAAAGGCTAAATTCACCACATGGTAAGGAAAATGAAGTTGGTTCTGCATCAATACCAATTATTATCAATTACTATGTACGTGGTGTATTGTTGTAATTGTCTTATGTCTAGATTTTAATAACTTATGATTATAACCTTTAGAAAGAAAGGGATAATAGCTATGTCTATCAACCTTTCTATTTATCATCTATCTCTATATCTATCAACAGATCAATGGATAGATAGGTTGATAGGTAGGTAGATAGATAGATAGATAGATAGATAGATAGATAGATAGATAGATAGATATCAGCAAATGGTGGATTTCCAAGGGAGCATGTCTCTGTGAACCTTTCTATTTCATTGGTGTTCTGAAGTTGTACTGCATCTCACGATGTGGTTTTCAAAAAGAAGACATCACTAAAAAAAAAATCACTTTCTGATATCTGATTTGGGAAACGTGTTGAAATTTTGTTTCTTGTTGAGAGATGATCCCATTTTAAATCTTCATGTTTTTAGTCTAACCAACTGCTCCAAAGAACCATTCAGCCAGCATCAAATGAAGAATGACTTTTTATGCTTTTAATAATGCCTTTTCATCTGAAAAAAAAAAAAAAACAAATCTAACAAAACAAAGATGCAAACAAACAAAAGAACTGAAACACAACAGCTTTAGTTTTTCACTTTGGAAGTTTGTGCATACTTTTGTAGAAATCAGTGTGCTCTAAAAAGCAATGTCTCTATCAGTGTCTCCAAGTAGCTTGGTTTACAAGATGGACTTAGAGACAGATGGTACTTACACAGTCTGAGTAGAGGGTAATCATATATTCCTAGGGAAATGATAACTGCTTCAAGGAAATTTTTATTTCAATGTGCCATGGTACTGACCTTTAAAATACAGACCTGAATATTCTTTATCAGCAAATTATCCATTATTATATTCTGATAAAATTCCAAATCATTATCTGTACCTAGAAAAAGAGAAAAATAATCACATCAAATTTTTCCTTTATTGGCATGAAAGTGGAAAACAGATATATTGGGGTCCCAAGGTGAGTTGTAGGGGAAAGGTCGGTATTATCAAGATATATATGTATGAAATTTTCAAAGAATAAATAAAAATATTGTTCAAAAATTTTGCCTTTATTGTATTTTTATTCAATATTCCTGCTCACTATCATTCGGTGAAAGAATTCAGGTACTATGTCTAAGGAGACCCATATAACATTTTGAAAAAGAAACAATTGAAATGAAGTAAATAGAAAAAAATATACATATGCCTATATATGTGAATATATGGTTGTTTTATGTACCTTTTGGTTCTAAAATAAATATTAACTAAAACATTAAATAATCATGTAGATTATTTCTGCTGAATTATATGACTCCTACATCAGAAAAGTGAATTCAGAAATTATAATAGTCATTGACTTGAATAAGCTCACCCTACCTTAAGTGAGCCTTCAAGAATAAAAGTAAGCAGCCCATTCACACATACAGCAAACTGTAGACCTTAGTCATCAAGCATTCCAATGATAGACATTCCATAAGGTTTATTTTCCTTAGAAAATAAATGGGTTCCAATGGTGTTGGAGAGACAGTTAAGAACCCTGCCTGCTCTGGCACAGGACCTGGGTTCTATTCCCAGCACCCACACAGGAGCTTAAAACCATCCCTGACTCCAGTTGCAGGTGATCTTACACCTTCTTCTGGCCTCCGAGGACACTGCACACATGCTCTGACCAGGCATACATGCAGGTCAAATACCCACACATATGGCATATACTCATTTTTACGAAAATCACAAGTTAAATTTAATAAACACAAATACTCAGTGTAACTTCTACACAGTGTTTTAGTCCCAGCAATGGTTCCAAGTGAGGAAGTTTGGAGTTAACGCAGAGTCCTCAGGGGACAGCAATTGTGTCCAACTCTCACTTCGTGAACTTTCTTTTCTTGATAATTATTTGAAAAATCACTCCTAATGATGTGGCAAGTCTGTGAACAGGATATGAACTGCTTCCTGTCTCTGTACTTTTCTTTTCATATTTTCTTTCTGTTACTCAAGCAACCCTAACCCCCCTAACTTAGACCCATCTGAATGAAGTAAGACAGGCCTCAACATGAAAGGAAATCATGGTTTCTGTCGCTTACGACACTGACTTGAATGAAATTTCTAGATAAATAACTAGAATGTGAAAGAGCCAGTATGGATGACCATGATTCCCACATCAGGGACATCTGAAAACACTGTCCTCCATGGCCAAGTTGACCTCTGTCCTTCATTCTGGTCACTCCAGACAGAAGAATCCCTCCCCTTCCCCTCTCTTCCCCATTTCCCTCTCCTCCCTGTTCCCCTCTCCTCTCCCTCCCCCTGCTGCTTTCCAGAAACCTGACATTAGTAGGTCCTGCTACTAGTAAGTGGTGTGAGTAGGAATTTAAACATTCTGGAAGCCTCTAGTTCCTGTCCCTCTAGAAGCCATGGACACAACTCAAGTCTCCAGTTTCTTTTCATGTACCCCACTTTTGTCTTCCTTCTTTCAAAAAATTAGATGAATTGCAAGCCAGCCTATGCATTTTTTAAAAACTGAGAATTGGCTTGTTCCTACACATTCCCTCTCTCCTTGACCTCAGATGTTAGCATCATCCTTCGTGTTTCAAATGCTCCAGCGCTGTGTTCCTCCCCATTTATTTACAACCCATTACGACGGCAAACATTTGGAAGCAAATCCAGTGTAAACATTGGAAGAATTCCTAGTTCTAATCGAGATGTATTGACTTAGTTTTTGTAAGCTTGAGGCATGCATTTGGCCATTTTTATTTCCCCCCTTTTTTTCCTGAAGACTGAATCATAATTTCACACATAATAAAAATAAAAGGAGAAGAAAAGAAAGGAATCTTTTTAAGCAAGAAAAGTCAAACTTAAAATAAAATGAAGTCCTAAAGGGAGGTCTAAGATCACATCACGCCCCAACTTTGTCCATTTTGAATGGCTTTGGGGTCCTGTGATTATAACCAAGAGCAGAGAATTTAGAAAATTCTGTGGAATAGATGCTTCTGCCTAGGAAATAATTTCCTGCGTATATAAACACTTTACCAATAGATGTGCAACGTATTAGGGAGGCTATCATTGTGATCTCCAGTTCACAGTGAGCTATTGTTGCAAGATAAACCCACCAGAGAACACACAAACACCCTTAAGACCAAAAGGAAAGTCTTTATTACCAGCCAACAGCTGCTCAGGGAACTTGCCCAAATCATGCAGCCCTGATCCCCAAAGTTCCTTGTCTCTTATTCGCAAAACCCACATCCTGGCTGACACACTTCCGTTAACAAGAAGCAGAACTACATGAGCCAAAAATCAAGGCTAGTACATTTAGGGACTTTCCTGGATCCTGGAACTATGGACCAGGTCCATGATGTACTAGACCTTAGTTCCCATTTGGCAGGTGTTAAGGCCTATGTGCTGGGTTTGAAGGTCAGAATGGTGCTTTTAACATGGCATTCCCATGGTGTAGGGAGGATGGGACTGGACCTGCCTTGGCTGAGTCTATCAGGCTGGACTGACTCCCTAAGGGAGACCTTGCCTTGGAGGAGGTGGGAATGGGCAGTGGATGGGGGGGGCGGTGAGAGGAGGGAGGATGGGGGAAATCTGTGGCTGATATGTGAAATTCAGTTAATTATAAAATAAAAATATTAAAAAAAAAACATAGCATTAGCTGTGTGAAGGTCTGAGGGCCTCTTACATTTCCCCCTGGTTCTAAGAGTCAAATCATGGACTCATCATGAAGCAGGGAGTTATATTGTCACTTCAGCACCTAATGGAGTTCGCTCTCTGTTTAACACAGTTAAGAAGACAGCTGAGCAGGAAAGGTCCTACAGTGAGGACTGGGAGCAAAAGGATTAATGGTCCAGCCATGACTGTAAGGAGAGTAGTCAACCAAAGGGACCAGGTAAACAAGAACTGACGGTTCTTAGACTCTTAGCATCTCCAGTCTCTTTTCTGAAGGTTATTTCTGAGCATTGAAATTCCAGAGGCAGAGAAGTTGGAGGTCATAGGCTATATCGAGCAATGCTCTTCTTATTCACAGTGTGATAGACAACATCACATGGCAAGAGACCAAACATAGGAGAAACCAGAGACCACTGGACCACTATTGCACTGACTGACCTACCTCCATGATTACAGAAAACAATCCAAGAGAGGAGTCCTTATGACTTCATAGCCCTCCTTAGGCTTCTTCTTCCCACATAGTTACCCTGAGGACACAAACTCCACATTCACACCATAGCAGGGGTATTGGCTTCTCTCTAAAGGAAACAAGCAGCTCTGTTGTTTTGTCTTCTCCCATCTCTCATTAGGCATTCTTGAGGAAATGCACACTGTTCCTAATATCAGAAGAGTCTGGCCAAGGGCTGACTGAGGGGGTTCTGTGAAGGCCTCAGGACCAGGACTAGGTTTGGCAGCTTTGATGATAAAATGATAGTGAACGATAAGAGCACTTCGAATATTTCCATTTGCAGCTTGATTGGCACACAGAAGAAACATTGTTTACTAGAATTAAGTGATGTGCATTTGCTAACCCATTGGTCACATTTCTGGAGCAAGTGTTTGTGGGCCCTTTAAGCCCCAGGAATCTCCAGAAACCAGAGAGGAACAAGATTTAGTTGGTTTGATGTGTGTGACTGGAGGTCACTAGAGGAGTTCCTGTTCTAAGGGTTACCACTTCCATGCTTCCACGGCCACATGTGGTAAACCAGACCTGTCCCCTACAAGAGAGTGACAGTAAGTTGTGTGTGCAGGGCACACAGCTAAGTGCATGTGACGTGCACTCTCAGAGGAGTTCCCTCCTCCACAGCCTCTACCTTCCCTGGAACACAGGCCCTCTTTGTCTCCAACATTCTGTCTTCCACCTCTTTCCCCACCCAGGGACGCACAGAGCAGTCCCCGCAGTCTGAAGGGATCACGCAAGGCGAGGAAGTAGAATTGGTGCTCAAGCTAAGCCAGCCTTGGCTTCCTCATTCCATTTGTAACCTGTGCATGCCCCACACAGTGTGTTGGGCAAACACGATGCTTAGCTAAATTAAGTTGACCAGTCAAGCAAATCCTATACAGTCTCCAACAGTAAAGAGAGACGCGCCTTTCAGCCCCACCTCATTAGCCAGGCAGCAGCTGCTGAGCCCAGAGGAGCCAGGTAAAGGGTAGACTTGACAATTGCTCAATAGCCCCACTGACCTGAATTGCACTTTGGGCACATGAATCATCCTGGCATCAGCCAACCAATTATTCAGTGGCAACTATTCAGTATTCATAGTTGTCTAGATGATTGACGATATTACTTTGAATATGTAAAATAAAAATCTATTTTAGTAAGATAAGAGTTTCAACAAAAATATAAACTGTAAAAATAAGAAGAATTTTTAAATAAAATGCATTGAATACTTTGCTCTCAATCAATTCCCACACTACACTTTCAGTTCAGAAAGAAAAAAAAATGCATGTCCCTGATTGTATTCTCTTGCAAAGCATCTATTTAAGTGGCTCATGGACCAGTTCCTGAAGCAAGGCCCTGGAGCAAGAGCCTTCACCTGGGTGGGCCAATCCTGGTCCGTAGCTTTCATCTCTGGGAGAATGTTACAGAATTTCTAGTTCTGACAGCAGATTGGCTAGTTCCGTTTGTTTCTCTCATCTCCTCTGTAGACCTGCCACATTTTGTAGAGGATGGAAAATACGAAGCTCACATTCCTCTGGATGGTTTGGAGCCCCAGGCCCAGAGCCCACATGTGCCACTGTGGGTGAACTGCAGAGTTCAAAGCTTCAGTCCTCCTAATTGTTATCAAATGGTCCTTTTTGAGGAAGGAGTGTGAGAAACGCCAGGAAGTGTGATAAATGGCTCTTAGTTGGCCCAGGGATCCGCACACCAAACCTAACTCCACAGATGTTTCAATAGCAAGCTTGCTATTCAGAGACAGTGAAACATTCAGCTATTGGGGCAAACTGTCACCAAGAAGGTTCCAGAAATCTCACGGAACAGTGGTCTCAGTGCTGATGACTGTGGCTGCTCTGTAGCTCACTCAGACCCCTGATGACTTAAGGGGCATGAAGAGACAGCCTCCCAAACTCTGGAAGAAGGTGTTTTGCCTCGAGCCTTGGATAAACACTCAGGCCACCTATGTTTGTATTTGGTTCCCTCCTAGTACCTCGGTAGGTAAAGAACACTCTTCCACCCGCCACTTCTCCCGTTCAACTTCTCATCGAAGGGATGCTGGCTTGAGACTGTGAAGGTCTGTGACCGCTTCAACAGCTACCATGTGTTATCGATTGTTTATACAGCCAAGTTGCAAGCCAGCTCTCCTAACCACTCCTTCAATGCCTCAGCAACAAGGGCACACAACAAAGTGGACAGCAAACCAGAACTAGTGGCTTTCTAGAAAGGACCCCAAACAACAGCAGGGACCGAGTCAGGGGGCAGTATCCAAAACTCTCACACACCATTGAACAAAAACCATAATCTTTGCTTTTTCATAGTGTGGTCATTAGTGTTTCAGTTTGTGTTGAACTGAGACACAAGACTCCATTTGGAGAAAAACTCTAGATAATACTAATATCTGAGTAACAAAAAAACAAACAAACAAACAACAAAAAAAAAACAAGAGAGAGAAAGAAAAAGTTATAACTTCTTTCTGAACTTTGCTTAGCATCCAACCTCTCCCTGCCCTCCACACTTGACCCACTGCAACAGAGACAGCAAAGAAACTTGGGATTGTTCACGGGGATTCAGAATGTTCTGTGGTTCTTGAATCATCACTTCATGCTCACTACTGCAAAGCCCTGCCATCAGAACCAAGGCAGAGTTCCAACAAGTCTGGGCATTGGGCACTCTGCTAGGTCCTGGGATCAGAAGTAAAATTATAGCTGCCTACAGAGTGTGCCACTCCTGCGTTGGTTAGCCTAAAACAACTTCAGCATCTTTCTCACCTTGCTTTTTACTGTCCCCAATGCACTAACACCCCCCAACACACACACACACACACACACACACACACACACACACACACACACACACACACACACTAGCCTTTCCTGTTATCGAAGACCCTGGTTTCATTATCACCTTTTATGATCTGCTTTCTGCTGTGAAGAACATCTCTCAGCTTGACTTTGACTTATCAACTGATTAGTGAGTTCATCCTTCTACATTTCCTTCAGAGCAGAGAAGCCTGGCCTAGCTATTGTAGCCTGAAAACTAAGGGGTGTGCAGGGGGCATGTGGTGCCCTGACAGAATGGCATCTACTGGCCTACATTAGTAAGAAGGAGTCCAGAGCTCCTCTGAAGGTAGAAGAGACAACATCCCTGCATGCCAGGAGAGACCAGGGACTGCACTTCTCCCCTGTTCTGTGAAAACAACCCTTCCAACAGCCAGGAAGAACCTGGCATAGGGACCTAGAATGCTAGCATTATTCCTATGAGAAGTATCCTCAGAGGACCAGCTGTTTTGGCATTTTGACAAAGGTTCTAAACCGTCCCCGTCTCCCCTAGACTGCTGCGTCTTTCACAGCTCTTCTCTCTAAAGTTGCCCTTTCTAGGCTCTTTCCTGTTCCATCTTTGCAGGTTTACCACCGACACACTTCTTAGCCCCTCCTTCGCGCCAGTGTGTTCAGGGGAGGCTTGGTTAGCTGCCCCGTGGGCTCTCCAGGATACAAGACAATGAATGGGGCAGCGTCTCTTTCCCTTCCCTCCTACCCAGTTAAGATGCATAGTAATGAATGAGCAGCCAGATTTATTGGACTCATCTGATTATTTTAGGATTTTCAGTATAAAAAGAATCTAGTCCAGGCTGTTTATTGATGAAATTCAGATCCAAAAATTCTGGAAAGATTTTGTAAGTATGGAACTAGCCATTGGAGAGAGAGGGCAGTTCTCTGACTGCCTTCCATTGAATACAGTCTGCTTGGAAATATTTGCCAGTTGTACACATGTGCATGCATGTGATTGCTGCTCATATTGCCCTTAAGGTTTTTCTTATGAGAGTAAAGTCTCAGAATTATTCATGATCGTGTTGGAAATATTATCAATACACCCATCCCTTTTCTTTCCCTTTGAATTTGGCTTGCAAAAAACTGAATATGGAAATCCTGGCCTTGAAGACATCCTAGGAGCAGCTCTGCAGGCCTTGCCTCCTCTCATAGGAGTGTCAGATATCACATGAGAGGAACACTGTGGTGACCTTTAATGTTTCTCTTTAATGGGGTGGAGGGTGGGAGGGATTTCAGAGAAGAATGCTTGGAGTGGGTAACTCCCACTGAGAGCACTGAACTTGGAAGCCTGGCAGTCCTTCAAGTTAGGAGACTCAATTGTCTTGACTACAAAATAACCTTATATTTATTTATTGCCAAGTGTTCTATATAAGAAATAGACTGGGGACCTGCTCTACAGTCTGCTGCTCAAAGAAACCTTTAATGAGGGTTTCCTGGTCCACTTGTCTCTCCCAGGACTTCAGAATGTCTGCAGTCACACAAGGTTAAGATAATGACCATCAGACCATTCCATTCCTCACATTTCTGCTCAGAGAGAAATGAGAATGTGATTCCCTGCTGTGCAGACATCCTTTTTTATTAATACTGGATGAACAAGAATGTGAGCACGTTTAGCTGCAGAGAAAATGGACAGAATTGCAAATGCACAGCGTTGAAACTCAGGGTCTGAGACCAGGCTTTCAAAGTAGAAATGAGGGGAAAGGGGGAAAAATTACAGAGATTCACAGCAGCCGAAATGAAGCAGGCTGGCATATTAAAACTGCCACAGAATGCCAGTGAGGTCTGGGAGTTCATGGTTGGCTCTGGAGGAAAGAGTGTCAGAAATGGGGACCACTTCAAGCTTCAAGGTGCTGCATTTAGTTTGAGCTCATTCTATTCGTCTGAAGGTATAACACTTTCTGCTTCTGCAAATATTTGGCAATGAGCCCCCTCCCTGTATCCTGTTCCACACATATTTTCATGTGTCGAAGGCCAGCTATTAGGTAATTGTCTCATTTTAGCCTTATTTATGTATGTCTTTGTATTTCTGGTCTACACATTTTGAGGTCAAAGACAGTGGCACACTTTTCCTCATTCCTTACACGTGGCAGCATGGATGCCACTGCACTGCATAATCTAAGGAAACCATCCCCAGGAACTTTCTGCTATTCCTGGAGTCACAGCTATGGTTTGGGTAGGCACCGAGTGAGCACTTGTTAATTTGATGCCATCAAGGGTTCTAGGTCAATCTAAAAATTGTAGAATTGCTTAAGTGGCCTGGGAAAAAAGAAAACTCTTTACCTGAGTTACAGTGATGATGCTGTTGAATAAATGCTCTTTGGATTTTAAAATATCAAGGAAAGGTACATATATTCCTACTTTGGGCCGCAGAGCTGTCCTCACATGAATTCTTGTAGTAACTACACAGCCAGATGTGTAAATGCCAACCACTCCAGCAGGGTAGCAGCTGCCCAAGAGGAGTTCACAAATTTTCATGAGAAAGAGCCGCTGAGCCAGCTTCTGCATCACCTGCCCTGAGATCTGTTTTGGATTCTGGGAGAACTGAATACAATGAAGATTCAATGAACCAAATGCTCTGTCCGGGCGGACACAGGAACTGAGAGGTTTCCAACTAAGAGAGTTCAGTCCAGTGTTCATCCAAATGTCCCGGGGAGTGCCAGAAGTTCCATTTCATCAGTGGAAAACGAGATGAATCCCTCTCTGGATCCATAAAAATGCACAGTTCTCATTAAATAGTATTAACCACGTTCTCTTTGAGCAGATAGCTCGGGTGAAAACTGCAAACGCCTGTCTCCAACCACAGAAAATCAGGGATAAAATCATCAATGGCCATTGGGTTACTAGGCAGACAGCAGTAAGTTCAAAGGGGACCATCTAATTAGAAGAAGGTGCTGTAATCAAGGGTCCACATTCAGAAAGGTTGAGAGAGAAAAGGGACCATCTGATGGAGAACGGGGGGGGGGGGGGGGGGGGGGGGGGTCCTGACTCCTGATTTGCAAAGCCCTGACAACCCTTGGCTCAGCTTGACTTCTTGAGGCTAAAAAAAAGAAAACCACGACACACTGATACATTAGCAATGCTGATTGGCTTCGAGGAAAGGTTTCTGAAAAGAAACAAATGCACAGAAATCAATTAAATCCTTAAGCAAGACTTGGTTCCCACCAGTCAGCTCCCTGGACATTATCCTTCCGGACCATCTCCTTTGTCGTTTGTCTGTTTTCTCTTTGTTCCATTTCCTTTCCCACTTTCTCTCTTATCTCTTTATTTTAGTCTCCCTTTTTGTCATATGCTTCTTAGAATTAAGATTTTCATCTTCAATGCCGCATTTTCAAGAATCTGTTGAATTTTTTAAATACAATAAGCTGATTTGCAGTCAGGGACTGCCTACAGGCGCGGGACATACTTTGAATTGTGCTCGCATTCCACTGGTGTGAATGGAGACAGGCAGGAGGCTGGGCTTTGTAGACTTCTGGCAGTGCAAGGATAAGAAACAAAATAAAGAAAGACCCTCCATGAGCAGTGTGATCTGCGAAGATGAGACAGAGACGCTGGGATCTGAGTGACTGTGAAATACCCCTAATGAACTCTCCAGCTCGGCTCTTCCTCTGCACTCCCTTCCAGAGCAGGGGAGACTACAAAGCGAACCATCAGGCTTGAAAGAGCAGCTAGTGGGAGGGAGGAAGACAAAGTCCCGGGCTGGAGGGAGACTCTGCATTAGTGATAAGCCGCCAGTCCCACAGGCAGGACGCTTCTTCTCCTCCTGCGGAAAGCATTTTCTTAAACATACTGTCTTCCTTCGCTGGTGTCCCTCATTAACTTCTGTTTTGCTAATGTGTTTGCTGGAAATAAGCAGAATGGGTTTTCTATTTATCTGCATGTTGTGTAAACAGCTACTGCAAGCCAGTGAGGCGAACAGCAGGGTTGTATTTGAAGAGTGTTGGAGTTATAGGGAATCTGGCAAACACTTGTAGACCACAATCAGGGGCTTACAAAAGATGGGAGTCCAGGGGAATCTGGAGCTGAAATACATAAGGTGTGAACACACATGGATCTATTTTGTCTTCCTGTTAATTCATTCTCCCCTCCCCCACTCCTCTGTGTGTGTGTGTGTGTGTGTGTGTGTGTGTGTGTGTGTGTGTGTGTGTTATTTCCTCTCTGAAAGTGCTTAGGCAAAGATAAAAGATAACTGAATTAAGTAATTGGATCAGTTCAGGAGGAAACTACTTAAACCAAATATTAAATTTCAAAACAGAAAACAAAGAAGAATACACCATCACTATCAGGCCCACAACAATGAAACCCACCCAGCATTTCTCTGGGCTGCTTCTCTTTTAAGAGTTGCATCCCTGACACTTGGAATACACCTTTTCAAATGTAAATTTCAACATCAGGAGTGATTGATTCAGACCAACATTGCCTGAGCATCCCTTCTACAGTTCCTATGGAGGGTTGTATTGTACAATGAGATCCCTCTGTGCACAGAACAGACCTGGACTGGGAACCAGGCTGAGCTACTTGCTGGAGATAATACACAATTGCTTGAGTTCCTGTATCAGAAATCAAGGGTCTGATGGGGGAGAACTGATGGAAATCACAGGCACAAAGCACTTTTATTTTTCTAGTAAATACACACAAAAGTACAGTAATTTAGAAAATGGGTTCTCTTCATAATTGAATCTACTACACAGTAAAAACTCTCGATTCTCAACATTCAACGCTGCAGTTTTTAAAATCCCCCAGTCTCTTAGACAACTCTATGACTTGTGAATGTTTTGTAGCATTTATCAGTAGTGGCACATCTAGTAAGTCATGTCATCTGTCTAATGCATTTTGTCATGTGCTAAATGACAATAGGCATCATAGTCTGCTTCTATACTGTAAGCATGAAGTAGTATTATGTATGTAAAGACTTAGTGAAGCACCTGGCATGATGCAAACAGCCAACACCCATTCCCTACATGCTGCATAATCTCACAAAACGTTTCATTAATAAGGAACCTGGCTGTTAGAAATAAAATAACACTAACATCTTTTTTGAATTATTTAAAAGAAATTTAAATTGGAGCAATTGAAGAGTTACAAAAAAACTTGCAGACATCACAATGTCTATGCTTAGTCTATATCCCACAGTTAGCATCTAATATAATTGCCATACATCCGAGTAATGAGTCTGTCTCTGTACTGCCAGCTCCCAAATAGTGACATGGAGACTTCTTATTAATTATTAAAGTTTGGCCTTATCTTAGGCTTGTCCTACTCCTCTCATAACTTAACCCATTTATATTATTCTACATCTTGCCTTGTGCCTTTTTACCTTTCTTTCATTCTATATGTCCGACTCCCTCCATGTCTTATTGGTGTGTCCTGCACACCTAGGTTCTTCTACTCCTTCCTTTCTCTCTGCCTGGAAGTCCCACCTACATTTCCTGCCTAGCTATTGGCTATTCAGCTCTTTATTAAACCAATCACAGTAATGTATCTTCACACAGTTTACAAATATCTCACAGCACATCTGTGAAGCCCAAGAAACTGACATTGATGGATTACTACTAACTAAACTCCAGACTTACTTTGTTTGAATAATACTGGCCTTTTGAAGAAGGTTTCTTTTGTAAAATGCCCAAGATTGATTTTATCTGTTGCGTTTTTCCCCTCAAGTCTAAACCAGGAATGTTGGTTTGAGAAAGAAATCCTCAGATGTACGGCATATTTCCATCATTTGCCTGAAGGTTCTTCATATCAACAGGCTTTATTGCTAGCATAGTTGTGGGTGATTAAGGCAATACTGTCACAGTTTCTCCATTGTAAAGTAGATATATATTTTTTTTTTGCATTTTAATGTTGATGTTAGAAAGCATGTTGCCAAGTCCAGTTCAAATGTAAAGGAGGAAAATTAAACACTATGTCTTGTAACCTAAAAAAAAAAAAAAAAGAATGACATTCTTTTGTAAAGCTTTGTCACTTTTTTCTCTTCTATATGTTCTCTCTATTCAAATAGATCCATGTGTGTGTCTGTATATCTATACTATACTTTGCCCATAATCCAATTCAATCTTACTTTGGTGTTCAAATTCATCTTTGGCTGTGGGTCTTTAATAATTGCAATCATCAAAGCCAGGTGGAAAGAAATTTTGAGACTATTTCTATCAGAAAAAAAAGACAAAACAAAACATCTTAGCCACAAGGTAGTCAAAAGCTATAAAACAGAGGCAATGAGCATATGAGAGTCAGATTGGTAGCTGTGTTTCAGATGCCTTAACGATGGTAGTAAAAGTGTGGCATTGTGTACTGCAGAGAACAGAGAGTTGATTTGGTTGGCTGCCCCTGATCACTTTGGATTCAGACTTTGTCTCCATGAGCTTGTGATTCAGAAAATATTGCTTTGGAGCCTGTATTTATATACATGCATCAGGATAGTGAAACCAAGTAAGATGTGACATAAAAGTTGGTTTTTACTGTTACTTGTTATAACATGGTGAGAGTCAATATTTTTATCAATGAAGATACTAGACTACAGTCCATCATTGTGCAGGGGAACCACTAACTACAATGAACTAATCAAGTAGAGAAATTAGGCCTATAAACAGTATAGATACTTTTTAACTTTTATGATCAAGGAAGGAGAACAACTCTAGATAAAAAGACGGATATTTACACTTACATTGAATGAGATGAGAGTTACCATAATTACTCTAATGCCATACAAGTCATAATGTGGTATTTCACATGTAGGGGATGTCCAAAAATCCTATGTGTGATCTATATGGAATATGTGATACTGCTTGCTTTTACTTCCCATGCCTTTTGCTAGTGTTGAAGGGCTTTATGCAATCATGCTTTGAATATCACTAGTAGGGTTCTTAAAATGTTAACACTCCTACTACGAAATGCCTGAACAGGAAAGTCAGGTATGGAAAACATGGATGGTATTTTTGTGTTCTTTTAGGACACCAAATGTTTCCTTACCTCAAAGATGTCTACACACCCACACAGCTTCTCTAATTGGTACTTCCCTACCACTCACTGTTAGTTATTTGGCGACTCTCTTACCCTGCGAGGAAATGTCACAAAACATGACAGAATCCACTAACAAGAGTTTTATTAAGATAAGAGAGAAAGACAAGTGTGTTCAGGCCTGTTAAAGAGACATGTGCATAAAGAAGGAAGCTGGGAATATGGCGCCAGCTTACAAAGGCTGGGTCGCAAATGCGTATACAGGTTTATGTGGCTACTCCACGCATGTGTGGATCACATGGTTGCGTTGCGCACTTAAGCAGCCATGCAAAGCCACAGGGTCCTGGTCTCACAAGATGTTTTGACCCAGAAATGGCTATTTTGACCCAGAACTGGCTAGGCAGAAGTGTCTAGGTCCGCCGGGCTTTCGCAATCATGCCCAACCGTGGGGGCGTGTTGTGAATCTATCACTCACTGCACACACATACACACACAGGCAGGCAGGCAGACAGACACACACACACACACACACACACACACACACACACACACACAGAGTGAGAGAGAGAGAGGGCAAACAGATTGACTTCTGTTCATCCTTTAGGACTCTGTTCAACATTTTGTTTCTCATGAAGTGTCTCCACTTCTTGAGCTCACTCTCATTATAATAATAAGCTCGCCATTTTATTATCTCATGAAACACCATCTCTCAAGGGGGCAGTGTTTCTTAGCTCCTAACATTATCACTAGCACCCTGCAAATGTAGTTATCAAAAGAAAGATTAACCAAAAAGAGGTATACAATTTTTATTTGTATCTACATGCACATAGGTTCAAAGAAATAAGAGTAAGTTTGGGTTTTGAGAAATGGTAGGCATGGGGAAATGAAAGAACAGATGTTAGAAAACTACAAGAGGAAAAAAAAACTGTTTAGTAAAGACTAGTTTGAGCCAACAGGTTCTGGCAGAGAACCCTTGTCTTCGATGGTAAGAGTCACTGTCCTTTCCGTGGGACAATGGGTAAAGAACTAGGCAGTCACCTGTCTCAGGGGGTGGGTGTTTTATGTACTGCTTTGTTGCAGATAAAGGGAAAGGCCAGGACTGCTCCTGCCCCTATTGATTCTCAGATTCCTCCAGCTCAGAATTATCTTCATTACAAATGGCATCTTCTGGATGGCAAATCTTAATACCTTTCAATACTCTGCTCTTAACGTTGGTAGTATTTCTCACAAAGTTTGCAAATCTGTGTGGTGACAGGCTTCCCTGCACAACTGTATTCTCTCTGAATAGAAGAACCTTGTCTATTACTCAACCTTTATCCACAACATCTACCACACTTCCTGTGCCCTTGTATTTAATAGCATAAATCTTATGAGCAAATTAGATGGCATTTATCCCAGGAATGATTTTTGATACATTATAGAAAATAGTCATTGTCATGGATGTTTTAGAACAGAGATAATACAAGTAAATTGCTGATGGCACATACATTTAACAAGATATTTAATAAATTATGAGTACCTTTACATGTACAAATACAACTCACCCAGAATTTCGATAGAGTAATCTCCTCATTTCTTAAGAGAAGAAACAAAGTGAGATTTCAAGGGATGTGAATTAGACAGACAACAAAATGTTTGAGAGAACAAGGTCCAGCCCTCAAGGCTCAATAGCCTCTCTCCTGAGGCATCAAAAGTGCTTCCCAGAGCGTGTGGCTCTTCCGTTTACTTTTTCTAGTCCCTGGTACTAGTTTAACTGCAGTGTCATAGAAACACTGTACAAGTTCATGCTAGAAGTCAGCATTTCTGTTAGACTCAATTACCCAACCTCACATGGATGGAGGGCACATTAGAGTGACTGTCATTAGAAATGACTGCATTTAAGTCATACCCGTGGCATGCACAGGTTGAACAGCCCTTCCTTGAAATCTTCAGACCAGAAATGTTTTGGATATGGACTACTTTTCAGATTTTTGAAAAGCAGTCTATACAGAAGGAGATATTTAAGAGACAGGACCAAAGTTTGGAGGCAAAATCCCATTTATACACATAACTGAAGTAGTATATGATGTCTTTAATAATCATATATACGAGGCATTTTCACAAGACAGAGTTTTATGTCATCATGCCAGGATTGAAAAGCTTCCGATTTGGGCTCATTTTGGATTTCAGAGTTCATAAACAGTTCATCCTATTCTTACAAGAACTGGCACACTTGTCATCTCTTCACATTTACCTGAATTTCATTCTAAAGCCTGCCTCTTTTTCCAGCTGGTATACAGTTCTGTCCCACTCCTCAACAGAAATCCTTTTTGCTTGCTGCTGTGGAGAAATCTAGTGTCTCTGTAAAATGGATTCTCTACACAATTGTTTATTGGCCCTCACAAATGCCCTAGCATAAATGAGAGCCTTGGGTAGGAGAACTCTGCTTTTTCTGGGCTGCAGAGAGACTGGGAGCCTCTGTTGAACAGGACACAATGGCTTGTTTGGAGATGGCTCATCTCCCTGGGGAGCTGTCCAGGAAGGACAAGCTTTCCCTGCCTCCCAGGATCCACCCCCGCCCCAAGCACACACATTCCCCAGCTGCTGGAGACTCTCTCTTTTCTATTTCCTCAGGGGCATGCCTCCTCTGCTCTCAATTTCTTGGCCACACAAATATCAGTGCAATGAGTTTGAGCCTTTACGAAAAGGAAACATTGGCATCTGCTTCTTACAGTTTCCACTCTGAAGGAGAAAATATCCTCAAAGTAATGAAGTAATAAGGAATTAGCAAACTTGGAAACAGAGGAAGGAAGTCACCTGTGAAGCAAGCACGTGTTTAGCATGATACCTTCCTACTGGACTGTGAACCTCTTGGTGGCACTAAATGCGTCTTTTCAGTTTTGATATCACATGTGATAGCAGCTGATATAGTCCCCCCACATAATAAACCTCTTATGAAAAGAAGGATGAGAAGAGTCAAGAGAAAGAGGGAAGGGAGAAGGAAGGATAACAATGGGGAGAAGACAATTAATATAATTACACATATCAATGAAACAGGCATGCCTTGTGTGCAAAAAGTATGGCAATTAATACTGGTAGTTTTACTCTTTGTAACCTGAAAATGCACTGTAGTCTTTGGGTCACAAAAACTAGAAATAAATCATTTAAATGTCTGTAAGTAGCTTAAAAATGTAGCAGATGATAAGACTCGCTATAGAAGATGCCAAGTTCTGAAGAGATGCTTCTAAGGCAGACAGACTTTTCCATCTTGACCCCCAGAACCAAGTCCATGATGACTGTGTTATGAAGTGAACCTGACCCATGGTGTTTTACCAGGAAACCAAGATGCAGCCATTTGAGAAGACATATGTCCAGTCAGTCAGAATCTCTCTCAATATTGAAGAAGGTAAGGAGGTAATGAGATGGAGTGGTCCCCGGGGTGAGAACTAAGCCAATGCTCATGGATCTGAAAGAAATGGAAAGTGAAAAGCAGAAATTAGAGTCCAACACTGACCCTAAACCCAGCATCTAAAGAGTGAGGAAATAGAGAATGGAAAGAAAAAACCATCACTAGATGCAGGGTGGAAGAGGCAAATTGGGAATTATTTTAAGACATAGAAGAAGGAGGAGGAGAAAGAGGAGGAGGAGGAGGAGGAGGAGGAGGAGGAGGAGGAGGAGGAGGAGAAGAAGAAGGAGAAGGAGAAGGAGAAGGAGAAGGAGAAGGAGAAGGAGAAGGAGAAGAAGAAGAAGAAGAAGAAGAAGAAGAAGAAGAAGAAGAAGAAGAAGAAGAAGAAGAAGAAGAAGAAGAAGAAGAAGAAAGGAAGGAGGGAGGGAGGAAGGAGGGGCACTCATGCATACACATGGCCAGGGAGAGTGACAGAACTTGAGGATGGCCTCTGCAGTGCCTCCTCTTGTGACAGTTCGCAGTCCTGGTGTGTGCTCCCTTATTACCAATTCCTGTTTGGGTGAGCTACCTCCTTTGGGCTCTTCCACTCCTTCAGCTAAGCTGTGGATTGAAACAAGGGGGAGAAGGTGTGAAGGAAGCCAAGCCAGCATTTCTTCTGCCCTCCTCGGAAGGGAGGGCAGCTGGTCCTCAGCCAGGAGTCCTCTGTGCCAGTCCTTACCAGGGATCCTCTGCACTGGTCCTCACCAGGGGTCCTCTGTGCCAGTCCTTACCAGGGATCCTCTGCACTGGTCCTCACCAGGGGTCCTCTGTACAGGCTACCAATGGGGCAACCTGTGTAATTTTAAAATACACTGAGTTCTGGGGATTATGGCAAGTTTAAAGTCAGCAAACGTGCAGTAGGATCCAAACCTGCCGATTTTAAATTTTCATTTTCTTTTTTTTGTTTTTTTGTTTTTTTGATAAAGCTACGAGGATCATTATATAGGGAGCAGTCACAGGCAATGTTAGCCTTCACAATGGGTCTGTCTTTCAGTCTGGTTTTGTTTCTTCTCTCTATTGTGTGAGCCTGGAAACAAAAAGGCCCTCACTTTTTCTTCCAGATTAAAACATACATCATGACGACATGAATTGTTTGGGTGTAAAACAGCACAATTGATGAACCAATAATTTTTAGTCATTTGTTCTACTCAGTAAACCTTCCTATTTTCTTCTTTGGTAAATGCTTTTGATTCTTGTTTTGTTTTACTCCATCTACAATGCTTTAGCAATTGAGCCTGCAGTTTACCTCCTGGGGGGGCGACACAGGACACACACGTGCAGACACAGTGACAAGACAAAGTGGTAGACCTTCCCAGCATCTGCATGAGGCACCCTAGAGTTCCTGGACCGAGGCTACAGAGTAAGGAGCGCTGGGAAGGTGGCTGAGTTCAAGACTGCTTGGTTTGTTGGCGTGACTCTTGATACGCTTTTTAACGTTCTATTTAAGCTTTCTTCCCTTCCCCAAACTGCTGTCCTCGGGTTTGAATACTTGTCTGAGGATGTGTGTCCAGTTTTCCCCATTTTCAAGTGCCTTTCCAGCAAGTCCATTGTCAACATTTGTGTTTCTAGTCACCAGCATTCCGGTGACAGGTGACAAGGGACTATAAGATGGCTCTGTTATTCACACCCAGTCCAGATGGGGCAAATGGAGGCACTTGACACTTAGATGGTAGGGTATGCCCAGAAACAGATGATAGACATAGTGTCCTGACTAGACGTGGTAAATATTACCGACTACTGAGAAATTGTGAGGCAACTGGCGCAGCAAAGAAGTGCGCTTTGCATTTTCTGCAGTAACCTTTTTATTTATTTAACCCAGCTCATTAATAAAGATCTTCCCTCCGTTTTCCTCGTGCACAAACACTCCAAACCACAAGCTCACATTTTGACAGCTAATTTTGCAGGATATAATTTTCTCGCTTAACCCAAGAGAGAAAAGAGACGGATGATTGAGATTAATCATTTGTAAAATTATAATTCTGTCACAGATAATAATTTGCAAGATCTTTCCCTTTTCTGAAATCCCCAGAATGCACCATAAATTGTCACACTTTGTAACAAAACGTGTAACACATTAGGGGCCTCCTAATAAAGCCAGTCTGCTAGAAAAACA
Source organism: Peromyscus eremicus (assembly GCF_949786415.1). Lineage (NCBI taxonomy): Eukaryota > Metazoa > Chordata > Mammalia > Rodentia > Cricetidae > Peromyscus > Peromyscus eremicus. The sequence goes on along the minus strand of NC_081419.1, from coordinate 29,976,453 downwards.
AACCAATTGCCTTATAATTGGCATGTCCCCCACCCACATGACTGCATTCCTGTTAAGGAACGTGAGCCTTGAGTAAAGGAAAACCTAAAAATTATTATTCAGGGGTGGTTACCCCCATTTGATTACCATCTGAGTCACAACATACAGTGTTTTTTTACCCCATGGAAGATTGTTAGAACACACAATTGTGTGTCCAGAAGGCAAATTGATCCCTTGTGGAAGAGTGAGCAAATTCAAAAAATTTTAATTAACTTTCAATTAAAAAGGACCATCACGATGAACATGTTAAAAGTGACTTTTGGAGAATTGTTACAAGAACTCAAGAGAGACAGGATTTGCTGGGATATTAGAATTCTTGGTAAACTTTGCCTCCTCTCTAAGTCCATCTCAGAGGTATTTAATACTGTTTCGGCAACAAGGGCAAAGAGAAGTCAAGGATTCCGTGTAAGGCTGCCAAAGAGTAAAAGGGCAATGCGACTCTCTGTGTGCCCTGACCTGTATTCACCCCAACTTATTTGGGCAGCATCTAAATGATTGTGTTTCTGACCCATGTCTACACAGGCCAAGAAGTGTTAGTTCCGCTGTGTCTACATGTATAGACTGCACAGGACTCAGATCCACTCTGGAATATGCTCTGGTGACTCTAGCAAGAGAGAAAGAAGCCAAAATATCCCTGTCCTAATTCTTACTTAATATAACTATGATAGTAAATAATATATTCTGCATTTCATAATAACTAAGTAAATTTGAAATGCCTCAACATTGAAAATATGACAGGTAGAAAGCAAGGTGACAGGCATGTTAATTGGCTTGTTAATCATGCCACAATCTATACGTGATCAAAGAATAATGTTATATACTCATAAATGTCATTATCATTTGTCAATCAAGCATCAAGTTGTATAGCCCACAAATATAATTCTTATTTGTCAATCAAAAATAAAATAAACATGTACAGAGGACGTCCAAAAGCTAGAAGACAGGCTGGAGAAACAGTGTAGCAGAAGAGCACCAGCTGCTCTGGCAGAGGATTTGGGCTCAGTTCCCAGCACCCATAATGGGCTGTTCACAACAGCCTGTAACTCCAGCTCTAGGGTATCTGATGCCCTCTCTGGCTCCTGGGGCACTTGCATACACATGATGCACAAACAGCTCATGCACATATATACACAAAATAAATAAATAAAACTTTTAAAGAACTAGGAGAAAGGTTTTGAACGTATTATTCTTCTTTTAGACAGGATTTCACTTGGTAGTTCTGGTTGGCCTGGAACTCACTATGGAGGCCAGGCTGACTTTGAACACACAAAGGTTATCCTATTTTGCATCCAAAGTGCTGGAAACAAAAGTGTGTGCCACCACACCTGGCCAGATTTTGAAAGCTGAAGGAAGAAATATGAAAATTTAATAAGTTTTGAGAGATATTTTAACTTGGTAGCAATGTATAATGGTATCCTATAAATGTATAATTTTTTGTTTTGTATTAGTTAAAATAAATTTAAAATAGAAGACAGTAGTTAAATGCCATAATGAAATTCACTATTATATTAACCATTTTATTCATTTCAACTTTAAAGAAGTACATAAGAACTATAGTTAGCAAATAGATAAATAAATAATTGGTACTATTTTTATGAGTGTCTATACACAGAATTTTCTAAAGTAATCATTACTGAAAGGCCTACTTCCCAAAATTTGGCTACTCTCACCAACCCCATACTACCACTTTGGTTTAAGCTACTGCCATCCTTCTGCCATTCTTTCTTTGAGACAAGGTCTTCTATGTAGCCCAGGCTGACCTAGCTCATGATTCTCCCACCTCAGCCCCTGAAATCGTGGGGCTCTAGGTGTGAGCTTATTGTACCCAGCAATGCACCATGTTCTCTTCCCCAGATGACTGTGGTTGGTGCCAACAGTTCTTGCCACCATGCTCCTTCCTTCTCTCCATTATTCTCAACCGAGCAACAGAGCAATCAACTTAAAGCGAAAGCTCCAATATCTCATGCTTCACTCTAGGCAATGGCTGCCTACCAGCTCCACTTAAGGGTTCCAGGTGTGTGGTAAACATGACTCTAGGCCACTGGCATCTCTTTTATGTATTTTCCCATCTCTCTTCCTGTCAAATGTACCCGTCTACTCCCTGTGCCCAGGCAACATCTGGTGTAGGCCTACTCTGATCTTGGACTTTGAGAGCATCCTGGGAAAAGGCTGTTTGCCAGTGGATTTGCTTTATGAGGCAGCATAGGAGGAGTAGGTAGAGAGCAAGAAGGCTTCTTTCCCTGCTGAAATCAGGAGAAGGATATAAAATGAAGAAAAGAGCCCACAGATGCATCCTATTTGGTTTGTATGTTTGACATAAAATAGAACCAAAACACAAAATAATCTCTTAATGTCTCATAAAGACAAGTCAACCCACTATCGTAAAAACACTGCCTCCTGATTACCTCAAGGGAAGAAACACTTCCCTAAATCATGGATAGGTTTATGTAGGCCCAACAAGGAAGGTGAGCCACAATGTAAGCAGCAGTTTTGTTCTGAGCTTGGACATTCACCAGCAGTCCAGGAGAGGCAAAAACTTTACAACACCAGTATTGGCATGCCTGCACATTAAAATGGATGGTTTACATTTATGAGAACATCCATAGTCTCATTTGAATGTGGTTTACACAAAGCTTCAAACATTCACGAAGGATTTCATGAGTACCTCATGCAGGCTTGATATAGAAATGTATAGTATAGAAATGATAGGATTAAAGGGTAGATTATTGAATCTACTTATAAAGAGCAACAACTTGTGTAAAATGTTTTACATTGCCATATATTTCAGTTTATTACAAATTTAAAGTTAATTTTGTTATACTGTATGTATATTTCTACTCTTGTTTAAGGTATTATGTTTGTATAGCTCATTTGAAATTGTAATGTATAATTAAGAAATACAGGTCAATAATTAGTCATCTATGATAGTCACACTTATAGTCATGTTAGTTAAGTTTTCTAAGAATACATAGATATATTTCAATTAGATAGGTGATCTTCAAACACTTCAAAGACCTACAGAATATGGCATTTAATGTTTTAAAAACTTAGACTTTTCTGGACAGTGATATTATGTCTGCTCCTGGCAGCACCCCTTTACTTTAAAGAGAAATATGGGCATCAAAGACACTCTATATGGAGTTTATCTTCTTCTTGGCACAAAACAGCCATTTGGGCAAGAAACTGCTCTTGCCTGGACTTCTTGACAGGAAATTATACAAACTGGACATGCAGGACCCATAGGAAGGTAACCACTGAACTTTGCAAGGTGAGATGGTCCTTCAGGTTCCTGCTTTGCAGAAGAAACTGCCAGATATTCTACAGGACACAGAGAGAAGCAACTGAAAGACTCTAGGCCTGTAGGCTGAAGAAGGATGCCCAATGTTACAGAGGAACTTTGGATGACTGTTCAGGCAGGCGGCTGTCTCTGTCATTTCTAGAATTTCGGAAGTTGCTTACAATGCATTTCCTGTTTACTTAGGCAATATTATATCCTTCTGGGGTCTTTGATGTAGCTGAAGACTAGATAGTTATAATTTTCCTTAGTCATGATAAATTATAAAAGATAAATTAGATATGAAACTTTAGAATCTCAAATACAGGGTAGATAGAATATTTTCTTTAATTTTGCCAAATACAAATAGACTAGATATTGTAACTGTAATTCTTACTTGATAACTATTCTATTATATATAATTTTACTATGTTAAAGTGAAAACCTTCCTTTTTGATTAGATAGAAAAGGGAAGTGCTGTGGGATGTCTTTCTGTATGCTGTGAATATGTGTTGCACTGATTGCTTGATAAATAAAGCTGCATTGGCCTATGGTAGGGCAGGAAGAAGCCAGGCAGAAAAATCCAGGGGAGATAGTAAAAGGAGAAAGGAGAGGCAGGAGAGAAGCCATGCCACCATCCAGGGAGCAGCATGTAACAGCACACAGGTAAAGCCATGGAATACGTGGCGACATATAGATTAATAGAAATGGGTTGAGTTTAGTTCTAAGAGCTAACTAGCAAGAAGCTTGAGCCATAGGCCATGACCATACAGTTCGTAATTAATATAAGCCTCTGTTTATTTGGGTCTGAGCAGCTGCGGGACTGGGAGGGACACAGGAAAACTTCTGACTACACAGGCTAGGTATGGGTCCAGGTGAATGGGTTTGGTGAGTGAACTGCAGTCAAGCCCTGACTTCAGGGGGCTTACAGTTTGCTACAAGGACTGTAACACACCAGCACATTGCATGCTGTCCTACAAGTTGCCAAGTCCTAACCATTAAAGGAGACTTGGACTCCATCAGGGAAATTCTGGATAACAGGGATTGGCATGGCCTGAGAAGTACAAAGCTACATGTGAAAAAGAGGAAGGAGGCCTCACAGAGCACAATTCCTACAAAGATAGGAGGTCAACAATCTCCCCATAAGTACTCCATCATTTTTGCTCAAAGAGATGTATCTTAAACTTAGCACTTTTTAAACTCTCTCAGGATCATTTCTTTCTGTCAGATTCCTTTGCTAATGCAACAGCACCAATCTGACAGACAGCCCATTGGGACATTCTGAATGCCTTGCTTTAAAATCATTACTCCACAGTTGCTGACTTTTTGGGAGGAGTCTGTTTTCTTTGAGGGTGTAACATGTACTAGATGGGCCATGATCCAGTGCATTAACCCATAGTCATGAGCACATGGGCAGGACATAATACACTCAGTGGGTTACTTTTCTTAAAAAGGGCATAAAATTCGAGTGGTTACAGAAGGGTAGAGTGGGTTTGGGAAGGTAGAAGGAGTTGTAGGTAGATACGATCAAAATACATTAGAGAGAATTCTCAAAGAATTAATTTTGTATTTTATAAAAAGCATTCCTCTATCCTGAGCTGCTGGGTTAGCCTAAACCCACAGAACTGGGGGTTTACTTTGTGTAACCATGAACTCTGTACTTGTTTGTACACCACAAGGCCTGAAGCACAAGGAAGCAATGTGGCCTGGAGATGATCAACTTAGTCTTCATATACTTATGAAGCAACTTAGTCTGTGCTCCATATACACTGTGGGATTTATTTATCTACGTTCGTGTGTGTGTGTGTGTGTGTGTGTGTGTGTGTGTGTGTGTGTTATGACACACATGCCACAGCTTGTGTGAACACATCAGCCAACTTGTAGGAGTCAGTTCTTTCAGGTCACTAGGCTACATTTCTTTACTCACTTGCTGGCCCCTACAATCTTTTTTCCTTTACACACACACACACACACACACACACACACACACACACACGAATGAAATACCCAGCAAATGTGATGAATAAATAGACTGATATTTTATTAAGGTGTGACATTTCAACAAAGATCCCTGGGCTTTCTCATTTGACCCGAATCTATTCCACATTTCTTGTTTTAAAAAGTGGTGTGGCTGCACAATGTGTGCATAGGCACTGGCTGAGTTCTGGGTAAAACAGGTCAATGAAAGTGAGAAAAAGTAAAGACAGAACAGAAAGGAGAAAAAAAGAAAATTTAGGTTACCATTTGGTCACTACTTTTCTCAAAAGGAAAAAGTGATCCAAAACACTAAAAATTAGACAGCATTAGGGTAATAATTGATACATGGTAAAATTCCAAGGGTTTGTTTTGTTTTGTTTTTGTTTGTTTGCCAATATGTCAACAATTTTTATGTTTAGTTTACGTTAAGTACGATTAGGTAAATTGGAAAAGCTGACTGGTGGACACAGGGCTTCCAGCCTTGACCTCCTGTGAAAAGCATATATGCTTTGAGCTCACCCTTTAGATAGCTGCTTTTTCTGCAGCCACTTGACTTCTTATTACTTTGTTGTGTCTCCTCTGTTACAAGTCTGCCACGAACTGCCCTGTGCCTGTACAATCAGCCATGGTTTTAACATCTGGATTCCTTGGACGTCTGCCTGAGAATCATCACTACTCACAGCAAACAGCAGGCTGCCTCCACAAATAGCATCCGGCCTTGCTCACAGTTAACTTGAAGGCAGGGGGGCTGTCAGCTCATCCTGGGCTTGGAGAGTCAGGTAGCTGGTCTCCTGGAAAGGTCCTCTCTTGGAGCTATGAGGAGAGCATGCTCTAAATGGACAAACATAGGCATACTTCTCCAATCCAAACAGTAGCTTGAAGCTGGGTCATGATCAGCCAGGTGTTTTGATGTCAGGACCTCATCAGGCCAGTTGGACTGATTGCTCATACTACATCGATTCCCTTTCTTTAAAGTCACTGTTGCTTTCATTTAAGATGACAGACATTTGGTGTGGGAAACATAAAATTCCATACAGATGTGAAATTAATTTTAGGAAACCCAGAACCCCTATACTGTTAACATTTTTAATCTCTTTCAAAAATTCCTTCTTTTCAGTGTGTACAGGTCTTTGTAGTTTTTATACGCACTTTCTCCATGAAACCTGGATTTTTATCTAAAATTAAACTGGGAATATTTTCCTAGGTTAATATTGTGATTTAGCTTGGATCGTGTGTGTGTGCATATATATATTCATATGAACAGATGCATGTGTATATGTGGGTACATATGTATGTGATTTTTTTAACTCTTTTTTGGGGGGCCGCCACCCAGCTCCCAAATAAACCATACATGGAGGCTTATTCTAAATTATGAATGCCCGGCCTTAGCTTGACTTGTTTCTTGCCAGCTTTCCTTAACTTTAATTATCCCATATATCTTTTGCCTCTGGACTTGTCCTTTTCTCTTACTTCTGTAAATCTTACACTTTCTCCATGGCTTGGGAAGTTCTCCTCCTTCTCTGGCTCCTTGATCTCTCTCCACTCCTCCATCTCTTTTTCCTCTCCTTCCAGATTTCTCCTTTTATATATCCTCTCTGCCTGCCAGTCCCACCTATCCTTTCTTCTGCCTTGCTACTGGCTGTTCAGCTCTTTATTAGACCAATCAGGTATTTTAGGCAGGCAAAGTAACACAGCTACACAGAGTTAAACAAATGCAATATAAACAAAAGTAACACACCTTAAAATAATATTCTACTACATGTACATGTGCACATGTGTGTGCACATGCTTGTGGGGGCCAGAAGTCAGTCACAGGTATTGCTTCTTGGAAGCTGTACACCTTGTATTTTGAGACAGGGTCTCTCACTTGGTCTGGTAGGCTGATTAGGCTAGGATGGATGGCCAGTGAGCTTCCAGGATTGAAATGTCTTTCCTCACCAGCAAGCCACCTCAATGTGTTTTTGTGTATATGTGTGATATACGTGTGTATATGTGGGGAATTGTGATGGGGCACTGTAAGCAGGATAGGTAGTTTGTGATCTTCAACTAATTCTCTTGTATCTGCCTTCTATATTGCCCTATTGAGATTAGAGATGCTCAATACTGCACTCAGCTTTACATGAGTTGTAGGGATTGGATCTCAGGTCCTCATTTTATGTGGCAGGTGCTTTACCCATTGATCTTTTGCCACAGACTCATGCCCTGCATTTTACCTGGGTCCTGAGGATCAAACTCACTTCTTGAGTAGCAAGCACTTTAACAACTAGCTTGGGTTTTTTGAATAGCACCATGGCTTTCTTTCAACAGTCAAGTGTTGTTGGGCAACTAAATTGCTGCTGCTTTTTAAGTTTTTAAAAAAATATAGAATCAATCTCCTATCTAAATATATTCCAGTGGGATAAAATCCACTAGCATAGCACATTAAAATTCTGTGCTGCTGTATCCTGTGATGTGCTTTTCCACACATAAGCTTACTCTGACAGCAGCATTACATTATCCCATCACTCTTTCTGGGAGAAGAGGAAGAAGAGGCAGTTCCTGGCCTCTGCTAGTCTGTTCATATGTAATGACATTTAAATGGGTCTAGATATTGCTCTTTTTCTCCATGTACTTCCCAAACCAATACTGGATAAAAAAATATGAAAATAGGATAAAAGGATATGTTTAGAAATCCCTAATTTGACCTAAAATTGTTTCAGTTCACCTGGGAAAATATTTGATAATTTTTGCTGATATTTTGAGTGGTTAAAAATGTCAAAAATTTTCTGGTAGTACTTCAAGACCAGAGCTGTCTGCACGATGGCACCAAGAATCAAATGAGTCCTTTTGGAGACCAAGAAATGTGAAGAAAATAAAGCAAAAAGATAGTGCAGGTCTCTTATCAAGTTACTGCAGGAATTTAAATGACTCTTCAGTAATTACATCGTAACCTAATTGCTCTGAAGACATCCAGGTGGAATAAAGCCTGGCAACCCTGTTCCCTTCTCCTGGGAAAGACTTAGCTCTACCCTAAAGCTAGCTATAACATCCAAAAAGCTCCTGAGGAGTACTTTGCCAGATAGCACTGAGTACTTTCTCCTTGACACCCAAAGATGAAAGCCGCTGAGCCGTCCTGTGAGCCACATTTAGTCCAAGACGGCAGGAGTATGAGTGAGTTACAGATAACCTTTGTTGTGCAAGAGAACAGAGCAGCAAATTTTTCAAATATGAGTCATTGCTTTCAACCGTCAAGTTCATACAGGATGATTTAGCAATAGCTTGGGAATGAATTCGAAAAGCTAAAACTATGCACCTTCAGGTTTGGGGTGTGAACTTACATCCACCATCTCAATTTTACCAAGGTTTGGCTGGGAGACTCCTAATGCCCAGGTGTTGCCTGTCAAGTGCCACCTCCTTTATTTTCTTCATGCCTTTTTTGGTCTGGTTGTCATGCTCACACTCTGATCTGTGAGCACAGATTGTGTGGATATGGGATGCAACAGCCAGACTTGTTTGTTGGATTAACCCAGCAGTCCCAGAATTTTATTTTCTAATTTTTGTAAGTGACGAACTAAAACTAAGAAACGTCAGACAAGTGAACAACAATGACAAAGATTTTAAAAGTAAATTCAATTGTCACGCTACTTCAGGAGACACTGGCTGCCACTTCAGTCCCCTGCGGTGAATATAGAAAACATCCCAGACCTAGCACCGGGGTTAGCAATTACACATATGCTGCTTTAATTAAACCAACTGAATCTCTAAATGCCCATTAGAGGCTGTAAACAGGCAGCTCGGAATTTATTGTGCCTTCCCAGGAAGGAAAGTCGCACACCTCAGAAGTGGTGTATGGCATTTTGATTTGAAGTTTATTTGATGCTGATGGTCACAGGGAGTGTCACCATCCCTTGTGAGAGAAAGTGGAGGGTGCAAACTCCAGTTAGCACAGTGTTAATTTAGAGCAAGTACAATAAAACTGCATTCCCTAACCATTTATGAAGTTAATAAAAGAAGGATAAAGCCCAGATTTGGGAATTAAGGGAACTCAGTTACAAGGCAAATATTTATTAGCAACCAGAATACTTAGAACTGTCTCTGGGATGGTTTGGGCCTTGAAAACGACAACTTTGCTGTAACACAGCTGACCCAAGTAACCCCCACAAAAATATGTTAAGAGTACCATATCCATTTCTTCTTGAGGAACAGAAATGTTTCTTGGAGCCAGACAACGTCATATACATATATAAGATATTTATCAAAATACTTATATCTTGTTCTGTCAGGATAAGTGTAAATACTGGTGTTTTTTAATCTTTTATTCAAAAAGACAAGTTTTATTCTTAGGGCCATGCATAGAAAATAAGAGCTGTAGTTCAATCATTCCAGTATAAGAATGGGGACTGGTGCTGACACTAGAGTAAAAGTGATATAAAGGCTGAGCCTCCTCACAGTTTTGACTTCCTTTAGAGAAGTTTCCCAGCAAGAAGATGAGTGAGAATCTAGTACAAGAAGTTTGTGAGCAATATTTAATACTATCTACAGCAGAGATGGAAAGGGTGCATAGGAAATCCATGTGGGCTTCGCTGAGAGTCTGAAGATTTCCCTCAATGAGCCAGTTAACACAAGACATAGCAAAGACAGGAATCTTTCCGGATCTTGGCCAAGAAAGTTTCTTAAGCATTTCCCAACAATCTGGCAAGGTAACCATTACATCAGCATTTCACAAACAAGGGAATCGAGGCTGGGACAGATCCTGGACAACTCTTTCAACATTCTTCTACAGGGAAGTGGGCCAATGAGCCTATTGTCTACAGTTCTGCATTTTTCAAGTAGAAGAGTGAAAACAGAGTGACAGATGTGAAGAATGTGTGTTAAGGATGGATATTTGCTTGACTAAGCCAAGTACACGATTTGAAAACTGGAAGTTGAGAGATTTGTCTGTCCCTACTGAGAAAGTGTAACAGGGCAAGACAATGCAGAGGTCCCTGTCTTGTAATCTTCTTGAGGTCATTTCAAGTGTAACCGGAATTTGATCTCCTTGATGGTGAATCCCCTGGAAAACGACCCAGCTTTATTCTAAGACCAAAGGCCAAGATGGTCCAGTTAACTTATCTTGGCTTTTGTTACCCTGCCTGTTTGTGCAGAAGCCCCCTCTAGCTAACAGCTTATTTTAGCTTCTGTTAATCTGCTTGCTTGTGTATCCTCCCCTGAAGCAGCTAAATTTAGGTAACAGGATGTGGTTTTTGCCTTTAAAAGCCCCTTGGTCCAAATGCTTGGGGATACAGTTTGGTCCTGAATACCCAAGTATAGTCCCAGCCAGATGAAATAAAGACTTTCGGTTGGCTAGAAACAGTGTCTGAGTGCATTTCTGGTGGGCTCCCTGTAACAAAGGTGGAGGAATGTGGTCTCCTCCAAATAGAGATGAGGCTGATTTTACACTAGAGATGAAGTTCTTAGGGTGACTTTCTAATCCACAGTAATCAAGGTAGTGACAATTCCTGAGAATAAGCTGAGCCACTGGTGAGTTCTCACTGGGATTGCTGAAATAAATATGAAGTTGCTTAGTGTTTGGATCTGGACTTATTTGGTTTTTTTGCAGCCAAAATCTTCTTGCCTACACAAACCTGCCAAGCCGTCCGGAGCCATAAATATGTAATCATGAGTCTAGAAGAAAAAAGCTTAGTGACTTCTATTTTAAATTAGTCTTCAGAATACTTTTCGAGCCAGACATCATTATTTTTTTGATCAGTTATATCTGACTATTGAACAACAATAAATGTTATTGGCCATGCTCCAAATCCTCTGGACATGCCAGAACAATTTCAAAATTGTAGCATCTAGTTAAAACTTAGAAGACTTTCAAAGAACTAATGTCTACCCACATTTTGGCATACTCACAGTAAACATACACACCCTTGGTCTGGCAGGTCATTTTCTAAAAGGGAGGGCCAAGAGTTAAGGAACACAGTACAATTCAAACAGGGCTCTTTATGGTGTCTGCTTTAAATGACTCCATTCCTGAAAATGCTTGAATGTAAACAATATACATATAGTTTAGGAATTCTTCCCAGAGCAGAAATTTCTTCAAATATGATAAATAGTTTCTTTGATATTTCATTGATTCTGATAGCAATTTACACTTTGATTATATGTTGTTATTGAAGTTTTCTCTATGATTTTTCATTATATTAGGTATTTGACTTTTAGTGAAAAGAACACAAATGGGTGTGCACCTTGAAGATTTTTAATAGAAGCATATCCCCTTTCTGTATAGACATTGAGATAAAACTAGACAATGTTGCCAGAAGCTCCCTGCATTCTCTGCAGTCAATATTCTCACTCCAGCTTGACAATGTCTGGCTTATAATACAATATTTACTAAAAACTCCTGAACCTCATGTGACTGAAGCTATACAAGTCACATCCTTTGTGCCAGCCTTCCTGCCTTCATGCTAGTTGCACGAGGTTTGCCCATGCTGTGTGTAACTCTGTTCTAGTTGTGGCATCCTGAATGTCCCACACTGTCACTTTACCACAATGGATGTTTTGTGAGCATTGTCCATCTTTTATGCATATGTGTTGGTACCAATTTACTTTCCTGTGTGGCTTAAATGGCAGGATAGGAAAGATCATTGAGCCTACATTTATTATTCCATTATTTCCCTTTTTAAGGACTTCTTTAAGATATTAAAACAAATTTCCCATCCTTTACTTTCTTCATTTTCTTAGACTCCTTTTTATCTTTGCTTTTCAGTCTTCCCTTCCTTTCTACCATTTTTTCCAGGTACCTGGTGAATCTTTCCTGATTTTTCTGTTGATGTGAGTGTCCTTCATGTGCAGTGAGGTGAATTTCTATTAAGAGAATAGACTGGGAGCATCTCTCTCAGCAGCCTTAGGCCATGTGGGAGCAGATAGAGACCAAGGAGTTTTGACACAGTGTGAGCCCTGCAACAGCTTGTAGAACTGAGTGCAGCACCGCCCCCAAACCAGCTTCATGTCTCACAACCTCTGGTGCCCAAACCTCTGTCTTTTCAAGTCTCAAGATTTCATCATTAGCTTGCCCGGATAACTACCCTGTGTTGGGGTCAAGGTTCTGATTCTTAGTCAAGAAAACAAAATATCACTGGCAGCTCTTCCCAGCTGTGTGGTTAGTGATTCCAGATGTTTGAGTCAAAGAGAAGTTGGCAACAATGTGCTGTCTAAACAAAAAGGAAATGAAATGAGCAGACTGTTTTCTAAACATTTCAAAGACCCTGCAAATGCAGCCATCACCAAAATCAATATTTGCAACTTAGTGTTTTCTTAATTTCAACTATTAAAGATTGCACCAAAGATAAAATACATTTGAAATGCAAGTTTTCACTATTATTTTTGTCTTGATTCCTCTTTTGTGAAGCATTTTGGAGGAAGTAGATATATGAGCTAAACATTTCATTTTCAAAGGAAGTATGCTTCTTTACTAGAAACTATTATTTGGAATTCTGTATTGGAAATTTTCTCATAATATTCTTATTATTTATGACTTAATAGTCCTTTAAATTTTTTAAGGTAATGAGACTGAACTAAGCTAACTTGGAACTAATTTGTGTTTACCAATTTCCTTTTCATTGGTGTGTGCTGAATACATTCTGATGAGTCACAGTGTAAAAACTCTCTTAACAGAATTATAGTTAACATACTTTTAAATTTTAACTTCATTTACAAACAGTGTACAGATATGAGATCATTGCAATAGTCTTTGTTAACTAGTAACATGGCTTTCTGATCATTTTCCCCAGCCAGAAGATGTACGAGAGTAAGGAGAAAACAAATGGCCTTTAGGTAGATAAGCAGACATATCAAAGCATGCGATCAGTGTCTCTTAACGATCACCTCTGGCTTCCCCTCAGGGATCATTTGTTCTTAATTTATGCACAATTACAACTATGTCTTTCAAACTCACAGAGGAAGAGGGTGAATGTTTGTGAAAGTTCAGACTAATGCTATAGGAACCACATGCAGAGCAGTGGGAAAGGAAGCCAAGGGGAAAAGACCACAAATGACAAGGGAAATAATGATGATGTCATTATTATTACTGAGGAAAATACGACATGTGAAGGAAAGGAACAGCAAAAAAAATCCACACAATCATGGGCACCAGAACTTCATCAAAGTACCAAGAGCACACAATAAGGAAAGGACAGTCCTTTCAATGAATACTGCTGAGAGAATGGCCTATGCACACACAGAAGAATGAAATTGCACAATTTTCTCACTTTACATGCATATATGGTCTGTGGAACACCTCACAGTGGGTAAATGGATTAAATACCAGAGGAATAGTAGGACAAAAGCATTCTTATCTTTTCAAAATAGGATCTTGTTGTAGAATATTATTTTAAGGTGTGTTACTTTTTTTTATGCTCTGGAACATTTGTGTAATGATGCAAAGATGTGTTACATGTGTTTGATTAAATAAAATTCACCTGCGATCAGGAGGCTGAGTCAGCAACTAGCTGACAGGAAGTGGTAGGGAGGAGCCAAGGGAGAAGGGCTTTTAAGTGGAGGGGGTGGGTGGGGGAAATGGGGGATGAAGAGACGGGCGAAGGCTTTTGGGGTGATAGGAGCAAGGAGAGGAGGTGAGTGGCTTGCTGCTCAGCCACTCTGAGGGGCAGAATTCCACCTCAACCTTGTATCTTGAGTTCTTTACAGGGACAGAGATTTAGGTAAATTCCCTTGGTAACTTTGAAAGAATCAGTGCCTGGGGGAACAGAATCACCTCAGGCTGCAGCCTTTGCAGCCCAACTGCTGCTGGTGGTCTTGGAGTTACAGTTGCTGATTAGGACAGCTGTGGCTTAAAAGGCAGCAACAGTTAGAAAGAAAGAAAACAGGATCTTTCCACTCTGCAAGCTAGGCTTGCTTGGATTCACTGTGTACCTTAGTGCAGGCTAAGCCTCAAACTCACAGCAGTCCTCCTGCCTCATCCTCCTGAGTAAGTGAGGTTATAGGTGTACACTATCAGACCCTTCAAAACAAGCTTTGTGAGACTGGTCTTGTAAAACAGATTGACCCCTCAAGCACAGACAACAAAAGCAAGGACAAATAAATGAAAATTTTCAGAGTTGAAACTCTCATACCCAGTGAGGGAAACAGTGGAGTGAAGAGAGAAATCAGAGAATGGGAGAAAGAGCCGAGGAGATGCTCATAAACATCAGGAGCTGAGGTCAGATCTCAGAACTGAAGTAGAGTCAGCTGCAGTATCATGCACCTGTCATCCCATCACTCTATAGAAAGAGTGAGCCTATAGCAGAGAACCCTGGGGGCTCACAGGAGTCCAGCAGTCTGGCATATGCAGCAGTAAACCAGAGATCCTGTCCCAAACGAGGTGGAACTTGATCTATGTCTGAGGCTGTCTGACCTTCACATGTGTGCTGTGGCTTGGGTTTGGTGACACCCCCCCCACCCCCACACCCCCGCCCCCCCCCCCACACACCATGCACAGTCTTTAAAGAGTGGCAAAAAATATTCAGGAACTTTTCATGTATTTAAAGATCAACACACAAAATATATAAGGACCAGACACAATCAATAGCAAGAAAATAAAAATAATTTTAGAAAAAGAACTATTAGTATCCGACCAAGAACCTGAAAACACATTTCTCTAGAGAAGACATACAGATGGCTCAGTGTCACTAACCATCAGTGAAAAGCAAACTAAAGTCACACTGAGGTCTCTTATGAGGCTTGTTAGGATGACTGTTTTAAAAAGAGTAAGAGCCAGTGTTGGTAAACACACACAGAAAATGGAGCCTCCCTCTGTACATCATCTCTGGAGACAGAACATACCATTGCCATTGTGGATGACAATTGGAATTTCCTCAAAAATACACTACAATTCTTCTGCGCCTACAAGTGCTCCCCAACTTCCTGTGAGGACATGTAGTAATTTGAGAAAATGCAAAGACAAAAATGCATCTTGCATACCTGATCTGCCACTACAGTAACTGAGTGTTCCAGCATCCTGGATGGGCGGCAGCAGATTGATCACCCTAATGATCAACAGCTGAGTAGGAGCCAGAGCTCCTGAGCGGTTCTTGGCACCTCCATAGAATGTGAAAACGTGTCTCTGAGGTGCGGAAAGAGAAAAACTCAAAATTGGAAGTATATTTTCTACTGAATATCTGTCATTGTCACACAACCTTCAAGTTGAAAAGAATACATGTAATGGAATGTCATTCCAGTTTATAGAAAGTCTGCAATCTGTAACAATGTGGATGGACTCTGAGGGTACCATTCTAACGTGATCAACCTGGCACAGGCACACAGATACTGCATGGTCTAAACTTGCATGGGAAGCAGAAAGATGAGCGAGATATTGGCATAGAATATATCTCAATTATGTAGGTTCAATAAGTTGAACAGACTCTCATGCAAAGCTGTGGCTGAGGTTCATAGTAATGTGTCTTTCTACTGAGTGTCGCAAAAAGAAAAGAGTGAAATGTTCTCACTGTAAAATGAGAGATAAGAAGCATGTGAGGTAATAAATACATTATTTCCATTAGCCATTCCACAGTGTGTCTATGTATCTCAACACCTCATTTTATCTCATACCTCAATTGATATCTGTTAATCATTAACAAGACTAATATACAAAAATTACATATACATCTGTATTTCAAACAGTTGCCCCCCAAATAGCTGCAGTAAGACAGCTGCTATGTGGAAATGAACAAGCAGCAATTTGAGTATAGATATTCCAGAGTCACTATGACAGGCTTCTAGCTGCACCACAAGTGGCCCTGTCATTCGGCTCACAAGATTGAGTAGATGTCTTGGTGCTAGAAGTGTCCATCCATGATGATTGAATTCCATGTCAATAAAAGAATGATGGCAGAAACAGAATAGGCCAGGCAGGGCTGTGAATGGCAGGACCCATTATTTATTTATTTATTTATTTATCTATTTATTTATTTATTTATTTATTTATTTTGGTTTTTCGAGACAGGGTTTCTCTATGGAGCTTTGCGCCTTTCCTGGAACTCGCTTTGGAGACCAGGCTGGCCTCGAACTCACAGAGATCCACCTGCCTCTGCCTCCCGAGTGCTGGGATTAAAGGCGTGCGCCACCACCGCCCGGCATGGACCCATTATTTTTAAAGCAGATCCTGTGTATAGACTGATCTTCTGACCATGGGATGACAAAAATGTCCAAGACCCTATCAGATTCCCCAAGACATAAGGACAGGCAAGTGTCCAGCAGTCCCTTTTTGTATGTACAGAAATGGTACATATGTGAAGAGGACTGGGCTCTGCAGAGCACAAAACCGTGAAAAATGAGTGACCTTCCTTCTATGTCACCTTCCTATGTGGTATAATATTACTGTCTCTCTCATCTCTTACCTCTGGCTTCATAGAGGTTGACAGCATTCAACTGACAGAGAAACAAGGCCATAGGATAAGTGTCTACAAAGAAAATAGCTCAACTCTTTGTGTTGGTATCAGCAAGAAATAGAGTTGAGATATGGCATTGCTCTACTTGATGAAGGCCAGAGGCAAATTCATCACCAGGGAAATAGCCCCTACAGAAGGAGGATGGATTTGGGTGGTGATTTCATCACTTATCTCACTTTGCATCAGCAGCCAGGAAGCAGAGGGCAAATGCAGGTACGCTCCTTCCTGCTGTCTCCTTCACATTCTGCTGGGGGCCTCAGCCAAGCATGGGGCTGCTCACATTCAGGATGGTACTCCTTGCTCTGTTCAGCCTTTCTGGAAACATTCTAATAGACACATTCCCATATGACAATGAAGATTTGACCATCACAGATTGCTAATAGTAGTCTTTATCAATTCTTCTCTCCAAATTATTTGAAACTTACTCCATGGAAGGCATAATATTCTAAGTCAGCTTTTATACACATCACTGAAAACTGGGTGTCATTCTGATATTATCATTTTTAAGTCATTCTTTGGCTTAAGGCCGTTAATATGATAAATAGATTATCAATTCCACAGCTCATACTGTCTAATATCATAGCTTATATAATGAGTTTAAGATGAGAAAATAAAAATCCACTTAGTATGTTGTTTAATGTATTTGGAAATATCCTGTATACTTTATAAAGATTGTAACTCAAGTGATGAAAGTTAATGTGTTGTTTCACATTATGAATCTCCTAATGTCAAAGATAAAATATATTTTGGATGATTTGGAAATTGAAGAGGATAAGGATGTTACAGAAAGTAAAAAAAGCAAGAACAGGAAAGGAACCACTTAGACCACTGACCTGCAAATTGACTCCTGTGGGGCCATGGGTTCTGTAATTGTAATTTGAAGTTTATCACAGAGACAAAGGCCAGTTTTAACAGGTCACAAATTGGCCCTACCCATCTCTTTTATGGCCAAGCCTGCTTCTTTATTCTGAATGTTGAGAATCTAGCTAAAGCTACATTTCCTAACAAGGATTTATTATTAAAATACAAAATTTGTAAACCTTGAGCTGAAGCCTTGGCTATACCATGGAACAGTGGATTTCTCTGTGCTTTGGATTGGCCAATGAGTGAGTATTTTGCTGTATTGAGACATGGCCTTGTTATTTTATTCTGGCTTTCCTGCAGCTCACTGTGTACCCTGGACTGGCCTTGAACTTGTGGCACTCCTTGTGTCTCTGCCTCCCAAAGGCTGGAGTTATTTGCACACACCATTATGCCTTGCTCAGAATTAGTATTTTGAAGGTCCTGTCATGTCTAGTCCAGTGGTACCTTGCTATAGTCTCAGCTCTTAGACACTTTTAACATTGGAGACAATTGGACTGTTCTATTAACAACAAGGTAATGTAAGTATAAGCTTGGTGGGGGGAGGGCAACTCAATGCCAAAGCCTAGGGTGGACCAGGCTCTTTGAAGCTCTAGAAGTGAAAATATTCAGGAAACAATTTAGAATGTCAATCAATGGTGTCGCATCTGCCCTGCCTGCAGTGAGAAGCACCATGTAGAGTCATGTTTGTAGTATTGGGCTAGCTTAGACAGACGGATCTGATTGGCCCATAGGCCTAATATGCTTAAAAACACTTTCCCAGTGGTGACAGGAAACTCTTGTGTGTGAAGGTGGCTATTGAGACTGAGAAGGCACAGGATGCGTAGAGGAATGTTTCTGAGCATGGCCCTGTGGACCCTGTAGCAGGGAAGGCAGGCAATACATTATGACTTGTTTCTCCCAGGCCAATAGCGGAATCAGGAATACTTGGCACACTGAGTTGACAAAGTGACAGCTTCACAGTAAAACCAGGATGCAGCCTCTTCAGACTCGTTTCATCGCTGGAAACCAGTAAAGGACTGTAGCTTGACTAGATATGGACAAAGTTTTTGTTTTAGCCATGCTGGATTTCTCCCCAACGTCATCTTTCAGTTTCTTTCCTCTTCTACTTAAGTTACAGCTTTTCTTTAAAGCAGAAGAGTGATTTGCCCTCAAGGAAGATTAACGCATCTTTATCTGACTTCTGCAGCCAATTATGCCATTTTTTAGAAAAGTGCCCAAAAGTCTATTGACTTGAAATTTCAAAATCTGCTGTGTAATCCCTTTATTTAAATAATCCCCTTATTTAAAAAACAAACAAATGAAACTTGAAATTTTCTTTTAAAAATTCTGCCTAAGGTATAATACATACAAACCAAAATAGAAGCGAAACTGAAAACGAACCAGGTGTGAGAGGTCACACCTGTGCTCCCAGCAGGCAAGGGTATTGCTACAAGTCCACGGCCAGCCTGGGCTACACAGTGATTTCTAACCCAGGCTAGGCTAACAGAATGAGACCCTCTCTCAAGAAAACCAAACTAGTGCCGGACAAGCAAAAAGATACACAGGCAAAAACAACAGTGAGATAGAGTCACTCAAAATCCCCATCCATTCCTTTTGGCAACCCAGCCCTCTCTGCTACCATTGCCGAGAGAAATTTCCAAAGCAGGTCCTGAGGACAGGTTCTTGATTACTGCTTACAGATGTGGGAAGACAGTCTACCGTGGGCAGTGCCCCACCTATGCAGATGGTCCTGGGTTGTATAAAAAAGTAGGCTGAGCACACCATAAGAGCAAGCCGGTAAGCAATGTTTCTCTGTGGCCTCTGCTTCGGTTCCTGCCTCCAGGTTCCTGCCTTGGCTTCCCTTCATGATGGACAACAGTAAGCATGAAGATGTAGTAAACGCTTTCATCCTCAAGTTGATTTTGATCATGACTTTACCTCAGTAACAGAGAAACAAACTAATACAAGGAATATATGAATTTCCCTATTTCACAGCAATTGATCAATTTTGCTAAAATTAGACTTCACTGATTTAAGAATCTCTAAGCATGACTGAGACTTCCCTGTGGCACATTAAAGCATAATGCCGTTATGACAATTGAGAAATAATTTCTCCCTCAGGTGAAGGCTAGTGCTTTTTTTTCTCGATTGGAAGTTATTTTTGTTTCCTTTTTGTGTTTTTTGCTTATTTTTCGTGGTTCACTGGTATCTTCATTGCTAATTTATTAGAACTCAATATAACCTGGGGATATCAACTTTACATTTATATTGCAAATATATTTCTGTGTGCTTTTGTTCTAACATCATTTGTTGTGTTTTTAATCCTGAAAAAATCTCTATTTTATGCAAAACCCTTACTCTCTAATTTTATGACTCCTGAGTCCTGTGTCTTATTCTACAGAATTCCTTCCGAGGGAATAGTTGTATTTCCTTCTACTGCTTGAACAACATCTTGTTTTTCTGTTAAAAATATTTGAATCATCTTAATTTATTCTGAAGTAAAGGTACAGATCCCCATCCCAGCTTTACACCTCTGCTTAGTCAATTATTCGAAATCCTTTTGCCCAGTAATTCATTTGTTGAATCAAAATTTTCATATGTATTGACCCTCCTTATGAAATATTTATTGTGGAAAATAGATTACAAGATATTTGTTGCTGTTTTCTGTGATACATCTAATGGCTAGGAAATCTAGCACACTCACTACTCTAAATTTGGAATATTCCCACCCTTTCTCACATTCTTGTAAACCTGACTCTGTCTCAAGGAATTATTTTGCCTGGTATTGGAATTTTGAATTAATTAAGGAAAACCTATTTCAAGCATGCTTCACAGGAGTTGTAGCACTTTTAAAGAGGTAAAACCTGCCCCTGGAGGAAAAAAAAAGTTACATTTTTTGTATTTAGGAGATAGACAGTATGTGAATAACACTTTGTACGCCTGTATCATGACAATTTAAAGAGGACAATTAAGAAAAACTTTTGAGGGAGGGCACAGTGCAGGCAGAAGCACAGTTTCGTCTATGGGAGGGCACAATTAAGCAGGACAGTTCCATCTACATGAAGTTCATGTTCTCATCCAAGCACAGCCAGGTCTTGACATTTACTCCAGTATCCTAGGTGTGACAGCACTTTCAACTCTTTTCGGTTAAATCTAGGATGTGCATTTCTAGGTTCTTTATATTTTATTGCTAGATGAAATTTTTGCATTTCATTACAGTTTCCACTGGTTACCTGTTACATGAGGGTAGTAAAGTTCTGTATGTAATCTACAGAGAACCTTCTGGATGCATAATTGTAATGCTGCTGGAGTTGATGTTTACTATAATCTGGAAATAGCACCCTCCCTTCTAACCTTTCTGCTCTTCCTCCTCCTTTCTGGCCAAGGATTTTGCCAATGCCTACATTAGTTTGGCTATTGTCCTGCTAGGCAACATTCATCTGTATCTAGCTTAATGGAAAATGTCTAGTGTGTACCACTAAGCCCATGAAGATTCCATGGTATGATAGGGAGTCATCAATCTATTTCTGTCTTAGAAGAATTTCATCAAAGCTTCTGGGCATATGTAAAAATGCTCCTGAATCCTTGTTTTGAATTTTAGGTGGTTGTACTACATCATTCTTACATATGTAACTGGAGTTTATTTGACCAGACTTTATTTTTGACTTCTAACTAGTGATGTAGGTAATATTTCACTTAATTTTACTGAGCCATGTTACGTTGTAAGGTTCTGAAAATAGTGACTTCATAAAAGACACACATACACACACACACACACACACACACACACACACACACTTTCCTTCTTTCCTCTATGCTCAGAAACATGTTAAACAGAATGAAAGTTGTTTGTTTCTTTGAGAGTTGCTTGTTTCTTTCAGATGGTATCTACTGGCTGACAGAAATGTCTAGATCAGTGTTTTTGCTGTGGATGTGCCCTGATAACTTTCCATTTTAAGCTTGCATGTTCTCCAAGGTATATTTTGGCAACTTACCTCTTTCATCTCAGGTTTCAAATATTTTCTCAAAGATCAACAAAGCACAATTTCCTTGTGTTTGCCCCTATTTTCTTTATTCCAAGGAATTTGGTGCCCTGTGCTTTCTCCCCTAGCACACACAAGCTTCAGTTTTTATTAGTCAGTGAATCTCTCTCCTATCTCTCTCTGTCTCTGTCTCTCTCCCCCCTCATCTCTTTCCACCTTACCCTTCAGGCCCCTGTCATGTTCCCTTTCTTACTTTTTTATTGACAATGAGCCAAGTTTTGGACTTAGTTAATAGTTTTATCTCTGACTTCGTAATTTATAATTAATTATTTATTTCTACTTTTAAACTTACATTTTCCTTCTTTCCTTATATTTCTTTTATTGTCTTTTCCCCAACTTTAAAATTGATGCATCCATTAATTTTTGTGGGGTAGATAGAGTATCTCTTTTTCTCTTTTGATGGGAAAATGGATTTTTTAAAATGCCAAATGAGTGAATTTGTAGATTTCCTGCAGTGTTCTTGGGGATTGTAAGGATTAGAAACAGTTCCTTTAAATTGATGAACTACTTGCATCTAGATATTCTCTAATACCAAACTCAGGCCGCACAGGATGTTTATCTGGCTTTAATCATTGTTCCAATGGATTTTTTTTCAACATTACAGAAACAAATTAGAATGAACACCAGTGATTTCCCTCACAGGCCTCCTTTCTTGTACTTCCTTTCCACAGTACAAGTCACATAGCCTTTGCCTCTATCCAAGGGATAATTTGCAGGTTCAAGAATGGCAAAGGAGTTTTGCTTCAATACTTAGGATACTCATGAGGAAATCTCTTTTTTTCTCTGTCCCCTTGACTCCGTTCTAGTGTCTAAGTCTCCTGCCATGTGAATTCTTACCCTTTTCCCTTCTCAGACTTATAGCTTACCTTATAGTCTCAGGACCTAGGTACTTCTCCTGATAATGTGTCAACTGCCACCTTCTTCTGAAGGACAATCAGGTTCTGTGACCTTCTCGACCTTGACAGCAGGTAGAGACCTCTGTTTTTTGACACCATCCTGAAATATCAGGCTGATTATCCATCAGCAAGCATCTATATATTCTTACTTCCTTTCCATCAAGCATGTATTGAGTATCTAGTTCCAGTCCAGCAATGTTCTAGAAACCAGAGGCTGGGAAAAGATGAAAAGAGGATATGATCCCTTCTTTCCAACAGTTCACAATCCAGTGGAGACAACCCGCTGACCTGAATCTGTTAGTGTCTAAAGCTGGACTTGAGGATGCTGACTTGGGCCATAGCATCCTAACCCATCCTGGGGTTTTTGTTAGTTGCTTCCTTTCATGGTCTGTGTTAGTTATTGGCTTTCCTCTCACTTGGTTTTTTTTTCTGTCTCTGCTCTACAATAAATACTCTATCTTTTCTTTGTTGTCTTAGTTCTATAAATATATTGTTCTGCCCGCTGCTGTCACTCTTTTAGACCTGACTGTGCTACGAGCTGTATCTAATACTGTAGTCCAATTCTCTATGAACTTTGTTGATGTAGAAACGCAGCTCTGGACAAACAAAGCATTTGTATTGTAATGGTCAAGTGTGTGATATGGCTAGTATTTTATTATTTGGAATTCTGATCTCTGACTTCATAACCATTTTGGAACCTTTTCAGAGAGAAATATCAGGAAATACTAGACCATTCATAAGGTTAATAGTTCAACATGTGTGGACATTTTCCAAATTTTCAAACACTGTCAAAAGGTTTATGTTTCCCTAAGAAAAGTAAAGGAGCTAACAATGAGAGAGCCAAACTGCCACACCAACAAGGGCACTTGACATTCAAACATGTATCTTCATGGAATGGCAAATGATTGTCCTCCGTGGACCAGGAAGAATTGGGAAATAGATGCTGAAGTGGTTAAACCCAAGGCTACCAATGGTCTCCTACACTTTAAACTGTCCCCTGTGACGTGGCCAAACAATGCCTTGGGTGCCTGGAAATGGGACTGTTGCTTCAGAGTTGGAGGGATGTGCTGTTGTGAATGAACACAAAGCAGGGTTTATCCTGCTCTTCTCCTACAACATGTTTCCCAGCGTGCATCCCATGAGAAGCATTTGAGAACGACTCTGATGTATTATTATAACAGGAAAGGAAGTAATACATGCACCACACTCACTCTCCAGACTTCTCAGAGTCAAACTTCTGACATAATGCCAAACATCCAGATGACAACGGAAGAAAAACAAAAACAAGCCTGCAGATGTTTTCCCTAAGTGGAGGAACGGGAACAATCGCTCTTACTCTTTTGGGTGGGAAGTGCTCCGTAGTCTAAGAGAACAGGGATCAGATGAAATGTCAGGGTCAAGAAAGGCCAAGTTAACCCCCCTACCCCCGCAACAGGAAGTGTGCTGATGGCATTGCATTAGATAATGATGGTGCAGCATTAGGCAGTCTTATCACCCAGTCCCAACATGGTAGGTATGGTAGATTAATGGTGTAGCCTGAATTTCTCATCTCTCTCCATCTGTGCATTTTAGTTATTGACTCAACTTGTATAATGTTGTATAGGCAGAGTGTGTTCTGTGATCACTGATATAAGGCAGGGAGGGCATTTGCCTTCCTTTAGCTGATAGGACTTTTTTGAACAGGTATGATACAAACAGAGCAGTTCCATGTACTGTGTTTGAGGCTTTCTCGTTTGCATCCTTGCTATGGATATAAGAGAAGTTGCCCTAGGCACCCTACCAGTCCAGGAAAGATGAAAGTCTTCTGAGACAGCTCAGGTCTCAACCTGTAGTGAAGAGTCAAAGCCAGCCTAAACCAGCAAGTTTCCATCCAATTCAAAGATGCTAAAAGAGAGAACAAATAATTTGTTTTAAGTCGGTGAGTTTCAGAGTTGGTTGTCCCACAGAATTAATGTGGAAACACTGACCTCTACTTTGGAAATAAAACCAAAGTAGACTGGGAGTGGATGGATGGTATAGAAACCTAGCTCTCTCTAGCTTCATTGACACTATTCTTCACTTTGTATTTGAAGACTGTCTTGGATATGGCAATCACTTTGTACCTCAAGGTCTTGTATAGCTCCTTCCCATGTGGTACATATCTCCCGGTGCCCATGCCCATTCCCTCCTGAATGCTTTAGCATCCCATTACCTTCTCAGCCAGTGAGATGATTTGTTCTCAAGATGTGTGTTCAATGGCCTTAGAAGGGGAATTTTAAAATGCATTGACCTTCAGAATAAGCAAAATGGCTGTATTGTTACAAACATACTTTTATGACTTCCCTTTAGTTAGAGTGGGATCTAAATGGATATACGTGAATGAGTATGGTCTCAGTGAGATAATCAGGACTTAATAAAGCTATTTATTCTAATTGGTCAGTGGTATGTGTTGTCTTAACTGTCTCTCTTCTTTTTTTTGGAGGGGGGGTGGCTTTCCACAATTAAAGATAAAGAACAAATTCCTAAAGAATAAATTAAATAATTAACAATGCTTGTTTACAAAATCTGACTTTTTATATTTTATCCCAGTGACTTGTTTATAGAAAACGGTAAGAACTTATAAAATAATTATAAAGCAACACTGGATGTGTAAGATATGTTTGTGTTGTAGTTAAACTTAGAGTTCTTAAGCAGATGAAAAGTTGCTGTGGTTCCAAAGAAATTGATATAAGGAGGACTTTGCAAAAGAATTTGACTTTACTTCTAAACCATCAAATTCCTGCAGCATTATTAAGTTGTGAGTTTACTGTAGGGCAGTGATACAGACCAGGTGTGTATGAATGTGTGTGTGAGTGTGTGTGTGTGTGTGTGTGTGTGTGTGTGTGTGTGTGTGTGTTGGTGTGAGGAAAACCTTTTAACAAAGTGCTTAAGATAAGTGGCTGCCGGAGCTGCCTGTTACTACATTTCCTTATTGTAAAATGAAGGTACTTAATTTTTTAAAGTACTGAGGATTGGACAAGGGCCTCACACATGCTGGGCAAACATTTTACCATTGAGTTATATTCACAGCACCAAGAATACTTATTTTTAAGTGATCAAAAGTAAATGCATTTATAATTTATAACATATAACATAATGTCTTAGTATATGTATACATTGCAGACTGGCTAAATACAGCTAATTAACAAATGTTTGGTCTTACATATTTAGTGGGTTTTTTTGTTTTGTTTTGGGTTTTTTTTTTGTAATGAGAACCTTTAAATGTAATCTCTTGGAAATTTCAAGAATAAACTATGCAATTAATTACCTATACTTACTATTTTGTACAATAGAAACTTAAACTACTTCCTGCTGTCCAGCTGAAATGTCTTATCCTTAATCCAAAGTCTTCTGGGGTCCCCTAGCTCTATCGTGGCTCTGGTGACCAGCATTCATTCTACTCTCTACTAGGTTTGACTTGATAGGATTTTAGATTCAGTATTGGTCCTTCTCAGCTTCACTTTTGAATGTGGCTTGTTTTCCAGCTTCATCTACGTTGCTGTAGCTGATAGATTTCTTACTTTTTCAGGATAGAATTGTATTCTTTTATACACAGTCTGCCACATTTCCTTTATCCATTTCTCCACTGACAACATTGTAGTTGATTCGATATCTTAGCTATTTTTTTCATAGCACTGCATAATACTTAGGTTTTCAAGAATCCCACAGAGTCTGCAGATCCTCGACAACATTTGTTGTCTCTTGTCTTTTTTGACTATCGCTGTCCTAAGATGTGAGGCAATAGCTCATTGTGGGTCTTCACTTACATTTCCCCAGTGGTTCCTGGTTGAGCGTCCCATTCTCAGAGAGTGGTCAGCTAGTTTACAGACCAAGAAGGTCTCAATTCCAGGTCTGCATTTTGGAAGGTTTTTCTTCATTCTTTTCTGATGCCTTTGGCATTTTCCACCTTATCCACACGGAAATCGCTAGTGAAGAAAGGTGTGGGTTTATCTGCACTCTACAACAAGGAAGTTTCATTCACCCCACTCTGTCTTAAAGGGTTATTTAACAACGGGAATAATCTTTCCTCTCATCACCCCAGACTAATAATGTTTTTTTAAACTAGTCTGGAATGACTCCTTAACGTGGCTATCACAGTAAACACACATCACTAGAACTATTTAATTCTTTAAGCATATAGAAGTCTGAGCGCCACTGTCTTGTGTTGTATTTCAAGGTATTAATCCATTTTCTAAGACTCTTATCTAATTAATACAAGGGAAGGGAAAACCTGGCGACAGCTTATCTCAACATGTACTGAGATATTTTAAAAGATGTCCCAAGTGGTGACAAACGTATTAGAAACTGCGGGATTAAATACCAGCGAACACTTTATAATAATCCACTGTAAGACCATGCTAGTAAGAGTGTGATAAGATGACTTACAAAGTCGAAGGAAATATCAGCAGGTTGTGTATCTGATAAAGGGGTGGTGTCTATAGTATATAAAGAAACTTTAAAAGTAACACTTGAGAGACAAACTCACCCACTTAAAGGATCAAAAGGAGGCATGAATCAACAGTTATCCAAGGAAGAGATACAAGTGGCCCATAAGCACGTGAAATGGTGTTCAGTATGGTCAGCCTCAGAAAACACAGATCCAAAGCACAGTGAGATAACCATTTTACATCCACCAGAGGGACTTGAACACAGCAAGTACTCGTGACGGTGTAGGGAAGTTTGGACCCTCAGACATGAGTGTCGGTATGTAAAATGGCACACCTAAAGAAAAGTTTTTAGCCATTTAAATACTATACAGTGTCATTATGTACCCAAGAGAAATGGAAGTTTATATCCAGATGCTAGGAATTCCCAACACCATTATTCACAGTAGTCATCCCCATGAAGGCAATCCAAATGTCATTACATCATAAATTTACGAATGAGCAAAATGAAATGTGGTATAGTTACGCAGTAGAGTATTATTCAGCCATAAAAAAGAATGAAACATGAAGAAACTTCAAAATATTACACCAAGAAGAAGTTAGACATAAAAGATCACTTTTTACATAATTATTTTTGTATTAAATTTCTAGAACAGACAAGTCAATGGCGATAAAAAGTAGATTAATGGTTGACAATGGTTGGTTTTAAAAAAAAAAGGATGAATGAGATAGACTATTAAAGTGTATTAAGCTTTGAAGATAAAAAAATTAGAATCAGTCATAATGGTTGCAAAAACCCATCACTATGTGAAAAGCACTCAGTTCTGCCATTGCAAATGGTGTTTCTTCTGTGTAGGTCTTACATCTCTCTCTCTCTTTAAAAAAAAAAACCAATTGTAGGACAACTCTAAGGAGACCTTTGGCTAATGTGTTTCATAAATCTGTGAGCTATAGATATGATCTAGGATTTCATGTTTTTATCTTAACATTGTGGCTCTTTTATGGGCTAGCTTATGAGAACTGATTGTTTTATTGAATCCAGGCCAAATACTTACATCAGAACATCTACTGCTTGGCTTAAACAATTCATCATAGTGGATTTTAGGTCATGGCTATTTCATTTCATTTTGGCTCTGCTCACAGCGTCTGCCTTATATACTGAGTTTGTATTGCCCTGACTTTAATTGCTCCTCATAGAAGAAATGCACATTGTAAAAACTGTTTTTTTGAGACAAAATCTCACCCTGTAACTCACACTGTCTCAGGGTCATAGACATCCTCCTGCTTCAGCCTCCCAAGTCCTGGGATTAAAGGTGTGACCCACTATCCCTAACATATCCTGAGAAGGGAGTGCAACATAGAGTAAGGTGACTGTAATGTGCAAAAATAATGTTTTCCTTTGCCAAGTCATTCCAACCAAACCTGTCCTCAGGCTGTGTATTAGTTCTGGAGATTCCTGTCACAATGTCATGGGTTTTTTTTTTATATCAGTGAAACTTGTGGGTACATATTGTTGTTAATACCAGTCAGAGCCTTGAGAGAAATATTGAATTTTTAAGCCATGCTTATCAAGGAGTCATACTGACCCTAGCTTGCTTTTTTTCCCTAACTATAAACTACACAAACTATAAACTAAATAGTTAGGAAAAATAAATGTGCCAAGATCAAGAAAACAGTTGAGAAAATGAACAAACAAACAAATAAAAAACAACAGTATGCAGGAAACACTGGTTTTACTTTCGTTTTCTATGAAGACATACAGAAAATTAAACAAATGAACACAAATAGGTGGCTTATGCAAACGAAGAAAGGGTGAGGAAAAGGAACAGGGGGCAGGCAGAGACAGGAGGATGGCTGTGGAGGAAACAGCAGTGCACAGCAGCAGTGAAGTCTCCTGATGCCTCCTCACCCCACTGTGGTGAGTCTGGCTTTGAGATTTGAACTACTGACAGAAGTGTGGACAAACGTAGCATCTTACCTTGTTGTATATTTTCCATGCTTTGTTTCCTCTTCGCTAGCAACCACAGCTGGCTTTATTTTAAGAAGGTTTTGTTTTTAAACATTAAAAGTTTCCTGTTGGTGTTGCTGTTTTTCTGGTGACGTGGAAAGTGAAGGCTGATGCCTTACGAGGTGGATGTACTCCTTTGGATAGAGGAAAAAAACCCTATGAAAATAAATAGCAAATCTTTGTACTCACAGACCCTTGGGGATGAATTGGTAGGAAATGTGGCACTAGTAGATAGAGATGCATGTACGTGACACTGCTGGTGTGTGAATGAATGACCAGGACAACCTGTGTGGGGTAAAAAGGTACTTGGAGCCACCCGCTTTCCCATCACGTGAATTACTCTTGGATAGACACCTGGCTGCTTGGAGTGAAACTTGACCCCTTCTGGGACCTTCCTTAGACAGATCTGATGTGATGATCCAGGAACACAGGACTTCCTGTTCTTTGCGATCTCTGTTACCAGTACCATCAGGGTTCCTACTGAGAAGATAACCTCACAAGGTACATGTTTTAAATGAAGTTTTGAATGATATTGTCCATATTTGGAGTATTCAAACTTCTATATCTTTATGACCTGATTCCCCAACCAGATTTTTGCTATATCTTCATAGTGCCAAAGTGAAGTAACAATTCTCATGAAACTAAAAGATGCTCTCAATTTATTCAGACATTAATCCCCGGTAAATGTACAATCAAATATTAAAGGAGTACTAGAAAAGTTCATTATTTATTCATTATTTATTCATCAGTCATTGATGTGGTACATTGTTATCAGCCATAATTTGTTAAATGTGTTTGAAAATCAGTTCAACTCACATAACCTTCATAACAGCTTAGTTAGGTAAGCTCTAGGGCAATCATTCCCATTTTACAGCCAAAAGAACTGGGGCACAGAGAACTATTACTGTGAATAGATAATAAGGACCAGATGCAGACTTCATACCAGGGCAGTCTAGCTACAGACTCTTCCTCCAGTTACCACACCCTGCTTTTTCCAGAAAGCCATGCCATGCTGACCGCAGTTTCTCTTCGTTTCTTCTAGTCTTGGTTCCTGTCAATGATGTCCTGCTGACCATGAGGACTTTGGGTCCAGCTCTTGTTGCTTATCCTATCTGGAGCACATCTGACAAAAGCATCCCAAGCATTAACTCGCCCTCTGCCTTGTCAGTCTCTGCCTAACAATCAACATTGTTGCTTTGATGTTGCGATCTATTTCAGTACCACTTACACTGTCCCACCCTATTCCCTTAGATTACCATTCAGTTGCTGAGGATGTTCTACTCCCTTTGTTTTCTTCTACTCTAGTCTGGCTCTGCAGGGTTGCTACCTTTGGATGGAAAACGGGATGCGAAGAACTTGTGTCTTGGCATCTTGAGGCCATACAGAAGCAGATCTTTGCCAAGCTCTCTGTCTACATCACAGCTCTGATAGGAATTCCTATCCTCAGCCTGCTCCAGAAGCCAGGCAGCAGCTCCAGCCAAGATGTCTTAGAAAGGGAGTTCACCTAAGGATCTGTATTTATCAACACAGCACTCGGAAGTCTACACAAACCAACAAAGGCCCATTGTACATAGGTATGCCTGAGAAGCAGAGGGCCACTGTCCTCCGTGAATGTTGCCATCTTCCTCTCCTCAGACGACCCGCTGTCTCTAATTGTCCAGGCATCTGCATAGTACAAATAGATTTGATGTGAGCCAGTGAAAAAGCAGCCAGGGGAGGGATGGCCACTGTGGAGGAAATCATTTAGTGCGCACCCCCTGTCGAGGGTGGGAGAGATAAATGATCGAAGAGCTCACAAAGGCCAAGTCTCCTCTAAGAGAACACAGAAGAGACAAAGATTGCTGTGCTGAGCCATCCTCAATGCAGCATGGAGAAACAGTAGACTTGCACAATTGCCCTGTTTATGCATGCCAGCCTCTTCCGTATAACCGCATTCGCTATGCATTCAGAAGCAACCGCTTACACTGGTTACTAATAAGAAGCCCATGTGGGAGGAGCAGAATTCACACGAAGTGCTTACCCAGCAAAGTTTTGGGTTGACTAGGCTTTAAAAGTGTGTTATCTTAATGGCAGGTGCAGATGCTTTATGGAAATCTCATATTAACTGAAGTCACTGGTGACAATGCACACCTTCCCTTGAATGCTCCTTTGTCTGTCTGCGGAGTATGGACACAGGGCAACACACTGAAAATAGACACTACGCTTTAGGCCCACATGCCACATCCAGAAAGGGAATAGATCCCAGAGAGCTCTCAAGAGCTGTGCTTGTTCTGAGTCTCTAGATGCCGCACCCTCCTCTCCAAGGTGGACTGAAATCCCCTGAAACCTTGAGCCAAAACCTTTCCTCATTTAAGCTGCTTCTGTGAGTATTTTGCTAGTGCAACAAGAAAAATAACCATGGGCTTGACCCTGGCATAGATTCTCTATCAGGAGAAATTAGGCTACAAATACTTTGACATTTAAAATCTAGCCCTTAATATGTTGAACTTGCCCGTTTGATCATGCCATTGACACTGAGTTTCACTTACTCACAAATTTAGTTATACAAAGACTGAAATGAACCAAGCTCCTTATACTAGATATTCAGTCCTGAGGATATTTATCATTGCCCTGTACTCAGCCTAGTTCCTTTACTTTATATTTGTGTTCACTTTTCTTTGTAATAACTTCTTCTTCTTCTTCTTCTTCTTCTTCTTCTTCTTCTTCTTCTTCTTCTTCTTCTTCTTCTTCTTCTTCTCCTCCTCCTCCTCTTCCTTTTCCTTTTTCTCCTTCTCCCAGACCTATACCCATTCTCTCTCTCTCTCTCTCCCTCTCTCCACCACCCCTGGTTTGATTAGAATTTATGCATGATCTACTAATTCTTTAAATGTTAGTTGAATATAAAAAGGTGAATTAGGAAAGAAATGAGTCAAGAGAGTCTTACAGTTCCAGGGAAAATAATTCTGGAGACAGAAAATAAGAGCTGCATCTGCACTCCACCTGCCAAAAGTTCTGTCCAGCTGTGCTTCCCACTACTGTCCCTGGTGAAATAAAGAGGCCAAGCAGAGACAGAAAGCAGGGAAAATGGGGTCAGTACAGGAAATAATAAGTTGACTGGAGCCATAAGCCTAAGCGACCCTTGACATACGTGCTGCCATATTTGGGCTTCTCTCCTCTTTTCCTAGATCTAGGCCTTGCTTAAGTCTCCATAGCACCAGAACCTCTTCTCATAAATACCAGAACCTTCTTCTCAGAAATCAGGTGACCGTGCTGCAGTTAGGCGGTTAGGCAAGAATAGATAAATAATCCCCATAGCAACAGTCCTTGCTGGCTGAACAACCCATGATTAAAGTCTCCTCCCTGCTTGCACCCCCCTTTGCCCCCACCTATATATGCCTTAAGAGGAAAATAAAATTTTGGAGTTTGATCAGACATCCTGTCTTGCTCTCATTCTTTGTGTCTCTTGTCCCTCTCATTCACCGGCCCTCCCTTCAGGTCCCCATTGAAGATCCCGCTGGCTGGGGCAATAAGTTGAGTTGATAATTCGAAAAGCCAAGTGCCAGGCACTGTACTAAGTCTCTCGTGTGCATTAAGACATTTAATCATCACAACTGCTTTAGGAGATACTTAATACTGCCATCACCCTCATTTTACACATGGTAAAATGGAGGCATGGAAAGATCCAGAAATATGCTGATATTTGGGTAGTGCCAAGATCTAAAGGCAAAGGGGGGCTTGGCTGTGGAGTCTGAGTAGGAATGAGCTGTACCATGTGGTTGGAATAGTGTCTAATGTCATGGGTTGTAGAAATGTGGTACAGAAGGGAGATATCTTAGTTAGGGTTTCTATTGATGTGATGAAACACCATGACCAAAAGGCAAGTTGGGGAGGAAGAATTTATTTGGCTTATACTTCAGCATTGCTGTTCATCATTGAAGAAAGTCAAGGACAGGAACTGAAACAGGGCCAGAACCTGGAGGCTGGAGCAGAGGCCATGCAGGGGAACTGCTTACTGGCTTGCTTCCCATGGCTTGTTCAGTCCACCTTCTTATAGAACCCAGGACCAACAGCCCAGGGATGGCACCACCCACCATGGACTGAGCCCTCCCCCACTGACCACTAAATGAGAAAATACCTCACAGCTGGATCTCAAAGAGGCATTTCCCCAACTGAGGCTCCTTCCCCTGATGACTCTAGCTTGTGTCAAGTTGACACAGAAAACCAGCCAGTATAGGAGATGAGATTAAAAGCCAAGGAGAGGACTTGTGATCTGTTATTTGGAGTTGCAGAGAATCCCTTGCTACCAGGGTCTGCTTGTGGCATTTGGATTGACTTTGCTCACTATTGTAAGTGGCTAGACTTTGATACCAACCACATCATGAAATCAACTACATACCTGGGGAGGCCAGCAAGTCAAGAAACCTGGACACTCAAGCAGAAGGGATTTGCTGGAATTGACAGTGTAACACCAGGAGCCTTTAATCACCTGCATTTGACCAGAACACAAACTTGCTTTCTTTTTATTGTTGTTAATGATAATATTTTGAGATTATATTATAATTACATTCTTTCTTACCTATCATTTTCTCCCTCCAACCCTAATATGTACCCCTCTCTGAAATTCATGGCTGTTTTCCTTTTAATTGTTGATGTGTGTGTGTGTGTGTGTGTGTGTGTGTGTGTGTGTGCGCGTGTGTGTGTGTGTGCGCGCGCACATATACATACACTCCTAATACATAAATATAACCTACTCAGTCAGTATTATATTACTTGTATTTATGTTTTCAGGGCTAATCATTTGCCAATTGGTTATTCGTGTTAGCGTGTTTATTGATGTTATCCTTGTTCTGGTCTTATTTAGGCAGCCACACTGGTGAGGCTTCATGGGTTTAGTTTTCTGATATTTCTAGGAGACACAATCTCACAGCAAACTTCCTGTTCCTCCAGCTCTTGCATCTTTGTGAATGTCTTGTTACCCAACTTGAGCTGACTAGGAAGCCATAGGAATGCCCCGAATATCACCTCATCTTCGAAGTTTCACAACATTAAAAGTGAGTTTTGTTACCATCTTACATTATAAGAGAACATATTGTATTGTGGATATCCATAATATTAGAAAGTTTGTCCACCCATTGTGTAAACTCTAGCACAGGGTTTAGAACAATAGCCAGTGTAAGGATGTAGCAAACATCAGGTTTAGTATTGCTCTCAGTAATTAGGGGTCGTTTTGATAAGATGGCACCATATCGATAGACCTTATGCTGTCAGAAAAAAATAATTTTAAGTGTGTTTTTCATCTCTGGAGTATCGATGGCCCTTTCTATTAGCCATTTTGTACGCCATAAGGAAAACTGTCTGAACAACACACAGAAGGGATTGTTTGCTGCTGTGTGACAGATGCTGCAATCAAGTTCCTTCTAATTAACCAGTATCAAAATCCACTCATTCATAAACTGTCACCATCATCAGCAGGACAAATATGCTTCTTAAGCCCAGTCTTGACAGAATGCCAGTCACCGATGCACCCATACGGGGCCTTAGCTTGACCAAGGAGCCCCCTCTGCGGTTCAGAGCAGATGGAGCCTGAATTGTTCCCATCAGGGCCATTGAGATCCCGGAGTCACAGCCAGAGCTGCACAGTGCAGAGTGTCCCTCAACCTTATTGAAAAGAAAAGAGAAGACATTTTGCAAAGGAATTTGACAGCATTCATATAGAGAGGACACGTGCAGACAGAGGTGCTGCTGCCGCTGACTGCAGCCCAGGCGACACCACCACCTAGTAACCCACCGGAAATAACCCAGGAGTTTGCAGCATTTACTCCTAAGCCCAGCAGTTCCCCATAGCTTTGCTATACTATGATACTTATACAAGCTGCTGTACTTCAAATCTGGAGACTATTCATTCCAACTTGAGGGCCCCTGAAATGGCTGTCAGGGATGCATTTGAAACGGAACATGAGGGGATGCACTGAATAGCTTTTCACGGTTTCCTATCAGGAGAGGAAAAACAAAAGAAAACATTGTTTGCTAGAAAGCAGTATCTCATTGTCATTGTAATGAGCGATCCTGCTGCTGGTTCTTTTTCTTCAGTCTGCCTAGGGGCCACCTTTTGTCACGGTACACTCCGAATATTAAGTAGGGGGGAACTAATCTTGTATTAATAACTGCACAAAAGAGTGTGTTTTTGATAGGGAAAGGGCATTCATGCTCAGGGTTTAACGTGCATTTAGATGAAAATTTAACCTT
Organism: Peromyscus eremicus; assembly: GCF_949786415.1. Lineage (NCBI taxonomy): Eukaryota > Metazoa > Chordata > Mammalia > Rodentia > Cricetidae > Peromyscus > Peromyscus eremicus. Next base: position 29,941,337 of record NC_081419.1, on the reverse strand, counting down.
TACAGTGACTGTTTTTCTTGTGGAAAAAAAAATCACCTAATACTTAAATTTCTCCCTTACTGTTCAAATCTAACTGCCATGAATCTGTATAATAGGTATGAAGATAGATTCAGTTTAACTAGCTGCATTTTGGATGTGGCTATCTCACTTTGATAGAGCTGACACTTTGCTGGAAAGAGGTCCTTGAGTGTTGGCCTTGTGTTCCCTACCAGAAAGGCTACACTGGAGTCTCCACTATTTGGTGTCTTTTTTTTTTTTTTTTTTGGTTTTTTGAGACAGGGTTTCTCTGTGTAGCTTTGCGCCTTTCCTGGAACTCTCTTTGGAGACCAGGCTGGCCTCAAACTCACAGAGATCCGCCTGCCTCTGCCTCCCGAGTGCTGGGATTAAAGGCGTGCACCACCACCGCCTGGCTTATTTGGTGTCTTTAACCAGTGTTTTTGTTTTGTTTTGTTTTGTTTTGTTTTTACAATGTCAGAGTTATTGTTATTGATACTATTATTCTTATTAAACACATGCCATTTGTTGGCCATTTCTTGGTCTATATACCAGGCTGGAGTTTCTCATAACTTGATTGTTCTCTATAATGTGCAAAATGAGTGTTCTTAATCTCTACCTAACCCTCAAGGACAGCTAAGCTCAGAGGGTAAGTAGCACAACCTACTGTGAGCTCACAGTGGAGCTAGTATCCCCAAACTAAACCCAGTGTTTCCATGGTGATAATGGGCCTGCTGAATCAGGTACATGGTCTAAACCTACACCATCCAATGTCACTTGCCCCAAGTAGTTGCTGAGCTGTTGAACACTCAAGATGTAGCCAGTATTCATCTTGAATTAGTTTAAATATAAATCTCCATGTGTGCACAGGCACTAGGTTCCCAGAGAGTCCCACTCTAAACAACCAAATAACAGCACAAGCAAGATGCTGTCCTGAACACGGGTGACACCTGAATCGAATACTCTTTGGTTTTATGATCTTCCTCTTTTCTTTGCCAGTGAAATGCACTCATATTGGGCTTGTGGATGTCTGAGGCGCTGCTATCAACTTGGTGTAAGTAGTGAGTCTTCAGGCCTCTATCCCCACCCTAAGTTTACAGACTGGAGTGGTTCGACCACTGTATCCTTCTCTACAGTGCCTACTCAGTCCCCATCAACCACCATTCTTCTCCCTCCCTTACCAAAATACTGTAAACACACTGGCCTGTGTCCTGTTCTCACAGACCATGAGTCTTCCAGGTGGAGAAAGAATGGCAGTTCAGAATGCACTCTCAAAATGTTCATCCTTTCTTCTTCAAGACATGATGGACTATTAGCTCTTAACAGCGCTTAGCATCAAATGTTAGAACTCCACAAGAGTGTAATCATTCTCAGTGTCAACTCTGAATCACACATCCACCTCACTCACTGCAGTCACGAAGTCACAAGACTACTCTCCACTGTAGAAATGAGGAATCTGTCAGGTGAACCACAAGGTTCTAAACTCTTCCACCTCTCCACCCTGCCATTATCTTCCAAACATGAAGTTTTCTCCAACCTCTACCACATATTCATCTTAGTTACAGGTCATGCATATGACGCAGGAAGAGAAGTATGTAGACAACTACCAATACAAGGAAAGCGCTTGTGGATGGTGAATCTTCTCCAGGTAAATATTGACAGAACAAAGGAAAGGTTTAGAAGTTAAAACCCATTTGAAGTTACTTGGATTAAAAATGAAATCTGATTATTGCTGAAGATAAACTGCTGAGACTCCATCTATGACAAAAAATTAGATTAATAGAAGGATAAGATTCGATTAACTACCCAGGATCATCCATCAAGATTTCATGTGTTAAGCTTGATTCTATTAGGTAAGGAAGACACCAGGAAGCTGAGATAAAGGTACACATTCAATATACACCCTAGTAGCAAAAGTTTGTGGATCACTTCAAGTTGAAAGAAAAGATCTAGAAAAGTGTTTTCTCAATAGACTTCTGATAAAAAGGGAGAAGGCAAAAACAACATCCCATCCCTCCATGATGGAGTCCTCGAATATATCTGTCCAAAGCTGACAACAAGGAAAAGCTTGTGCTTGCACTTGGCTAGACTTCTCCGATTTCCAAGGTCATCAAAGAAAAGAAGTTTAATGTTGTTAAAGAAATATATCTTACGAGTAGGTAAAAGAGGGAAGCAATTAGCCTCCAGACTTTAAGAGCAAGGAAGTCTCCATACACTTTCCTTCACTGCATGTTTCACTTACAAGGTGGTATTGAATGTCAAGTGTGTGCATTGTCTGTGTGTCTATCTAAGAATATGTATTTTTATTCTAAGTCCCACCCTCCAGCTCCTTGCAAGGTGACAGACATGTTTGCAACCATAGATATGGATGACAGTTTAAAAATTGATATGTGCAGTAAAGGGTGATTTTGTCTTGATCAACTTTTCTGCATAGCATTCTCAGCATGGTAGAAAATAATGCTAGTCACTTCTCAGTCTCTTAGGGGGACATTTGCACCTTATGAGACCACTTCCCTTGGTCCTAATTCCTTGACTGGCATTGCGAAGGTGGTCCCAAGCACAGCTGCCATATTTTGTCTCAGTGCTTGTGAAATCTATTACCCTACATAACAACTAATTTTATTTCTCCAAAAGTCAATATTCAGCTACGTGGCTGCAACTAGCCCTTGCCTTGCACCCTTCCTCAAATGGAAAAGCTCCATTCCTGGATATACTTAGGGATTACTAGGGAGTTATTGCAAATGGAGATAAATTGATACTGTGCCTAGGGAGCTCTGGCCTGAAATGCAATTTTCAAGAAGATGGTGACTAGCCTCCAAAAGTATTCACATCAATGAAACATGACAGGTGTCACCAAGAACAGATATCTGGGCAAAGAGAAATTAGAAGCTCTCATGTCCCTGCTCGTCTGTGGTTTCCTAATTGCAGTTGTTGGCGTTAATTGATGCTGGTGCCATTTTTGATCAGGTGGGGCTGTCTTGAGTGCCTTGCATTTCCAAAGGGCTTGACATTCTGAGAGCCACAGCATGTTCGCATCAAATCTGCTTTCAACATGCCATGTTTGAGAATTCTCTTCCTGAAGTCCATTAGTGAAAACAGCCTGGCAGATCCTTCCGGTCCTGAAACTGCACGCACCGGCCAAGATACTGCTCATGTTCTCTTCCCCGCAGCTCAGAGTTGCAGGGAGTGGGAACACTTTGCTGCAATGTGGAGTTACGTAATCCCGTACAGAGTTCTGAAAGCTACCTTTTCTCTGTAGTGATCCCGCAGTGTTCTCTTCTCAGCATGCTCCAGGGAGCAATTGCCTCTAATCAATGTTTTCACTGGTTTGAAGGAAACAGAGGTAATTTGGGGTTGCTTCTTTAAGAGCAAAGCATCACTGTGATTTTAAATGCAGCCCAAGTCACTTTTGCTAATGATCGTGGATGTGATTAAACAAGAGAATTTTTGCTCAGGAGCCATTGGTTTTTCAGGAAATATGCAAATGCAGATCTCGTTAAATATGCAAATGCAGATCTCATGAAATATGTGGTTCCGTTAACCACAGATCATCTCCTGTTAGGTCTCTTGAAGATATGTACAGTTCATGGGCTGTGGGGTAGTGGTTTGCTTCCTGTGCCTTTGCAAGGGTTTTCTAGATTAAAACTCTTTCATGAGCTGAGGAGATGGCTCAGTGGGTAAGAGTAGTTGCTTTACAGACATGGGGACCTGAGTTAGAACTCACAAAACCCAGGTAGAATGCCAGGCATGAATGTGTGTGCCCGTGACTCCAGTGCTGGGGAGAAGAGACAAACGGGCAATAATCCTAAAAGCTTGCTGGCAAGCTAGGCCAGCTGAAAGTGCAAGCTTCTGAAACAGTGACAAATGCTGTCTCAAGGGAATAAGGCAGAGAACGATAGAAGAAGACATACGAAGTCCTTCTCTGGCCTCAGCATGAATGCATATGGGTGTGCACACCCACACATGCATGCATCACACACATATATAGCAAACACACCATGAAATTGTTTCAACATCTAAAGCTTCATGATCTAAACAAAATGTAGGTTTCATGGGTTACAATGAACATTTATTCCCCTTGGCCATTGGATGTGCATTCTTAATCTATTATATCTCCCATTTGAGATATTAAAGAATCATAGATAAATCCATCAACAGTAATGAAATCATTACTGGTGCTTTTATTATTACTGGTGTTATTATATTGTCATCATCATTACATGAAATATTGCATATTCTTTCTGCATTAGCCAGGAATATCTGACTTTCACATGTTTGACACAAATATATCTTCTAACATTTTATCAAACTCATTTAAGATTTAGCTACATCAAAGGCCATGATAACTTTTCTTAATCCTTAGTCTTGTCAGAAAACTGCATTTTAGCATATCTCTCTTTTTGAACAAAGCAGATATTTTCCTGACTCTGCAAACAAAACTTTAGTATCCAGGTAATGAGAAAGTGTGTAAATGCTAAGACAGCATCATTGGCATCTCCCATACAGCTGAAGCCAGACTCGGGGATGCTCACTCCCATCCTGGTCACTATGGATTTGTTACTAAGGTCGGTGGTTATGTCTGTGGAAGGTTGAACTGTGCGTTTTGATCTCTGGTTACTCCCAACACTCGGTTGCTGGGAACACCTGTGCTGTTCAGTTTTCCATCATGGTAACAAAAGCCAGAGCTAAATCAGCTCAGAAGGATGAAACGTTTCCTTGGGCTCTTGTGTCAGGCTCCTTTAGAGCCAGCTGCCTCTGTAGCTTTAGCGGAGCATTTGGAGAGGGAGAATGTGGTGGAGTGAAGCCGCTTTCTTCATGGCAGACAGGACATAAAGAAAAACACATGGGAAGGAGCCAAGTTCCCAATACGCTCTTCAAAGATATCCCTTTACTGACCTAACTTCCTCTGACTAAGCCCTTCCCTCTGAAGGTCCAAACTACTCCTGATACTGCCACAAGTTGGCATGTGAGACTTTGGGGCAGATAAGATCCAAACCCTAACTCTGAACTACCTCCTTCTCTAGAGAGCGCCAAATGGAAACTAGCAAAGTCCCTCCACAGAGAGGTACCCAAGAGAATGGTAGAATGGGCAGTGTGTACACAGAGACACAGACACACACACACACAGACACACACACAGACACACACAGACACACACAGACACACACACACACACACAAAGCAACACTTACAGGGACTTTTAATTGCAGAAAATAAGGCCCTCAGATCTTAAAGTTTAGAATAAAAACAGAAAGTTTAGAAAAACATGAAAATATAAAGATTTTTGTGGATTTCCAAATTGTGTCTATTCTCCCCTTTGCCCTCAAATAAGGCAAAAATTCAGTTTGTCAAAAATATTTAAGGTATGCACTGACTTTTGACAAGGAAGAAATCTCTTGGGGAGCAAATGTCGTACAGGAAAGAACCTCATTAGTCATCTGTGGAGACAAATGAGCTCCCTGATAAGGTAGAGAGTGCACATCTGGGTCCACCCCATGTGGAGATTTAGCTCAGTGGTAGAGCATTTACTTAGCAAGCACAAGGCCATGGGTTCAGCCTCAGCTCTTGAAAAAGAACATGTATCTTTATATACAAGTACTGTAATTTGGAAAAAAATAAAGAAATGAGTAAGTATGTTGCTACAATTAATATGCATCAGCTTATGGGGTACACACATCCCACACATTCTGGAGCACTCACCGATTCATAAATCTTTTTATGCTAAGGGGGGCATCCTTAACTGAGCATTTCTTTGTACACTGCTGCTTTTTTTATTAGTCTGTGGGAAATGTGGGATATGCCATGACCGATGACAAGCTATTGGAATCTGTTTAGATTTTTTTTCAAATGGCTTGGTGGTGCAGACCCAGCCATCAGTGTCTTACTCTTTCCTAATGATAATTCACTTCTCTAAGTTGGCTCATGTAAGAAACACTGTAGTTTCCTCTCTTGAGTTAAGTACATAAAACCAAATGTTTCTGAGTAGCATGTAAATGTTCTGACCAATGTGATCTAGCAAAGCCTTACAGTGACTTTCAAAGGGTGTCTAAGTCTTACCCCTTAACAGGACAGGTTCCTTTAGAAATCTCAAGACAGAATGGGAAATTGGAACAGCAGAGTCCAGATTAAAGGAGGTAAAATATAAGAGAGCAGTGTGGTGTACAGGGAGGGAGGCCTCAATGATTTGGCCAAACCTGAGAAGGGGAAAGCATGGAGACAGTGTGGACATAAAAACTGTGCCAGCCAAATTCTTGAAAGGGAAAGCCTAAGGTATGGTAGGTATCAGAACACTGTTTTTGCACTAACTTGGGAGACAGAGCAATTTTCTTGAGTCACAGAAATGTTCTATTTCTTGAATGAACCAGTGTTATGTGGGCATATGAAATTTTTTTTTTTTTTTTTTTTTTTTTTAGTTTCTGTATTTTACCACTTGTAAATTTTGTCTCAATGGAGAAAAAGACAAGCAAACAAAAAACAGCACCCAAAGAAACCAACCAAACAGGCTCCAAATACTGAAAACGAGGTAGATAATTGTCTCAAGACCAAAGAAATGCCCATTAACTTCAAGATAGGACACCAAGGAACCAAGTCCAACTTGGTGAACTGACAAGCGTTTTGGGGGTTTGTTTACAGATGCACAAGTCGGGGAGATAACAGAAGCACAGGGAACTGGGCCAGGTCTGTCACCAAAAGCCCCACCCAGGCATGGGTGATAGGTCGTGGAAGATGCATCCCTGGATTCCCACCCCCAGTAAATCTTCCACCTCTATACTCTGCTCCCCCAACAGCACATGCAGTTGGGGACAAGAGGCAGTGGTGTTTGAAATCTCAGGTGAGAGTCTGATGTCCCCCACCCTTCTAGAAGGGACCCTTGGTAGCTACAGTCTGTGAGAGTCTTGTGTAGGCTATCACAGCCTCTTGGACTTCAAGATGACAATGGTGATGTCGTGCTCTAGGGGCAGAGGAATTACTACAAGACTTACAACAAAAATTAGAAAGCAAAAATGTATACGTCCAGATGAAATGTCTAATGTGTGTGGGGTCTTTGTTTTGTTGTTGTTTGTTTTGTCTTTTCCTTTGTAAAGCTTTCGATTTGCGTTCAAGACCATTGGTCTGTGGTCGTGGAGTCCATCACTCTGCCTTTGGAAGGAATACATGCTGGAAAAGCAGATGGCAAAATAGCAGTGCTCTCTCCAGCATCTTGAGAGGTTTGTGTTAAAGAGAGAAAATAAATCTTATTCGTGCTAACAAGTCAAGGGAAGCGACACATTTTAAAAGATAACTTGACAATGTATTCTTACATCCTCACAGTTGGGTTGCTACCTGAATTAATTCTTCAGTGATTTAAAAATAAAATTTATTGATTATTTCCAACATATAAAATTGTGTGTTCCATGCTTTAAATGCATGACTTGATTTCACCTTTATGTGAAGACTTTATCCCTTTTACTGATGGAGAAGCTGTAACTTGTGGAGGTAATTTGATGCAGTTCCTTCATAGACTAAGTTTGTAATGTTGCAGCATAAAATCCACACCTTTAAAAATGCTGTCTTTGCAGTTGCTGTCTGACGGAGGGTGGAGAAAGCTGTCTGTATTTCTAAAATAAACATCAGAATCAAACAAAGCTCATTTTCCTAATACAGTCTCCATAATGATTACCCATTGTTTTGGGTGGCCAGTCTCCACTTAATGGCCAAACCAGGCCAAGTAATCCTTGATGTCTTTAAAAGACATATATGCAGAATGATGACCCATGTCCCTGACACACAGAATGTCCTGTAATGGTTCCATTCTTCAAGCTCAAACTGTCTTAGTCCCAGTAAACTGAACCTTTATTGAACTATTGACTCAGTCCCTTGAGTTAACTAGAGTTGTTCTTATTGCTAATGATTAAGAATGAGGAAAACTACCAAATGTGAGTGTAAAAATATGCGTAGTCCTTATTCTACAGCAGTTGCTTGATGAGTTGTAGAATATCAGTCTAAGTCAGCCACTCAAACACTGCTTTGTAAGGTCGTCTCTGAGTCACAGGAAAAGCAAGGCAAACTGAGTACAAACTGGTATTTGCAGCAGGCATTTACTGAAAGTGGATGGTGATCTGAAAAGGCACCTAGACTCCTTAAAAAGCAGGAAAATATGAATTCAAAACACAATGCCATGCCACCACATGCAGTCCTGAATGGTTAAAATAAGAATTACTGGCAGGGCTTCATGCTAATGATGGTGATATGGAGCAGCTGGGTCTCTCACTGTGGGAGAATAAATTAATACAGCCACTTTGGAAAATTGACAACATCTTTAATGATGAAAATTACACACCCTGTCATCTAGCAATTCACCTTTGAGGTATATATCTGAGACAAAGGTACAGTGTGTTCCCAACAGTCACAGATGCACATAGTACCACTCTGATAATACCACACAATGGGAAGCCACCCAGATGCTACCATTAATGGGATGAAATTATCATTTAGTTACACAATGGAACAGTTCTGAGCAATCAAAATGAACACATGTGTCCTGCACCCAACAACCTGGATGAAGCTCACAATAAAAAGTTGGGTTAAAGAAGTAAGGTATAAATAAGATATATTCTGTGAGCACTTATATTAGTAAAAGTTAAAAAAAACAGCCCAAAACTCTTCAGAATTATAAATGTCAGTGAATAATTTCTTTGGGGAAGACAGAGGAAGACCGGGAGAAGGCATAGGAGGTGCCTGAGGGTTATTGGCAATGTTCCAGGTTTTTTTTCTTTATATGGAAGTTCCAAAGGCATAATCTCTTGGGTGGAAATGTACCCAAAATTATATGTACAGTGATGTTAAGTGTATATTCTCCATGTGTTCAATTTTAAAAGTTTAATTTAAAGCAATTACTTTCAAGTGAGGCCTGAGAATGTGAGTAAGAGTGAACATAAAACAAATATATACAGTGTGTACATTTTTCTACAGTTTTGCTTTCTGGGGTTTCAGTTACCTTGAAACAGCTACAGCACAAAAATATTAAATGGAAAATCCAAAAAGTACTGTAAATCATTGATTCAGACAACCCTTTCATCCAGATTATCTAAGACCATTGGAAAACAGATATTTACATTCCAGTTCATAACAGTAGCAAAATTATAGTTATGAAGTATTAACGAAAATAATTTTATGGTTGGGGGTCACCACAACATGAGGAACTATATTAAAGGTTCACAGCATAAGGAAGATTGGGAAACACTGCTAAATATTCTTACATGTTGACTTGTATACCATTCTAAATATCACATGAAATCCCATGATACTTTGCTCTGTGCTCCTGGGACAGGAATCATCTTTTGCTCAGTGTATTCACACTATATATGCTACTCACTGGTAGTCACTTAATACAGAAATTGGCCATCAGATCCAATGCAGTAGAATCATGGTACTTATGTTCTACTAAGTCTCATTTTACTTACTAATGGTCCTGTAACTCATGAGTCATGATACTAACAGTTTGAATATGCCAAAGAGAAGCTAAAACAAAACAAAACAACAAACAAATCCCCTTAAATAAAAAAATCAAATAATATCAATTTAATAAGGGAGGAAGAGTAAACAAAGATTTTGGTAAAATTAAAATTCATTAATTGTGCAGGAGGAAATTAGCTGGGTATCTCCAGTACTCAGGGAACCCCCCCCCCCCCACCGAGAGAATTACAAGTTCCCAGACTGCCAGTAGCTACCAAGTAAATTCAACACTAGTGTGTACAACTTAGGTGGCTCTGGGTCAAAAGAAAACAAACAAACAAATAAACAAATAATAGGCTTCATGGTAGAGCACTTGCCCAGGATGTGCAAGACTGTAGATTCAAGTCTCAGCGCTGCAGCAGACAGAGAGAGGGAGGAGGAGGAGACGGAGGTATATCTGCTAGCTTGGTTGGTCACATCAAGCTGCCGAACCAAAGTGGGCTCCAGGATGGTGTGATCAAATATGAACACACACTACACTTAGGAGTGGAGATAACACCGGGAGTTTCAGGCATTTACAGGGGGCTTGGAACCTACTCTAATGCATGAAGATAAGTGACTGGTTGCAACACTCCCTGCTCTGCTTCAAAATCACAAAATCCACTGAGAATTTATATGAGTAAGGTTTGGGTAGGAAGAAAGGCAATCTAAACTCAAGAAAAAGGTGAGGACAATATCCCTAATATTGTCAAGTGCATGAGTACAAAGATTTATACATAGCTATAAAATAATTGACAGGATTTAAATGCGTATGCTTACTCGGATGGACATGCTACATTCTCTATACATACATACCTATTGGCCAATCAACTACGAGGCCTTTCCCTTTATTGAAAAAAGAAGCTGCTAGAGCCTCAGAATCTTGATTCTCCAGGACTTTGGATGGGTCTGTAAATTCAACTGCTCTCTCCTGGTGAAGAGGGAGGAGCGCCTGGCCTGTGACCTACAGATGACCAGGTGCCCAGGCATCTGACCTTGGCGGCTTCCTATACTTCACATTGATTTGTCATGTGTTTATCTTTTCACGTTTCTTAAGACTGCCATTTGTCTCCTGGAAATTTATCCAGAAAGTAATGTATGTACAACGATATACAGTTTTACAAGTCATTATGAATTAGCAAACATCTCAACAATGCATTTTGTATTGAAAATGCCACCTGAATACAAAAGTAAAAAAGTTTAATTTTATATGATGATTACTTAAGATACGTTTTTTTCCCTGCCGTATAAATAGATAAATGTGCTCTTTTTGTTGTTGGAAACCATCTATACAATAAGAAACTGGCTGTCCCTCTCCATACTCAGTACCCACAGCTCCAAAACTGCTCTGAACTTCTCTTCCTCCTTCCTCTCTCCTTCCCTGTTCCTTTTCCCTGTCTCTGTGGATGACTCCTCCAATACTCTGGCTATTCTCTCTTGTGCAGTAGCATTTATGGCAGAACCCTATCTTCATTTCTCCATAAATACACCATTAAATGTTTGTTTGTGGAAATAAACACCCAGCTCTTGGCCTCTCCCACAATCTACAATAAGGATATTTTTCACAAGCTTTTTCTTTCAAGACACTGATTCTCTGATAGTGGGGTTTCTCCCCCGGCTCCTTTAGCAGTTGTTACAACATTGCTTAGCTCCCGTAGACAAAGATTCTATGTTCTGGCTCTTCCTCTGTCCCTTAACTAATTTCTACCCTGCTTAGGAAGCTGGGAGATCTAAGTAGCAGGAGTCACCCTTTCATGTGTTCCTAAACTGTTTCCAAGAGGGAAAGTCTGAGTACAGCTAGAAAAGGTATATTTTTAAATATATTTTTACATTTATTGTTATTATTGCTTTTTAGTGTGCATCTGCGTGTCTGTGTGTGTCGGTGTATGTGTGTCTGTATGTGTGTGGTCTATGTATACGTGGCCTTGCATGGGCATGTGGAGGTCAGAAGACAATCTTTGTGTTTCTCTACAATCTGGCTTTCTCGGAAGCAACTTGGGTGCTCAGGCTTGGTGGCAAGTGCCTTAACTCTCTAAAGCATTTTGCTGGCCCCCAAGGTTGCATTTTTATTCTAATGAAAAATATAAAGGTACCCTGATTCCTGGAACTGTCTGAAGATCTCAGCCATTTCTTGCTTCGTTTCTGGTCCCCTCATGTCTCCTGCTCTTCCCTGTCTCTCTTTCCAACTTGTCTCATTAAGGGATGGCCTAACATTTTGTCTCCAACATAGTTATGTAGTTAGTTACTTTCAAAAAACGAAAGTCAACCAACCAACCAACCAAACAAACAAACAAACAAACAAACAAACAAACTGTATAACTCATAGACAAAGATTACATGTTCTCTTTGCTACAGTCTTTCTCCCTGCCTGTGCCCCAGGCCTCATTATAGATGGCCTAAGAATCAGATGTAGCCTTTCTGCTTCCAGTGCCTGAGAAGAGAGACCATATGTGAATGTTCAATAGTCAAGTGATACATCAAAGTAGTGGGTAATATAAATTCTAGAATTCTAGATGAAGATGGACTGTGCATGTGTTGAGTGTTTGATAGTCAAGTGATACATCAAAGTAGTGGGTAATATAAATTCTAGAATTCTAGATGAAGATGGACTGTGCCAGGGAGGAAAGTCTATTTAATTCAGGTTCTCAGATTCAGAAGAGCAAACCAGGATGAGCCTGGAACATTATCAGCCTCCCTGGAGACCGGTGATCTGAGAGAAGCATGTTCATCCCAGGAGGAAAGCTTGTCCTCAATGATGGAAGCCTCCTAGGCATTTCTTCTGGGTGACAAAGGCTCTGGGATTGTCATCTGAGCAGTAACTTTACATCACGGCGGCACCTCTGTGCTGTCCTGTTCCAGCGGGAGGACTCGGAAGCTGCCTTCCACCAGCTCTAGCTCAGCCTCAGCTGCCTTTCTGTGCTGACATCCCGGTCTCCTAGAATCTCTGCTCCTGACCTGGCCCCTGCCCTATGCTGAAAGCCGAGTGGTTTTGCTGGACTTGTAGATGCCTAGGTTCTGCCCTCTCAGTTCCCTGAAAATCAGGCAGTAAAGGATGGCGTCCTTGCTTTGAAAACCGCCATCAGTAATAACCAATTACTCTGTTAAATGTCAAATCTCATAAGTGTCCCTTCCTGCCCCACAGGGACACACACACACAAAGAGTCTGCTGTAGGAAAACAAAGCAATCACTTAAAATGTAACCAGACACATTCCCAAACTGAAAGCGTGACTCACCCTGCACATGTAATATTGATATTTCAGATTATATATAATTGAACTGAGGTTGCAGTTTATTTTCCAAATGCAAACATGTGTTTAATTAGAACAAAATGTGCATCTCTGTAACACTGAATTTTAAGTACCAAGTTCTAAAGTTTATTGATTGATGATTATTGTGGGGAAACACGAGCTCTTATGCATAAATCTTTTGACAGGAGCTGTCTGTCAAAAATAATGATCCTTTTAAAACTCATGAATAAATAATGATGCAGGTCCACTTTACATAAAAATACATACTCATTTACACTCTGTCCACTGAAATGAAATATGGTTATTTAAAATAATGACTCTGTGATGGGAGAGTAATGAAACATTATTAATTTAATACACGTGGTATTTTATACTCACTCTCAAATGACACACATCTATGTTCAATATTAACACATTAGGGCCATTTTTTTTTTTTAAAAAGACCTAACAGGATGTCTGGTGCAGCAAATCCTTTCACGGATGATTTTGTGCATTTTAATCCTGCCGTGCTACGGTCTCATTTTGGTCATAAGCCAAACAGTAACAACCCAGCTGTGGCTGGTGTAGTTTTATTATCTTCCTGACTCACATCATCCGGGATGACCCATCTCCTCTTTCTCCTACAGGAAAAAGCAAAATCCAGAGGCAGCAGCAGAGCATAGCCTCATACTTTTCTCCACCCTTTTCCATTGCAATGCGGCTCTTTCCTTACCCACCTTCACTTTCCGTTTGCAGACTGAGGAACAGCAGATGAGCCCAGTGTTGGTGGCCAGTTTGCCGGGTGTTTTCCTTGGAAGATGAACAGGAAGCTAGGAAAATTGTATCCCTCTCCTTCCTTTGGCGGACTTAGGTTCACTCATCCTTCTTGGACAGTCTATTTGTTTTCTCCTACATCTTTTCTCTCCCACCATGACTCCACATTAAGAGTGGGCGGAAAAAGTGACCAGGGAAGATGTGAAAAGAGAATTCATAGCTTCTTTTATTTTCCTCCATTTCAAGGCTGCCATTCACTTTAGTATCCACAACTGGGTTTTAAAAGCGGGGTGGGAGGAGTGTGAGGGGAGGCCATCAGGCCAGCCTGGTCTGCAGACCGAGTTCCAGGACAGCCAGGGCCACACAGAGAAATATACCCTTCACACCCCCACCCCCAGTCACACCCCCACACCCACACCAAAGCCTGGATCTGGGGCTGGAGGAATGGGGATGGCCATTTCTGACACCATTTTATAGATGTGGAAACTGAGTCACAGTGAAATGACAAGCAGCATCTGTACATGCCTTTACCATTCACCTTGCAAGCAGAAAACCTATGTAAGGAAACACAGTGAGTTTCTAATGGCATCCTTTCCTAGGCTCACAGTGGGATGTTCCTGAGCAGGGATCCTCAGAGCCTCTTCCCTGTCATGCCAAGACAGGATCTGCTGTCACAGTGACATGCTATTATCCAAATAGTGAAATTATGTCCATGAGTTTAAGAGAAAAAAAATTGCTTCATATTTTCAACCAACTTGTTTAATAACTTAGCCAGTGTTCAGCCTACGGAAGATCTCCATATTTGGTAGATCAAGTATTGACTGTTCTTCAAGTTGAAATCAATCTGGATTTTTGAATTTTGTAAGACCTTTGTGATAATTTAGATCCCCTGTCATGTTGCTGTAGAAAGTTTGGGAATCCTGAGGTTACCATGGAGACCTTAAAGACAAATAGCAAGTAAAATTAAGTTTAAATCCTTAGCTGAAGTCAATCACTGCTTAAAACACATTTGAAAGGTTTTACCTTAAATGGCTCTCAGATGAATATTCCATGCACCAGAGTGATTTAAGGTGATTCATAAGAATCTGTACCTACAAACATGTTTAGGTATGCTTCTCACATAATCATGGGCTATGAATGTGGACATGACACAGACACACTGTCAGTACAGGGTTAACTGCAGCCTGCAACTCACTTTCTTTTTAATCATCTTGCACATGAGACCTCTGAGTGGAGAATGAAAATGGATTCATTTCTATACATGTTCCCTTTCTCCTGCTTATTTACATGTGAGTGGCTGTTTTCTTAAGCATCATTCCATTGCCCTTTCTACACTTGATACATGTGATCACTGTTACTCTTCTGATACTCCGTTGGGGACACATTGATTTTTATAGGCATTGGCCAAAGTTGCTGTTTTAACTTTACGCTATTAAATTTAAGGAACATATAATTTACTATTGCTTTTCATTATGTGATATGATGTCATGAAACTATTCTAAGTCACTAAGCAACAACATGTGTAATTCCTTCTAAGTGCAGCATTGACCTGGGCCAGCTGAAAAGAAAGAACTTTACGACGATGAATCACAAACCTAAAAAGGAGCCTTGTGGATTATCACAGTTACTGATGTTCCCAGAAAGGAGGCGGACTCACCAGGGAACATGCAGCATAATTAATTCAAACATTTCTCTGGAAGAATTTTAACTATTTCTAAATATGCATGCCAGCTGGGAATGCTTGCATTTTGTAAATAAATCTGTTTAAATTGGTACCTCAGAGAGACAATTTCTGTTACTGATTTTAGTTTGTCTCCAAAAGTATATTATACTATTAATATTTGGATGCTGCAAACAAGTAAGTGGCAACCAGGCTGTGGGGCATGGCCTCTGCTGCCAGGGCCATGTGAAGATCAGGACCTTTGCTCTGGGGTCAGTTTACTATTGTTTTTTTTAAGCAGATGTTTTTGCCACAGGTCATCACACCAGCCTATACAAAGCCAAGAATTTATCACAGTCACACTTCTACAGACAACTTAGCTTTTAGAACATTGAACACTTAGGAAAAAAATCCATTTGTGTAGGAAAACAAGGTAGCTTGAAGGTTTTTTTTTTTTTTTTTTTTTTTTTTTAAACACTGATTTATATACAGAGTGCTGTGGAATAATCCTTTTGTACACTGGGAAGAGGTGTCTTTGTCAAGGCACCTTCTGATTGTTTAATAAAAAGAGCTGACTGGCCAATAGCTAGGCAGGAAGAGGTTAGGTGGGAGAGCCCAAACTAAGAGGACACTGGGAAGAAGAAGGGAGGAGTTATAGAGTTACGGGAGTCTGAGGAGAGAAGCAAATTGGGAAGTTCATAGATGAGGTGAACAAGCCTTGGGGTAGCACATAGATGAATAGAAATGGGTTAATGAAAGACGTAAGAGCTGGCTGGAGACAAGCCTAAGCTATTGTGTGAGCATTTATAATTGATAATAAGTTTCTGTGTGGTTATTTGGGAGTAACTGCTGGGACACAGAAAAACTCTGCCTGCATCGGAGTACATGTAAATGAAACAGACAAACTGGACATTCAAGGTACTGGCTTTACAACAATAAATTATTTACTTACATATTTGATGTTGCTGTTTTGTAACTTTGGTTATTTGTATAGTAGAAACATATTTTAAAGGGAAAATGATCTAGTGAGGAAAACTTCCTGACCCCTAGAGTAGGCTCAGCTTGAGTTCAGTGTCTGCCCCCATGATTTGCTGGGCTATTATTTGCATGACAAGTTACTCTTAGGTCCTGAGAGCCATTACTTCAAAAACATAAAATTGAACTGAACTATTAAAACACAAAATGGTAAAAGAGCAAATACTATGAAGTTCAAAGACCAGAAGTAGAATAGTGCTATGTTTAGGAAAGTAGGTTGAAAGGCTTTTGGTTTCTGAAAATAATATTAATTTAATCTGGATGCTAGTTGTACAGTATTTTCTATCTGGTAGTGTAATGAGCCTTATGCTTTCAATATCACAATTTTCTGCATAAATATATTTCATCAAAAGTAAAAAAGGGTGTGGGACTAAAAAGGTAGAAGTAAATTTTGTTGTTTTGGTTTTTCAAGACAGGGTTTCTATATATAGCACTGGCTGTCCTGGAACTTGTTCTGTAGAGCAGGCTGGCCTTGACCCCACAGAGATCCACCTGCCTCTGCCTCCTGAGTGCTGGGATTAAAGGTGGGCCCCACTGCCTGGCGGAAGTAAATGTTTTTATTAGTATTTTCTTCCAAAATTCTACTGTCCTGTAAAAGCTGTCTTGTTGATAGATCTCAAACCAGGGACAGAGGGCTGAGGTGCCTACTTAACATATCAAAGCAGACCCTGGCAGTCAGGTTCTCCCAGTATTCAGTAGCTGTTACAGGGTATGGCAGGTGTACCCCACCCCTACCCTAAACTCTCCAGCTCTGGGGCTGCGCTGCCCTCCCCCCGCCCAGGCTCTTCTCTGTGTAATTCAGACATTTTGGTTACCCTCCCTCTTTTACCTTTTGCCCTCTTGGCTGTAGCCCCTATCTCCCTCTTTCCCTACTCCATTCTTCTCCCCTACTCCCCTGCAGCCCGACTCAGCTTGGCCATGTCCACTCTGGACTCTTCCAGATAACTCTGCCAATGGCTATGCTCTTCCTTTTATCTACAATAAACTTTTCTCCTCCACCATACCTAGGAGCAATCACGTCCTTTCCTTTTTATTTCCTTTTATCATTTATCTGGTGCAAAAATCCAACATGGAACCAGGAACCTTACCTCCCCTAGGAGCTGCCTGTTTAGTCCCCCAGCTTCCTTTAGTCCTTCTAGGTCTGTGAGATCTTGTCCCTCCTGTCTCTCAGCTTCCTCCTGAAGTTCCCTCTCTGTCCATGGGGCTGCCTGCTTTGTCTCTCCCCCAGGTCTCCTCCCTCAGGTGGAGCTCCTCTGGTGGAGAGCTTATAGAAATTCCCTCCTGTGGAACTTTATTTTCCAACTACTCTTTGGGCTCAAACGTCTTGGCCTCAGCACAGATCAATGAACAAAAGTTGATGCACTTGATTTCCAACTTTTCACAAATCGTAACCACTGCCACTGAGCAAATGATTCTAAAATCTCTTCTATCTAAACTTACTCTGCTGTAGGTTCCCCAAAGTCTCTTGTCTCTAAGGTTCTACTTCCTAGCCCTAAAAATCTTTTATCTCTATTTCTTTGCTCTCAAAGAAACCTCTATGACTAAAGACTATGCTGTAGACTCTATCTCAGGATTTATAAGTTCATTGGGCATGGTTAAAAAAAAATCTATGAAATCTGTAACAAAATTTGGCTTTAAACTTATAGCAAAAAGCTTATAATTAAAAATCTATACATGGGTATATATGTAATTCAACTCTTGTCTAGAAAATACTGTATATGTAGCTTGGATTCAACTATTGTTTAGGAAAATAGATGTTTTTAACTAGTAACCATGTGGCTGTCCTTCATCTTAGCAGATGACCTCATTTAGGTACAAGCAGCCATGTGGCTGGCAGCCATCTTTACTAAGGTTAACGAGTAAATGCAATATGACTTCACCATCTTAAGAAGACACATGGCATAAAGCAGCAATTATAGAACTTCTTAGAACTAATGGGCTTTCTGTTTTTCACTGTATCCCCCTTTTAGACTAAGGAAATAAAATGTCTCAAATATTTTAGATTGGTATGGAATTTTATATAATGATAGAAATTTAAAGTTACAAAGGTCTGCTCAGACTAACTAAAGCTGACTTAAAGATTCACATCTAACTAGTTGTCTTTGCTAACTGTTCAACACTAGGCTTCTCAAACATTTACATAGTAGCTCCCAATCCTCTAGTTTTTGTTTCTTCGATTTTTGAGTTGGGCAGCTGAGAAAAATTGCCCTGGATATACCCACCTGTACATTAATTTGGGCAAAAAAAAAAAAAAAAAAAAAAAGCATAACAGTTGTCTGTCCCCTTGGAAAGTGTGTAGTGCTTGGGGGTTGCCCAGGTCCACTGGAATGATACCAAAGCTATAGTGTTGGGATATTTGTTAAGCTGCTTGATGTAGATTTTAGTGTGTGGTTCTTTTTTGAATTTTTTTTCAAGTAAATTAATGTATATTAATAATTACTATAGGAACTTCAGAGCGAAGGAAGTGGCTTAATGATCCTGAAAGGATTTCTTCTGGTGATAGTCTGTGTATTATCAAGTAAGAGATTCCATCCCAGTATGTATGAGCAAGTCTTTTTCCTAGTGTAGGAGAAATGTTTTTCCTTTGTGTGACTGTCTAAACAAAACTTAAAGGTTCACTGATTGTGTGTGCAGTGTGTGTGTGTGTGTGTGTGTGTGTGTGTGTGTGTGTGTATTGTATACTTTGTATTTAATGGTAATCTATTATTTAAGAATTGTGATAGTTCAGCCTGAAAGACTTTATAGGGTAGGCTTCTGATGCTGAGGGAAGGGAAACTGTTGGGCTTCTGATGCTGAGGGAAGGGAAACTGTTGTTTTGTTTTGTGGGGTTTTGTTGTTGTTGTTTATTTGCTTGCTTACTTTTCTCTGAAGACCTATCACTTGTAAACTGGATTGCCATCATCAAATAGGTGACTAGAGGATGTTGTCTCCAGCATTTATGGATGCCCAGTGCAGCAATGGGTTTCTCCTGGCTTTTTCTACTTTTCCTCCAGGTCCCCTGTGGCTTCCAATAACCTTTCCATCCCCTTTCTTGATTTCCCCTGATCTGCTGCTGGCAAGAGAAGAAATTGATAATGAAGTTCATCAAATCCTTGATGAGCTCGGTGATCCCTTGCTGTCCATTTTTGCAGTAAAACCACTGAAGACATGAATGACTGCACACTGCAAGCTTAATGTTGCTGAACTCTGAACTCAGGCCTCTACCTGACTTCAGAAAGTCATGGCCTTAGAAAGGAGCTCAGAACTCCTTGATGCCCTTCTGTGTTGACTGGGATCATTCTGGAGGATCATCAGAAGAATGCCTTTTTCTTCAGTCTCTTTTGGAACACTTCCAAAGATTTTCTAAGCAGCTTTGTTACTAACCCAAACATTTTATACTCAAATGTCTGTTGCAAATGAGACAGACATTATTTGTTTGCTTTACACATCACATTTTTATTATCCATTCATCAGGTGATGGACATCTAGGAGCCCCTGAAATCTTGATTCTGTCCTCATGGATACTTGAAAAATTCCTTGCCTCTAAAGACACTGCCTTATCTCAGCTTCAAGACATCATAGTCAAGTCTTAATGGTGATGTCATAAAAACTGAATGAATAAAGTGAGCATTTCAAATCAGCAACTGAAAATACACTAGATCTCTCAGAGTAAATATCAACCAACTAATTACCTATACTTCATTGTGACTATTCCACCAGTTCATGCCCCCAAATTAACATGGTGAAGTATATAACATACTAAAAAGTTCCCCAGAACAGTAAACTTCATGTTCTCTATTCCCAGCTGCAAACAGAACTTCATTTTCCCCTCCACCCAGTATTTTATGGAAGTTAGTATCTTGCCTTGTAGTTTGACCTCTGGTGTTTAGCTTGATGTGTTTTTTTCCAGGTTTGAATAAATGCACCATTCAGAATACCTTTGTTCGCATCTAGCCTTCCCGTTGCAATGTCTTTTGATAAACAGAAGATCTTGGTTTGGATATTGCTTTGTTTTTGCTCTTGTGGCAAACACCCCTGCCCTGTTCAGATCATGAAGATAACCTTGTATTATACACTGCCGCTTTATCCCATTTTGATTTGCACATGTGGTTCTTGGGTGTATTTAGAATTGACATTGCACCAAGTAGGGACCATGTTTCATCTTATCGCCATGAATATCCAGTAGCCCAGGACTGTTGACTGGGGAGCGATGCTTTCTCACAGTCCTGTAGTTACTCTTTGTTGTCAATCAAGCATCCATGCGTAAGAGGGATTGGTTCTGATTCCTAACCTATGCCACTCATGTACTCTTCACTGTACAATGGCTATAGTGCCTTAGTTACTAAGATTTATAGAACTCGATATATGATGGATCTGTTTTTATCATCTCCACTCCCTCCCACACTTCCTCTTCTTCAGAGGCTTACCTAATTGTCATCACTACACAAACAGCAATGTTTAAAAAAAATAGTGGTTTATAGACAACATAAATCAACAATATTATGATGGATTTTATTTTGTGTTTGATTGACTCAACATGAAGGACATTGTCCATATGATCCTGAGCCTTTCAAACTACAAGCATGGTATTATTACTATATTTTAGGTTACCTTGGATTTCTCCTATTAATAACATACACTTTCCTGGATCTTATTTTCTGTTTTTTGTACATTAAAATGTAATTGATACAAGGGGCATAATGGCATACCTCTTTAATCCCAGCACTCAGGAGGCAGAGGCAGGTGGATATCTGTGAGTATGAGGCCACCCAGGTCTATATAGAGAGCTCCAGGACAGCCAAGGAAACACAGAGAAACTCTGTCTCAAACAAACAAAAAAAAAAAAAAGAAAAGCAATTGATTTTGAGGCATTTCATTTTCATCGGGCATACTTGCAAAGATCATAAATCAATTCTAATGACTTTTTACAAATTGATTTTGAAAAACTATTTATTCAGTTTTTTAGTTCAGATAAATTTATTTTTTCTTTGTTTTTTAGGGGTTTGTTTGTTTGTTTGAGACAGGCGCTCATGATGCAGCTCTGGCTGTCCTGGAACTTATATAGACCCAGCTAGCCTCAAAACTCACAGAGATCTGCCGTCGGCCTCTTAGCCTCCCATGTGCTGGGATTAAAGGCATGTGCCACCATGCCTAGTTTTCTATATTTTTCTCAGCTAGGCTTTCCAACACAGTGTTAAGAGAAGGAGTTACAACAGACGACATTGAATTGTCACCAACATCAAAAAGAACAGAAAGCAATATTTTAGAAATAAGTAGATGTCTGCTGTACCTTTTTCTAGGCAGCCCCAGTCAGTCTGCTTTCCCAAGGGTTAATTTTAAAAACCATGAATCTTCATTGTTCTGTGTTAGGTATTCTTTCTATATCCCTTAAGAAAAGCAGATTTTTTTTTTAATTCTACCTATGTGGTGATTATATTGATTAACTTTGAGTTTTTGTTTGTTTGGTTGGTTGGTTTTTTGTTTTGTTTTGTTTTTTTAATGTAAAAGCAACTGTAAATTCTGGAATGAACCTAAGTTCTGGCTTAGTCCCCTTTGTATACATTCTCAGATTCAATTAAAATTGTGCCTAAGAGTTTTTCCACTATTTCCTTGTTCCGCCAGCAGCTGCCAAGAGTGCATGGTGTGTGAGTGATATGTTAGGGAGCAGAGGCCCCAGAAGACAGAGGACCATCATATCACCCAGCTCTTCCAGGTACAAACAAAACAAAACAAAACAAAAACTTATCTGTTTAATGTTTTCCAAAAACTCATTGTAAAAGGGTATTTAATAAGCTATCAGGACTACAACATGGCGGTATCTGCAGGTGAATGTCTAATTTTAGAAGCTGTGATATTTAAAACTTCTTTATTATCTCAAGTTTAGCTCATATTCAGGATGGTAAAATGAAGAATTTATCAAGAAACCATGAACAGAAGCAAATGACAAAAAAGTGTTTAATTTAATATTACTAAATAACAAATTACATAGAAATACATGGCTAGTTTTAAAAAAAGAATTATGCACCTAAGTTCATGATTGAGAATACCTAGTAATTCTCCTTGCTATCAGGTTTAGAGTCAAGGTTCTATTGACCTGATAGTTAGGAAATATTCCTACTGTTCATCTCTGAGATCAATGTCGTTCTATTCCCTGGGTGTTTCCCAAATTGGAGAAGCAATTTGGGAAATTTTACTAGTGAAAGCACTTTCAATTACAGGGTCTATCTCAGGCTAGGGAAATGAGTAGGTAGGGTAAGCACTTGCCACACAAATGTAAAGATCTGAGTTTGATCTGAGACACACAAAAAGCCAGGTGTGGTAGCACTATCTGCGATCACAAAGCTCCATGAGGGAGGTGGGAGATGGAGATGGAGGATCCGTGGAAGCAGGTGGGCAGGCTAGCCTGGGGTGTGCAGAGCAGCAGCAGAGACTTTGCTGCAAATACAATGGAAGGTGAGTTCCTGCTCTAACCTCTGCACACACACCATTGTTATGTACATTCACACACACACACACACACACACACACACACACACATTCATATACACAAATTCACACAAAATAAATTTGAAAATCAACTTCAATTCTTGTAGAAATTTCTGTAGAATTTATTTTATATTTTTTAAATTCAGTTCGCAATATTCAAAGTCATTGTCACAATATTCTTGTTTCTTACTGTCCTTTGGTTAGTAGTTCTCTCCGTTCTTATTTTAAAATATTTTAAGCTTGGAAATTTTATTTATTTGTTCTTAATATAGTATTTTTATTCTTTGAGAATTTCACATGATCTATTTGATCATATTTACTCCCCACTCTTCCCCCAGCTCCTTTTGGATCTATGCCCCACGTCCCCACACCCACTTTATGTCAACTTTATATATTCTCTTTTATTTTACTTTTTAAAATAATTCACAGAATCTAATATGTACTGACTCCACATACCTAGATATGGGCCATCCATGGGAGTACAGTCAACTTGCCAGGGGCCACACCCTTTAAAAACCTGTCTTTCCTTCCCCAAGAAGCCATCAACTATTGATTGCCCCTGGGTTAGGGTGGGGACACACTAGCCCTCCCCTTTCCTTTCCAGAGGGTCAACTGGTCTGATCTCCTGCAGATCTTACACAGTCAACTACAGCAGCATGAGTTCATGGTGCGGGGGTCCTGTCAGGTCTTGGAAACACTACTTCTCTCTCGTCCTCCTTGACCTCTGGCTCTTGCAATATTTCTGCCCACCTTTCTGCAGCAGTGCCTGATCCTCAAAGGAGGGGAGTGATCGAGATTCCTCATCTGTGGTTGGCATTTCACTGAATTTGCTTTTTGATGCATTAATTAGTTGTCTTTCTGGGTTTACACACACACACATACACACACACACACTCAATTATTTTAGAGGTTTTGCATTGATTTCTATCTAGCTAAACTTTGTCATTGGGGTGATTTCAAGTGTTAAAATTAGAATAAATTAGCTAATATATATTAAATGATACTATAGACAATAGACATAGGGGACTATAGACAATAGACTACTAGACACAAAACACTTAAACTTTAGAACTCTGTTGAAAACTTTTTCTTGTTGAATTTCACTTTATAGTAGACCATTTCCTGTAAATTTCACATCCTACTTAAAAAAACCTTTGGGCAATATTATATTTGGCTACTATTTAAATTTGTTGTTAAGTAACTTTATCAACTTCTTATCATATTATCATGTATTTCATTGGCTAATCTAGAAACTGGGTGTGTTTACAATTCAACATTATAATTGTGGAACCATTTGTAACTATAACACCTCATGCTTTGGGCAATCATATTAGAGCTACCAATTACGTACATTTAAATTAGAATTTATTTTCCGAGTGAATCTTTTTTTTTTTTTTAATTTTTATTTTGCAATACAATTCAGTTCTACATATCAGCCATGGATTCCCTTGTTCTCCCCCCTCCCACCCCCCTCACCTTCCCCCCAGCCCGCCCCCCGCCCCCCATTCCCACCTCCTCCAGGGCAAAGCCCCCGCCCCCCCCCCCCCCCCGGCGGACTAAGATGAACCTGGTAGACTCAGTCCAGGTAGGTCCAGTCCCCTCCTCCCAGGCCGAGACAAGTGATCCTGCATAGGCCCCAGGTTTCAAACAGCCACCTCATGCAATGAGCACAGGACCCGGTCCCACTGCCTGGATGCCTCCCAAACAGATCAAGCCAATCAACTGTCTCACCCATTCAGAGGGCCTGATCCAGTTGGTGACCCCTCAGCCATTGGTTTATAGTTCATGTGTTTTCATTTGTTTGGCTATTTGTCTCTGTGCTTTATCCAACCTTGGTCTCAACAATTCTCGCTCATATAAACCCTCCTCATTCTCGCTAATTGGACTCCCAGAGATCCACCCGGGGCCTAGCCATGGATCTCTGCATCCAGATCCCTCAGTAGTTGGATGAGGTTTCTAGCATGACAATTAAGGTGTTTGGTCGTCCCATCACCAGAGTAGGTCAGTTCGGGCTGTATCTCGACCATTGCCAGCAGTCTGTTGTGGGGGTATCTTTGTAGATTTCTGTGGGCCTCTCTAGCACTTTGCTTCTTCCTATTCTCATGTGGTCTTCATTTACCATGGTCTCCTATTCCTTGTTCTCCCTCTCTGTTGTTGATCCAGCTGGGATCTCCCGCTCCCCCAAGCTCTCTTTCCCTCGACCCTTGCCCTTCACTACCCCCACTCATGTCCAGGCTGTTCATGTAGATCTCATTCCATTTCTCTGTCATTGGGCAATCCCCGTGTCTTTCTTGGGGTCCTGTTTTCCAGGTAGCCTCCCTGGTGATGTGAGTAGCAGTCCAGTCATCCTGGTTCCACATCTAGTATCCTCCTATGAGTGAGTACATGGAATGCTCAACCACACCACAAGAGCACTTATTCAGCTATGTTCATATCAGCATTGTTTGTAATAGCCAGAACATGGAAACAACCTAGATGCCCTTCAACTGAAGAATGGATAAACAAAATGTGGTACATATACACGATGGAATACTACTCAGCAGAGAAAAACAATGACATCATGAGGTTTGCAGACAAATGGATGGATCTAGAAAAAATCATCCTGAATGAGGTAACCTAGACCAAGTGAATCTTTTATAGTCATGGGCTGTTTTATAACCTCACAATACTTCTTTAGAGCCTACTTCTGATTTTAGTGTAACAACATATTTCTAGTGTTTACATGTGTTTCTTTTTCTAGTCTACTTTCAACTTTCTTGTGTGCTGATGTGATTGCTACATCTTTTTTGTTTTTCGGTTTGGAAATTCTCATTCTTCCATTCTAGAACTCAGCTCATTTTTGTGGAATGCTTTCTGTCCTTTCAGTTCACTGGCTATCTTCTTTTAGATTGATATACAGCCCCCTTTATTATATGCAGTGTGTGTGCCTGGGAGCACATGAAGTCAAAAGTTGATAGTGGCTGTTTTCCTCTATCACCTTGCACCTCTCTCTAGTCTGGAGCTCACTAGCCAGCCAATCTGGGACAATGAGCTCATGGGATCCGCATGTCTGTGTCCCCCGACACCAGCACTGCTGTTACATGGGCCGCAACACCTGGCTGTAGACTTGGATGCTTGGGATCTTGAATTCATGTATCATTCTTTCAGGCAGGTACTTTCTGCAGGGAACCACCTTCCCAGCCCCCTCGATATATACTATGTTTACATTTTCCCTAGTGACATGGACATTACAATATGCACCCTTCATTTATCAAAGCCTGAATCAATCAGCACACTAAGATCTAAAGAGGTAATTGCTAAGTGCTTTAACAGTGATGTCTAAGTAACCTTAGGGTGTCTTTGTTCGTTTCTTCCAGTCTCAATTTGCTGCTGTCATGTGTTTAAAGTCTGTGCAACCTTACACGCCCTCAAACCATCACTATTAATTATTTAAAATACATCACTGCCATTTCCTTTGCTTTCTCTATAGACACGACCCTTGCATTCTTTTCAGTTTAGGTTCCTGATTATTTTCCTTGAACTAAAATTGAAATATGTAGGATTTATATAAATATGGGCCTTTACATTATTTAAAGAAAACTTTGAAAATAACTTTATTTTATAGCAATTCTTGAAGGACAGATTATTACAGAATGTAGATCAGAGGTATTCTTTTGGTTGTGTGTTTGTGTGTTTCTGACTTCTGAAATATTATTCCATGTTCTACAAACTCAAAGTGCTTCTGTGAAATCCTCAGTTGCCAATGCCAGTTGTTTCTGTTCATTAGATGCATTCTGCATTCTGATTTTCATGGCTTTTAAGGCTAATCCCTCCCCTTTTTTAGCAGTTTTACTTGATTGGTTCATGATTTGTCTGGGTGCTTCTTTCACTTTTATTTATTTATTTTTGTAAATATCTTAATGAGTTTTGAGGGATCTATGGCCGTTGCTTTTTTTCAGCATGTTCCTATTCAGTAGTCTCCTGATACAATGGACATTCACTACACACATTCACTCCTCTCAGTCAGCCTCCCCGACAGTTCTGCTTTTTGTCCTGTAACCTCTCCACACTCAGTTTAGTCCTTTCCTCTCTTATTTCTTTTATTAAAGATGTATTCCTTTTGTGTGTATGAGTGCTTTGTCTGCATGGATACATATGTGGCATGCACACAGGCCAGAAGGCATGCTTGATTCTTGGAACTGAGACTCCAACGTTTGTAAGCCACTGTGTGGGCCATAGAAATCAAACTAGGGTCCTCTGTAAGAGCAGCGAGTGTTCTTAACTACTGAGTCACCAATTTAGCTCTGTCTCTCACTTCTTGTTCGTGAGTTATTCTGCTGGGTATAATTTACTATGAAGCATTTACCCACCTCTTAGCTCTAGTTATTATATCTTTCATTCTTATAACTACTTTGAGATTGTTTTTGGTACTTTCCTGACTTCAGCTGAGACTTTGAATTTGTCTTTTTTTTTTTTTAATCTCTTGCTATAACTGTAACATGGTACAACTGTATTAAAGTCTATTTTCTATAGACGCCAAGATCTGGAAGCCAATCCAGTCTCCCAGTGTTCATGATTAACTGTCTACAAAGGTCTTTTCACCAGGCTTTCTCCCTTGGGAAATCTAAGCTTACATTACTAGCTTAAAGATGCTTTCATAATACTGCTAAATACCAGACTCTTATCTAATGTCATAGAAACCAGAAAAGGTACCAGAGGATAAACAGCTCCAGAACTTTAACTTCACTTCTGTGCACGTGAGTTACTGGTCAAATCTTACTGTAATAATTTGTTGTTATTTTACTAACTCCCAAATGCTATGAGATACAATTTTACATTTTGTTCAGCTCTTACAGTAGTCCTTACATTCATGTTCACTGAATTATCTATTCCACAATTACCAGGTACAGGAATGTCCATGTTTATTAATTTATTAACTGACATCACAACACGTGTTAATGATTTTTTATAAAATAAGAATAACATTCTTTAACAAAAAATGGAGACTTAAATTCATGTCAGTGTTTCCTTCAACTTCTGTTGACTGCAAGGTTGGGTGTTGGCTATGTCTTGCTATTCCATATGTTTTTCAAGTTTCAAGCTTTTTTTAATTCTATCATTTAGACTTAATTGTGTGAACCTTACCTGTCCCTCTAGGTTGTGGCTTTAACAGCAGACATATACCATGTACACAAGTCAGGGTTCTTGCCATTTATTACATACCTTATTTTCTGTCAAATTTGCAAACTGTGTCAGATACGTATCATGAAATTACTGTATGAACACTTGATAAAGGCGAAAGAGGATGCACTGTCAAGATCACACAAATGTGTATTTCCCTTGAGCTTAGTTTCTCATTATCAGAGAAAATTTAAGGAAAATCCTACTTACGACTTTATGGTATATAATGTATTATATGGGGTGGCTCTGATAAGAAAATCCAAGTGTCACATGATACAAAGTAGAACAATAGTTGCCGGGAGAGGTTGGACAATGGGATCCATCCACCTGGCAAGGAAGGCTGTTTTTAAGTTGGGTTTATTTAGAATTGCTGTAGCATACAGATAATAAAAGGAATCCAGAGCTGCAACCTGATTTCTCATCATAACCTTATTTCTAATCTTTCATAGATAACCCACTTCTGTATCATCTGTACTCAAAGGCTATGTCAGGGTGGGTGGCTATCTACTCATAAGAGGGCACATGTGAAAAAAATGTGTGGACTGTTATTTTATGGTATGATTTAGTATTCAAAAATAAAGAATAAATTTCATCAGAGCATAATTAATGTCATTATATTTCATTTCAATCCTGTGTCAATATGTACTCTGATATAGTTAATAAAATCAGAGTAAATTAATTAAGTCCAAAGCAATGTGAAATTTCTCACAATAGAATCACAATGTTACATGCAAATAACTCTTAGTTAAGATTCAGGTGGCTTTTTTAATCTTTAATCTTTGAGTCCAATTTCTTCATCTGAGAAATAGCAATGTTAGCGGCTTTGGACTAGTTTTTAAGACGGCTGTGAGAATAGCAAGCCATGGCAACAAAAGCATTCTGCACACTGGAGTGCACTGTGCAGTGGGAGCTGATATTTTATAATAATAGCAAACAAAGACCTAGGTAGTTTCTTTTACTGGGTGTTTCATACATATTAAAACATCACCAGCAGATTCTGTGAAATGCTTGGCTTTGTCATTTCCACAATCTTATCTGTTTCTAGGGTTATTCTCTTCTTATTCAAAAATTTATACAAGTAAAACTCTTGTGCACATTCATCCTTTAGAAAATAATGAATTAGAACTGATCTGTGTATTATCTCAGCTCACACTGAACTAACAAGACACAAAACAAAGAGTGTTCTCAGTTTCCCTCCATCTCCAGCTTGTCTGATGAATGTTCAATTGAATGAGAGACTGGGCCATGGATTATACCTCTAAAAGAAGATAAAGTAGCGTGATCTTTCTTTTACATTTCACACTGAATTGTAGACTTTTTGCCATCTTTATTTTTTCTAGGAAATGATTTCATTTTGCCTCATTTTTATATGAGTACATATTTTCTATTATCTACTTTTTGATGAAAAGTAGTATTTAATAGAAGGATTTGATGAGAAAATAGATGTATTTAGTTTAAGCTATAGAATCCATAGCAAAAATGGCGAATGTAAATATAACACAAGAATTCTGACAGCTTTTAAATTTCAAAGCAAGCAGGAAGCTACCTTAAAATATAAAATGTAAATCCCTGTTGCCTTTAGCTGTCCATGTCATTTGTGGGATGGATAAGTGTTGTATGGTAGACCGGTCATTGGTTGGTCACTCCTTCAATCTCTAGGCCACCCTTATCTTTACATTCCATAGGCAGGTCAGACTGCAGGTCAAAAGTTATATGGCTGGGTTGCTGTCCTAATACCTCCACTTGAAGTCTTACCTGGTCACAGCAAACGGCCAGTACAGACTACATGCCCACTATTGTTGGGAGTTTTAATTGGGGTCATCCTTACAGAGTCCTAGGAGATTCCCTTGTGCCAGGTTTTTACCTGACCACGAAATGCCCCCTGACCTGATCGCTCATTTTCCCATTTTCAGTAGTCTCTTTCAGTACTCTCCCCCTCCATCTCCCCCCTTACCTGATCGCTCATTTTCCCATTCCCACCTACCCTCAGTCCACTCACAAAATCTCTTCTATTTCCCCTTCCTAGGGAGATCCAGACATCCTCCCTTGAGCCCTCCTTGTTATCTAGTCTCTCTGGGCCTCTAGCTTAAAACCCTTGCCAAGAGAGTAAGCCCACCCCTGACACTGCCTGGAGCACCAGGACCCACAGGCTGGATGATGCAGAGACCTAAGATAGAACCAAACATGACTGGAGTGGGGGGAAATGTCACTGTAATGATGCCTAATGATATTCTGCTATACTCATAGATTGGTGCCTACTCCAACAGTCATCAGAGAGGCTTCATCCAGCAACTGATGGAAACAGATGCAGACCCTCAAGCAAACATTAGGCAGAGCTCAGGGAATCCTGCAGAAGAGGAGGAGAAAGGATTGTAGGAGCCAGAGGGGTCAAGGGCACCAAAAGAAAACCCACAGAATCAATTAACTTGGGCTCATAGGGGCTCACAGAGACTGAACTGACAACCAGGGAGCCTGTACGGGACTGACCTAGGCCCTCTACACATATGTTACAGTTGTGTAACTTGGTCCTCTTCTGGAACTCCCACTAGTGGGAGCAGGGGCTTTCTCTTGCCTCTGACTCTTTTGCTGGCTTTTGGGACCCTACTTATACTGGGTGGGTCGCCTTGCCTAGCCTTAATACAAGGGGAGGTGCTTATTCTTACTCCAACTTGATATGCCATGCTTTGTTGATATCCATGGGAGACTTGCCCTCTCCTGAGCAGGAACTGGAGGAGGAGTAGATTGGGGGATGGAAACCAGGGGGCGCTGGGAGAAGAGGAGGGAGGGGAAACTGGAGCCCAAATGTAAAATTAGAAAAAAAAAGTTAAGTGGGACATTTAGAAGGAGTTCTTTTGGAGGAAAACACACAGAAAACATTTCTTCTTTCCTTTAAAGTTTTTAAGGAGGCCAGTCATAGGAATTTCAGATTATATATATTTTTTTAATTTTTAAAGTATTTTAAACCATGTGTAGCCACATACATACATACATATATATATATATATATATATATATATATATATATATATATATATATCTTTTTGTGGTATGTGCATGTGAGCACAAGTGCCCTCAGAGGCTTCAGGTCTCCTGGAGCCTAAGTTATAGGTGTTTGTGGGCCACTCCATGTGGGTGCTGGAAAGCAAACTCAGGTTCTCTGGAAGAGCAGCAAGTGCTGTTAACTGTTAAGCCATCTTCCCAGCCCCAAGACTGCCATTTTCTTACAAGTACAGATGGATGGGTTTCCCCAAATTTGTTTGTTCATCAGAGTAGCCAAGATTAAGTTCTGCTATTATTTTATTAGATCATTTTTTTGATCAATGTTCCCAATAGGATCTCAGTCTCCCTCTCATTTCTCCTTCCCTCCCTTACATGAAAAAAATAGATGAATTTCAAGCACCAAAATTTTCAACTTACAGAACAAAACTACTCCAATATTCAGAGTTCTTGGCATTTTTCATCCAGCATGTTCAGTGAAATGTGCCCAATGTTTACAGTCATTGGACTTTCGTAGCTCTCCATTTAAGTTCTTGGTTAGCTTATCAAATAGAATATTAAATGTAGTTTCATTAGGAAGATAAGAAATGTTGAAATCAACCTTCAGGAGCAGTCTTGTATACCAGTTTGTGTCTGCTTCCATGCAGAGGTCCCTACCAGGATCATGCATGCCAGGGTCTAGCATTTCATGTTTCCACTCATAATTACTAGACAAGAGATAGAATCCACTTCATATTTTTACATTTCACTCTTCCATTGACAAAGGAACCACATTAGCACTAAGTGGACCGTCAGCAATGGGGAAAGATGGGTTCAGGAGTCTCAGATGTCAGGGCAGGACTGTCTATCACATTCATGCTCTATTTCCACACACAGTAACTCTTAGGCTCTCTATCATTCCTCAACTCCTATATCATTTGCAAAATTCTTGGATTAACTTTGTTGGATATTAAGGCCACCTACTCAATTCCCTCTCAGTAAAAAAGAAACATGTTTCAACCCTAGACAAGGAACAATGGGCAACTAAGAAATGCTGGAAGTGGAGGAAACAGTCATGCCCAGGGAGGAGCACACCAACTGGTTATCTAACAGTGAACTAACAGTTCTGAAAATGTGTATACAAATAACATATAGACAGAAAACTGAACATGCTGTGTTTACATATTTAGAAACACACACACACACACACACACACACACACACACATACACACACACACTCCTAACAACAATTAAAGAAAAAGAGACCATGAATTTAAAAGAAAACAAGGCATGGGGAGCCACATGGGAGAGTTTGGAGGCCGAAAAAATACAAGGAAACATTGGGGAAAGTGAAAGGCCTATCTAAACTTTTGCTCTTATGGTTTAGGGCAGTTTGAATACTTTTTCTTTAGGGGTTGTGTAAATCAGCAATCTAAAAGGCCTTTGGTAACAAAAACGGCTGAAAGCCATGAAGGCATGGAGCCAGATCTGCCCTGAGGAGAGACATTTTACTTTGTCAGTTAAGAGAAATGGAGGAAGTTGAAAAGGAATATGCTAAATAAGAATTTTTAATATTGAATACTGGCACGAATTCAAATATTTATATTATTAAAATATTTAAGAGTTGGAGAAAGGGGTATTTCCTTTGAAATATTCTCAAAGCATTTTAACTATAATATCATACATTTTACCTATTAATATTATATCATACAGTAGCCAATAGTACTTTAGTTTAATTGATACTGTGAAGGATTTTACTGTATAAAAGAACTTACTTGTTTTACAACTCTTTTCCATTTTACCCCCCAAAGTTCTGGAAAATGCTTTTCATGTTTATTGTGTCCATCCCTGCTTCCCACTCCAAGTTTGCTGATATCATTTCACTCATCTTGCTCTCTTCAGAGTCACCAATGTCATTGCCAGATGCAGTAGGCCACCTTGATTTGTGGCAGCGCCAAGACTCTCCAGGGAATGCTCCTGTTGCTCAGCTTTCTCACTAGCGCTCTCCTAATATTTTCAAGCCTGCACATCTGACAGAGTGCTTTCTCTTCCAGAACTACCATTTCATTCCACCCTCTCTCACATCTGCCTAACTCTTACCAAGACTTCAGGGTCAAATCAGTAGCTCTTCCTTGAGAAAGACTTCCTCATGCCCTACCTGCCAAGCCTAGGGCAGCTGATCTGCTACATATTTGCACAGACTTCCAAACAATCCCTGTCAGAGCCTGATCCTCCCTGCAGTGATGCTGTTCCTCCCTCCCAGTGATGCATAGTCTCTTCAAAAAGAGGGAACAAACGGATCCTGATTGATTGGCAGTCTATACCCAGCATGATCCCTGATCACATGATTTAGTTCTGCATGGCTTTGATTTAGTTTGTTTTATTTGTGTTTGTTTTATCCCAAACAATTCGTGTTTTGGCATAAAATATGTTAAATGTTTCATTGCTCACCAGGGATTCCTGATTCTAAGTTTCAAGATCACTGTGTTATAGTCATACAGACCATCTTCTGAATATTAGAAGATACAAAAGTGGAGAGGACTGTTGTCTATTAATGGACATGGCTATTCAGCCAGACAAGGATGAAAAATGTCACATATAATATGTGCATACTGTGACTTTCCATACTCTCGTTGATAATGATAATAATGACAAGAATGGTCACAACCAAGTCGGAGCATTGCAGCTCAGACACGAGATATTATTTTCAATGTGGCAATCAGCAACACTCACAATATACAATGTTCAGAATGTAGTAAACATAACATGAGATTCATTATCTTAATCAAACCATTAATATTCAGAAGCACTTTAAATCTAGAATCTGGGTTCCTTAAGCATCTTCAGCTGCTTCCTCTCTCTGCTGCTTGTTTAATGTCTAGGAATTAAGAATAATATGAAAAATGAAAAGATATGAAATGCATGTTTTTGAATTTTGCTTTGGGAAATTCTATATTTTAAAGGATAAGGTGGAGTGGCAGAAAAAGATAATTAATAAATGAGTTTGGGGAACTCTCTGGAATTCAGTCATACTCTTTCCACCCCACACCAGGATACATTTGCTTTGTATACAAGAATTGCCAAATACATCAATACCATTTGAAGGTTTCTTGTATGTTCTACCACCTTCCTGCGACACCTGACTGGGGAAAAAAGCCTCTAACACATGGGCCTTTGGGGAGACATTTCTGATTTGAAGTAGGACAAAGTCTGCCCAAGAACTAAGCAGAATCAGCCTCCCGGGGGACACCTGCCAAGGGCACAGGCAAAATAACTTGTGTTGCCATATTGCTTATTAAAAAGCAAAGCTTTCCACTTAATGCATGCATGGGAATCTTGAGATTCACATGAGAGCCATCAGGTTAAAATTAGATGTAAGTCCTTGCATTCTTTCTCTTACCTAATGATAATATATAGATGCTTCAACAAAACTCATAATATATGCAAAGCACTGCGATATTAGTTGAAAGTGCTTACGGGCACATTCTTTCCTTGGAAATTGGTGCTAAAATGTTCGCATACGACCTCTTAAAAGAGCTGCTTGTCATTTTTCTCTTATGCCTCCCAGAGATACCTTGACTCTTCAACAACATGCATCAAATATTAAAAATGACTGCTGCTCTCAAAATGTTTTAGAACTAGGCTCCCCAGTCATGTTTTCTAATTATGCATAGAAGTTTTGGTTCTGAACTTCCACAACAATTAACCAATTATGTTTTATTTTAAAGTGCATATAAAATTCATATGAAAGGATACATCATTATTCCCAAAGACTCGCAACATGGATTTTTAATGGGATCCTGTTCAATTATCTGTACTCATATTGATTTCTTGAATATTGAGAGGTTGTAGGGCTTTGCGTGTGGCATTGCCTTTAAGTATAATAAAGTGCCTTGCTAGTACATCACCTGTGGTTGGGATGTTATTCTTGGGAAGCGAAGGCCTCATCTATAGGAATTTTCCTTATTATACCATTTTGGGCCATCTTTTGTTCCTTTCTTATCCAGTTAACATTCACTGCGTTTTTGTGATCTTTCCAAATATCTGAACCTTCTGATGGGATAAAGAGATGGCTCAGCAATTAACAGCACTGGCTGTTTTTCCAAACAACCTGGGTAAAATTCCCAGCACCCTCACAGTGGTTCACAACAGTCTGTAACTCCAGTCCCAGAAGATCTGATGCCCTCTTCTGGCTCCACGGGCACCAAGTACATACTTGGTACTCAGATATACATGGAGGCCAAATATCCACATACATAGAAGAAACTAATAATCATAATTTTTAAAAAAAGATTCCTTATTAATTTACAATTGAATAAAGATATAAAAATTTAACCTGTTTTTAAAAACTAGCCTGAAGTATTATATTTTAGTTGTGTCTTCTTTGGACACTACTACTACCTAAGGCCAATTAATTATGATAAAAATACACCTGAGTACATCTCTTGGGATTCAAATGTTGGACTATGTCCTTCTTCTTATGTTAGCACTCTTTATTTTTTCATACCTAGAGTTGACAGATTTCAGGATTCCAGAAAACCAGATCTTTTGAAGTAACATTTCAGCTCAAATAGTATCAAATATTTGTCCTCAGTATTCATGGTTATTCACCTTACTGGTTAGTGAAGTCAGATCATTTACATAAACATTTTGAATCATTCCTTGTAACAGGAAACTGTGAATGGTTCCCTGAGAGGGGCTTGGTATGAGTTAAAAGGAAGATCTCTTACAGAAATATAGTATTTCTGATACTTAAGGTGTGTGCATATTCCATAGTTAAGTAATTATAAATTTAGTTTTTCAATGCAATATGGTTTTCCTTGATACCAATTACTAAGACCAGTGGCCCCAAACCAGCTTCCAAGGGAGTAAGTCACTGTCAGAGACTTCTGGGAATTTGGATCCATTTTCTTTCTTACAAGCCCAGAATTGAAGACCACAGCCACCATTCCTGGAGCACAGAAAGTCAGATGTTTGCCAGAGATTGCAATGATTAATTTGATGAGGAGATGGGAGGAGCCCTGTGATCTGAACTGTGATCTCAGGATGTTGTGAGGATCACTGTATAGAATCCATGGGCACTGAATAAAAGGGCTGAGGTACTGCTAGAAAACATGCTGGGGGTTGCGGGGTGTCTTTGTGCTTCTCTGGCCTGCTGGTAGTCTATCACAGGAGGCCTACCTTAACGTTCCAGAGCCCGGAAGTCAGAAATACAGCAATATACAGGAAATTATTGTAAAGGAATAAGCAAATGTGGCTTAACAGAAGAAAGTCAAATGCCCCTGCTTGTTATAATAACTTACAGAATGAAATTAACAGATACTGAAGAAAGGTCCTAAAAATTGGAATTTGGAGCATACATTGAAATCCAGGGTTTGTTGTTTAGTAGGAAACTTTGGGAAACTAACAGCATAACTTATTTAACTCCTCTGGGAGCTCAGTCTGGCTCCCAAATGTGGAATATTGAAGACACTGCTGGGGAAATGGTGGGGAAGAATTGAAGCAATATTGCATAAAAAAGTGCCAGGCATAAGGCCCAGCATATGGAATCCCAACCACCACTGTGCTTGCCTGAATGCCACTAATGCCCCCATGTTTCACATGTATTTTTAACTAAAGACATGCTCGTTATTTTTCAGATAATTATGATGAGGTCATTCAGGAAATAATAGCTGAGTATGCTATTTGTCAAATGCTAAGATGTGCTGGAAAATACATTTAAGAATAACTGTACAGTTCTCTGCTAAATTGCAGACACTTTGGCATTATATGGATATTAAATTAGAAATTGCAAGGAATTGAATCATTTTTTAACTTGTCTCATAGCCAAGCGCTAAGTAGAAAGAAAAAAAGTCATATTAATGATGATGTATCAGTATCTAGCTCTGAAGAGTGTTTTGGGAAATATTCATTCATCCTCTTTTTAGTAAACATGTGTTTATCGGAATATTTTCATACAGGAAATGGGATCAAAGTGGGTAGTGACAGCTATAAAGTAATAACCACACAGAAATAAAACATGCTGTGGAAGAACACAGAATAGAAGTGTGATATTCCTAAATGCTTCCCCCAGACATTACATAAATCTGAAGAGTTTGCCCATAGAACCACACTTGGCTTTGAATAGGGTAAGCTGACACACTGATTACATTGTGTGTTGTGGGTATGAGCACAGACATGTAGTTAAACAAAGACTGGAATTCTGACTTTACCACTTTATACCTGGTTGCCACTGGGAAACTTGCTAAATCTACTGGGAATGTCAGCTGCTGGGCCAGCACTACAAGGTGGCTGTAATTATGACAGGAATGGATTTGTTTAATGCTCCGACTGCATAGCAAGAGCCAAAAGATGTCCCTCACACCACAGGCTGCACAGACACCTGGGACCTTCCCATGGACGTTCATGGAGTTTGTGACTTGACTCCCGCACTGTCAGTTTCAAATAGCTGTCTTGTTTTGCCTTTTCCTTCTGTTGGTTCTGCGTTAGTGAAACAACCCTGTCCCTTGCGTCCATCAAGAAGCTGAACTCACTGAAAGACACCACTCCACTTCCAAAGAGAAGCTTTTGATGTTCTTATCTGCTCTGTTGCTTGCTCAGTTTTGCTCTACTTGGGGGAAGGAGGAGTTTCTGATACTGGAGAGCATGTTTTTCATCCTTGTGTTAATACTCAGTAAGACATACTAAATCTATTTCACAGAAACCTGTTCACTATACATCACCTCCTCTGAATATCTCCTAAATAATCACATAGAAGAACTGATGATTATTGAAAGTGATTGAGCTAAAATGCCTTCTTTGGAGAATAGTCATATATTCCAGCACCAATTCAAGTACCTTATATTAGCAACAAAGTCAACGCCCAGTGAACATTTTTGATGGCTTTGTCTTGCTGAGTGACTGACCTCAAAGACCTCACATGTGTCCTCAACTGTATAAACTCCATTGAATAAAACTAAGGCTCCATTCCAGGAGGTAATTCATAAGGAAAAAGTATCAAGTAGTTCATCAGAAACCTGTTGTTCACTGAACAGCTTTAAGATCTTACTAACATACATTTAGGCAATTTGGGGAGAATACAAAGTGTATGGTAATAAAACCAAAATCACTTACTCAAAGAATTAAAAGGAAAGGGATAGTAAAGACCAAAATGCATGTGCCTAATAATTAGGAGAATGACAGAGAGGGTAGAAGAAGGGTGGGGCAAGGGAAGGGGGAGATTTTACAAGTAAAAATTAAAAGCTATTTTATAACCTCCTTCATCATTTCAGTTTTACTGGTTTAAAACTCCAAACAACACATGGGAAGGCCAATGACCTTAAATTAATTCCCTAGATTTGCCTCTGAGTTTAATAAGTGACCCTGTTCCTGCAGACTGACAGTGAGGAATTGCCTTGCTATAGGCAGTGTGTGACGCCTTTAACTGTCTTTGTTCTTAGCCTTATAATACAATCATAACTAGAGAAAAACTCATCACATTAATCTCTGGTCATACATGCTTCACAAAATAGCTTGGCAAAATTAGCTTACATGTTAAGGGTTCTTAGAAATCCAGCTGTTTTTCATCTTGGGCTTCAGGCGATGAGCTGACAGATAAATTGATTGATTTGCTTTCGCACCAACCCCTCTATTGGAAGCACTTTCCAATATAAGTCTGAACTCATTGCTTCCACTTGTCTGTGACAGGAGGAAGCACAAATGCCATGATGTATGCTTTCTTCTGCCTAAGTCCAAATGAGCAAGAGGAGCTGACCAAAAAATACAGACACCTGACCGGTTTGCAGCTGAACTAATTCAAGAGATACTTTGCATGAAGGCTCCAGAGACTTTTTCATCCTTTGTCCTTTTTTTTTTTTTTCGGTAGCTGTCTCAGTTAGGGTTTCTATTGCTGTGAAGAGACACCATGACTACAGCAACTCTTATAAAAGAAAACATTTAATTGAAGTTGCCTTACAGTTCGAGAGTTTAATCCATTATCATCAATGCAGGAAGCAAGGCAGCACGCAGCCAGACAAGATGCTGAGAGCTCTACACCTGGGTCAGCAGGCAGCAGGAAGAGAAAATGAGACACTAGGCCTGGCTTGAGCTTCTCAAACCTCAAAGCCTGCCACCAGTGACACACTTCCTCCAACAACACCACACCTACTCCAACAAGGACATACCTCCTATTATTGCCACTCCCTTTAGAAGTCATTTTTATTCAAACCACCACATTCCATTCCCTGGCCTCCACAGGCTGGTAGCCATTTCGTAAAGCAAAATTCATTTAGTCCAACTTCAAAAGCCCATAGTCTATCACAGTCTCAAATATATTCGAAAGTCCAAAGTTCAAGTCTTTTCTGAGATTCATGCAATCTCTTAACTGTAATCCCCTATAAAATCAAAATAAAAAAGCAGATCACGTACTTACAACAATGGCACAGGATATACATTGTCATTCCAAAAGACAGGAAAGGGAGCATAGTGAGGAAACACTGGACCAAAGCAAGACCAAAAACCAGCGGGGCAAACTCCAAACTCTGCATCTCCATGTCTGACGTCAAAGCACTCTGCAGATCTCCGGCTCCTTTCAGGTAAAACGCACTTCTCTCTCTTGGACTAGTTTCACTCCCTGTTAGCAGCTTTCCTCAGCAGGTATCCCACAACTCTGGCATCTCCAACATCTTGGAGTCTCCCAGGCAATCCAGGCTTCACCTTCACAGCTTCACATAATGGCCTCTCTAGGCCTCCATGCAGGTCAACACTGACACATGGCTGGTCTCAGCAGCTTTCCTTAGTCAGTGAGGAGATTCTATAACCCTTTTCTTCTATCCTTGATCTTAAAGCCAGAATCATGAGGCCAAAGCTGACAAGTTCTGTTGCTTGCTGGGACTAGAACATGGCCTCCTTGTTCAAACACACTTTCACCAGCTTTCTGTTTTCAGTGATTTCCTTGACTGTCTAAGCTTAGCTATCCTGGAACTCACTCTGTAGACCAGGCTGGCCTCAAACTCAGAGATCTGCCAGCTTCTGCTTCCAGAGCACTGGGATTAAAGGTGTAGATTACCGCACCAGGCCCTAAACTTTTCTTTAATTCCTTTCACAAGTTGGAAGTTTAGCTGGGTGGGATCTTGCCAGGTCACCACTCCCTTTATTCCATTTTAACGCCATGCTTTTCTCCTTGAACACAGGATTTAGTTTCATTCCACTTCCTGGTGCTCCTTTTCTCCTTAATCTGTACATTTTTTA
Source organism: Peromyscus eremicus (assembly GCF_949786415.1). Classification (NCBI taxonomy): domain Eukaryota; kingdom Metazoa; phylum Chordata; class Mammalia; order Rodentia; family Cricetidae; genus Peromyscus; species Peromyscus eremicus. Next base: position 29,901,341 of record NC_081419.1, on the reverse strand, counting down.
TTTTTCTTTGCTTAGCTTGCTCCTTTTCATTATAGATATGCATAAGAGTGAATGCTAATTACCACATATCAGAATCAATACTAGGCTGTTTTGAGATTTTTCTTTGCCAACATAATTAATCCAAAACTCTTCAATTTAGCCTCAGGCAGTTTTTCAGAGAAGGGCAAAAAAAAAAAAAAATAGCTATGTTCTTAGCCAAAATATCACAAGAATGATCTCTAGGCTACATACAAATATTTTCCTCTGTTCCCCACAGCTCAAATCACGCTCAGCACTACTGTTTTCTGTGTTCCTAACAATATGGCCCATTAAGCTCCACTTAAAGTATTCAGCTGCGCCGGGCGGTAGTGGCGCATGCCTTTAATCCCAGCGCTCGGGAGGCAGAGCCAGGCGGATCTCTGTGAGTTCGAGGCCAGCCTGGGCTACCAAGTGAGTCCCAGGAAAGGCACAAAGCTACACAGAGAAACCCTGTCTCGAAAAACCAAAAAAAAAAAAATAAGTATTCAGCTGCTTTCCTAATTCTAAATCCCAAAGTCCACATGCCTCCAAACAAAAACATGGTTGGCCTATCACAGCAATACCTCAATCCCTGGTACCAACTTCTGTCTTAGGGTTTCTATTGCTGTGAAGAGACACAATGACTACAGCAACTCTTATAAAGGAAAACATTTAATTGGGATTGCCTTACAGTTCAGAGGTTTAAGTCTGTTATCATGGCAGTAAGCATGGCAGCATGCAGCTAGACAAGATGCTGAGAGCTCTGCATCTGGGTCAGCAGGCAGCAGGAAGAGAAAATGAGACCCTAGGCCTGGCTTGAGCTTCTGAAACCTCAAAGCCTGCCCCCAGTGACACACTTCCTTCAATAACGCCACACCTACTCCAACAAGGCTACATCTCCTAATAGTAACACTCCCTATGGGACTATGTGGGGAGGGGGAGTCATTTTTATTCAAACCACCACAGTAGCCTTATAACTTCTTCCTTCCATTGGCATGTAGTCATAGTCTAGAAACATCTCTGAATCTTAGCTAAAGGGAACCACTTACTTTCAGAGCTAACAAGAGGATGAGGAGATGAAAACAGTTCTAAGGCCATATATTCAGAGGCAAGTCCAAAGAGATAAACCCACTCCATCCCTTGAGTCATCAAGGGACCTGGTCCTTCCCTTCAAGAAATCATATTTTGAGTGGTTTTCTGAGGCTGGGAATGTGACATTGATGATGAATACACCTTCAAACTGTGATGGGACTCCCCCTGCATTCTAGGACTCAATGCAGGACAAAGGATTTGGCATTTGGATTGAAACTCACCCCTCACGCCCCCCACTTTATGAGAACTTGGGTCACAGTGAACAAGACTCCTGCATCCTGTTGGGACACACAGAGAGTGTTTTTGTTCTTTTGTTTTATTTTCAATTTAGCCATACCGACCTCCCTATCTCACATGGAAGCTGATCTCAGGGGGTTTAGCTGAGTAATTCAAACAAGAGCAGAAAAAGTTTTCAGCTCTAAAGCTAATGTTTCCAAGTTTCCACTCTTCCTTGGGGGTGGTTGCTGAGTGAGTAAATGCACTTCATGTGTACATAGACATTCATCCAAGCACTTGTCAAAATGGCCTCAATTTCCTCATGACTCTTATTTATTTGTTTGCTTATTTGTTTTTTTGCTCTGCTTTCTGGCCTTTCATTATTGGCAGACTCTTATTTGAACATGAATGAGGAACTAGGCTTTCTCACACCATCCCGCTGACAGCACCCATATGCTTCAGTTGAGGAGATGATTATCTTGAGAGTAAAGGAGAAATATGCTAAGGTGTTGTTTTTTAAGCAAAAATTTCCACACATGCTGATAATAACCTGACAACAATTAATCAATTATAATGAGAAGATTTTAGCAAGAGAAAACACAAAGTTCCTATTATGTATTTTATTACTTTAGAACATTGAAAGTGATGGAACTGCTGAAATCAGGAGGCAGGAGCACATGGTGCATTCTGTCTCTTCCAGTGAGGAGCGTGGGGAGGAGGATTAGAGAGAGCCATAGAAGACACTTTCCATAGTGGTTTAATTGATCCATTAATTCGTTCACCACACAGCCATTGATTGAACAGCTGTGTTTCAGAAATGTATTCTAGGTCACCCTGTTAGTCAGGACCCAGGGTAAAAGGTGTCGTGGTTAGACAGTCAACACAGCTCACAATTTACAGAGGCACCCCAAACTCAAAATAGAGAACCACGATAAGTAAATCTGCAATGTAGCAATTTAGATTTTAATATAAAGAATCCTGATAAATAAAACATCCAACTTTCAAATCACGACAGTATATGATAAAGTCAGACTCAGAGTGAAACAGTGAGAGCGATATGTGGAACTGCAGTCCTAGATTGTTCATTCATTTAAAATGTTCACTGTTGCTGTTATTGTTATTATTCATTGTTTATTGTTGTTATTATTACAATTATATTATCACGTGTGCATCCATGTTGTGTATGTGTGGGCACATGTACCACAGCACATGTGTGGAGGTCAGAGAACAACTTTGTGGCTTTGACTCTCTCCTTATAGCTGTCAGTAGCACGATGGAATGTGCGTTCTGGGGGTTGAATTCAGTAGACTTACATGGCAAGTGCTTTCCCTCCTGATCCATCTTACCAGCCACCAATAGATAACTCTTAGCACTAAGTTTACTCTTCTTAAATATCACATCAAAATATTTATCTTGATTCGTGAGTTTGGGGCCCGCTCTTCATCTTGCTTTCACTCTTTCTCTCCTTCACCCTAGTGCAGAATCCTTTCTTAAGTATCTCTTCTAACTTCTGAACCTGTGGCTTGGTGGTAAACAAGAGTCTCCCCTCTGTAAAACACTGCAAGTTGCTGCTAGAATACGCAAGCCTGAGAGGACTTTCATCGACTATTCCTGTTCTCAGCCCCCTAGTGAAGTCTTCGGGCCATACTTAAAGTTAAAGAAAGACAGTCTGCACCCCTCCCCCAAAGTACTAACCACCCTGACCCTGTTTTGCCCCTCATATGATTAGACACATTTGGAGCACATTGATAAGTACAGCGTGGACTGGAAAGACCAATGCTATATCAAGCAACTTCCCTGTCCAAAACTGCAAAGAAAACTTCTCGTTTGAGATAGGAGGCTTGTTTTTTCCTTTTTGTAGTCTTAAATGTACTCAAATCCTCCATAAAATGTGTCTTGATTTTGGATTAGAAAAACGTGCAGTACAAGTATTGCCATCTTCTAGTATACAAGACTCATTGGGATTATATATGTGTAGATAGATACAGATGATAGAGAGGTAGAGAGATGAAATAGATGATAGATAGATAGATAGATAGATAGATAGATAGATAGATAGATAGATAGATAGATGATAGGCAGATAGATTAGATTAGATTAGATAGGTGGGCAGACAGATAGATTTCCAATCTTAATCCTACAGGTTATACCTGTACTTTCACTTGGGTGGCCTGAAGTGGCCAGAAACAGACAGGTATTCCTCTCTCTCTCTCTCTCTCTCTCTCTCTCTCTCTCTCTCTCTCTGTCGTGAGTCCATTTAGCTTCCCATGTTTCTCCTTCCAAAACTTTGAGTTTTTTTCCCCTGGAGCCAAATTTATAACCATATCAACATCAACATCAATATTGTGCTAATGCACTAACTTCACAAGCAGCCACGTCTATACTGTTTACAGGGAAATGAAGAGAATTGGAGATCATATGAAAAGATAATGATCACATTTTCTCTTATATGTGGAATCACAACAAAAATAAACTTTAATCTAAAAGAGTTCTAAATTTAAAGAGGAGAATGTAAAGGGGACAATTTGGAACAAGGAAGACAATCAGTGAGGGGGATAAAGAGGGGTGATTATGACCAGAAGAGAACTAGTCAGGGGAAGAGAGGGGAAGAGGGGTGTTGTTGTTGCTTTTTTATAACGCTTTTGGGGGACTACCAGCTTCCAAATAAATACTTGGGGATTTATTCTTACTGATGAATGCTCGGCCTTAATTTGGCTTGTTTCTAGAGAGTTTTTCTTAACTGAAATTATTCCATCTACCTTTTGCCTCTGTGCTTTTTCCTTTCTCTCTTCTCTATTTCTTTCTTGCCTTCTTACTCCTTGGCTGGTTGTGTAGCTGGGTGGCTAGGTGGCTGGGTGGCTGGGTGGCTGGCCCCATGACTCTTTCCTCCTTTCCTCAGTCTCCCTTTTTCTCTTCTTCTCTCTTTATTCTCTCTGTTTATTCTCTCACCTGTTTCTCTCTCCTGCCTAGCTATTGGCTGTTCAGCTCTTTATTAGACCAACCAGGTGTTTTAGACAGGCACAGTAACACAGCTTTACAGTGTTAAATAAATGCAACATAAAAGAATGCAACACATCTTTAACTAATTTTCTACAACAAGAGGGGTGATTATGACCAGAAAAGAAGCAGAGAAGGAATAGGAGGGGGGTTATTATGACCGAAGTACAATGATAGACATGTAAGAAAATGACATAATGAACCCGTGTTTGAAAAGAGACCATTATGTCACTAAAAGTGTTCAATAGTTGCCATGTAGCCCCAGTAGACCATGGTCACAACCTCTGCAAAATGAAATTGCCATAATTAAACTTGCAGAAGCTATTCATCTCACCTGTTCTGCTTGTCCTACAGGATCGCACAGGTATTCCAGCTATTTATCGTAATGTTATGCCCCACCAGCTTCTTCCACCACAGATGGAAACCTCTGAGACTACCAACAGAATTAAACCTTTTTTCACTTTAAATTGTTTGTCTTAAGTGTTTTGTCATAGTCACTTAAATCTGGTCAGCATAAGGGTCAAAAGCATGTCCATTAGCACCAGATTGCATCTGCTCTTCCATGTTTTATACACTGATTCCTTCTGACATCATGGTCCTGATACTTTGGAGCCATTATTAAGCAAAATAAATATATCTTAACATAAGAATTATGATTCTGTAATAAACTGAGATGTCTACCAAGTGACTAGTGGGAGGGTAGCATATAGAAATTAGACAAACTAACATGTGATCTGGAAAGGACAGAGATATGATGTGAGACTTTGTCATGCTTACTGACAATAAAGGTACCATTTAAAATTACAAATTTCTTATGTCTAGAACTTTCCATTTGATAGCTTTGCACCATGGGTACCCTTTGGTAGCTGAAACCATAGACTATAGAGCGCTACATTTCAGTTAGTTATCCTGGAATTTCTCAGCTCTCTGAGGGGAAGCTGGTCAAACAGCTGCCATGCAGATGAAAACCACTGCATCTCAGGGCAAAATTTGGCTCCCCCTACACCTGGGGCTGCCTGAAGAGGAAAGCAGACACAGGCAGGGATGTCAAGAATGTGTTATTTTTGCAAGGGTGCCTTTTTTAAAATTAAATGTTTACATAATGGTCCATGGAAACATGAAAGTAATGCATGCTAGTGGGGTACCAAGCAATGGTTCAATACATGCACACATTATTTAATGCTTAAATCAAGTTATATATGTCTCCACAAATAACTATTGCTTCGTTACAGTGAAAGTATTTAACTTATTTCCCCTGGAATTTTTGTTTGTTTGTTTGTTTTGGTTTGGTTTTTGGTTTTTGGTTTTTTTGAGACAGGGTTTCTCTGTAGACCAGGCTAGCCTCAAACTCACAGAGATCTGCCTGGCTCTGCCTCCGAGTGCTAGGATTAAAGGCGTGCGCCACTGCCGCCTGGCTATTTCTCCTGGATTTTGAAATGTAAAGTATATTATTGCTAATTAAAATCCCCCGAGTGTGCAACAGCACAGCAGAACTTCCTGCTCCTGTCCAACCATAACTTAGTGCCCCATGATTACCCTGCTCCATCTGTTGTCCACACAAGTATCCCCAGCCTCTGGCAATGACCATTCTCCTCTCACCTATTTTAGATTCCTCAGACTAGTAAAATCATGGGTGCTCTTTTTGTATTTGGCTTATTTCACTAGACATAATGGTCTTTAATCCCATACAACTGTCCCAACTGAGGCAATTGACTTTTTTGCAGAAGAGTAGTGTTTACTTATATTTATAATATAGCATATATCGCATTTTCTCAATCCAGCAACTCACAAACAGCTTGTTTCCATCTTCAAGTTGTGTATAGTGCTTCAAGAAGCATGAGGACAGCTGTCTGTTTCACATACAGGTTTCATTTCCTTTGGATGTCTGCCTGGGGATAGCGTTGTTCAGCCACATGGCAGTTTTATTTTAAACATTTTGAGGAACATCCATACTAAAAGATCTCTTTAAGAAAGATTATTTTCCTCTTCCACCAAAGGTAACCGAGTCCTATAAAATCTACCACACCAAGTGCTGGCAGCTAGAAGAAATGCTTAAAAGTTCCCTAGAATGCAATTCTGAGAACATCTTTTGAAGGATAAAACTTGCCTAAGTTGATTGCTTCCCCTTATCATTGGTGAGGGGGGGGATCCAGCTAGGGAATGCCACCCTAGCTTGGATCTCGGGCCTGTCTTTCACACCCGAAACCTACAAGCAGGTGAACATCTGTTTGCCCCATTCAGCTGCATAGAACAGGGCTACTTTGTGAGGCCGTACATGAGGCTTTCCCTCTCTGTTCCCTACGTTTGAACCAAAAGAGAAAACTCTGCTAAGAAAGGCTTATCTTTTCCAATAGTATTATGACCTAAAATTAGAAACGATGATATTAAAGCACAATGATAACTGGAAATTATTAGAGCGGCCACCATCACCTTCCATTTGAATGGTGTGTCTGAGAGCTCTTCATCTGGGACGTTTTCATCAAAGGCCAGTATCTTCCCAAAGTCTCCGAATATAAAGTGACTGGGCAGCTTCTTACTGAAGGAATCTTCCGCAGGAAGGAGATGTCAAGCTACTAGAATTCATTTCAAACATCATGGTTTACTCAGGTGAGAACACAGAACTGATGTGGAAGTCAATTTGTACTGTAGCTTTGAATCAAATAAATATATCCAACACTGTTGTCCTGAATAAAATGAGGCAAAAGCTTATTTCAGAGTTAATATGAATAAAAACCATGAGCGTTAAATCCCAGTCAGTGACCACTTCTTACTTTTAATCTTTCCTTTGCATAGAGACTGTAGTTTAAAGGTATATCACATAATTTCACACAAAGGCAAGCAACACAAACGTAGAAAGCATGTCAGTTCTGGGCCAGATACAGAAACCAAAATGATCGAATCTTTTAAATAGAGATGAATTTAAGGCAAGTTACAAAATTTTGGAAGAGAAGAGACAGTATTATTTCCACAAGTTAGAATCAGCTGAGTAGGGAGCCTGATGTGGGGGAGACCCACCCGGATTGTGGGCCATACCCTCTGGTAGCAACCCACCTAAAAATGGCGTGGCAGGAGAACTCTCTTGACTTCCTGTTGCTGCTGAGTTGATTCGGCCTGTTGCGGCTGCTGATTCCTTCTCTTGTAACAAGACAAGCTCGGTGTTTCTAGGCTTCTGTCATGGAGGAAGGACCAACAGTTCTCCAGGAATCTTTGAGGTTGTCACTGCCGAACTGGGGCCGCTGAGGTGCCCAGTTTCTTGGACGGAGCTACTACTGGGTTGGCCTCCCCAGTGAGAGACAGCTAGCTACTGTGGGACTACTCCAACCACTGGGGCACCTAATCTCAAGGACGGAGTACTTGCCTGGTTCTCAGCCCCTCAGGTGTGATCCAGATATTGTTATTTTAATGTTAACTACTCGGCTCTGTATGTTTAAAAATCCCTGGTTACTACAGACAGTAAACAGAGTTCTTGGAGGATGTGATCTCTGTAAACACCAAGGCTGGCAGAGTAATGATCCATGTGAGGTAAGAAGGAAATATGATTAAACACGACTCAATAGCTGGGGTTGGTTCAAACTTCTAGAGTCTGACACTGGGCAGTTTGTTTTAGGCGTATTGAAACACAGCACAATTTTGGAAAAAAGTTTCCTAATGATAATTAACTCAATCCCCTGTGAACAAAAAAGCTTAAGACAAGTTTACCTTGAAATTCTTCAAAGTACGTAAGACCTCTTCCATAAAGATGGGTTCTATTGACTGGAAAACAATGGTCAAGGGTCTAGGAGAATGACTGAGATAAACAAAAGTCTGAGGGAGTCAGGAGTGACCTGGCCCTACAGAGAGCACAGAGGTCACCTAGGTTCTGCTCCATTTGTAAAGCACATGTGACATCTCCCATAAGGATGGGTTCTATTGACTGAGAAATAACACTCAAGATAAAGGTCTAGTGAGGAAGAATCTAGAATAAACATAAAAATCTGAACAAGTGAGGTGTGGCCTGGCCTTACAGATAGCATAGGTCACTAGGCTATTAACTACATCCATTCCCAGCCTTCTGGGCAAAAAACATGTTATATATCTCTTCGGTTGAAGAGACAATCCTGCATGTTTGACATTCCTGTTAAACATTAACTAGGTGTCCCTAGTGTTTATCTATGAGTACAAGGACCTCATGCCCTCTCCAAGTTCTGATATATGTATTCACTGTTGAGGCTGATATGGGCACCATTGGAACCCACAGTCACCTGACATACCCACTCATGTTTCTTGACATTCTCAGATCTGCAGACACAACTGAAGGCAGGTGAAGGCTGCAGTCACCCACCATCACCCAAAACTGTTGGCCACTGCCTCTACTGGAGCCAGAAACAGGGATCTGTCTGCCCTCTGAGGCCACATACTCACACAGGATTCCTGCAGGCCCAATTGAGCAGGAACCAGCCGCAGAGAGAATTTGAGGAATGCAGTTTCTGGGCTTCCAGCTCCTTAATCCAAAAGAAAACACAGGAGAAGAGAGCAAAGAGCAAAAGCAAAGAACATTCAGAAAGAAAAGCAACCCCGTCCTTGTCACTCCAGCACCAAGAGCAATTCTGGTTCTTTTCACCATTTAAATTTTATTTAATGTGTGGGTGGGTGGGGGCATGCACCAGTGTGCGTGTGTGATGGTCAGAGGACAAATCTTATAGAGTCACTTATCTCCTTCTGCACTTATGTGGGTTCTGGGAATAGAACTCGGGTCTTAAGGCTTGCAGAGCAAGCAGCGTTTTGTTTATTTGTTTGTTTGTTTGGGTTTTTTGTTGTGGTATGGGTGGTTTGTTTTTTTGTTTGTTTGTTTTACCACTGAGCCATCTTCCTATCCCAATTCGGTTTCAAGCTTGAACTCTGTTTACTTCTTCTGACTTCCAAAACCTCACGAGATTGTCACAGAAGATGCTGTAGTGGAGGAAAGGAAAAAGGGGACTGTATGTCAAATGACTGGGCCACACAGTGCTCAAATATTTGGCTATGTGATAATCTAGGTGTCCATTAACATGTTTGGGAATTAGATTTCCATTAGAATCTGTAGACTGAATAAAGCAGGTTGTCTTCCTGGCTGTAGGTGTCTGTCCCTCAATTTAGAAAGAGCCTACACAAAATACAAGTCTGAGTAAGGAGACTCGCACCACAGCTGGGCTGTCTTTTAGCTTCGACATTCTTCTGTTCTGAGCAGGGCTAAAACGAAGACTTTTTACTTCAGTTTTCCTAGGTCTCAAACTTCCTGATTGCACATCCTGTAATTTCTTATGTGAGTCAATGCCTCATCACACAGATATCTGATATATCTACATGCATATTTACCACATAAATAAGTTATAGCTGTTACATATGAAAAATATTGCTGTCTTGAATAACAGCTAGAAGTTTATGTATTTAATTTTCCATAAGTTGCCTAATATGTCTAAAAAGCTATGTGTGATGTGAGGTGTGTATGTGTGTGTGTGTGTGTGTGTGTGTGTGTGTGTGTGTGTGTGTGTCTTGCAGGGTCCAATAGCAGATTGGGAAGTTGGTAACTTCTTAGGGGAAAGAATGCATATAAAATCAAATTAATGACTAGACCCCACGAGAGACTATTCTGAAGACACACAGGTGTCATCCACACAGAGAACTTTTTCCTAGGGAGGCTCAGCAGGTTCAGCTGATGCCAAAGTCAGAAAGCAGGAATGAGCAGACATCAAGACAATTGCCAATGGTGTGCCTGTGGAGTCACCATGTAACTTATTCTTCCCTAACTCCTGCGTAAATGAAAACGAGATATTGTTAAAGAAAGACGCAGCACAAAATGAAATCTGTCATAATTTATGCCATATATGTAGTGTATTACAAAAAAATTCTTTAAGTCAGGCAGTAGTGGCACACACCTTTAATACCAGGCAGAGGCAGGTGGATCTCTGTGAGCTTGAGGCCAGCCTGGGCTACAGAGTGAGTTCCAGGAAAGGCTCCAAAGCTACATAGAGAAACCCTGTCACAAAAAAACCAAAAAAAAAAAAAAAGAAAGAAAGAAAGAAAGAAAGAAAGAAAGAAATTCTTTATTTGACTTTGAAGCATACAACACTCCTGTTCAGGCAGAAGCTTTAACACTGGATCACACATTCTTTTGTACAAGGATAATCACACTGTTTAGTTCCTGCAAATGCAAACATACTGTGAATAGTGCTCATTAATTTCTCAATCAATTGAAAGTAGAAAAGGTCTTTCTAGTTGTAAAACAGAACTCAGGAACAGGGTGGGTGGGCTGCCTCAGGCAGTGAAAGAGCTTGTCACTTAGCCTGACCACCTGAGTGGTCCCAGACCCACATGGTGGGAAGGAAACAGCTCTTCGAATTGTCCCCTGATTTCCACAGGTGTGCTGTGGAACACATGAACCCAGACATGGACACATACATGCATACTCACACTAAACAAACAAATAGATGTAATAGCAAATAATTCATGGGATAAATGTTGTTGTGGGAAAAGAGAAACTGTGCCCAGCTGCAGCTGGAGAGGCAGAGAAGTTGGAGAAGACGCTTTTACTTTCTCATCTAGGATGGCTAAGACATTGACGGTGGAGAAATCAGTGCATATAACATCTGTCCAGTTGGCTTCCACATGAACTTGATGATAACAGAATGAGAGTACAAGAAGAGGCCAACGTGGGCTACATTCATCATCTCTCATATTTGTCAGTAAAATCTTCAAGATGGATGATTGATGAGGTAAGTTACAATGATGAAGACCAGGGGCTGGGGAGGTAGATCTGTTGGTAAAGTGTGTGAGTATAAACAGGGAGACCTGAATTTTATCTCCGGAAACCACATTTAAAAGCATGTTCTGACAGCATTTGAGTAACCCAGGTACTGAGGAGGCTGACAGAGGCAAAGCCCTGGAGCTAGACGGAGCTAGCCTAGCCTATTCAGGATCCCCAGGCCCCACCCAGTTAAAGATCCTGTCTCTAAAAACATGATGGACATTTCCCCAGGGAAGCAATGAAACTGACTGCCTTGCACACACATGAACAAACACACCTGCATATACACACAGATAAAAAGTAAATACATGGCATACAGTTGTGAAGACAGAACCACATATATGTTCAAGAAGATACTTCAGTTTTACATTAAGGGACAAATCATTTTGATAGCTCTTCTGTGACTTCTAGTTAAGTCTAATGAGTCTGGGTGAAAGATCTCACTTGCAGAGAGGTATTAGAAATGAAATCCCAGCCTCCGCCACATCATCAGAACCAGGCGTCTGTGACCACTGAAGTTTGTGACATTTGAAGCTGTCTCTGCCATTCCCTAGGACTTTGTAGCAGCTCCAGCTCCCAAGGGACTCACTTCTAAACTAATGCATAAGAAACAAGTGAGCCATCTCACTCCGTCCAACATGGCCATGACGCCCAAATGCCATTGTCAAAATGTTAGGGCTCAAATAGCATGTCAGTATGCCTCTGTTTATCTTCTTGTTCCGGTTGCGTTCATTTCCCGCAGCCAAACACTAGTTCAGCAAGTTCTTTCGAAGTTTAGAGTTCATCTAGATTGCTCTAAAATCTTCATTCGCAAGTTAGCCCTCAGTTCCTCCCTTAAGATAAAAGCTCACCAACTCCAGTCCCACCAAATTGTTTTCCAGGTAAATGCATCTGTTCCGTGCAGGTCCTACTTGTCTGATGTTCTCACCCAAGTTTCCAACTGCATTAAACAATTGACATGGTCAGCAAATCCTTGGAAATTTATGTTTCAGAAAAGTAAACTGTTTCTGTTTTAAAATGAAACAGACCAAGACCTGGGCTACACTAACCCATAAGCAAAATAATCTAAATGACTGTATGGAGAAGTTCAGCTCCTGAAACACCCAATGTTCTCACATGGTCAAGATTAATGCCGCTTCCTTCTGATGGTCGCTCTGGTCCCCGTGGGTGGAAGTGAGCTTGGAAGCATTTTGAGTGAGGAAACGTCCCCCAGCCAGCTGTGTGCAAAGTCACTTTTACACGGACATAGTTGAGACACTACAGGCTTAAGTCGGATCCTATCTTGTGAGCTCTGGGACCTGGGCCAGGGTAGGGAAAACACAGGAAGTTTGCTGGCTGGTGGATAAGGATGCTCCCATGGGCCATAAAGCACTGTCAGCTCTGAGATCTGACAGGCCCAGCTCCACGTCAGCACAAGCACAGGCCTTTCACCCCTGGGTTTATCGGAACACACATAGCAATGTTAGCCACCATGCTCAGAGCGGGCTGGGTAACAGCTTCCATTTACTTCTGGTTGACTATGGATTAATCAAAGAAAAACAAAATGCACTATTTATTCAGAACTTTGGAAAAAAGAAAGAAAGTAGAAGTTATTGACTATACAGGCAAATTCGCTAAATTTCTTAAGTATTATTTATTTTCAGTACAGCCTGATGACATATATATATATATATTATTTTCACACTTTTTATAGGGGAGAAGAAGGGCATAGTGAGCTCGGCAGAACTACAAAGTGTGTGGGAAATGAAATTAAAACTCACCAGTCTCCCTCCAAACGGCCATATCTTGTTTGATTTTACATGTCTTATTTATTATCATAACCCACACTGCCCTTGAACTTGCTATGTACCTCAGGCTGGGTGCCACCTTCCACTGTTGGGACTATAAGCATGTGTCACCACATCCCATTCATCTAATATTTGTATGACATAAACTACTGCTGCCTGTACGTATAGATGTAAAGTAAGCTGACAGCTGTGAATTTTTATCAAATCAACAGTTTTGAGCAACTGTTAAATGCTCACCTCTGGGCTCACTGTAAAGACAGAAAAATAATAATAATTCTGTGTAATAATGCCTTCAAGATATTTCCAGCAAAACAGTGACTCATTAGTACTAAACGCTTGGATCACACAGTGTTTGTTTCCATGCAACAGTCACTTTGACAGTACCTTGGGGACTAGATAGCAGAAACTTCCACTAATAGCTGGGTGTGGGAAGAAAGATGCTATCAAAACAAGCTTTGGTGAGAAGGCAATTTAAATAGCTCATCCATAAGGCGTGGGGGGACGACTTCTGGGCAAGCCACACATGTGCAGGCAAAGAGACATGAAAGCTCAGGACAAGGCTGAGATGCTGCAAGTGATCATTAATAATGAGTTATAAAGGGAGCAGAGGCATCCCGATAGAAAAGCCACTCAGGATGAGTGAGGGGACAGAACCATCTCACACACGGAGGACCAGTTCTCACGTACTATGACGGTGACTGACACTGACAAAAAGGGATGCATCGCGTTGGTGTTTTAAAACGATCTCTTCGAAATGGACGAAAGTACTATGTACTCAGGGCAGAGAGTCCCCAAACAGGTGGCGGTTTCTATCATGATTGGAATGTGAAGTGTCCCCTGGAGGCTCATATGTTTAAACTCTTGATCCTTAGCTGGCAGCACTGCCGAGGAAGGCTGAGGATCTTTTCGGAGATGGAGCCTTGCCAGACGGAGCGGGTCACTGGCGACCTGGAGGTCTTCCGGCACTGCCCCCTCCCTGCTTCCTGCCTGCGGACACAATGGGAAGCCTCCCACTTCTGCCCACCCACACTTCCCCTGATTCTGCTGCCATACTTTCCCTTGCCATGTTGGATTGCAAGCTCTTGAACTGTCGACCCAAACAAACGTTTCTTTCCTAATATTTCTTCTTGCCGGTATTACGTCACAGCAAGGAAGGAAGTAACTAATCCACTTTGAAAGTCTTGTAGAAGGCGCGCCAGGTGATGACGCTGTCTGCCTTCAGCCACCTTTGGAAAATGTCACAAGTGCAGAAGACAGATGATACTGGATTGAATCTCATTGTCTCCCAGCCAAACTTGAAAAGCTAATTTTTAAAACTACCTATTAATTTAGGTAACTGATCTTCACCTTTGCAATATAAAGGAGTGCTGAAAAATTCAATGTTTTTGTTAGGAAAGAGCTACCAAGCATTTTGGAAGGGTCAGCTGCTGTTGATTTCATGACCCCGCAGAAGGGGAGTCTACTGTCCAGCTGCAAATTGTCCCAACAGGAGGGGTGAGGGGCTGCGTGGGATTTCTGCTAGGAAGTCTGAAAACTCTTGTCACTAGCTGGTACTGATTTGAAGGTACTTTTACTAAGTCATGTGAATCTCATATTTTGCTCCCTAATAACTCCATCTTAACAATTATGACAATACTATTGTAAAGCCCTTCATTTCTGTTTTCAAAAGCTTGTGTATATTTGAAATGCCAGCATGTGCTGGGTGGTTTATGTCAACTTGATACAATCTAGAGCTACCTGGGGAATGGGAACCTCAGCAGAGGAATGGCTGTCCATGAGATACAAGCTGGTAAGTGATGTTCCTCCGTGAGCTCTGCTTCAGTTCCTGCCTTGAGTTCCGACCTTGCTTTCCCTCCATGATGGGCTGTAAGCTAGAAGCCAAATGAACTGCTCCTTCATGTTGGCTTGGGTCGTGGTGTTGTATCACAGCACCAGAAAAGCACCTCTGACACAGGAAAATGCCCCATGTTTCTCAGGTAAAGTCTTGTTTCTTCCCTGGGATAACACCAAGGATAAGTTACTGACTGCATTTACCGTCTCTGGTTCTATCCCATGCTGTTAGACATAGAAAAGGTAGTCCTGTACTTTAGACAGTTAACAAATAGATCACCAACTATTATGTCAATATGAGGTAAGCAGTCTCCTCAAAGGTTAGTTTTATTTCTTTAAATCAGATTCCAGGATTTCTCTGCTGACACAGTTTTAATTTAAGGAATTCTGGAATTGATATTTATTAAAAATGAACATAAATAATTTTCCCTTTCTGTTGAGAAGCTCAGTGAAACCATAGACTCTGGACAATACCCCTTGGCTAGCACTCTTTTGACACTACATAGCACACTAGTTCTGTAGCTGCCTGGATGCAACATGAATGGCCTGTATTCAAAGTACTGTGGTTGATTTTAATGCCACCTTGCCAAAAATTAGAATCATCTCAGTAGACAGCCTCACCTGAAGAACTGTCGTTATTGCCTTGGTTGATGTGGGAGGCCTACTCCAATTGTGGGTGCACTTTCTGGTAACACCCCAGAGAAAAAGGATGTGGTGGAAGGAACATTATCTTGACCTTTGCTGGCTTGACCTTTGCTCCAATGCTGAATTAATTTGCCCTGCTGCTGCTGCTGCTGCTGCTGCTGCTGCTGCTGCTGCTATCTCCTTGTTGATAGCAGAACCAGTGTTTCCAAGCTTTCATCATTGTTGACTAGGGACCAGAGCTCTCCAGGAACCTCCCAGCCTTTCAGTGGCAGGTTGGGACTATGAGGAACCCAGCCTTCTGAATGAATTAACTGCTGATTGTTGCCCTCTTCAATGAGAAACACCTATTGTGGGACTACTCCAACTACTGAGGTCTCCATCCTCAAGGAAGGTAACTACAAGGTTCTCAGCCTCTCAGATGTGATTTCTGTTGTGGTTACTATTCTAAAGTTGGCTTAATTAATTCACACACACACACACACACGCACACACACATATACATGCATGTGTGCCTGTGAATTATATATATGTATACATATGTATGTGTATCTATACGCATATCTCTGTAGTCATCTCATTGGTTCTGCTCCTCTAGAGAACCCTGATTCATACACCAGGTAAAGCAGCCAGGATTTCCTATGCTATGCACTATAATAATGCAACCAGACCATAGCCACTGGAGACTGGATGCCCAGTACACTAAAAAGGCAAATTATACTGTAAGAAAGAACATTGTAGAACCATACAAAAGCCTAAGTATATTATAAAAATCATGTTCCGATATAAAATGAGAAAGAAGGTAAAAGAGCAGAGTAAACTAAAAGTAAATTACTACGGCATATCTCTAAAAATCTTCCAGACTGTGCCCTGCTGGACTCATTTTGATCATCCATTTAAAGAGCCAAGGGGTTGAACTGGTGGTTTTTAAAAATGTTCACTATCTATCAGACAGACCCAGTAATGAGGTATGAATATTTCCCCCGGTTTTCCAAAGAAAATACAAAGGCTTATTGAAGTAAGTAAATATAGAGTTGAATGAAATTGTGTTGGACCTCTTCCAGGCTTATTATTAGGCTTTGTGCACAGGAATAAAAACAGCTTGTAATTCTGAACCTAGTGACATCTACTTCCTTTGGGGACAAATAGGTTGAAATTCTTAAGCATCATTCGGAACACTCAGGTTGAGTCATCTCTCCTTTAGATTTCAAAAATAGATGTCAGATAACATGCAGGGTCATCTGTGACTTATGCTAGTAAGATCTTGGAAAATAAAGACATTCTACAACTTTTTAGCTTGATTTAAATGGCCTAAACGGGGGTGTGAAGCCCATTGGAACCTCCGCATTAGTTACTTTTCTTATGAAATACCTGATACAAGCAACACGGCACAGTGAGGGTTCATTTTGGCACACAATTTGAAGATACAGTCCAGCATGGTGGGGAAGCCACGTCTCTTAAGCTACCTTTCAATTGCTGTGACAAAACTTCATAACCAAGGCAACCTATAAAGGAAGCATTCAGTTTGGGACTCAGGGTTGCAGAAAATTAAGAGTCGTGACCATCACCAAGGTGGGGAGCATGGCAGCAGGCAGGCAGGCACTGGGGCAGTCGCTGGGAGCTTATATCCTTATCACAAGTAGGAGGCAGAGAGAGATTGAACTACCTGGAAGTGTTGTGGGCTTTTGAAACCTCAAAGCCCACCCTCTATTCCTTCCAAACCGTTCCAACAATGGGGACCAAGTATTCAAATACATGAGCCTGTGAAAGCCAATCTCATTAAACCACCACCCCATGGTAGTTAGAATGTGAAGTGGATGATCACTTGCATCCACAGTCAGAATGGGAGGGAGAAGAAATCTGATGCTAAGCTCGTGGTCTCCTTTTTATGCAGTCTGGGCCCCCATCTCGTATTTGGAATGCATATATCTGTTTCAGTTCAACCTTTCTTGAAACGCGCTCACAGACATGCCCAAAGGTGTGTCTCCATGGTGATTCTAAATCCAGTCAAGTCAACAGAGAAAATTAGTCGTTACAACCTCCCTCTGCCACCTCACTCCGTGTCCGACATGCTTGACCTGTTTCAATAGCAAGAGGTGCAAACACATTACTGCAGCCTAAATGTGCTGGTGAAATGTCCCTAGTTATGGGACTAGATCACTCACTATTCATAACCACTGGAAACACCACCCCCCATTAATTTGATATGTCCTTTTATGCTGGATTCTCAATTTTGTTTTATTCTGGAAAAGGCTGAAGTATAAGTGGGCAGAGCCACATAAATCCATCTATCTATCAGTAATAGACTTGGATATGCGATTTCACGAGCACACTTAGCTCAGAGCTCCTTGATTTTCTAGGCACTTTGCTAACTCTCGGAGAGAGAAAAGTCTCAGAGAGAGAAAAGATAAAGCAAAGGGAGCGGGCTTCCTCTAGCAATCGTAATCTCAGGGGTTTCCTTTCCAGAAGCCTGCTCATACCCCAAAGCTACAGGGTTACACTATCTGAAAAAGCGAACTGGGAAACGCTGATGCCATGGCTGCTTGGTCACACCCAAATGCTGCTGCTTGCTGGCTAGAAAGTAAATATTGCTGTTATAGGACTAAAAAGGCTCGCAGGTCAGGTGCACACAGGTTTCAAACCCTGTGAGTCCTGTACCCATTCAAAGCACTGACACGTGTCATGCTCAGTGGCTTTCTTTCCAGGGCCCTCTCACTGATGGTGGGAAACTCTTTGATGTTAGGGTCACATCCACACTTCTTACCCCATCGAAGAGATGTGCAAATGTTCTTGAAATGGCTGGACTCAGGTCCCTCATGTCCCTCATTCCGGGCCACTGCCACTGGGCAGGAAAAGCCTTCAGCGAAATGGGGTCCTGATTCTTTCATACCAGTGATTTATACTACTCCCTAATCAATTGCAGTGTAAACCCCAAAGTACAGTTTTCTAGTGTTTGATATGCTTTGCTGGGTTTTGCTGAGCTAAGCGGAAACATTTCCGTCTTGGAATGTCAAAGAAAGGAAAACAAACCCCTCCAGCTGCTCAGTCCAGTGTAAGGAGGAACTTCTCGCAAATCCGAAAGGATTTCCTGCAACTCCAAACCCAAAGACCTTCACAGACTCAGCTGCAGCTTGACCCTCTCACAGGGCAGGGCGAGGTCTTTCTAGCCGTGCCACTCTAGGCAAGCTGGAGTCCACCTTATTAAATAAAGGGACAGAGGAACAAACCACTTCAAAAATATTATTTTTAGTAAAATTTCCAGGATTCAAGTGAAGTCTTGTGTGTATAAGGGGACAGGATAATCATGCCGTCACACAAGCACACTGTTTCGCTCTGCCCTTTCAGTGGTTCCAGGAGGCGGAGCTCCATGTGCCCACTTTACTGATGAGAACTAGCCTTGGAGATGCTGAGAAAGCAGCCCAAAGTCACACTTGACCCTTGGGAGAGCAAGAGTCAAGCCCATGTCTGTCTCATTCTGAAACTCCTTGCACTTAAAGCCTCCTGCTGAGCTGGTAAACAAGATGTGAGTGTGTAGGCATGTTTCCTCCTCCGGTTGAAATTACATCATGTCTGCAGTTTATTCCGAAGGAGCGGCTTCAAAGGCTCACCTCTGGCATATCAAAGCATGCAGTAAGGCTGTGATGAAGTGAAGGAGAAAGTGCTCGTCTCTCATTCCTCTCCCTTCCCCACTCTACCTCCAAAGCAATTCAATTCTCATGTATCTACAAATAATCTTTTTTTAAAAATGATTTTTGAGGAACTTACGCCAGTGTTTAATAAGCAGAACGATAGAAGAAACAAGTATAAAGGAAAGAGAAAATATAAAGAAATAAATTTGAAAAGCACTGTGTGACTTTATTATTTCATCTCTTCAGATGTGGAGAGCTTTAATTCTCCTTCATGGGGGTAAGTCCAGAAGAGATTGGACATTTATAAACTACTTTACAAGGTGCTTCATAAGCCAGGGTGCATAAACCACCAAGTCTCATGCTTCCTATTGTGATTTCAGTGGCTTGTAGTAACTATAACTTGTATTTATTTGTTCTTGCATTCCATATCCTACACAAACTAAGCGATGGCAATCCATCATGCTGTCTTCATTTTATGACCCACACCGAAGAAGCCACTACCCACATGCTATTACGTAAGGAGAAAATCCTTGAGACAGAAGTCGATGCTTATGTATGCAGTGACTTATGTTAACCCCCTCTCATTTCATTGGCTAAATCAAGTCATACAGCCATTGTGACCTTTGAGCACAGTGAGAACTACTTCCTACATGCATGTCTAAGACTTCTGAAAAAGTATTAGAGAGGTAAGGACATACCTTCAACACTTACCCATTCTGCACTCTGATGATATGTTTTTCCCCTTTCTTCTGATACTAACACACACATTCTCTCTCTCTCCACTCAAGACTCCAAACTCCTTTTCAATTCAATCACAACACCAAGCTTAGATTCTTGTAATATTCTATACAGCAGGGTCCTATGGAGGTGCTTTAGATGTAGAAGCCTCTAGAGTTAAGGCAAAAGTCGTTTGTGTTCACTGTCACATACTTTTGGTAGGTGGATAATGGGTAAGATGACAAGATAACCACACTGAGATAATCAGTAAGAGAAAGGAAGAGAGGCACACACCAGTCACCGGGCCACAGCACTTCAGAACTTTTTTCCTTTTGAGACAGGGTTGCATGTAGCCCAGGCTGGCCTCAACCTCTAGGTGTAGCTGAGGATAACCTTGCACATTGGATCCTCCTGCCTCTATAGCTTGACTTCTGTGATTATGGGCATGTGCTACCATGTCAATTTGATGTGGTGTGTTGCTGGCCATCAAATCCAGCAGCTCCAGCATGTTCAACAAGAACCTTGCCAAATGAACTAGAGCCCCAGCCTGCCTGCCTCTCTCCCTCTCCTCTTCCTCCCTCCCTTTCTTTCTTTCTTTCTTTCTTTCTCTCTCTCTCTCTCTCTCTCTCTCTCTCTCTCTCTCTCTCTCTCTCTTCCTTCCTTCCTTCCTTTCTTTCTTTTTCTACACAAGTTTACTCTGTATAGCTCTGACTGTCAAACTCGCAGAGATCCCTTGCCTCTCCCTCCCAAGTGCTGGGATTAAAGGAGTGCACCCCCACATCCCAGCATCTTTCCTCTTTTGTTTTATTGCTGCTTGACACAACAGTTTAGGTATCAGAGGTAGGATTTTGTTATGTAGCCCAGCCTACACTTGATCTTGCTCTGCTATTGCCTGCATCTACAGAGTCCTGGATTCACAGATGAGCACTACCATACTCTTCTTAACAGTTCAGTAATTTCACCCAACTTTGTTCCCTAAAGTTGTTCCACAGAGTGTGTACCCTGGAGGGGCTCTTGACTACAGGCACATGCAAGAAAGTCCTTCCCTTCCCATGATCATTATTGATCACACATGAAGACAGTATTGGAAATGTACCTTCTTGAGGGTTACATAGCTTCCTCAGATTATTTCCTGTTTTTAAAGGATGAAAGAGCAAATTTATTTTAAATCTTAAGTAGTCACAATAACAGTGATTCTTCTTAGGATATATGCTGGCCTGTATCCTTTTCTCTGATGTCTAATATCTGCCTACTATCTTAGTTTCCTTTCCTCTCAGGAAGTACGCTTCAACTATTTGTTCTAAGAGACCAAATGTGGACAAAACTTTGAGCTCCACTCAGTGCTTTGGGGCCAGCTGAAGTTGAAGGAACTGAGGCATTCAGCCACAGTTCTCTGAGAGGTGGTGTGGTGCTCAGACTTTGTTTGGTTTCTGCTGGGGATTTAGACAAGGAGAATGTTACTCAGGTTGGTAGATGCCCAGGGTCATGATGGCATAGAGAAGAGCCCAGAGAAGCTGAGAGTCTGGAAAACCAAGGAACAAAGATGTAAGTCGCATTTATCCCATTGCAAAGAGAGATATCGGCCTGCCTGTGAACTCTGTGACACATTCTGATTCAGAAAGCTCTCTGCTTCTTATGTTTGATATGGATTTCTGTAGTTTGTAACCATATGATCATTGATAAAACCCTTTTAAACTTTACTTGCCATAAAAATTCTTCCTAGATTTCTGTGTGCATGATACTATGAAAGAATTCTCAAAGAATAAATATATGAATAAGACACAGTGGAGGAAATGATAGTATTTTAAAGCTTTTTGAGAGGTAAGTAGACAAATTCCATGTGAAGATAAATCTATAATGACATAAAATACAGAAACCATGTAAACCTGAATGAACTATTGAGAAATTCGTCAAAAAGAAGGTACAACAAAGTTGAGAAAAAAGTTAAAAGAAGAATAAAAATTCAAAGGAAGAAGTGACAGGAGGTGTCAACTGAAGTGACTGGAAGAAGGAAAATTGAAATGTGTCACAAGAAAGCATAGCATACTACTTGACTGAAGGTGGAAACCCACTGAAGAGTGGGAACAAATGCCTGGGGAGGTATTTGCTTTGGAATCATGCTCCAAAGGACAGCAGATAGACATGTGACCGGTGGAGATTTTGTCCTCATTCAGAGGTGTGGTCAGCAGCAATGCATAGGGTAGATTTGGGCAAGAAGGGAACTCCATATAGGAAAACCAATGGTCTAATTAAATAAACCATAATGCCTTTGCCAGTCCCACTGAACAGTTGGTTGTGGATAGAAAGATAAAGCTGTCAGACAGGCTGGAAGACCACGCAGCTGATTGGGTAAAAACACCCAGTGGAAAAGAGATGGAAAGAAGAGTGAGTTTTCAACTCCATCAAAGGAAATAAGACAATAATGAGATGTTGGAGTTTAAATTTGGAACTTGCTAAGTTAAATGCGCCCATGAGACACTGAGATAGAGACAGCTATTTGGTGATTGATATCACTGGATACCCCTACAACTCCTGTCTGGGGCAGTGTTCAGAGATCATTCTGTATGACTCCTCCATTTTGGAAACAGGAGAACTATCCTAAGTGCTTTGTCTGAACTGAATAAACCTTATAAGCTTAGAAAGATAATCTGGCAGAAATCTGTCACTAGATATTTAAAGAGTGATATTAAGGGTAGATTTTGACATGAAAATAGCACAAATGAGCTAGAAGTGTAGAGAAAGGCTACATGACAAGGACCCGTTTGTCAGTGGCGCAGGAAGTGTGTAAATGCTGGTCATTGGCAGCATGGCATGCCTGCTGTGTGCTAAGTGCCATGCTAAACACTGTGCCATGCTCCAAAAGACACAGACAATGCAGCCTCCATGTCCTGGAGAGCACAGTGCTCTAATTGACAGGGCAGTTCAAGGCTATGAGCAGACCTTGCTGAGGGACTTCATCCCAGGGTGGAAGAGAGACCCAGGGCTCTCAACGTTAATCATGTGTTCTCAATGACTCCAACCAAAACCGGGAGGAAGTTTATTATATCTTAATATCAAAGCCAGAATTTCTAATTTTACAAATAAATTCTGCCAAGTATCTTACTCAGAATCGAGAGTGACTTGCTATCTTCATTAGGAGTGGTTATATTGTTTCAGTTGTTGCTGATAAATATATTCTGGGAATATGTATGGATTTTCAAATATGCTAAGTGGAATTAGCTTAATAAATATTGTACAGTGATGCCTGGCCACATTGTTTCAACAAAGAAAATTGGTGTTTGAAGGCTGAAGTAAAAAAAAAAAAAAAAAACCTATTAGTTACAATAAAATTTTGTTTGTGTTTAGACACATAATATTTTAGGATAGCAAACCTCGGATATATTCCATTGAGATATTTGGCTGTAATATATGATTTCTTAAAATATACTTATTTTTAAAAGTTTATACTGCAAATGGAAAGGAATTAGAGTGAGGCAGTAGCAGAACCATCCACGGAAGATTTAGAACGGTTTCTTAAATAACTTTTCTTTGTCCCCAATCAGGTCTCCTCTGACCCTTATCACATCCGAAAGGAATAAAGAAGACAAACTAGTTAAAACTGAGAAAAAAAATTCTCACCGTGGTCACTGGGCACTCTTCCGCCTCTAGATATTTACTTTGACCTATTTATGTACAAACGAAGGAGAGCTTGTCCACTTTAATTTGGAACTCTGCCTTTGACAGCTAGGATTTGCATTTTCCCCCCGTCAAGAAGTATGTTATTATTCTCAGGGATTCTGCACACGGACAGAGCCTTCTCCTACTGTTAAGTCTGCCTCTCCAAGGGCCATGTCACTGAGGGACAGAGCAAAAGCACCTCACACATCCTCCCAGTTAGCAGAAGGTGGGGCAAAGCTTTTCAGGGTGCCTACGCTTGAAGAGATGCGCAGATGGTGCCCCTGAGACCTGAATAGCTCCTTCTCCACAGCTCCACAATGCAATGCTTTTGGAAGTAACGTGTCCAATTCTTCAGGATAGCAGAATGTCAAAACTGTTTGGGCCAGAAACACCTACACAAGCGCTCAAGGAAAGAGACAAACACTCACGGCCCTGCTCCCTGATCAAACATATTATAAAGCACCTTTTCATTCCTTCTAATGACTCATTTTCTGTACTGGGAGAAAAAGACTCATTCTCACAAAGGTCAATGTCGAAATATCAAGGTGGACTGCCAAACAGAAAAACCTCCACCAGGAAACATCTTTATCTCCTCCCAGAAGGATTTGCAGTTACACAATAGCTCCAAGGTCACCTGGGGGAAGCAGAGGGAATGA
Source organism: Peromyscus eremicus (assembly GCF_949786415.1). Lineage (NCBI taxonomy): Eukaryota > Metazoa > Chordata > Mammalia > Rodentia > Cricetidae > Peromyscus > Peromyscus eremicus. The sequence continues at coordinate 29,877,358 of NC_081419.1, read as the reverse complement.
ATTAATTTTAAGAGTGTAGAGAAATCAGAGTAACATGTGTCCAAACAACAGTCAGGTCAGTTCACTGAGAGGTAATGTGGCTGTTGGATTTTAGCTACAGAGCATGCTAAAATGCACACAAAGAATGTGGTGGCTGGATTTTAGCTACAGAGCACCCTATGCACTTTTACACTCAGTATAATGGCCAAGTAGCCCAGAAACTCCACAATACTCATAAAACAGAAACAAAAATGTAAACAATAACTTTGTAACTCATAACAGTTTTGAAGCATATATACTGGAATTAAAATTCTAACTGGGACATGCACCTGATATGAAGTAGTGACCAGACTGTATCTGTGAACATCATACTCTCCATTAAAAATTTCATACAAGCTGGATCTAATAAATAAATGATACAAATCAAATTCAGTGACCTGAGCCAAATCTGTGTTTCTGGAAGGATGGGACTTCAGAGAATTAGCTGAGTCAAGACTCATGCTCAGATATGATGGGAGCAAGAGACATGATCTGTGAGAACCTGGGGAGCTCTCTGTTAGAGGCCCAACAAAATCACCACTGCCTCTGTGTGCTGGACTGCTGTGAGATGTCCTGTATGTTGTGAATATATGTTGCTATGATTGATTGATAGATAAAACACTGATTGGCCAGTAGCCAGGCAGGAAGTATGGGATGGGCAGGACAAACAGAGAGGAGAGGCTGGGAGGTAGAAGCCCGGAAGAGACGCCAGCCTGCCGTCCAGGGAGCAGCATGTAAAGGCAGCAGGTAAAGCCACGTAACATGTGGCAACATATAGATTAACAGAAATGGGCTGAGTTAAGTGTAAGAGCTAGTCAGTGGTAGGCCGGAGCTAATGGCCCAGCAGTTTAATTAATATAAGTTTCTGAGTGATTATTTTATAAGTGATTGCAGGGTCCGTGGTGCTGGGTGGGACTGGAGAAAACTCCAGCTACACTGGACACCACACACAGCCATTACAATGCATCTTCCCCCATCCCCACCTCTGGGACAGCTTGAGCTGGAAGCCTGTGTCTGGATGAGTCACCTCTTTACTGGCCATGTTGCTACCAGAATTCCAGGAGGAGGCCCCAAACCCCTTTCTCCAAAATATCACTGCCTCCTTTTTATAAGATTCTTGGAAAACACATCTAAGTTTTATAACCATTGCTGAGCCAGATGTGCTTTGGTATAAGGGAAGAAAAGAGCACAAATGTAGATATTGATATATAGATAGAGATGATATATGAGAAGAAAAGGATAGACAGACAGACAGACAGAATAAAAGGGAAGAAAAAGAATACAGGCATACATAAGAATATCTAGGAATTGTGAGAAATGGCTAGTACAGAAGTAGTAAAGTGGGGCTGCTTTAACTACTTTGTTGGTTGAATGGTACTAATACTGTTTCCACTTTAGAAGCAAAAATGATAATTAACTTGGTACCACCTGTCATGCACCAAGTTAAGGAGCTCCTGATATCAAGTCACCAAAGCAGAAGTTGAGAATCTGGGCTGAGTGAGGGACAAAGGGGAAGTTGAGGTGATTTGAATGAAGGGAAAGGAAGTGGGGTGTGCTGTGCCTGTAACTGCTTCACGGGAAACACAAATTTCTAGAGAAGGAAGCAGGAAGGGACTAGGAAAGGTAGCCTGTCCCTCAGACTCTGTGGCTATGAGAGAGGAGGGAGGTGGAAGTGTTTGAGCCCTTATAGGGCATGCTGGGAAATTCTGAGAAGCAAGGCCAGTGCAGGAGGGACCTAGCTGTAATTTACCAAAGCAAAAAGACATTGGAAGTTTAGAAAGAGCATCTTGGCATGAAGATAAGTACTAGAGCAGCCAGAAGGCAGCTACTAAGCATTTTCTTGTGGGGCGTGCATGAACTGTTGGGAGATATGGCAAGGAGCTCCAGGAACAGGAATCATCATGGGGCAGATTATTGCTAGTAGGTGGGCAGAAATTTAAGACTTTTCAAATTTTACGCCTTCCTATCCTCAGAAATTTCAGAAGGACTTGAGGACTGTATTTTTAACTAGTTTTGAAATAACAGCAACCTTTAAAAGTGTAGAATGGGTTGCCCCTCACATTCCTGTACCTTCACCCAAAATTCATCAGTGGTTATAATTTTGCCACATCTATCATCTATCATGTCTCTCTCTATCCATTCTTCTCCCAAACCATTTCACTGTAAGCTGAATGTATCATGAAGATTTTCTGAGGGCATTTCAGTAAATATTCCCTAAGAACAAGCTTACACCCTCACGCAATCACAATCTAATTATCACATACCAGAAACTATTCCTACAAAGCACTGTTACTATGCCATCCATATTCAGATTCTATCTATTATCTCAACGGAGTCCTTCATAGATGTTTTTCTTTTCCTGTGTTCCCAACCCGATTAAAGTTCATTCATAGGTGCCCCTTCATTCAGCCTCTTTCCCTGGAAGAGTTCTTCTGTCCTTCCTTCTCTTTCACAACATTGACCTTTTTGAAGGCAGTGTCTCAATGAGGATTCACCTGATGCTGTTCACAAGGAGACTCCCCTTGTGCATTTACATAGCAAGACTGTCACATTAGTGGTGTTTCATCCTCAGAGCACCATCCCTGGAGACACATGAGATGTGTCTATCCCATGATTGTTGAAGGACCACCAATCACTTCAATTGTGTGCTTATATTGATGTCAGCCTGTCTTGGTAAGACACAATTCAAGCACTGTTTCTCATCATCTCACACCCACTAGCTTCAGCATCACTGGTGAGTTTTGGCTGCATCCATTCTAACAATTCACATAAAACAAGTGGATTTTTATGTTTACAAGTGTGAAGCAGTAATGGCTATTTATCGGTGTGCTAGTGTGGCTAAGGATGTTCCCTTCTCTTTTACTTTTGCATCTCGACAAGCATGTCTCATCCAGTATTGTTTCTGTGGGTTTATGTGTTCCCATTTTAATCACCGAGTTAGGTGTATAATCCTTTGCAGTCGTTATCAGAAGAAATTCTTATAGATTATACTGTGTGGATGTAATTTTTTTCTGAAATATACTAATATTAATCCTAGACTCATCGCCACATATTAAAGTAACCCAGTGAAACAGGACTGACCCTGGTGTGATGAGAAGTCAGTAGTACTGGATGAGTCCTGAAAATAACCCTCGGCCTGATGTCTTCCCCAAGGAAGAAGGCATTGGCACCCTTCACTGACCACGAAGATACACAGATCTATGCAGTGTTTCCTTTGAGTTAGCAGCACTCACTGACTAGCTCCAGAAGCAGACAGAGTGAGCACCTCATGTTCTCACTAGAGGTGAAATGTGTGCTTCTTCTTTTTTCTTTTAAGTACATATTAATTAATTAATCAACCAACTTATTTATTTATTTATTTATTTATTTATTTATTTATTTATTTATTTATTTAACATCCTGGCCACTGTTTCCCCTTCCTCCCCTCTTCCCAGTCCTTCCCCCCACCCCCTCTGTTCCCATCCCCAAATTTAAGCCAAGAGTCGCGGCTGCAGAGAGAGCACACCCAACACCTCACGGCACTGCTCAAGGCTGAGGTCCCCAGAACATTCTTGGTTACCAGGAAAAGGGCTGCAAGTGGCAGGATGACAGTTGACAGAAAAGAGAAATACAACTAAGCGAAGACCAGGGGGCACCTTGCAGCGGTCAGGAATGAGAAAGGGAAGCAGCGGAGGCCGAGAGCTCACTGCAACCATGACAGCAGATGGTAGAAGCCCAGAGCACTAAGGAGGGTTCCTCTTAAAGAGGACTTTACGTAAAATGGCGTTGTCAGGGTGCTGGGCGAGCCAGGGGCGGGTGTGAACGCTGACAACCAGAGGGGGACGACAGGCTATGGTGGGACTCTATGAAACACCAGCCCCGGGTGACTGAAAGAAGTCAAACTTGTCTGTAAGCTCCATCAGGACCATTGGCAAAGACTAAGTCAGCCATGATTCAGCACACAGTTTGGGGAAGAATTACGAACCAGCTTAGGATGAAATGACCTCATTCCATTTACATCAGGAGATAGTAAAGCAGTATTTAATTCTGGGGAGTCAGACGGTTTTACAGCAGGAACATCTGGAATGGCTTCAGCTAGCCTAGTGCTGTGAAATACAGTGACAGGGTCATAAGACTGCTGTTTAAGGAACATCCCTAACACTGTGAATAACATGTCAATGAAGAGTTTCGCAAATTAGCTGACCTGCACATAAACCATAAACTCAGTAGCCAAGACTGCTGTTTAAGGAACATCCCTAACACTGTGAATAACATGTCAATGAAGAGTTTCGCAAAGTAGCTGACCTGCACATAAACCATAAACTCTAGAAAGGTTTGCCCCATGAAAGAACAGCAATGACAAATGAGCAAATGCCACGGCAAAATGAGACCCAACCCAGAATGGGGACATAGTATGTGACAAGACATCCCAGGATGGTGGTGTGTTTCATAATGGACTCACTGAGTCATAGGAATTGGGACATCAAAGGACAATGAAATTTGGATGTACTGCTGTTGAAGTGATAAGGACACCCAAAGTAGAGGAGAGAGCACCTTCAATGATGCTTGCACTTATGGCCTTGGGCGGCAACAACACAGTCAGAAGCCAGTCGTGAGGACAGGCCTTGGAATGTGCGGCATCTGCATGGCTGTCAGGATTGAGGGCTCAGGCAAGCCCAGGTTTCTGGCAGCATGGGAACTGTGATGGTGTCATAGGCACACCCAGGGCCTCTGCCTTTGAGACCTGAGCCTCAAAGGTGAAAGTTAAGCCTAGCTGAGAGAAAGATGGATCAGGGCTGAATCTTTCAGATCTGTCACATGATAAATGCTAGTCAGCCACATTGCGGGCAGGGGCAGTGGCTGCCATAGCTCGAGCCCTTTAGCTGGGAAAAATTTCTATCTAGGAGAAAGGCCAAGGAGGCTCTGACCTTTCAGTGTCTCAAAGGGGGCATTAAGGTTCAGAGAGAGAGCCATGCCAATAAGGTGGGGCACTGAGTGAGTAAGGAGATATATGAGGGCATGCACCCAATGGCACGGGAAAGGGGTTCTTTGAAAAGACACATTCTTAAACATTTCACAGATTCCTTCCTCTAAGCTGGATGTGGTGGTACTCAGAACTTGGATGGTGGAGGCAGGAGGATCTAGAATTTAAGGTTATCCTCAGAGTCTGAGGTGAGTCTGAGTCTAGCCCTGTCTCCAAAAACAAAAAAAAAAAATGCATAAGCAAAATTAACCTCATAATACTCTCGATTTCAATCAAAAGCAATATACATAACATTTATTTGCATAAATTAGCTGTAGTAAATATTCTCAATTGAAAGTAGGGAAATTTAACATTCTGGCATTGGTTAGAAATATATTCTTTATATTTTAATTAATTGCTTGGACTGGCCCTTAGTACAGACTTCATGTGTGGAGAGAAGAGTGTTAACTTCAAATACATCTTACAATATAAACAATGAAGCAGAATTAGAGGTGGATGGTTTATTAAAACTTTCTTGAGGTGTTTTTTCAGCCACAATGTGAGTGAGTGGTCATATGAGGAAAAATTAAGTTCTTATTTCATTTGAGAAGGCACTTTAAAATTCCTTGGGGAAAGTTTACATGTTAGCATCCCCAAGTCTAATTCAACCTTCCCAAACTACTGGACCTGTAGGAAAATAGGAATCCCTTGATACTGCTGTCCCACCTGACTGGCTTCTATTACTAAGATTTTAGCAGAACCTTGGGGGTTCCGTCTTCAATGTTTGATCTCATAATGTCACAGGAACAATCTGAAGCATGAGTGCTTGCTCCCTGTGAGATATAGGATATGTACCCCTAAGTGTGGCACCAGGCCCGTAGGAAGACCACAGAAGCAGAAAGATGAACTGGCATCTTCCAATTATTGGACATCTGTGCAGGGGGCTATAAAGCAGGAGGTCTTTCTTTGAGTGTCTCAAGTTCTTCTTTGAAATAGGTCATAAACTTACATGTGACGGAGTTCCCACCCTCCAGAGAAAAAGAACAGTCATATCTCTCAAGGGACTCAGAGAACTTTATCCAAAAAGCCTTGGCAAGGCCACCCTGCCATTCATTACCCCGAGACAACCCTTGTTCTGTAGTGACATTCTGTGAAACTGTCTAATACACATCAAACTTAAATTTCAAAAAAAATGCAGAGGTACCCCTGCTTCTTTGGATCTTCATTTCAGGAGGCTCTTGTTTCATGTAAAACATACACAAAAAGACTGAGTATGTTTTTGTTGTTGTTTTTTCCCCCTCATTGATCTGTCTCTCCATACAGGGACCTAATCCATGAACCAAGATGGGGGACTATGGTTGTTTCTCCTTCCACATCAGCTTATGTGAGTGAACACCACCGACCCGCCAACACTTCTAAAAACATCAGCTCGATTATTATCTTTGAGCTGTGAAACCTTTACAAACCTCAAGGTGGCCAACTGTACCAGGCTTCCTTGGCTTTCTACCTTGATGAAGGTAAAACGAAAGAAAGTTCTTCTTCTCAGTTCTTGGACCTCCTCCCAGCCCTGTTTGGAGCCCTTTCCCTGGAGGCTTTGTGGTAAAAATTGACCTCCGTGTGCCGAAAGTCCCAGGAGTTCGTGACTGACGAGGACACATCCACTTCTAGCTTCTACCTCACAGAACTACTGCCCAAAGTTAATCTTCAAAGCCTTCAACAGCACCTAGTCCTCACCTGCATAGCAGCTCACACTTGAGGCTTGGAGGCTGTAAGCTGGGCAGGAACCTCCCTACTGTCCTTCCCAGCTCAGACTTTGCCCAGGTAACCCGGCCACTGGCAAAGGCAAATATCCTGGGACCCAAGTGCTAGCTATTTTCAGGGGCAAGTAATTTACAACAGAGCAGAAATAAATGTGGATGAGGTGATCACTAACAGTACTCGTTTTAGAAGTGTGCATGTCAGTCATGCTGGGATAGAAGCTCAAGCAGAACCCTGATAATGATCCTTCTGGAAGTCTAGATGGCCTCTCTCAGATTCCGCTTCTGACCAGCTTGCAGCCTGACTCAAAACCAGCCTGTTTTCATGGAGTAGTGACTGATCAGCTGGTGTCCTGGACAAGATGCCCAACCGACCTCTTTATTATAGGTAGACTGGGAACTTTTAGATTGCTTCTGGGACTGAAACTATCATTACACTAATAAAGAGGCTTTGTAAAAGATTTTTATACCCTTTCCTCTGAATCCCTCCCTGCACCCTACTCAGGACAACAGAATTCTAATCAAAGTTACTTTTGTGTGTTTGTTTGTTTTAAGAGTCACACAAAAATAAAGCATTGATAAACAAAAACCATTGCCAGCGCGTTGACATGAGATAGTGACCCCATTTTGTATCTGTGTATAATTACTTCCTTAAACACAGCAAGCCAGGCCTGCCAGAGCTTCAGCACCCATGGTTTTGTGGTCTCCTTTCTTGTAGGTTGTGTGTGTAAACGTTGTCAGTGTCTCTTCCTTGTGCATAATGGACACGGTTGATTTTGCAGCCGGGCTTGGCTGACGTAACCCCAGGTTATACTCTAGCGCTGACTGTGTGTTTCCTTGTAAGCACCTCAAGGTCTTAACCTCCAGAAGGAAGTTTGGAGGCCTGCCACTAACCACTTCTCTTTTTACTAGAAAACGGGGAAAGCTTCCGGTACAGAGCTGGTGGGCCGGATGATACATCTTTAAGGGGGCTCAACCTCAGGCAGTGGCAGCTGGTCAACTTGGAAAGGGTGATAGCCATAGGCCACATGCTTACTCTGGCTTTACACGAAGTTGGAGCCTCTCTTGTGGCTGTAGCTTTCCACTCAGAATGTCTTTGTGACAATGTCATTTCACCAGTGCTATAACTGCACACGAGGTTCCCCTTGATACAAAATTTTTAAGACCCTTTCTTCATGTCCAAACTTGGAGAAAAGTCTATGGAATAATTTTTAAATCCCAGTCTGCCATGACTGTGGCTTATTTGTGACCTGCCTTCACCTAGAATGTGAAGGTTACGTGGGCGTCAAGGGGTCTAGGAGAACCTGGTGTGTTCTTTAGGGAAAACTGCAAGGAACAATGGGAAAGGTCCTGAATATCGGGAAATGTTTTCTCGAGATCAAGAGATTGGCATGCATTTCAAACTAGAACGTTAGCTGCCAGGGCTTGTTCTGTCCAAGGGCAACATCAGTGCAGTGGCACACAATGCCCCAGGTGGCCCGAATAATTTAGAGCCTCTTAGGTAGTGATTGTGTTTCTAAAAGCAGAGTTTTCTCACCATACATATATTTTGAATTCCTCCTGACTTTGTCACTGATTTGCCTAAAAACATTATTGATAATAAGCCAGGTATTTGTCTAAAGTAGCCAAGCAAGACTTGGAGACCAAAACAACTTCTCCCAAGCTCAAAGACTTGGCAGCCTTCCAAATGATTTCCACCCTAGCAGAGGGAGGAAGCTGCCTCTGCCGGCTTATAGCAAGGCAGCCCCTTCATTCCGTGAGGGAGCAGGAGAAGCGATCCCTGCTGACATGGGGTAAGAGTCTGAAAGGGAGCAGAAAATGCTACCGCCAAATACGGCGCACTGGCACCAATCACTATTTTTGTCTGCTAGTAATCGAGAATAACGTAATAACTTCTTTTTCTCTCCCTTCACCACAAGGGATAAACTCCCTTTGAAAAAGTAACAGGAACTTATTTTTCTGAGTGTGTTCCCAATCCTGTCTTCTGTACCAGCACAATCCTCATCACAGGGAACAGAAGGAAGGTGGCATCTGATAGACCTCACTAAACAATCTGTCTCTACCACATATTTCTCAGCCAGCTTTCTAAAATCCTCACCCTAAAAAAACCAGGCCTTCCCTTTGCTCTGTCTGCTCAGTTCCATTTACCATCCTGTGCTTGGATGGTGTGTGTGTGCTGGCTAATTTTATGTCAACTGGACACATTCTTGAGCCATCAGAGATGAGAGAGCCTCCATTGAGAAAATGCCTCTATAAGATAGGGCTGCATGCAAGCCTGTAGAGCATTTTCTTAATTAGTGATTGACAAGGGGAGGGCCCAGCCCGTTATGGGTGGGGCCATTCCTGGACTGCTGGTCCTGGGTTCTACAAGAAAACAGGTTTAGCAAGCCATGTGAAGCAATCCAGTAACAGCACTCCTCCCTGGCCTCTGTATCAGCTCCTGCCTCTAGGTTCTGGCCCTTTGGGTTCCTGTCCTGACTTCCTTCAGTAATGAACAACAACATGGAAGTGTAAGCCAAATAACCCTTTCCTTCCCAACTTGTGTTTTGGTCATGGTGTTTGTCACAGCAATAGAAACCCTAACTAAGTGTATAAGGCCCCAATTCTAAAATTCCCCTGAGTGTATGTTCATTTAGCAGGCAATAACTGTTGTTATCAATCTGCCTTTGACAGTTTGAGAGATCAGTTCTAGAAACTGAGAGTGTAGGAGAAAGGGTTTCTCTCTTCCCTATAAACCAGAGGGTGGATAGAAAGGCATAAATTAGTTGGCAAGATATTTTATGGTTTTTCAATGCTGAAGACATTCACGCGGGACAATGCCTGCCAAGGAATCCTTTGTCTGGAGTCCTTATTGCCTCAGTGGCCCTTGACTAGGTTCTAGAAGAAGACACCACGGTCATGGCACAATTTCACTTTGGAGAATAAAATAGCTCCATGGCATCATCCTTCAAGCACTAGTGAATGAAACTGTGTAATAGGAGCCAGCATAATATCATAAATGGATAATAACTGGATGATTTTCTTCAGTTCTAGATCCAGTACTGGTATTAACAACAACCTCTAATTTTGAGTCCTATGCACACCATTACCAATAGTGCTTTAGTTACCTCAATGTTCTCAATAACCAATTTTCTCAAGGGGCCAGTGTGCTGGCCCAGTGGGTAAAGAGGCTTGCCACCAATCCTGATGACCTGAGTTCAATCTCAGGAAGCCTCATTGTAGAAGGAGAGAACTGATTCCCACAAGATGTCCTCTGAACCCCCAGGAGTTTAAACATGTGTTCATGTACACACATATAAGTGTGTAAGTAAATGTCCGTTTTAAAAGGAATCAATAACCCATGAAGTAAGAGTGGTCACATTCATTTCACAGAAGGAACCAATACTAGGAGATTGATTTCTTGGCCTTAGACTGCATTTGATTTAACCCAGGTCTGCCTGCTCCAAGAGCTGAGATGTGTTGCCTGTGAGCTGAGGACTGACTCTTACTTAGACCCGAGTACTGTCCTGGGAAGAAGCATCTGTTAACAGAAGTTCACAACCAAATGGCAGACATTTGCTGATAGGTACACATTCATTTCCAAAGTATTTACCAAGGGCCTGCCATATGTCAGGCAATGCGCTAAGTGCTAGGAAAGCAACATCAAGCACACCAGGCAACCATTCTTGCCCTCATGGAGGATTCAGTCATGACAGGATGGACAGAGATTTGAAAGTTATATATTATGGCAGACACAAGGCACAGAGAGTGCTGGGGCTCTGGAGAAGCTGTCATGTGCACAGAGACTTGTAGGAAGCAAGGAGGGAAACACTGAGGATATAAGGAAGAGTGGTCTAGGTTGGGGGAACAGGGGCCAAGGCCCAGAGATGGGGCATGACTCACATAGTTGACTCAGAACTGGGAGGCCAGATGCCTGGGGTTGAGCACGTAGAAGGCACCAGCCAAGGAGATGGGCAAAGTGATCAGTTGCCCTTCTTCCCTGTTCTACATCTGTCTTGATGACTCATCTTTCTTCTGCCCCATCTCTCTCATTATTCTTCTGAACTATCTGTGTCCATCTGCCAGCAACACAGTGGTAGCTTCATCATTCTAGACGTGTGCATGTCCCTTTCTCTGCCTATGGTGTTTGATTTGTTTCTACCCCACTAGACACCTGAACCACTGTGGTTTTGTAACAGCTTCCATACACACAATTCCAACACACACACACACACACACACACACACACACACACACACACACACACACTCAACCTCTTAAGGCTCAATGAACTTTTATATTTGTGAAGCAGCTACTGATGAGTGTTTCTACTCTATGGGAAGTTGCAGGCTTGTGAAGACCCTCTTAGTCCATGGTTCCCTCCACACTACAGCAGAGAGCACTGGTTTGGAGGAAGAGGGCTCTGCAACGCAAAAAACACAGGAAGTAGTCTCTTGACAAAGCTTGGTTCCCTCCAGAATCTAAATACTCAATATTTCACCCATGTTCCTTGCCAGTGAAAGTTTCATTTGTTCTTTAGCCCTCCAATTTCATCCGACTACCGTTTTCATAGTTACAGTCTGGCAGTCAGACAGGACTCTCTGAATTTAGCACAGGAACAAAGGTTTTCTTGGGTAAAGGAAGCTGCCCTTGCTCCACCTTCATCTTTTGGAACTTGTAGTTCCCCTCAGTGTTAGAGGGCACCTCCCACCCAGAAATTCAAAGACACTGTGTCCACATGCAGCTACTAGGAGCTAATTCCCTGTGGCCAGCCAGGTTTCCAGAGCTGTCATACAAGGTGCAAGTGCCCCAGCTCTGTGGCCATTTGTAGAGGGACATTGGAGGCCAAGTTTGAGCATTTCCCTGCAGGACTGATCCACAGCCAAGCATCGTAGCAGATGGCACCACACCTCACCCTTTTGTGGCTCCACCTCTTTCTTTCCATGCCATCACTCCTTCCTTGGAGTCCCTACCCCTTGCAAAATATCATTGTGTGCTGTGAATGCCCGTTCTGGCTTTCCTCTAGCCTCATACTAGCTGAGAACTGTGTCCAATACTGCTTAGATCACACAAAGTTGCCTATCACTGGTGAAGACACATTTCAGCTGTCAGTTAAACATGACTTTTCATTATCTGTTTGTTTCTCAAGTAAATGGCTGGAATCTAACCAGAAGAATAAGAAGACAACTAAAATAACATAAAGATGCTTGAATCTATGTCTGTCGCTTCTGTTTAGGAGATATTAGTCATAATATATACAAATTAGAATATGTAATTTAATGTATACTTAAATTAGAATGTATAGAAATGTTGAAAAGGAACTTTAAAAAAAATTAGCCTATCAGGAAGATAAAGCTACAGTGGCAAGGCTTGGAGACAGCTTTAGAACAGAAACGGGTGCAATCCAGTCCTCTAGCTGTACCTTTCAAGTACCACATTTTGGTGAAATGATTTAATTCTCTGAGCTTATTTCCTCATTCAATGACAAATAGGGAATCCACATAAAGCCCTTATCAGCAGCTTTGGCATGGGCTAAGCACTCAATAAAATCAGATTTTAGACTTCCTGAAAGAGTCTGGTAGGTATTGCCCAAGCAGGCTAAGAGTCCTGAATCATTTCTCAACTACTGTCACAGGATGATTCTTCCTGATGCCAGATATCTGAGATGTCAGAGGGGGTTCCTGCTCCTGCTCTGTGCTTACTCTGCCTTGGAGAGTTGTCTAAAGACAGATAACGCACATTCCTCTTGATAGACAGAAGGGCCTTGGCTTAAGTCACACATTACCGCGTGACTCTGAAAGGAATTTGTCATCATTTCTGATTTCATCATTCCTTCCCTACTCGGAACCCAGTCCAGATCTCTGAAACATGTCACCATTTACAAACCTTTGAAGGATATGTCTTCTTCTCACAGGGGCTCAGAGACACACTGGCCCATGAATTTTATACATAGCTTCTTCAGCAGCTGACGGTATCCTGCTTGCACAGTGTTGCTTCATGGATTAAACAGATGGCTGGCTTCCCCTCTAGGCTTTCTTCACAGTCTCATTTCCAAGACTTTTTTTTGCCAAGCTTAGCTTTATTTCATAGATGAGTAAAGTCCTAGTGGTGGGGAGAGGAGTTATTCGAAAAGGATTGATACAGTATTTAAAATCTGCCAGGATTATGTGATGATTGAGGTCGCTTATTACAATGAAAAATTTGATCTGATTTCAGCTTTGAACTTGAGAATGTTAGCAAAATCTAAGCTGCTTAGGGACAGGCTAAATGGGAAAGCATGCCATTCATTTGGCAGATGTTTTCTGTGAATATCAAGCCTCGGACCTTAGCATTATGGGCAGGTTTCAGGTTGGAAAATGTAACTAGAAAGTACCGTGATAAGTTGCTTTTGCGTGCTGATTTTTACGTTAATGCCCTTTGGCGTGTACACTTACCGGCTTTGGCCTTTTCTGTGAAAGTGGTTGGCTTAGCTTTGTCTCTGTAGCTAGTTCTGGCATAGATGTGCATGCTCCCTCCCTACACAGGAAGCAAGTGCATGTTTGGTTCCACACACTGAATCTCTTCCTTCTTCCTTCAAGATGTCCCTAGTCAGGTATCTAGTCAGGCTTAGAAAAATTCTCTTGAGCACATTTTTTTTTCTTAAGAGCTTACAAAGAAGTTCAACTCTCCTTTGGGCCCTGACCTGGCATTGTTCTTAAGGCCCCTGAAAGCTCTCTATCTCCAATTGCTTAGGTTGCCGTAACAAAAATGACACCGACCAGCAGGCATAACCAAGAAAACTGCATTTTTCCACAGGGCTGCAAATCCAAGCTCAAGGTGCCAGCAAGGGTAGTTTCAGTTGAGGCTTCTCTTCAAGATGACGTGGCTACAGCTACGGTTCTCGTGTCTTGGCTTAGTCATTTGGGGTGTGTCATATGCCTCTGGAAGCTCTTTCTTTGCACGCTCTAATCTACTTATGAGGACAAAAGTCCAGTTGCGTTTAGAGCCCTACCTAGTGCCCTCTTTCTAACTTAACTCTTCAAAGAGGCTGTTTGCAAGTCCTCTCACATTCTGAGAAACTTGAGTGCTGGGGTTTTGAGTGGAGACAGCCTCCTTCCTCCCCAGTACCATTTTTGTTCCATTGGGTTTTTTATCGAAACTTATGAAAGAGCATTTCTCTGGAAGTCTGTGGCAAAAACAAATTTAAAAGAGGAAAGAAAAAATGAATAGCTGTTGCTTAGCTCTGGCTGGATTTTATCATTTCCACATTTTCAATGCTACCTCGTTTCTAAAGCTCCACTTCTGGTGAGTGTTGTAGCACATCATGTCACACAATCAGCTTTGGCCGTGAACCTTTATTGTCTCCTCTGCTTCCAGAACGCAGTGAGGACTGCTAGCTGCAATGGACAGAGTTTTGAGTTGCTCACTGTGTTTTAATGTCTACTACTCACTGAGACAAAGCATATTTGTTGATTAAGGAGCTCCCAATCTTTTACTCATCCATCTTCAGCCAGTTTCTGTCACAATTGTCTTGAGTGGAAGAGCCAGCCCAGAACAGCAAAAACCAAATCTGCTGTGCTCATCTGCAAAGCTGAAATCAATGAAACCTTGTGCACTAGAGCATCATCAAAAATACATGAGCAAATCTGTTTGCCAAATAGATCACTGATTGACGAGACTTAGACTTACTTAATTGATTCTACCTTTTCATGTTTCTCTAGAGAAAGTTCCCAAGCCTATTGTCCTGGAAAGTACTTTATATTGGATCCTTTTCCACAAATACTAGATGAGGATTATCCAAGCTTATCTGCATATTGAACTGTAACCTAGAAATCTTCAAATGTTTTCTGGTTATTAGAGGTGGAAGGACTGATTTGAGATATCGCCCAAGATACTAGCACGATCTTCAGAGAACAGAAAAAGTGTCAGACACTGTGTATGTTAAGTTCACGTTTTTAACATAACTTCTGTTACAGCCAGAATCTGAATTCTGAGCACAATTATACTTAATTTTGAATGTAAAAAAATTCATCTGTTTGCAATAATTTCAGTCTATATTTGAATAGTTAATACAAACATGTTTCCTCTTCAGTATTTATCACTTGTGGTGTTTTGAATGAGAATGGCTCCCATAGGTTCATATATTTAAATGTTTGGTTCCCAGTTGGTGGACTGTTTGGGAAGGATCAGGAGGTGTGGCCTTGTTGGAGGAGGTGTGTCACTGAGGGTGGGCTTTGAAGTTTCAAAATCCCACTCCAGGCCAAGTCTTGTATTTTTTCTGACTCCTGCCTTCAAGTCAGGATATAAAAATTCAACTACTGCTCCAGCACAATACCTGCCTGCTGGCTGCCATGCTTCCTGCCGTGATGATCTGAAACAGTAAGCAAGCTCCCAGTTAATGCTATAAGCTTCCTTGGTCATGGTGTCTCTTCACAGCAGTAAAACAGTAACTAAGACTGCACCACTGTTACGGTTCTTTTTGTCAAAGTCAGCAGTATTTTATTGAAACTATATTTTAAATTGAAACCAGGTAATCCAACATGAGGAACAGGTTCCCCAAAACCAGTTAAGCTCCAGGGACAGATCCTGATCTCACTGCTAGGAGCCTTACAAACAGACCAAGCTACACAACTGTCAGCCACATTCAAAGGGTCTAGGTCAGTCCTGTACATGCTCCCTAAGTTGGTAAAGAGTCCATGTGCTCTTACAAGCTGAGATCACCTTGACCCCCCCTGGTTCATACAATTCCCTCCTCCCTTTCATCAGGAGGACTTCCAGAGCTCAGCCCAGTGCTTGGCTGTGGATCTCCACATCTGCTTCATCAGTTACTGGATAAAGGCTCTCTGATGACAATGAGGGTAGTCACCAATCTGATTACAATAGATGGCCACTTTAGGCACCCTCTCCACTATTGCTAGGAGTCTTAGCTGGGGTCATCCTTGTGGATTTCTGGGAGTTTCCCTGGTACCAGGTTTCTCCCTAACCCTGAAATGCACCCCCCATCGAGACACCTCTTTCCTTACCCTCCCCCTCTGTCTCTCTCCCAATCCACCTCCATTGCCCAGCCTGCCCAACCCGCTGCTCCCTCAAGTTCCCATTTCTCCATCCCCCTCACCCCCAGTTTACCCAGGAGATCTCTTCTATTTACCCTTCCCAGGAAAATCCATGCATCCCTCTTTGGGCCCTCTTTGTTATCTAGCCTCTCTGGGGCTGTGGATTATAGGTTGGTTATCCTGTAGTTTACTCCTAATAGCCACTTATGAGTGAATACATACCATGTTTGTCTTTCTGGGTCTGGGTTACCTCACTCAGAATTATTTTTTCAATTTCCATCCATTGGCCTGCAAATTTCATTAGGTCATTGTTTTTTAGAGCTGAGTAATACTCTGTTGTGTAAATGTACCACATTTTCTTTATCCATTCTTCAGTTGAAGGGCATCTAGGTTGTTTCTAGGTTCTGGCTATGACAAATAATGCTGCTATGAACATAGCTGAGCATGTGTCCTTGTGGTATGATTGAGCATCCTTTAGAAATATGCCCAATATTTGGTATAGCTGGTCTTAAGGTAGAGTGATTCCCATTTTTTCTGAGAAACCACCATATTGATTTCCAAAGTGGCTGTACCAGCTTGTACTCTTACCAGCAGTAGAATAGTGTTCCCCTTACTCCACATCCTTTCCAACATAGGTTGTCATCAGTGTTTTTGATCTTAGCCATTCTGACAGGTGTACGATGGAACTTCATATTTGTTTTGATTTGTATTTCCCTGATGACTAAGGATGTTGAACAATTCTTTAAGGGTATTTAGGCATTTGAGATTTTGTTGAAAATTCTCTGTTTAGATCTGCCCTCCATTTTTTAATTTAATTACTTGGTATTTTGATGTTTAGTTTCTTGAGTTCTTTATATATTTTGGAGATCAGCCCTCTGTCAGATGTGGGATTAGTGAAGATCTTTTCCCATTCTGTAGGCTGCCATTTTGTCTTATTAACAGTATCCTTTGCCTTACAGGTTTTTAGTTCCAGGAGGTCCCATTTATTAGTTGTTGCATTCAATGGCTGTGCTACCTGTGTTATATTCAGGAAACATTCTCCTGTGCCAATGTATTCAAGGCTAGTTCCCACTTTCTCTTCTATCAGGTTCAGTATAACTAGATTTATGTTGAGGTCTTTAATCCACTTGGACTTGAGTTTTGTGAATGGTGACAGATATGAATGTATTTGCAATCTTCTACATGTTGACATCCAGTTATGCCAGTGCCATTTGTTAAAGATGTTTTCTTTTTCCCATTTTATAATTTTGGCTTCTTTGTCAAAATTTAGGTGTTCATAGACATGTGGATTATATGTCAGGGTCTTGTCGTCAGTTGAATTCCATTGATCCAAGTGTTTGTTTTTATGTCAATACCAAGCTGTTTTTACTGCTAATAACTCTATGGTAGAACTTGAAGTCAGGCATGGTGATACCTCTGGAAGTTCCTTTATTATACAGGACTGTTTTAGTTATCTGGGATTTTGTTTTTTTATATGAAGTTGAGTATTGTTCTTTTAAGGTTTGTGAAGGATTGTGTTGGGATTTTGATGGGGAATGCATTGAATCTGTAGCTTGCGTTTGGTAAAATTGCCATTTTTACTATGTTAATCCTACTTATCCATGAGCATTGGAGATCTTTCCATTTTCTGATATCTTCTTCAATTTCTTTCTTCAGAGGCTAAAAGTTCTTGTCATACAGATCTTTCACTTGTTTGATTAGAGTCACTCTAAGATATTCTATATTATTTGTGGATATTATAAAGGGTGTTGTTTCTCTAATTTCTTTCTCATCTTGTTTATCATTTGTATATAGGAGGGCTACTGTTTTTTTTTTTTTTTTTTTTTTTGTTTTTTTTTTTTTTTTTTTTTTTGGTTAATCTTGTATCTCACCACATTACTGAAGATGTTTATCAGCTATCGGAGTTCCCTGGTACAATTTTTGGGGTCATTTATTATACCATCATATAGTCTGCAACTAGTGAAAGTTTGACTTCTTCCTTTTCAATTTCTATCCCCTGATCTCCTTTTGTGGTCTTAGTAGTAGTATCTATGTGTTTTCTTTCTTTGGGTTTTGCTGGTATGAGATTATCTATTGCCTATGTTTTTGTGGGTGCAGCTGCTTCCTTGGGTTAGAATTTTCCTTCTATTACTTTGTGTACTGGATTTGTAGATAGGTATTGTTTAAATCTGGTCCTGTCACGAAAATACCTTGTTTTCTCTGTCTATGGTGATTGAAAGTTTTGTTGGGTATAGTAGTCTAGACTAGCTAGAACTTCAAGTACGATATTGAATAAATACGGGGAGAGTGGACAGCCTTGTCTTGTTCCTGATTTTAGTGAAATCACTTTGAGTTTCTCTCCATTTAATTTGATGTTGGCTGTCACCTTGCTATAAATTGCATTTATTAAGTTTAGGTATGTTCCCTGTATTCCTGATCTCTCCAAGAACTTTATCATGAAGGATGTTGGACTTTGTCAAAGGCTTTTTCAGCATCTAATAAGATGATCATGTGGTTTTTTCTTTTAGTTTATTTATATGGTGAATTACATTGACAGATTTTCACATGTTGACACATCCCTGCATCTCTGGGATGAAGCCTACTTGTTCATGGTGGATTGTTTTTAATGTGTTTTTGGGTTCAGTTTGCCAGTATTTTACTGAGTACTTCTGTATCAATGTTCATGAGGGAGATTGATTTGTAATTATCTTTTTTTGTTGCATCTTTGTGTGGTTTGGGTATCAGGGTAACTATAGCCTCATAAAAAGAATTTGTCAATGTTCCTTCTGTTTCTATTGTGTGGAACAACTTGAAGAGTATTGGTATAGTACTTCTTTGAAATTCTGGTAGAATTCTGCACTAAAACCATCTGGCCCTGGGCTTTTTTTGGGGGGAGGGACTTTTAATGACTACTTCTATTTCTTAGGGGTTATAGATCTACTTAAATTGTTTATCTGGTCTTGATTTAATTTTGGTATGTGGTATCTATAAAGAAAACTGTCCATTTCTTTTACATTTTTCAATTTTGTGGAGTACATGTTTTTAAAGTATGACCTGATGATTCTCTGGATTTCCTCAGTATCTGTTGTTATGTCTCACTTTTCATTTATGATTTTGTTAATTTGGATATTCTCTCTTCCTTTTGGTTAGTTTAGATAAGGGCTTGTTTATCTTGTTGATTTTCTGAAAGAAACAACTCTTTGTTTCATTTATTCTTTGTATTGTTCTCTTTGTTTCCATTTTGTTGATTCCAGCCCTGAGTTTTATTATTTCCTATAGTCTACTCCTCCTGGGTGAGTTTGCTTCTTTTTGTTCTAGAGCTTTCAGTCACTAGTGTGAGAGTTTTCCAAATCCTTTAAGTAGGCATTTAGTTCCATGAACTTTCCTCTTAGCACTGTTTTTATTGTGTCCCATAAGTTTGGATATTTTGTGTATTCATTTTCATTGAAATCTAAGAAGAGTTTAATTTCTTTCTTTCTTTCTTCCCTGACCTATTGGTAATTCAGTTGAGAGTTGTTCAGTTTCCATGAGTTTGTAGACTTTCTGTAGTTTGTATTGTTGTTGAATTCTAACTTTTATCCATGATGATCCTAAAAGATACAGGAGATTATTCCAATTTTTTTTTTGTATCTGTTGAGATTTGCTTTGTGACCGAGTATATGGCCAATTTTAGAGAAGGTTCCATGAGGTTCTGAGAGGGACGTACAATCTTTTGTGTTTGAGTGAAATGTTCTGTAGATGTCTGTTAAGTCCATTTGAGTCATAACATCTGTTAATTCCTTAAGTTTCCACCTGGTAGTCCTGCCCATTGTTGAGAGTTGGGTATTGAAGTCTTCCACTATTAATGTGTGGGGATTGATGTGCAATATAAGCTTTAGCAATGTTTCTTTTACAAATGTGAGTGCCCTTGCAATTGGGGCACAAATGTTCAGAATTGAGACATCATCTTGATGGATTTTTCCTGTGATGAATATGAAGTGTCCTTCTCCATCTCTTTTGATTGATTTTAGTTTGAAGTCTATTTTTTTTAGATATTAGTATAGCTATACCAGCTTGCTTCTTAGGTCTTTTTGATTGGAAAATCTTTGCCAACCCTTCACTCTGAGGTAATGCTGTCTTTGAAGCTGAGGTGTGCTTCTTATATGCAGCAGAAGGATAGATCCAGTTTTCATATCCATTCTGTTAGCCTGTGTCTTTATAGGCACATGTGGTCTACTGATATTAAGGGATATTAATGACCAGTGATTGCTTATTCCTATTATTTTTGGGGGTTTGGTGGTAGTAGTAGTATCTATGTGTTTTCCTTCTTTGGGTTTTGCTGGTGTGAGATTATCTATTGCCTATGTTTTTGTGGGTGCAGCTGCTTCCTTGGGTTAGAATTTTCCTTCTATTACTTTGTGTACTGGATTTGTAGATAGGTATTGTTTAAATCTGGTCCTGTCATGAAAATACCTTGTTTTCTCTGTCTATGGTGATTGAAAGTTTTGTTGGGTATAGTAGTCTAGGCTAGTATTCATTATCTCTTAGTGTCTGCAAAAGACCTGTCTAGGACCTTCTGGCTTTCGAGTCTCCATTGAGAAGTCAAGTATAATTATGATAGGTCTGCCTTTATGTATTACTTGACCTTTTTCCTTTGCTGCTTTTAATATTTTTTCTTTATTCTGTATGTTTAGTGTTTTGATTATTATGTGGTGAGTGGACTTTTTTTTAAAAGTCCAATCTATTTGGTGTTCTGTAAGGTTCTTGTACCTTTATAGGCATGTCCTTCTTTAGATTGGAAAAGTTTACTTCTATGATTTTGTTGAATATATTTTCTGTGCCTTTGAGCTGGAATTTTTCTCCTTCTTTTATCCCTATTATTCTTAGCTTTCATCTTTTCATGGTTTTCTAGATTTCCTGGATGTTTCATCTTAAGAATTTATTGGATTTAACATTTTCTTTGACCAATGAATCTATTTCCTCTATTGTATCTTCAAAGCCTGAGGTTCTCTCGTCCATCTCTTGTATTCTGTTGGTGATACTTGCATCTGTAGTTCCTGTTCATTTTCCCAGATTTTACATTTCCAGAATTCTCCCAGTTTGTGTTTTCTTTATTGCTTTTATTTCAATTTCATGTCATGGACCGTTTCTTTCACCTGTTTGATTGTTTTTTCTTGGCTTTCTTTAAGGGATTTATGGTTTCTTCTGATTTTTGTTTGTCTTTTGTCACTACCTACTTTGCATGCACCAGTTTAGTTTGTGCCCAGGTTTTTAATTATAGTGAATTTTCCATCTTTTTTGAGACCAGATTTTCTTGAGTTGTCCAAGACATTCTCAGACTCATGTTCCTTCTGCCTCTCAAATGCTAGGATTACAGGCATTAATTACATGTACCAGATTCTATTTGCATTTCATTCACTTTAAATTTACCACAGGTTGATTTTTCTTTCTTTTTTTTTCCTTCATCTTTTCTAGTGTGAGATCATTGATCTGAAAGAAAGATAGCCAGAAATCTGGCCAAAGGCTTTTCCAACAAGCTATATGCAAATACATGAACAAGACTCACAGTATGAAAAGATCATATCTATAAAATGCTATTTGAAAGACATCCCAAGTCAAGGCATTACTTACAGTAGCTCAAGATCTGCAGATTTTGAAATATAGCTCTATGAAGTACATTGTATCAACAAATCAGTTCTCTGGGGTACAGCATGTAGATACTTTGCAATCTAAACTTCTCTACTATGCCCATTATGCTGGGTCAACAATACATGACCACCATCAAAGGAAGGACATGATATTCATCTTGAGTTTGTGTGGCTGCCTATATCCTTGCATTCATTAGGAAAGTTGATCCTAGCTAAAATTTCTAGTTACTGTGAGTCAGTCTCTCCCGTGTTGGCTTTGGAAGATTTAACTTCCTTTGTCTGGAACTTTTCTCTTCCCACACAGACTTCTTTTCCAGCACTCTATCCTGCTATAAAGCAGAGTGGGACTTGTCTGGTCCTGCCAAAGAGAAGCATGCTAATCCATCAAAATGTCAGTCTCCAAAGCATCAACTCAGTAAATAACCAACCTGGCAGATTTCCTAACACTTCATTTTCAAAAATATTTAAAATTCTGTTTCTACTGACTGTCCTGAATGTTTTGTTCATTTTTTATTCAAATATATACATATATATATATGTGTGTGTGTGTGTGTGTGCATGTGTGTGTGTGTATTAGATGCATTTGATATCATAAAGAACAATTATTTAAAAAATAAATATTTTTACTCAGATTTGAATTTTATACAATATACTCATGCATCCAAACATTGCATACTACCCCATAATTTTTACTATTTTATGCATCAGTGAAAAGAAATAAATAAGAATAGGCCATAATTTAAAATCAGATTAAAGTACTCAATGTTGAGTAATTTTTAATAAATTATATAGTCCTTAAAATTTTATTATAATACTCTTTCATTTAATCATCTGAGGAAAACACTAACATTTTCTGAAATAAACTAAGAGATTAGGATATTTGCCTAGTTCAAATGTATTTTCCAGTTTAAAAATTGATTACTTAGCAGAATAGTTTTCACAAAATTGATTTTTCAGAAAATTAGCCATTCAATACATTTATTAGTTATAATTCTGGGGTGTCTGCTTTTCCAGAAGCATTATAATCAATATTGCATAAACCATATAGTGAGCAATCATTTTTTTTCTAAACAACAAGCAAAAACTCACTTGTGTTTGACCCATAAAAAGTTAGTTATAAATTCAGCTGCACAAAGTTCACAGCATACTTAAATTTTCAGATACACTCCTTTTCCAATATACTGTACAACCATGTCCTAAAAATCCATATTTACAGATTCATAATGAGGAATCAATGAATATTGATCAATTAATAATAAGGAAATGAGAATATTTGAGAGTATGTATATGTTTTTCCAGTTAAACATTGTACCATGTATTCATGCACCCAACACAGCACCTCATTAAAATGAATAGTTTTAGGGTTTTGTATATCAATTAACAACAAAAAATATTAACTCTACATTTGTGCTACACATGTTCCCACTAGATTCAAGAGCTCACCTGAACCTAACAGTAATTCTGTCACACAGGAAAAGCTATGAAATTATTCTTAAATTGAATATCAGAATATTTCCAAGTATGCAATCTAATCCTAGCACTTGGGAGGCAGGGTCAGGCAGATCTCTGTGAGTTTGAGGCTGGCCTGGTTTAAATAATAAGTTCCAGGACAGCCAGAGCTATAGTGAGATCCCATTTCAAAAGAAAAGTATATATCTATCTATCTATCTGTGCATATATGATCATAATATTCAGTAAGAGCAATTTTCTGATTATGTATGTAATTACATGTAGTTCATATATAATATTCTGATATTGTATTTTATATAATATATCACACTTCTGATATTTATGTCAGAAGAGCCCAGAGCTCTTTTGGTCTGTAGCAATAGTGAATTCTACTTGACTTCTAAGTCTAGCTCTCTAGAGAATTTTCCAGGATTCACATGCCATCATGATACACATTATTTCAAGTTATTCAATAAGATACTATTTTGTTGTTGTTTTTACTGGGCTTTGTTTAAAACTTATTTATTTTTATTTTATATGCATTGGTGTTTTGCCATGGGTGTCAGGTCCCCTGGAACTGGAGTTTCAGACAGTTCTGAGGTGCCATGTGGGTGCTGGGAATTGAACCCGGGTCCTCTAGAAGAGCAGCCAGTGCTTAAATGTTTTGGTATGGATATAGTAGCAGAACACATCTCATCCCACGCTATGCACATAGGCACACACACACACACACACACACACACACACACACGTGCACACACGCACACATGCACACATGCACACACGCACACACACACATGCATATACCAGTGCAAATATATGCACACCCAAACATACAAAGAAATAAAAAAATTTTGACTACCGTGATAATATTATGATCCAGAAATACCTAATTTTGAGTTAGTATTTCATACTTTTTATTTATATTTTTACCACTCATTCAATGTTACTATTTTCCAACTTCATACAAGTGGATTCACATCATGTGTGGTGTGCTTTTTATGCAGCATTCACTTTTGAGATTTATTCCTGCTGTAGATCCTTCTTTTTCTTGGCTGTTTAATTTTCTCTGAAACAAATATAACTTACACTTATTTATTTTCATCATAAACTTAAATTTTAATTGTTTTTAATTTAGTACTTAGAAAGCATTTTTATTGTAAGTTTCGTTGTTGGTCTGCTTGTTTTCTATCAGGAACTGTGAAGTAACAGTACAAACTTGCAGAAGATCTTCCCTGGGATGTGAATACTGGCACTTAAAGACACAATTCAAAGCTTTCACCAAAGCTTGTTTGTTTGTTTATTTGTTTGTTTGTTTGTTTTTGTTTAAATAGCCTTCATAAGGGGATGAAGTCAGTCTTTATAGAGATGTGAACAGGTCCTTGAAGAGGAACTATCAACAATTCTGTAACAGAAGACACATTACTGTTCAAGCAAGACCCTCTTCCCATTCCTCTGCACTCATCACTGGCAGCATCCTGCTGGAGAGGAAGTTGATGGCACTGGTTGTGTGCACGTCCTTATTAACCCGGGTTTCAGTTTCTCATCTCTTCTTGGAGATATCCTACTGTACTTTCTAAGAGGTTTTTAATTCAATATTCTGAGTCATTTAGGATGCATTCTAAAACCATTCTTGCAAATACAAGAATGTGAGCAAACATCTTCTTTCCCACTAGCAAAAGTGTATGTTTGACAAATTTCAGGAACGGAGCTTTGGGGAGCTATTCTATCTGGGTGATTAAAAATGGAAGCTGGTGGCTGTTGCTGTCATGGGAGAGTAATGGCCAGAATAAACTCAGCCCACTGGAGAAATAAGCAATGTCTTATATTTTATTCCATTCCCCAAAGATTTTACAGTCTATTAATGATCATTTATAGATTTTCAGTTTATATGCTCCTATAATTAAAACAAAACATCAAATGTATATTTTAGTAACCAAATCATTTTGTAACATGATGGAGTTTGGTATTACCAATTTTTTTTTTTTAAATCACCAATTGTATATATTTCAACAGGTTAATCTCCAGAACAAATGACATGTGCACATTACATGGCTCCAAGCAGAAGCGGGGCAGGCCTGAGAGAGCTGGCCTTCTGAGAGTTAACAAAATATCAGGCTTTGCTAGAAGAAATCGAAGAACAGTGCAAGTCTCATCTAGCAAGAAAAAAAAAACCGGATTATTATAAACACGTTATCTGTAATACTTCTCTATAAAAAGCTATCTGAATATTTTTGTAGCCTGGTGGTATTTTAAGACTAAAATCAAAAAGCAACAACAAAAGAATACTTGTCTTTGGAACCTGAATCATGGTGAGACAGTTGTTCCCCTTCTGTCCTCAGGAAAGAAAATCATCAGATGTAAGTCATCTAACCCACTCCAGGAACATAGTGCCTCTTACAATTTGGCAACTGCAGCGAGTGAGCTCTTACTCCTTCTTCAAGATCATACCACTAGGAGAGGAAACGCGTCACATATACTCACAGCACATACAGAAACGTAACAGTAAAACCAGGGAATCAAATGCATTTTCCCAATTTTGTTTGTTGAAAACCCTGAAATACAGAAAATAAAACTCAGGCTTGAGTTAGAATATTCAAGAGTTCTTACTGTCAGTTCCCCAGCCTCTTAATGGATTTCTGCTTCAAAGCTACCAGGTTGAAAGATAGCATTATTTATGATAGTAAACTTACAACTCCTTTCTCCAGGAAGCTTGCTAACCAGCATGCAAGTTACTACCTCCAGTGACATCCAGTATGCAAATTACTACAAGCAGCAGTAATTTTTCTTTCCTCCATCAAGATTATATAGCCCTAGCCATAGGCTACTTCCATAGGAAGTTGTAAGAAAAACTAACTTAGGCTATACAAGACTATGGTTCACATAGAGATGTAGGAAGGTACCAGGACCAATTGGAAGTAAATTATTTATCTATGAGTAAATTATGCTGCTGAATTTTTTAAAGTAGATGAAAAATAAGTATTGTCCTCTTCAAATACATTAATCTAAAGGAGACAGTGAAAAGATAATGTAAGAAAATCTGAAGTAAAAGCCAGAGACAAGATATGATCCTTGAATTTTAATCACGACTCTTACTTGTCTTGTCAATTAAATTTGAGTTTAAAATATCAGATCTATGATG
This sequence comes from Peromyscus eremicus, assembly GCF_949786415.1. NCBI lineage: Eukaryota > Metazoa > Chordata > Mammalia > Rodentia > Cricetidae > Peromyscus > Peromyscus eremicus. The sequence goes on along the minus strand of NC_081419.1, from coordinate 29,851,433 downwards.
GAGGCTGTGAATGTTAGGGGAAGATTTGAGAATATAAATGTCTCACAAAATATGGAATTAAATTTTACACTTAATAAGTACGTAACAAGATATTTTGTCATGTAGCAAGAATCTTTTTAAAATAATTTTATTATTTCATTAATATCGATATTTTACCTGCATGTATGTTTGCGTACTACCTGAGTGCCTGGTGTCTGCAGAGACCAGAAACTACACCAGAAACTACACCTCTAAGAATATTTTCTAAGAAAATTGTAGGACAGTGATGCAAGATGTCAGAGACCACAGACTTGGGAGTAAAAGTCCCTCTTAATTTCCTACTTTTGGAAAAGCTGGACGAAGGCCAGAAGGGAGTAGGCAACAGCATCGTTAGCTGGGGTCTAGGACATCACATGATATAAGATGGGCAGGGATGATAATTGGACCTTCAAGAATAATTTATTAAAACCTAACATACAGCCTTGAAATAGAACGTGGGCCCAAATATCAAGAAGCAGCCCCCAATCTGTAAGATTTGTAACAAAAGTCAATATGAGCCCCTCCAGTAGTTTGAACCAAGCACCACAATAGCGCAGGCAAAGTGGCGAATTCCCACAGTGTCAAAGTCGTCACACAGAAGCTTCGGCGCTTGACGACAGAGAACGTGAAGCTGCCACTGCTGCCAGTAGGACATTTACATCAATTAGTCATCAAGGCCCTGACCTCCCCTCCCCCATCCAACCCAAGTCTTCATTTTCCACAGTACTGAATTTTGTAGATATGCCTTGTAGACCTCAACATACCGAAGAGGAAGCTTCACTTGGACGTCATCCTGAGACACTGCCCTGATACTAATGTCTTGCCTGTTTGAAACACCTAAGTTGTGCTGTGTCACAACTTCAGGGGTGTAACCACTGTCTGCCTAGTTGAATGTCTGGGATCATGGAGGTGTGTCAAAATTGGTTTCCTTTGGGAGCAGTGAACGCAGCTAACACAACCGTGAACAAGTGCAATCACCTGCTGCTGATACCTGGCCTGGATCTGCCTTTGTCCACTCAGCTGTCCTGTCGCAGCTGCATGGTGGCCCTTGGAATAGATGGGAAGCCTTCAGGTAGCAGCCGTGGGACTACTGCTAGGCTTGGGGGTGCTTTGGCTGTACCCCTGCTTTCTTCAGTCTTAAGTAATGCCTTATCCAAGCCATCATCTCCCCGCCCCATCCCTCCTCTCTCACCCTTGGCCAAAGCTTAGATTGCAAAGCTCCCCTCTCTCTGAAATTGGCCTTGGATGAGGAATTTGGGGCTGCACACCCCCCCCCCACCTTTATCAAGGGGTACTGCTTTCTCCCTCCTCTTCAGCTCCCTTGTTGCCCATCACCACCCAAGGCTTGCTGTGGCCAGAAGCCATCGGGCGAGATTGGAAGACCCTGGCCTCCCTCACTTAGCTCTAAACCACACTCGTTCACTCACCATCAGCCCGGGAAGGAAGTGCTGGGTCCTCAGCCCTGCCGCCACCATCAGCCAATGCGCTTTGAGCTCAGGTTTCCAGGTGAACGGAGTAGTCAAAGGGTGACTCACATACACACGCACATTCACACATCCATCGACATACACGAGGTTAGCATGCCACAGTATTACTAGGAATGATTTCTCAGTCACGAGGTTATGGTATTTTCCTTCTATGCCCCTGTATTTTCAAAACACTTTATTTGGGTTGTTATTATTATGATGATAGAAGAAATGTTGATTCTAACATTTTGTAATGGGAGAAGACTATTGTCATTTTAGGCATATGTTCTATTTCCCCAACAAGCTGATAAGTTTCTGGAGGGCAAGAATGATTAAACTTACTTCTTTGGATCATAACATATACCATTATCCATAAATTAAAGTGCCCACTAAAAGTTTTGCAAGCAACAAATGACTGCTAAGTTTCTTTGCCTTCAATTCAAGCACATTCTAAAACATCAAAAGGAGAAAAATTTGTCAGACTACTTTGCTCTTAAATCAAAAGCTTCTATATGTATACCAAATTATGATCCTAAAAATTAGGCTGTTGTAAACTGTTTTGGAAGAGAATTAATAAAAAGTCGCTTTATTGTAACTGTGGGAATAGCGCGTGTGAGAACTTGCAGAGACCACAACAGCTTCCAAAGAGGAAGACTCTTCCTGCCTTTTCCTCAAGAAAAAGGACAGAATCTCTCTTTCGGAGGAACTAAGGGGTGAGTTGAAAAGGGCTGGCTGCATATTTCCACTGAAAACCCCATGCAGCCCAGGGTGGAAAGCAGTGTGTGGTGGCAGACCCTCTTCCTCTTGGTTCCATCTGTTTAGTGGCACTGTGCCTACCTTCCAGATGGTGTGCTGGCTTCACAGGGACAGAGGCGCCAAAAGATGGCTTTAGAGGACATTGTTACTACCACCCCTTTGGGCCTCTTGCCTTGGTAAGAACTCACTAGTGTTGGTGACCCTGTCACATTGCACATAGATTTTACGTTTTCAAGAAATAAGCAGTTCCAAGAGCTTACTGCGTCCTTTCAGTGGGCTGCCTGTTGGATTCCGGTCTTTCAAATGCTGGTACACTTTTTCAGAAGAATACCAATGGAGAGGAAAGAAAGGCTGAGAGTACCCAAGCAATTGAAGCAGCCAACACCCACAGTATGTGCCAGAGGACCACCAGGGTCATCTGACTGCTAAATGAACAAGATGAAAGTGGTATTGGCTGTGAAGCTAAGGCATTCTCTCCATGCGGGGGACGGGGAGCGAGTGTCTCTGTTAATGCAAGGAAGCTGGTCTCTAAGGTTGGGGTGTAACTCAGATTGCATACCTGCGATTAAAAGAGGCCCTGGATTGGATCCGTAGCACCACACAAACAGCTATAAGCAAGGAAAACAGTGTGTGTGGGGGGGTGCGCTCTAGGAGACACTCATTATAAAATGTATTCACATGTGTCTTGTGTTAGATCAGGATTGATGGAGGCGACATGAAAATAAAAGCCAGAAAAGAGGAGAGCAGCCTCTCCAGCAGCAGATTGCCCTTCAATCAGAAAATGAAGTACAGTGGAGACTGTTCCCAAGTCTCCTGGGCTCGGGTAGTGGGCTCCGATTTTATGGGGCAGGAGAGAGAGCTCTTGGGATGGAAGACTGGGTCTGCAGTTCTGTTCTCCTGCAGTCTCAGAGTCATAAATACCAGTGGAGGTTGTTGGTATGTTGATCTTATCAGGAGGGCCCACATCCTGACTTCCTGCAAAAGATGTCATCAGCTCACCAGCTTTCCTGTCTAGAGTTCCTTGGCTCACCTGAGCCTTTTCAGTTGCCAAAGCTGTTGGGGTAGATAAATAAGAATTTATAGTTTCTGTTGAAGTATTTTTTTAAAAAAAAAAAATTAAGATAAATCTTTTACACAAGTATAAGATAAATATATAAAGTACAGGTGTTACCCTGGACCCCCTTTTTTAACAGAATTTCCCTATGCAGCTATGGTTGGCCCAGAACTCTCTATATAGACCAGAGTGGTCTTGGACTCACAGTGATTCTCCTATGTCTGTGTCCTTGATTCTGAAATTAAAGACACACAAGTCACATCTGGCCTAACTCTTTATTTATGTCACCAGAAGAATGACAAAGTCAAATCAAAAAATGTGTCAGGAACCAGTTATATGAACATTTGAAAGCACAGAAGTGGTTGTCTAGGTAAGACATAAAGATGGGGTTCAACAAGGCAAAAATGCTACCACTTTTATGGAAATATTTTCTGGGGGAAATCCAAATAATAGTATTTCAGGGCTTCTGGGTTTCCATTGAGCAGTAAATAATGAAGTCTAGCATAAGTGTATTCTGGGGAAAAAAAAAAAGAAGTAATCTCCCAGGATAGACTTGTTAACAAGATACCCTACTGTGTCTAGAAAAGAATATGCCATACTCTCTTTTGTCCTATTTCTAAATCTTGAGTATATATAAACTCATATACATGAGTTACATACATAAATGGTCCTCATTCAAGTATTAGGTTGCCCTGTGTCAGAGCCTGGCAGCCAGTGTCCACTTTGACATATTGATAGGCACCTTGGTTAGCCACTTGTCCTGAGTTTCTTTGGGATCTAACACTCCCAGCTAGTCAAAAGGCAGAGAATAACTGTCTATGGAATGCTCAGCCATAAATCAGATATTGATACATACTGAGCCCCAAGGAAAAACCATAAGAGCCAGCAGTTAGTGAAAACTGGGGTCAAACAGCATCCTATGCTATGGCAGGATGGATGTACCCATGAACTCACAGCAGCTGTCATTGACTGACAAGATCAAGCCAGAAAACACTCCAGCATGGATAGGACAGCTCATGAAGCCTCACTCTGGCTGAGGAACTATTGACTGTAGATGGTGGCTGACAGGGGAAGAGTTAGTTTTTTTAGGAGTGTGATCCACAGTAGGTTAACCATGTTCTAGTGGATGGGCCTGTGCCCATGCCTATATAGGCAACAGTAATTGAACTCAGTGGGCTACAAGAAAGAAAAAAGGTTGACATAAAGTCGAGATGAGGACATGGGGCAATCTGGGAAGAGTTGGACAGGGAGTAAAGACTGAGTATGATTTAAATACATATAAATGAAAATCTTAAAGAATAAATGAAGAATATTAAAAGAGAATTCCGGTACAATTAATGTTTGCTTGAAAACTGCCAACACAGAAACCTGATTCCTTTCATATAGAGAAGTTTTTAAGAACATTAAGGAGCAATAAATTATGCTTAAAGCTTTTATGATTTTTAGCTATAAACCTACACTTTTCCAGGAATCTCACAAGAATCTGCATTCACACTAAAAAAAAAATGAGTCTTAATGTGCACTGGTTTTATCTTATCAGGTTGAGATCCTATCTGAGGCACCATTAGAGGCTGACCTATCAAAAGGAGAAGATGTTTCTTAGCAACTGAGATGTAACTTGGTTGAGAGTCACCAAAATTACATATATTAGTGTGACATGTAACCATGGCTCTTCCTTGAGAGCCCACATTCAGTGGGATAAGTCTATCGTATCTTTTCCCAGAGTACCTTTCTACTAACCCTCATGCAGAAGTGTTTATTAAACTTCCAATCTGGTCAAGTTTAACTCTGCTTCATATTGGCTTGGCTTGTAATTCTTCTCTGTGATCAAGTCAAGAATTCCACGTTCACATCACTGAAGAACCTGACGCTGCTGCGTGTGGTAGTATGGAGCTGTGTGACTGACCTGTGCCCACTGCCACTGATAATTTTACTTCAGGATTCAAGATTTTGCATATTTTAGGGGGGAAGTCATTGAACTTTTATTAAGTTGTAATAGTTAGCTTTTCTTTCTAAATTATCTTACTCCTATAATCTCCTTGATTGTCAAGAAAGTCCATTTTATTTCATTTTGAGTCTCTTTACTATTGATTCTTTGGTGATTTATTCTTGATATCGAGAATCTAGATAACCTTATCATTAGTGAAATGCCAACTTAAGCATTTCAATATAGTTTGTTTTGTTTTGTTAATTAATTTATTTTTATGTGTCTGAGTGTTTTGCCTGCATGTTTGTGTACCACATGTGTGCAGTACCTGTGGAGGCCAGAAGAGGGCATTGGATCTCCTGGGAATGGACTTGTAGACAGTTGTAAGTGGCCATGTGGGTGCTGGTTATTGAATCCATGGCCTCTGGAAGAGCCTTCAGTGCTCTTAGCCCTTGAGCCATCTCTCCAGCCCTTTGATGTAATTTATAAAATGGTTAAACTTAAAATAGTGTTCCTGGAATGCACTCATAGCATACATTTCTCTTTTTCTTTCAGTTACTCCAACTCAAATTATGTGAAGTTTGGAAGAAATTTTTTGATGCTGTGGCTGCTACATGTGTCTAATACATAAGTAAATCTGTACTCCATGTGTTCAATGTAGTGTGAGAGAGCACACACACACACACACACATACACACACATACACACACACAAAGAGAGAGAAAAGAGAGAGGGAGAGAGAGAAATAAAACATGTATCATATATATGTATACACAAAACATATCTAGTCATACATGTATCTGCAAACATACATACCTGCTGACTTGTACTTAGAGAACAATTATAAGATCCAGGTTTTTCATATTTATACGAATTTGATTATTCATATGTTCTGTTGAGTAGTATTCCTTTCATTAAGTAATATTTTCACCATGTTCAACATTGGAACAGCTACTGAAGATAAAAATTTAAAAATAAAAGTAGACATGAACTTCCCACATGAAGCTCATGGAAAAGAGCATGGAAACACACTGCCTGCATATGGATTTATCATCTAGACACCACTCATCCAGTTTCACATTTCTTTTCTGACACCCACATGATGCTGTCGCTACAAGCCACTTTCACGTCACAGTTCAAGCTTCATTCCTGCACCTTTGCATCATGACTTTGTGTTGTAACACAGTGGACAGCAAGTGTTCAGAGAAGTCTTTTCAACATGGAAATGACTGGTCATCACTTGACTATTCATGCATAGAACAGTAAATCACATAAGGAAATATCCTTAAGAGCATAGTCAATTATCTCAGCATATAGCAGCAATTCAGGGAACCATAAGCAGATCCCTGGAAGGGCACTTGTCCTCCTGTGGGGACGTGGCTCAGGTGAAGCTGCTACACAATTACTGAGTGAAAAGAAAGGAGACATGTCATGTGAGCCTAGAGAATACAGATGGGCTCCTGTGGACCTCTAGCACGTCCATCTAAAACCCTCCCCCTGTCAGCACCACGCCAAGAGTCTCACTCCTTTCCATTCAGAGGGTGTCCTCACTAGTAGTGACTTTAGAGATGATGACTGCTCTCTGCAATTTTTCTATCATTGTAATTAAGTCACAGACACGTGTCCAGCTTGGGATAAAGTCCTGGTTCCTGTGATGTTTCCAGAGGGCTAAGCTTGTTTCCCTCACTCATCATCACTAGCTGGTTTTCTGGGGCTGCCCTTGTGATATATGTTTTAACTTGTGGTTCCCTGAATATAGTGAAAGGAAAGTTTGTTTCTGATATTTTGGTTAGAAAATGATTCCTAAGAGAAAAGGAAAGTAGGGAAGAGAAGGAGGGGATATTTTACAAGTTACAGGTGCTGGTGAGGATAATCTTTGTGTCTTAGTTAGGGTGTCTATCACTTTGAAGAGACACCATGACCACAGCAACTGTTTTAAAGGAAAGCATTTAACTGGGGTTGCTTACAGATTCAGATGTTTAGTCCATTATCATCATGGTGGGATATAGAGGTGTGCAGGTAGACATGGTTCTGGAGAAGGAGCTAAGAATCCTACATCTTGATCTACAAGGAACAGGAAGAAAACTGAGACACTGGGCATGGCTTGAGCATATATGAGACTTCAAAGCCCACCCCCATAGTGACACACTTCCTCTAATAAGACCATACCTACTCCAATAAAGGCCTACCTCTCAATAGCATCATTCCTTATGAAAGCTTATGGGGGCCAATTACATTCAAACCACCACACTTTGTAAGGGACATTAGTAAATGAGTTCCTGACGTTTTCATTTGTAGGAAGAAAGGCAATAACTTGTGACCTTAGAGTACATCCTCCGTTGTTTGAAAATATCCATATTATGAATGAGTACCATGTGAGTTCCCACAAGTACCCACACCTCACTGTATTGGAGAAGCCTTAGGGCAGAAAGCAACAAGTACATATCCTGTGGAAGATCAAGGAGGCTTTGTGAGGCACAGGGGCTGGATTGGTCAAACCAGGTTCAGAATTGCAGTAATGGCTGGAGGAAAAGATAAGTCAGTAAAGATGTGAACAACACGCAAGTTCCATTTTGATTGTGTGAAAAGCAATACTCAAATTAGACCAATTTTTCAGTATTAAAATGCAGTTGCTCTGGCCGGGCGGTGGTGGCGCACACCTTTAATCCCAGCACTCGGGAGGCAGAGGCAGGAGGATCTCTGTGAGTTCGAGGCCAGCCTGGGCTACCAAGTGAGTCCCAGGAAAGGCGCAAAGCTACACAGAGAAACCCTGTCTCGAAAAAACCAAAAAAAAAAAAAAAATGCAGTTGCTCTTTAGGCATGCTCATATTTAACTATATGTCATACTTTAAGAATATCTCTTATCCACAAAAAGTGAAGCCATAGGAATAAAATATTTCTTCCCATACTTGTGTCATGAAGTTCTGTATTATTTCTTCTACTCCCAAGTCAGGAAACTAAAGCCTCATTGAGTAGGACTATCTAACTCCATACAGTATTATCTAAAATAAAATAATAACAAGGACACAAATAAAACACAAGAGAAGAAGCATAACCTGAGTCAAGCTGGGTGTATGCCCATATCAATATTTCTCTGTGTCTTGTGACTACAGTCCGTTGCAAACCAAGTTCTCTAAACCAGGCCCCATTGAAATAATCACAGAACAATGCCAAGCATTTTTCTTTTGTGTGTTTCTTTTAGTCTTCTAGACTTTAAAAAAATATATAATCATTCCCACTGAGCTGGATTTTTCTTGGATCCAAATGGACAATAAATTCCTCCTTGGAAAGGCGATTTCTTGCCTGTGACTTACTTCTCAATAGTTATAATCATTTGTGAAACAGATTAAGAAACACCTTTGACATTTGCCTGTGGCTTTCAGATTGCTTTGTGGCTATTCTTCTCCACACTGAAATCTGAATGAATGAGTCACTAGCATGCTAGAAGAAAAGAAATCCACATGTGAAATAAAGAAAATACAGGAAGGGGCTGGGGACTTATTGGAAAGAGCAGTAGGCTGTAATCTAGTTAGTAAATAATAATGCAAACCCGGGCACAATGTAAGTGAAAAGAACAAATTGGTTGGCCTGAGGAGATTTCATAAAAATTTTGACATTGTACAGCTAGAAAATCCTCTAGTCTATTCACATCCATTAAAGCATTTCTTGTTATATGTATTTTTTTTAAGAACAAACAAAAAAATTAAGGAAAGTGGGTTTCTAATGGATTTATTTGTTGTATGATTCTTTGTTTCACCCTATATAAAAGCATTCTTTTAGGATACCAGAGAACCAGGTAAATGACCTAATTCACCTTAGCAAATTTGCATGTACAAAGAAAGTAAGAGATGAGCGTTTCTTAAGAACCATCAATAACTATCTCCATTTGTTCAGCAATGGAAGAGGAGTTGTCTATTCAACTACCTCAATCCCCTCAAAAAACTCCTATTAGCTTAAAAATATAGAAACTCAGATAAGAAAAAATGGTCTACAATTCAACACCAAAAATCACAGAACATCCTGATAATCTTTCAAGTAACTTTAGTGTCTATCTATACAAAGAACAAACATGTAGATATAACTCCTTAAGTAAGAGGCCATGAAATAACCCCAAAGAGAGCACATTGTAAGTACTATTTTCATTTGTTTGCTCCCAAATTCCGTCTGTGCCATGATGAAATACAATCACACACATCTATTCACACACCCTCATATGTGTATATAATACATATAGACATATGTTATCAGAAATTTTGAGGCATCCCACCTAGAAAACCTCCTTGTTACTGGGGAAATTGTGGTTTCCTCTCTGGGTTTTTAGTCTCCTTAATTTAAAAAAAAAAAAATAAGAACAGATTTAGGAAGAAGCTTGGAAACAATCTTACTGGAATTTAAAAGACACCCCCACCCCCACCCCCACCCTGGCCAACCTAGGGCAGGCAAGTGGGAGATCTCAGCAGCTGTCTGGAGGGAGGGACATGGAAAAGAGGAAGGAAGACATATATTCTTGATTTAGGCACAGAGAGGTTTGACAAACAACCTCACAGTAAAAAGGAGGCAGGTTCAGAGAACGAGTTAAAAAGCCCGGAGTACCAGAGAAAGCTGCAGGACTTGCACTTTGGCTGGAATTCCAAAGAAAGAGAAAACAAGAAAAAGGTAGAATTCTGGCTGCCGGGCAGACCGACCAGAACCTGGTAGTGGGGATTCTGGGAAGGAAAAGTGCACTTTCTCATTAAAGGAATAATTGTTTCATCTTTTTAGTATGGCTTTAAATGTGTCTGCCTTTTTAAGAGGTGTTGCCTAAAGCAGGTGATTGACAGGTCTAGCTGAATTAATTCTCAAGGGAAGAAACAATCTTGTGTTCCTTCTCTTCCCCCAGGGCCCCAGGTAGATGTCATTCTATTGACCAGGAAAACATAGCTTTTCCCTAACGGGCTAGATAAGAGTCCTGACTGAAGCTGCTGTAACACATATAAGCATACACCCTTTATGTTTGAATTATAAGTGTAAATGAGCAATTGACATTAAGCCTTCTGAAAAAACATCATGGGCCTTGCTTTGAAAGTAAAACTGATTTTTATTTTAAAAATTACTCAATACAAAATGAAAAATGATGAAAAGGAAAAAATTGTAATTCAATGTCTGGAATATGATCATTCAAAACATTTAAAATCACATTTGTTCTATTCATATTGTTTTAAATAACCCTAACAGCTATACAATTTTCAATTATTTTAAACTCTGTATGCTTTGATTTTATTCCTTTCTTCCTATGTTCTACCAGTTTGTTTTTCACAGGTTCTTTCCTCAAGGCCAGACATTATGATGCACACTTGTCATCTTAGCTCTTGGGAAGCTAAGGCAGGAGGATTGCCTCGAATTTCAAGTCCAGCCAGGATTACACAATGAGGCCTAGCTCAAAATAAAAATGAAGTAAATAAGACAAAACATTTGCCTAGCATGATGTAATCTCTCCCCAGAGTGTCCGCCCCTTTGTATTTACTATAGTCAAAAAGACTGTATTACCAAAAGTAACCTAGAGTTTCCACAGAACCCCCAAGAAATTTCTAACAGAATTCTTCATATTATTGGGGGAAAAAAAATAGAAAATTTACATAGAAGCAACCCTCAAGATGACTCAAAGGCCTTACTTAAAAATCTCAAACCTGAATTGTTAGAGGAAATCAGTCCATGTCTTGGGCACAGGCAAGAACTTTCTGAGGAGAACCTCAGAGCCCACCCCACTCTGGAAACCTAGTGTGCTGCCTATAACTTGTTCTCAGTGAGTTTTTTGTTTTTGTTTTGGGGTAGTTTTTTTCTTTATTAAGAAATTTTTTATTCCTTTTCCATGCCAACCACAGATACCCCTCTCTTCCCTCCTATTGCTCCCTCCCCAGCCCCCACCTCCACCCCGCAACCCACCCCACATTCCCTTCTCCAAAAAGGTATGGCCTCTCATGGGGAGTCAGCAGAGCCTGGTACATTCAGTTGAAACAGGCCTAAGCCCCTCCCCCTTGAATCAAGGCTGTGCTAGATATCTCACCATAGGTAATGGGCTCCAAAATGCCAGCTCATGCACCAGGGATGGATTCTGATTCTACTGCCAGGGGGTCCCTTAAGCAGATCAAGCTACACAACTGTCTCACTTATGCAGAGGGCCTAGTCCAGTCCCATGGAGGCTCCACAGCTTAACAATTATTTTCTTTGGGGAATTCTTGTGTTATTCTGGGAGTCTATGCTCATGTTGTAGTTTTAGATATGTATTTTCCTTCTTTTTTTAAAAAAAAAAGATTGACTATACTTGTTGTGATCTCCTAAAGCCAGGAGGACATAGGCTAACAATAGAAGTGACTTAACAATCAGACCTCAGTGGCCGCTATTACTCTGGGATCACGATTACTTCATTCTGACACATCTTGATTTTCAATAGCCAGTTCTTGGCTCAAAATTTTGCCATTTGATTCTATGTTCTAGGCTAACTTTTTTAAAAGTACATAGGCCTTAAGACATGCATCAGTTCTTTGCACCTTTACTGATTTTGCATTCCATGAAGCCACTGGACTTACTTCATATAAAATTTATGATTCAGGCTTTAGTCATATTTTTGTGTTTGTTTAATGGAAGAGGAAATGTTAACCTTTCCTCATTGTTTTTAGGTGACATAGAGGAATTGCAGAAGCTGGTGACTAAATTACGTTTCATCTTATGATAACAAGCAGATGGCTCTTAGGTGTGGTTATGTAGCTCACTGATGTTGATAATCTGTCCAGACATCTATGCAAGCATTACTTAAGACAGGAAGGTTTATAAACACCTTAAATTTATTTCCCCCTGCTCTTAATGCTAGAGGACCATGATCAAGTTCCTGGATATCTCTTGAGCATCCCCTTCCTTTCAGAGACTACTTCCTCTTAAGCCCTTGTATAGTTGAAGTGATGAGTATTTTGTATCCCCTCTCTTTAAGGTTTATTTTATAGAGATAACTTTAGTCTTCAGGCACAGATAATTTGTTTTGCATGTGATATAGAAAAGAATATTCTTCCCATCTATAATGGTTAATATTATCAATTTAAGAAAATCTAGAATGACCTAGGAGATAAGACTCTGGCCATGATAGGGATTTTCTAGAGTGAATATACTGAGGTGGTAAGATATACTGTAAATATGGGTGGCACGTTCCATGGGCTGGGAAAATGTGAGCTGAATAAAAAGGGAAAAGTGAGCTGAGCACTTGTATTTATTTCTTCCTACTTCTGGATTGCAGAAACAACGTAACCAGCAGCCTCATATTTTTGCCACCAAGCCTTTCTTACCATGGTGGACCATACCCTCAAATTGCAAGTCCGAATAAACCCTTTATTACTTAAGTCTCTTCTGTCACAGCAATGGGAAAGTGACTAATACAGAAAATTGGTTGTGAGAAATGGATCCCTGCTGGGGTAAACCTGACCTTGTGCTTCATAGACTTTCGGCATCAGTGTTAGTGTGTACATGTGCACATGAAGGGATGTAAGGAAAGGTTTGGGGAAGGACTGTGGATGAGTTCCAAGTTGCAGTCTAAAGAACTCATAGAATATTGTAAGCAGAGCTTAATAAGCCACTCTGGGGAAGTTCAGAAGATCACTGAGCTGAGAGACATGGGCACAGGGGAGAACTGGCTCAAGGTTTCAGATGGGAGCAAGGACTCTATAGAGAACCAGGGTGGATGTCATTTACGTTACATTAAGAACCTGCATGCTCTCTGGGCATGTCCAGACAACTCAAACGGGCAGCATTAGAAATAACAGAGGGATGTGTTTGGTAGAGAGAATGTCAAGACAAGATGGCAGCTAGGCTGTTGAATGGTTGCTGCTCCCTGCTCTTATTCAGGTCTACAAAGACAGCAGAAAGATATGGAAACATAAATTTGGGCAAGGAAAGGACTGTACAGAAGCTTTAAATTATATACAAGACAGATGTGCAGAAATAGCTATAATCATTAAAGAGATTAGACCATGAAAGAGTCACATGATGCTGTGCCTTTCTCAGAGGGCTGCTGAGGCCAGGCAACACATGCCAATGCCTGCCAGGACTGAGGTTTCTACAGAGACCTTGGATGGCTATTGCATCCAGGAAGATGAAGCTTAAGTTACAATGAAGAGCCCAAGATGTTGATGCCGGAACCATGGGACATTGACTGCAGCAAAGTACATGCACAGAAAGAAGTGAGATGTGCTCCAGGGAGCAGAGGTAGGGTAGAGTGGGGCCTTGTGGAGCCCCACCACAAGCCATAGGTGGTATCTACCATGCTGGATTGAGGTCTTGCTTGGATCTGATCATTTTTTGCCATGCTCTTATTCTTCCACTTAGGAATGGAAATATTTAATCTATGCCACTGCATTAAAAGATTGCCTTGAGCATCAGAAGAGACTTCAGACTTTGAACTTTTACACAACGTTGGAACTGTTGGGAATGATAGGAACTCTTGAAGTTGAACTGAATGCATTTGGCTTTATGAGTTGCCCATGAACTTAAGGAGACAAGAGATAGAGGAATTAGCTTCAAAGTGATAGATTTGATTGCCAACAAGATCAGAAGTGCCTCAGAGACAAGGCTCTGGGCACTGTTATAAGGGACTTTCTAGATCAGATTAACTAAGACACTTACACAGACTCTAAATGTGGGTGGCCCCTATCCATGTGCTGGGTTCCAAGACCGCATATGGAGGAGAAAGAATGGTAAGCATTACCATTTATTGCTTTCTGCTAGAGTGTGGCCAGCTGCCTTGGGCTCCTGCTGCTGTGACTTTATAGCCACAATGGACTGTACCCTCAAACTCTGAGCCAAAATACACCCTCCCTTCCTTAGGTTGATATTATCGGGCATATTTTGTCACAGAAACAAGAAAAGTAGCTAAAATAGTGTTTACAAGAAAAACACATTGCTTTTCTTTTTTTCATTAAGAAAATTTTTTCATTTATTTTATACACCAGTCCAAGATCTCCCTCTTCCCTCATCCCCCCCCCGAGTCTCCATCCCCAACCCACCTCCCACTCCCCCCACAAGAAGGCAAGGCCTCCCATTGGGGAAGCACATCCAGTAGAGGCAAGTCCAAACCCTTCCCCTGCCTCAAGGCTGCACAAGGTGTCCCATCATAGACAGTGGGCTCCAAAAAGCCAACTCATGCACCAGGGATGGATTCTGATTGTACTGCCAGGGGGCCCCCCAAGCAGATCAAGCTACACAATTGTCTCACCATGCAGAGGGCCTAGTCCAGTCCCATGCAGGTTCCACAGCCATTGATCCAACTTTCATGAGTTCGCACTAGTTTGGTTTGGTTGTCTCTGCAGGTTTCCCCAACATGATCCTGATACACTTGCACGTGGAATCCCTCCTCTCTCTCTTTCTGACTGGACTCCTGGAGCTCTGCCTGGTGTTTGGCTGTGGATCTCTGCATCTGCCTCCTCCATCATTGGAGAAAAGCTCTGTGATGACAGTTAGGGTATTCACTGTTCTGATCACAGGGGCAAGCCAGTTCAGTTCAGGCACCATCTCCACTATTTCTAGTAGTCCAAGCTGGGGTCATCCTTGGGGATTCCTGGCAACTTCCCTAGCACTGGATTTCTCTCTGTCCCCATGATATCTCCCTCCATCATGGTATCTCTTTTATTGCTTTCCCACTCCATTCCTGTTCCAGCTCGACCATCCCATTCCCTTATGTTCTCATCCCCCATCCCCTACCCTCCATTGCCCACCCCTTACCCCCAGTTCACTCATGGAGATCTCATCTATTTCCCCTTCCCAGGGCAATCCATACATTCCTCTTTGGGTCTCCCTTGTTAGCTAGCTTCTCTGGAGTTGTGGGTTGTTGTCTGGTTATCCTTTGTTTTACTTCTAGTATCCACTTATGAGTGAGTACATACCATGTTTTTCCTTCCGAGTCTGGGTTACCTCACTCAGGATTGATATTTTCTAGTTCCATCCATTTGCTTGCAAATTTCATGATGTCATTGTTTTTCTCTGCTAAGTAGTACTCCATTGTGTATATGTACCACATTTTCTTTTTCTAGAAGTGCTATCTCCTTTTGCTTAGGATGCACTCTCCAAGATTTTAGATAAAAAATTTTTACAATGGTCATCAAGAATATTTTATTTCCCATTTATCGCCGGTACTTAAAAAACCCACTAGTATGGCCAGGAAGACAGCTCAGTGGAGAAAGGCACTTGTTACCAAGCCAGATGACCTAAATTCACTCACAGGAACTCAGGTGGTAGAAGGAGAAGGATGATTCTTGCAAATTGTCCTCTGATGTCCATATATACACCATGGCATATGCAGCAAAGTTTAATATATATAATATATTATAGATGATATATAATGTATATATTACATGAATCACATGTGAAATGACAAACTACAACTGAAATTCAGTGTCATTGTAGGACGTCATGACAAACTAAGAAGCTGAAGAAAGACTTGTTCCATGTAAAGAGGGAAGCAGGCTGGGGCAATGGCTCAGCCAGTGCTTAACTCAGAAGCACTAGGAATTTAATCTGATCCCTGGAATCCCCACAGAAGTACCAGTCACAGTTGGTGGCACTGAATTGCAAAAGCAAATGACATAAGCAGTGCTTAGGGAAAGATGTCAGAGATTGTCCTCTGACCTCCACATGCATGAGTACATGCACCCACACTGACATGTGTACACATACCAACACACCATGTATGCATGCACACAGACACACACACACACACATACAGAGAGAGAGACAGAAAGAGAGAGAGAGAGAGAGAGAGAGCGCAGGCACAGCCAAAACTTATATGCAGGATCTGAAGTACAATGCTGCCCAAACACTTCTCTTTTCTTTTCCTTCCTTCCTTTCTCTCTCTTTTGTTTTTTTGTTGTTATTTGTTTGTTTGTTGTTGTTGTTTTCTTGAGGACAAGGTCTCTCTCCATACCCCAGGCTGTCCTGGAACTGACTGTGCAGACTGGGATGACATCAACTCATGGAGATCTGCCCGCCTCTGCTTCACAAGAGTACTGGGATTAAAGGTGTGTGTCATCATGCCTGGCAAGCTCTTATTTCAAGTTAGAATAGACGTAGGATTTCTAGTAAATTCCTTGAGTGTTCCCCTTAGTAGATGAATTAAAACTTAAGATCTATAAACTGGGATAAGGGCATTGATATGAGTGAGAAGCAACAAAAATCAAATAAAAGAAGAGTAGTAAAGAAAGACTTGCAAAGGAATGAAATAATTCCTTTGATTGTGTAAGGACATTGCTGCCTATTGAGGTTTGGATATGGGTGGGCGTGTTCCCTCATATGCTGGAGCTCTGGTCCCCAGAGTGGCAGTGTTGAGAGGCAGTGAAACCTTTTGGATATGTGGACCAATGCAAGTTAATTACACCATAAGGACATCAGCAAAGGATGAGTTAATACTTGCCTCCCTGAGTAAATTAGGTCTTGCCAGCGTGAGTGGTCAAAAGAAGACAGGCCTAGCCCAGAGCCTCTTTAGCGATCTCTCCTGTTCCGTGATCTATTGTCCATCTGCTCTTGACATTGTAACCTTATATACCGCAAGTGCTCAACATTGGCTGAACACATGGGGCTCCCCAATCTTGGTTCTTCACCCTCCCAAACTTCGAACTAAATCAACCTCTCTCTATAAGATGCCCAGGCTTGAGCACCTTGTTACAAACAAATAAAAGATACTCACCTACTGACAGAACACAAAGATTAAGCAGGGATCAGGAAGGAAAACTGAAGGGTGGGCTTAGAGAAAAAAAATAATGATTTACAAAATATAGATGAAAGTCTGAATTTCTTGCTGAGTTGTGGTTAAGATTTCCAATTCTGGAAGAATCACAAAAACAATCATTGAAAACAAACATGTTTCAAAGGCAAAACTGAGGACATTTTCAACATGTGGACATCCTGGTATGTTGTAAAGGCATTTTCCAGCCTTTTCTTCCTCATCTCCATGTGTATTCCAGTGTGACTTTACAGATCCCCTTTCGCGAGGTAGATTTTACTTCCCCTTCCTGAGATGCAAAGCGCTCTTGTGACAGGCTTTGGCCTGTAGGACAGGGTGCGAATGGCACTGTGCCAGATCACAAGAGGCATCTGTGCTTCCTGTCCTCTCCCCTCACGGCGATCACAAAAACAAGCTTGTGGTAGCTCAACCAGGGACATGCAGCAAAGAAGAATCGTCTTACACGGAGCTGACTGTAATAACCTTAACACACAAATTCCCAACACAAGCAATTCGAGAAGGGAGCAGCCAGGCATAGGACAGATCAGCGCAACTACCCAGCTGACCCGAGGTTTCCGCACAAAATTGAATCATTATTATTATGTGTCAGAGTTTTACCAAAGTTGGCCAACCATATCTCAGACAAAATGAACAGAAATACATTTACACCAAGGTGAAGACATGGACCATGTACAACGTGGAGGAAATCAGAAGAAGGAGGCGGAAGATGAAATGAGAAGGCAGACAACTCGGCTGCTAACACAGGTCACCTTGCCTTTCCCCACTGCAAAACAGATGCAAAAGCAAATCTGGGATAAGAGTGTGCAGTATTTTAAAAAGTGTTACCAAGGTTGTGCACATAATCAAGTTTGTTCATTAAAATGACAAACATATTTTAAACATGCAAGATATGGGAATTATACTCTATGTGTTTTGTTACAAAAACTTAAGTAGATACGCATTTTGATGTGTTAAATTATAAGTAAAGGCAATAGTAGCTTTATATACTATTTTCCAACTTAACATTCACTCTCTACCAAGTGAAAATAAATATGATTACTTTTATTAAGTGATGATTCTGTCAAGCAGAGTGTTTATACTTGAAATGACTAATCCTTAATTCTATTTTAACATCCCTGAAAATGTATGTTGTTCTCTCAGTTTAATGAGAATGGAAACATTACGCCCAAAACAAATGATGATCAACCTTTCTATGAGCTGAGAACTGGCAGAATCTAACAGCTGTTATAATTCTGGATCTAAGTGTATTACTATCAATAAAATGATTCCTTATGAATAAACAAAATGCAGCAAATAGTAACAGTCTGAGTCTAAAAATTCACATCACATTAAAAATCCTGGGAGAATGGAAGCATGGTAGCCCCTGCCCATAATCTCCCACTTGGGAGGCAGAGAAAGGGCCATGAGATCCTGAGTCTTAGGCAGCCAGATCATGAGGTACACTCAAAACCTCTCTATATCTCAAAATAAACAAATAATTAAAAAGTGGGAGAGTGAGAAGTCACAATACATGGGTGCCTCATCTTACTCTTTTCACCTTTGAATAATAGAAATATTTATTGAAAAATTAATAGTGAACTTAAAACCACAGCTGCTAGCAAATCAAAAGACCATATGGCAAAAGACAGAGAACAGAACATTGTCAAATGAAACATAAGAAAAAAAACTTAAAGCCAAAGTAAAACTATGCGTATCAGACCTTTGTGGTTATTAAGGTTTTAAATTCTTATGTGAAAGTGAGTGGTTATCTCACTTCTTAAAAAAAAAATCTGAAAATATTGAGAGATAGCTTTAAGTCAAGTCAAAATATTTCATAAAGGCAAATGGGAAATGATTTATCAAAAAAATTACATATAAAATGACATTGCTAAGTTCAAGTGAATACATTTGTATATGCATATATGCATATTTTAAATGCCCAGTAAACTCTTGAACATTTGTGCAAGACACGACAGAACATCTGAATCATATGAAGGAAAACAGGAACTGTAAGGGAAAATTAATATCACGTTGTTTCCTGTGAAATGTGGTGTGTCTGTTCCTTGGAAAACTCACAGAATTCACATTTACGAGTTAAACAGTCTGGGAGCAGGTATTTAGAAACAATTCTGAGAAGGACAGGGAGGTTTCTGAGGTTAAACCTAATTGTTGGAGGAGATTACAGATAAATTACTCATATTTGTCTGTGGACAGGAGCCTTGATCACAGATACAGACAGATTTTTAATGGCTGGAGTTGATTCCATAGGGTTGAAACCCTACTGATGGCTTTTCTCTTCACCCACCTGACCGTGGAGACTTGGTCTCAAAGTCCTGCTCTATAAACCACCAAGAGGAAGCCACAAGAAGACTGACTCACTGTGGTACTTAATGGGGAATTGTGGCCTTGTCTCTCCAGGTGAAGTGGGGGAAGAGTCTTGTGGTTGCACCTGTTCTGTACCGTGGCCTTGAGATCCAAAGTTCTGGACTGTTCCTATTTATTCTGGCTGGGCAGGAAGTGCAGTAGCAACAACAGACAGAGACAGGTCACACCAAAACAGACAGTTAACTGACCTCGGTGTAGAGTCATCTACAAGAAGAGCTGCTTACCTATTTGGCTCTAAGTAGCCTCAGTCTTTCCCTGAATTGGCTGAGAAGGGAGAAGTGGAGTGGAGGTGGATGGAGGAACAGGACATGTGAACTCAGAATGCGGTATTATAGGCATTAAACACACACCTCCTCCGCACAACCTGAGTGACTGTTGGAACAAAAAACAAGACCCAGGCTCTTTTTCTTTCCTTTCATAGAGCAATATTGCCACTTAACACACTTGTGAAGCCTGAGCACAGAAAAAAACTAAAAATCCCACTACAGATAAAAACTTAGGGCGGTGGTGGCACACGCCTTTAATCCCAGCACTCGGGAGGCAGAGCCAGGCGGATCTCTGTGAGTTCGAGGCCAGCCTGGGCTACCAAGTGAGTTCCAGGAAAAGGCGCAAAGCTACACAGAGAAACCCTGTCTCGAAAAACCAAAAAAAAAAAAAAAACATATCCAGAAACTAACAAATCCAATGTAGAAAACAGGTATTC
Organism: Peromyscus eremicus; assembly: GCF_949786415.1. Taxonomy (NCBI): domain Eukaryota; kingdom Metazoa; phylum Chordata; class Mammalia; order Rodentia; family Cricetidae; genus Peromyscus; species Peromyscus eremicus. Next base: position 29,831,390 of record NC_081419.1, on the reverse strand, counting down.
AAAATACAGTATCATTCCCAGAGAGATATGAAGAGATGTAAAAAGCATAATGTAATATTAGTTTTGGAGAGGGGTCCATGGGAGATATTAGAATGAAGCATCGTTTTTTAGACAGGAATAAATGGGTTAAATGGAAGATTATAAACATTGAACATGAGCTAGTGAGCTAGATGTTTAAGATGAAGAACTCTCACAATGCTTCATCACAGGATAAAAGATTGAGAAAATGAAGGAAATGTTAAATAGAAATACATGCATGTACATATATATATGTATATATATATATATGTATGTATATATATTCAATCAACACACATAGATGGATGCAGTGGGGTTAGGGTTAGAAGGCTTGCATTATTTGGCTTTTGGAAAGGGGGAAATAAACATATAGGCCAGAAAAGTTTGAAGAATTATTAACTAGAACATCCAAGAATTAAAGAAAGTCTCGTGAGCACTCTGTTGCATAGGCACACAATATGCCAAACAGGACAGACAGAAAAACGTTACATAAACTAAGATTTAAAACTCCACACAAGTTCAGTAGAATATGATTTGAAACCATGAATAAGAGAAGAATCTGAACATTTCTGTAGAGATAACAGAATCAGCTAGCACCAGCATATCTCACACAGGGACTTTACAAGTTGTTATCAACCTAGACCTGAACTTGGTCTCCTTAGGACACATCATTTTGGGGAAAATGACTATTATCTTATCATAGCTTTAGGTCACCTGGTCTATCCCGTCTCTCAGAACACTAGCTGGGCTTCAGAATTCTTGGTTCCATGGTGAGTGAATCTTAGTTTTGTTATACTTGATTATACTGTGAAACACTTAAGCACTTGATAAAGCACACTTCTGGGTGTGTCTCTGAAGGAGTTTCTCCAGACAGCATGTGAGTCTGTAGCCTGGGAAGGCACCTGCTCTGGCTGTGGGCAAGCCTGTATTGTACAACCAGGAGCCCAGATGGAAGAAAAGGTGGTAAGAAGAGCAAGACATACAAGCTTGAGTCTTTTCAGCTGTGTGCTGGCTTCTGTTTGCCGTCTATCCCTCCTTCCATCTTCCCTCTCCTCCCCGCTGCTCTTCCTTCTCCTTCTCGCTGCTCTTCCTTCTCCTCCTCAACTTTCTCTTAGTCTTTGTCTTTTTCTTCTTTCTTCCTGCTGTCAATTATTTGGTTACTCAAGCACATTAGACTTCAGTTTTTTAAATGGAGACTCACTCTCTCAAGGAAAACTTTCCAGGGAGCTTTCTTAATTAGTGATTGATGAAAAAGAGCCCAACCCACTTTGGGTGGTGCCATCCCTGGGGTGGTTGTCCTGGGATCTATAAGAAAGCAGGCTAAGCAAACCATAATGAGCAAGCCAGTAAACAGCAGTCCTTCATGGCCTCTCATCAACTCCTACCTCCAGGTTTCTGCCCTGTTTGAGTTCCTGTCCTGACTTCCTTCAGTTTTGGACTACAGTGTAGATGTGTAAGCCAAATAAACATTTTCCTCCCCTACTTTTGGTAGTGATGTTTCATCACAGCAGTAGTAATTGTAACCAGGATATTGAGAAACCCGACTTTCCTAAATATCTTCAGCATGGTATAGAGGCTTAGAGAAACAGAGACTTCTTAAAAGCATATATGATATTCCTTACAGTTTAATTTCATAAACTCTTAAAAGTGTTTCTCTACCTCTAAACTGTGTGCATTTACTGTCACAGAAATTCCAATTAATTTAGTGTTCCTTAGCACTGCTAAATAAATGGTTGAATGATTCCCCATAGATATACAACTAGAAACATCTTGAACTGATGTTCACATTGGTTGCAAGCTGTATATACATTGATTATATTATTTCAAAAACATATGATTGTAAAAATGTGATGAAACCAGTGCGTATGATGTGAGTATACATTCTAATACACAAATATCATTTCAAGGTCATTGAAAAATCATATCTTTATTTTTCCCTCCTTGTTAAAAATAACGTGAAAATTCCTTTTTCTTTTCCAATGAGAAGCCATGATTACAAACCCAGTGATCTGTAAACACAAAAGTTAGAAAAACTATGTTACAAGAAATAATTCATTTTATGTAGTCTCAGTTTTTTTTTCCCTCCTGTGATTTTCCTAGAATTGCTTTGATACAAAATGTCATTTTAAGATCCTTTGTAAAAGGGTAAGAAAATGCTAATTCTTTTGTAAAAGAAGAATTAAGTGAGCAGCCTATTCAGGAAGTGCTTTCAAGGGTGATAAATAAGAAATAGCAATGAATCAAAATGAATCATTAGCTTTTCCAAACCCAAGGAATTCAAACTAATCAAAAAATTCTCAGTTCAATCACCATTAGACTTGGAAGGATAAAGCAAATGACAGCCTCTTTGAATGACATCAGTCCTAGATTGCAAGTGTCTTTAATGACAGGAAAATGACAGGGAAAACATGAGGGTGGTGAGCGTGAGGGCCAACCTGAGCAGCCCACAGAAGAATGCTATTTAATGCAGCAGATCTCATCAAAGACAATTGCATATAATGGAGCCACAGTGTTGTATGACACCTCAACTGAAATGTCACCAAATCTTTCCCATGTGGGTCAAGTCCCCAGAAAATCGTCATATACAAACCTAGGTGTCTGCTTGTCAAAGCAGAGCATTTGTGCTGTAGAGAACTTAAGACTATGGGGCCCAAGAGCTCATTGTCGTGTGCTTGGATTTCAGTCTGATGGTTTGTGTGACCGTAAATTGATGTATGCATTCATACCACACTGTCTAATTTTCTCTTAATTTTTCCCAAATACTGGTACATGCTCACATAATTGAACACAACCAGGACTTTATAGGGATATATTTTGTACTCTTTCTGTTAACATTTTGTCTATTTCTCTTTCCCTCTCCACTCAGGGATACTCTGCATGGCTGTATAAATTACAAACTCAAACAGCAGATCCTCATCAAAAGCCACGATCTGCTGCATATCCACACTACCATATACCTGGAAGCATAGAATTTCTTAACAATGAGAGCAACACATTTTCATAGTGTACAGAAGGATTATTCCACAGCAGACATGGATGCACACAAAATATTCACACACATAAAATGAAAACAAATCTTTATAAAGAGAATATTGTCACTACATTGGCCCAATAACAACCCAAAACAACAATGCAAAAATAAAAGCCACATTTTCTGGAGGACTCCTAGGTGATGTGTGTATGTTTGGTATGTCATTCTTCCCACAACAATCCTGGAGGACGAGTAATGGGTCAAGCACTGGGTGATGTATATATATTTGGTATCTCAGTCGTTCTCTACAACAATCCTATGAATTTGAAATTTATCATCTTGCAGATGCAAAGGCTAAGTTTGGGAGAAGATGAAGATCTTAGAGATAGCCAGGAGCAGAACTAGCAGCTGTATCTAGGCTTTTATAACTGACAACTGAAAGGGGATATCTTTTCTAGGAAGCAAATTGAGCTGATTTACAAAATAATTAATACCTGAAAGTCAAAAGCAACCTAGAGTAGTCATTCTCCATGAAGCATGATTTTGGCTCTAGTGGTAAATAACAGTATCTGGAGACATCTACATCTGTTATACCTGCGGGGCTTGTGGAATCTAGTGAACAGAGGTTCAGGGTGCAGCTTAAGAACCCCTACTAGAAACAGCTCCTTCTCCATGCAGAGTGATCTGGCCTCAAATACGCGTAGAATCAGAGCCTCTTTTTCTTTGCCAGGGCAGTTCTATTATAAATCAGAACCTTCTTGTGGTCCAGGTAGTCATGAAGACACATAACCTAAGAGTCTGCCACAATTAATCATCTTCATCAACTTGACTGGTTATAGTATCTCCATGGAAACACATTCCTGAGTGTGTCTATGCAGGCATTTCAGGAAAGATTTAACTGAGGAGCGAAGAACCACTTTGGTGCACATCTTTTTTTTGAGCTGAGGATCGAACCCAGGACCTCGCGCTTGCTAGGCAAGTGCTCTACCATTGAGCTAAATCCCCAACCCCGAAGAACAACTATGAATGTGAGCTTCACCACGCTGTGGGAAGAGGTCCAGACTGAAGAAAAAAAGAGATACTTATAGAGCATCAGCATCCCTCTCTCTGCCTGACTGAGGATGCACTGTCACCAGCTACCTGACAGTCTTCTAGCCACAACTTGCCAGTGATGGACTGCATCCTTTCAAACAATAGACCAAAATAAATCTTTACTTCTAAAAAAGTAATACTATCAATAATCTTATTAAAATCTTATTAACTTGCGTGTTCATTTTACAGTTAAGTTATTATGATACTGCAGCATCTTTTCCAAAAAAAGGTAGACAGTCCAATTTATTTCCGTCATGTTTTTAGGTTTTCCAGCTTGTCGCATAAAGAGCTTACGATTTTATAGGCATCTTGCTAAGTTTTTCTAAGTGTTTCAATAATATTGTTTTCTGAGTGGACTATATTCCCATCTCTAATTTAGCAGCTTATCCTATACAATAACCTTTGATCTGAAACTTCAGATTGTCAGCAAGGGTCACTCTGGTGACAGCTTTCTTCTAGTTTCTGCTCAGTTGTTGTCTCCATCACTAGCTCCTGTCTTCCAGCTCCTTGTCTTCTAGATTCTTGTTTGTGTATCCCTCTGGTTACTGATGATAACTTCCAAAGCCCCCTTGACTGTCAGCTTTTTATCTTTTCTCTGTGTACTAAAACATTCCTTCCAACTTGAGACCAGTAATTAATAATTTAAGTCATGACAAGAGCTGTTGCCTTAAATATTAGCTATAAAAATATAGCTAAGTTTTGCTTTCTTTTTCAGGCCTAGAAGATTGTTATTGTCTTTTACTGATCTGAACTCCCTTAAATTACCCTGTTTTTCTTTGAGTTATGAACTGCCTCTGGCAGCCAAGATCCACTAGAGACTCATCTTGAGAGTTTTTATTTTTGACAGTTTTGATTTGCTGTTGTTGGTTTGAGTTATTTTCCTTTGTCTGACCACTGAGTTTGAGTGGCCCCTGAGTTATCTGAAATGGCAGAAAGTGTAATGTTTCTCACTATCAGTGTGTAGCATCAGTCAGCCTAACTATTTCTTGTTCAGACATCCTTACCATTCCTTTCTTTTCTTAAAATTTTTGTTTGTTTGTTTGTTTGTTTGTTTTTCAAGACAGGGTTTCCCTGTGTAATTTTGGTGCCTTTCCTGGAACTTGCTCTGTAGCCCAGGCAGGCCTCGAACTCACAGAGATCCTCCTGGCTCTGCCTCCCAAGTACTGGGATTAAAGGTGTGTGCCACCACCGCCTGGCCACTTTTCTTAAAAGTTTAAGAATGGAGAGGCCTAGGGACTTTGCTCAATGTTTTCTAAGCTCCCAAGTTTCTAGTCACAGGTACAGAGGATTAACCCTGAGGATCCCTTAGGACCATGCCCTGTTTTGCTCCTAAACATTGACTTTCTGATGTTAGATGTCAGGTCTCCAGCTAATAAGGAGATGAACAGTCTCTAGAGAGGCTACAACAGTCTAGATCTTGGCTCCCAGACCTCATTTGCTCTGTCTGCTGGTCGTGACAACTGTCTGTTTCAGAAGGGTAAAATATTGACTGTTGGGGAAAGATCAGCTTTCCAGTTTCTTCTTTGTACACTAGCCCCAATTTTCAGCCTTCTCCTTCCTAGCTTTCCCTCAACACCCACAGTGCTGCTGGTTCCTAAGACCATGCTGTTTGGCTTCCCAACTTCCTCAAACGTTGAGCTTGTTGCCTGCCATTTTGTGTTACGGGGGACAGGAATGGCTAGTGAGATTTTAAACCCAGGTGTTCATTGTCCCTTGCTTATGTTCTCATGTGTCTGACTCTTATTGTGTTTCTTGCCCTATGCTCAACTTTTCTTCTCTGGTTTCATGTGACAGACTAGTGAATTTCTGTATTCCTTAGATATTCCTAAAAATATTTTTTAATCCTTTATTTAGCATAAAGACAGAAACAGAGGGGAAATCCCTGCTCTTGCCAGTTTTCTGTTGTCTTTGAAACACATCTCTCTCAAAATTCACAAATCTGATTTTGCAAAACTTGAGACCATTTTTAGAGTATTACTCAATCTTCCTCATAAAACTTTAAGGCACATATTCAGGAATTTCTGCAACCGCGTGCAGAAATCTCCCTCCTGAATTATGTTTCTAGAAATACCTTCCCCCCCACACACAGACATCACAACTCACAACCATCTGTTACTATGGGTCCAGGGGATCTGATGCCCCCTTTGGCCTCTATGGGCACCAGGACACAAACTATGCAAAAATATGCCTCCAGACAAAATACCCATGCAAATTAAATAAGATAAAATTTAAAATTTAAATAAATAAATGGACATGTTAATGAAATAAAACTATCACCCTAGTTCTCTTATAATGGATTAATGAGTTATTACTTTGATTCATGTTTTCAGTTGGCAATAAGTTTATTAGCCCATGATAGTTGTATAAAATGAGTTTCATTATGATATGACACATATATAATGTGTTTTGATCACATTTAACAGCTCTTCCTATTCTTTTGACTTTTCTGCTCATGTGTTGTTTTTCTGATGCTTTGTTGAGTTGATTTATACTCGCTAGTAGTATTCTGAGCTCCCTTAAAGTTGGTTATGTTGAATTCTTTGTCAGACTGTTGAGGTCCATTTCTTGAGGTTAAAGGACTGGAACATTACTACATATTACTGGAGCTGGAAGCATTGCTTGACTTCTCATGTTCCATAAACGCTTGCATTGCTGTGCACACATTGGAAAGCAGATATACCTCCTCTGGTCTTTACTGACTGAACTAGAAGGCAAACATTTCATTAATGGGCACCAGTAAGGTACCTGAAGCTCTTTCCTGATCGTCTCTATAGACATAACCATACATGCCATGTTCCCTCTTGGTGAGTTCTTTAGTGTGTGCTTTTATCCAGTCACACATGCTCAAGTTGGGTCCCCCATCCCATAGCATGATCTATGTCAGACTCTTTTACTCACTGTGAATGGGAGCATCCTGGAGGAGTTAAACAGGGGAAAGGTGAAGGATGGGAACTATTTGAGGTTCCCATGGACCAAGTGGGGAGCATCCACCTGCCTGGTGTTCCTAGCGTCCTGGTGGAGTCTGTGCCAATGTCATGAGCATTGTGTTCTGTCTTCCTTGTCCCTGGTAGGCAAACCTCTCACTCGTGCTGTTTATCTCAGTAATCTCTGTGGAAAGACAAAGAAACAGGGCTTGTGGGCAGGTGACCCGGGTGCTCACCCACTCTTGTCTCACTTACTCTGGGGGAGAAATTGTGGGGAAACTGGCCTCTCAAGACCTAGAGATGTATCATCTGGATAAAGTCCAAGCTGTTCTTCTCACTCTCTTCAATATATCTTTGTTTTTTTTCTTTCTGAAACTATTCCACTGGGGTGCCACAGAGCTCCTCTCCTGTGTGAGTGGTTGTCAAACTTGATGAAGGTAAAAAGCTTTAGTCCCACTGTCTCATTGACAGTACTTCCCAGACATCTTTCCCTACAGAAAACGTCCTCCCTAGCATTAATCCGATACACTTTTAACTACTGCACAGTTTTCCCCACAAACCACTATTCCAAACTTTGCAAATGTCTGTGGGATTGCTATATCACATTAATGATTTCCTGTACAGTTTATGTGCTAATTTCTCCTTCAGTTTTACTGTCAATCCCATCTGTTATTGCTTCCATCCTAAATTAATGAGGCAAGTTAAAACTGGAAAATGTCAAATCATCTGAGGGTATCATCCTTTTCCAAGGTCATATAAAGTGAGAGAGTATTCCTGTCATAACTCAACAATCCATCCCGTTTTATAGAGTCATAACATGTAAGAGCTGAAAGGTTTGTAAAATAGCATCAAATCCAGATTTATATATAGATAAGAAAACTGATGTTCAGAGAGGTGAAGCAACTCGTGTTAGGCTTTTTTAGCCCCTTGTCCATTTTCTATAGCTATCCCAGATCTAAATGTAACATCTGATTTACTGACTGCTATATTCTTGTGCTCTCACAGGCTAGGGTGGGGACTGGCACCTTTCAGATTGCTTCTGCTGCATAAAAGGGTACCAGGGTTGCTAGGAAGTCCTGCTTCATCCTTATGATACCATTTACTCCAGACTTTCTATGTACTAATGGCTAATCACTCCCACATTATCAGATTTAATTGTTTACTGATAAAAGGGGAGTTCTTAGGCTTCCAAAGGTTATTTGCATGACCACAGAGCCCCAGCCCTTCAGGTGGACAGGGAGTGCAGTCTTAGGGGCTGTTCTCTCAGCCTCTTTCTCTGGGTTTTGCTGGCTCCCCTGTGCTAATCCTACACCAGAAGGTTACGAGCTGACATCTGGGCTCTCAGTTTCTCCTCCAGTGTGCTCATTTTATTAGAGGCTCTTCCCAACAGAAGCCAAAGTCCTCCCTGGACATTGAACTTGATAAGATGTATTGTCTCCCCTGATGGTGCTTCTGAATTCCAACCTAGACTACACACCTTGTTCCCAAGCAAGATCCTGGCTTGGCATTTTGGCCTGTTTGCCTGCTGTGGCTCATAGCCTGGAGATTGGCACACTTCTGCCCTGAAGAGCCACTGGCTGAGCACATCAATTTACTGCTAGTTTGAGAAGTAAAGAAAAATGCTTGGAGAAGCAAGACTCAAAATAGGGGGCCCGGACCACTGATGATGTGCATGTCATGTGAAAGAGTCCTCTCTGGCCTCAAGGAGTCTGGGACTGACTGTTCATATGTCAGCAGCAGTATGACAGGCTTGAGTTTACAGCATTATCAGAAGTGGGAAGATGTCTCTGGAGGTGCGGGTGATATGTGAAGGAGGCAGGGTAGCCTAGCTCTTCCCTGCCTTTTTTTTTTTCACAGTCTTCAGAGAAATCAAGTTGTTTTCCAGAGCCAGCATTCTCCCTCACAGAGGCCACAGTGAAGCCAAGTACTGAGACCCCCTTCAAGGGCTCTAAAGACTAATTTGTAAATTAACCACACGTGTAATATGACCACATAACAACTCGTACCTACAACTTGCATTCGAGAAGTTGAGAATAGGAGATCTAGGCTGTTTAGAATACAGAACCCCAAAAGTGAACCCCTGCCCCCCAACACACCTTAACTAAAAGCTGAAATACCCTTGACCTACTGACAGCTTTGTCTTTACTGGAGGCCAGAAATGTGTAGATCAAAATGTCTGTTTCTGCCCTGACCAGAGGCTGGGGATGTCAAAAGAGGATGTGGGTTTTTTTTTTCTCTCTTCCCCACACCCCAAAATGAGCAAGCCTTTCCCAGAAACCAGATGTGATGGATGACATGACTGTAACCAAAAGGCACCTGGACACCTGGGGAGTAGAAACTGACGGACACATGCTCTCACCCCATGTCTCCATCTAGTTAGCTCCAAGGCAGTGGCTCCCCCACACCCCAAAAAAATGACAGAACCAACTCCTGTGCAAGAGGTCTCTTGCTTTCTCTTAAGCTCCTCACGGTAAAATACTTCTTTCTAAAATATGAATTTCTTCTAGGCCTGCACAGGAATGCACCAGGTCCTCTGTATAACTACTATAACTTACAGATTAGTACTTTTACGAGACTCCTGAATGTGAGTCTCTGATTTTTGTGCCCTCCCTTGGGGTTCTTTTATTTTTCTCTTGGCTTATCTTGTCCAACTTCAACGTGATGCTTTTTGTTTTCTCTTAGAAGCCTGTTCTTTTCTAGAGTGACAGAAAAGGGGAGTGGATCTGGATGGGAAGGGAGGTGGGGAAGAAAGGGGAGGAGTAGAGGGAGCAGAAACTGTAATCAAATTATCAAATCAATTGTATTGTATGAGAAAAGAATTTGTTTAATAAAAGAATTAAAAAAGATTTAATAGCAATTAAGACTTTTCAGACGCCTAAAAAATTAAAATATCATGAATTTCATTCTTTGAATTTGTCAGACAAAAGCCAGAAATTCACAGGCTCATTAGAAGTTTTGTGTGATCCTAAGTGTCAGGCACCATGACTCATGAGCTAAACTCACCAAGAACCTAGAAAGTTCTGTAGCTCCAAAGACACCCCAAAATTCCCCACAATAAAATATCATTCTTCTGATAGGTGTTTGTATAATGTAAATTAATATATGAAGAATTTTCACAAATATATATCTAATTGTCCAGAATCATCAATTGTATAACTAATTGTCTGGTTGTTATATATGTGGTTGTCTGAGTACTCTTACATAATCACCACCACAAACAGAGAACATATTTCTAACACCTCCCCAAATTGCCTTATGCCTTCTTGCAGTCAAGCCCTTCAGCCCTGTCTCTAAACAATAATTGGCTTTGTTTCCTACTTGAAAATTCTTTTTTTTTTGGGGGGGACAGGGTTTCTCTTTGTAGTTTTGGTGCCTGTCTTGGATCTCACTCTGTACACCAGACTGGCCTTGAACTCACAGAGATCTGCCTGCACCACCACTGCCTGGCCAAAAATTCTTTTGTAGGTCTATGGTAGGGATTGAATCTAGGACTTCTCATATCCTAGGAAGTGTTCTACCACTGAGCTCCATCCATCTCAGCCCTTGCATACAAGTCCTTATGTGCATGGGTTGTCTGCCGAGGACATTTTCAGAGCCATGCCATATTGCCTGCCTGAGTTAAGTCTCTGTTGTCCAGTATTGAGCCACTAACCAGAGACTTTTGACATGCCTGGACAAGTCCTGAGTTATTAGAAAATAACTTAACATTTCTTTATCTTTCTGCTACAGTGACCATTAGTAACAATGTTTTGTGGTTAGGTTGCTTGGTTTGGTTGCTTGGCAACTCAACAGTCCCCTGATCTTTTCCCAAAGAAAGTTTCCTGGTCTCCTTACTATAAAACCCACCCGAGAAAAGGAAAATTTTGCAGCTTGATCAGAATACTATCTTGCTGTCAATTCTTTGTGTCTCTTGTCCCTTTCATTCGCCATTCCCCCTTCTAGGGTCTCTGCTGAAGATCCCGCTGGCCGGGACAGTTGTCAGTCCTTTTAAGTAAATAATTCTTTAAAACAGAAAATGGCACTTCTGGATTAGATAGATGGCTTGTCTGTGTTTAAACTGATTAGAAGCTGTCACCTGTTTCTGCTCACCGTTATCACTTTGTGGCTCCACCACTAATGTCTAGAAGTCCCGGTTGCGCTTGATTCTCGGCATCACTTAGTAATGTCTGTTTAGTCGTAGCTAATCTACTAGACATAAAGAAGCACTCATTCAATTTCTTTTTAACCGTGGTTTTTTGATCATTAAATGAGTTAATGATTTAATTTAATATTAAGAATTTTTCATGTGGTTAAAGATGTTTTTATATCTTCTGTGAAGCCAAATATTTTGCATATTTTAAGTGCCACTGGCAGTCTCTTCCCAACTCCTTTGCTCTGATCAAATGTAAATTGCACTGTTTTATTAAGTTGTAAATTTAAAATCAAATGGTTACACACATTACTAATTGTATATACAAACACTCTCTACCCTGGTAACTCACTCTTGGAGCTCCCCAGTGTCTCTCAAAGAAGTTTAAATTTTGATAAAGCCCAATTTATCATTTGTTATTAGCAGTTCAAGTTTTGGGTGTTGAAGGTGTTTGTCTAAAACTTCTTTAACAAAACTTTTCTCTTCTGTATGTTCAGGAAATGTTATAATTTTAGTTCTTATATTAGGCCTGTGAAACTTTTTGAGTTTATCTTCAAATGTCATGCTAGGTAAGAGGAGAGATTCATCATTTTATGTATGAACCTTTAGTTATTCCAGTGCTCTAAAAAATCCTCCAGGTGACTGAATATGAGTCTATTTTTAGACTCATTATCCTGCTACATTAATCTACATCTCTCTCCTTATGCCAACTTTGTCACGCATTTATCTTTTGTTTAATCCTCACACTTTAAAAAAATACTGTGTTTTTCTAGGGGAAAAAATAATACTGCAGGTCCAATACTAATATCTTTAGAAAATTCTGCTTCAGAGTTACAACTCTTCAGGGTATCTTACAGTGAATTCCAAGAGCGTTTCCAGCACACCTGGTCCACAAGTATGACCCACTGTGCCCAGACTATTTTTTCAAATGTTGTAGCGGATACTGAACACTGTTTCCTTCTGACATTCTGGGGTTTGGATATGTAGTAGGCAGAGAGAGCCTATGTGACTTGTCTTCTATGGCTGGTCACCAGTGAGTCACTGGGGGAACTTCCCTGGGAGGCCCCTCATGGTGACTGGAGTAACTAAGAACATCCAGGGTGACAGGAGCAGACCTTGGGAAACCTGTGCATGGTATTCTCTCTGTTTGGCTACCTGAGAGTTTTGTTTTTGCTATCTACTCTGTACGCTGTCATTGTAAGAAATCACAGCAATGAGTCTGATGACATATAGGGTCCCTGAGTCTTCATCACATCGCATAAACAGTGTTCTGGGGACCCCTCTCACGGTGCCAGATATCTCCATCTGAACTTGTAAATTCTTTCTAGGATGAGCACCATAGGCCAATTGTCTTGGAACCTACCAACAATAAGGGAGATGTCTAATAGATGCTTGGTTGCCAGGGGTAAAGGGTCTGGAGAAATATAAGCCAGAGAGATTCATCAGGCCCTTAACAAGATAGAAAACTTACATTTAGAATAGTCTACCTGTAAACCATACGAGAAACTATTAAATCATTGCTAATTTGCAATTGCACAGAAACAAAAAAACAACAACCTTTGTGTTTGCTTTTATGAAGAACAAGGTTTTCATAACACTTGCCAGCAACAAGCCAGGTCCTTCCCTCACTCCATCATGGCATCAGAGCAGCAGTTTCAGCTAGGGCTGCACCCAGGTAAAACCCACTGCCCACTACTTCTTGGTGATTTGAAAGTGCAGTGATCATCCAGGTGGCTACGATGTTCAGAAAATAAGATGCTTTCCCTCGGGATGTTTCTTCCACTCTCTCCAGCCAATTAGCTCATGGACTGATCCAGAATGACACCCCACCCCCACCCCAGGAGAAAGGCTTCTAAAACTTGGTGGAAAGAACAGTGTAAAACATCATGCCCAGTTTGCAAAACCATAATGACCTTGACATAGCCAATCCAAAAATGGTGGTGTCCTGCTAAGACAAAGCCAATTTTCTTAGAGGAGACGCTGCATTGTTCAGCTTATCTCTGGCCTATTTTAACAAAATTTTTGATGGCAATGCACACAGGAGGAAAAGACGAAAAGAAAAACATCCTGTTGATTGCATAGCTAATGGAAATGTGGTCTGAGCCAAGGCGTAAACAACTCACTATATTTGGATCTTATCAAGTTATTAATCATTTTCAAAGAATTACATGCATCAAGACAATGCAAACTATTTTCTTCTGGCTATTCCCTCCTTCCTTTTCCTCTCTGTTAATTTTCACTGAAAATTCTGTTTGTTTATTTCCATGAAAGTAGTCCTGTGGCCTGATCTAGAAATTCAAACGTGTTTCCTATAAATCATTATCAACATTTTCTTCCAAACAAAGGAACTGCATGTACTATAAACAAAAGGACCCAGAGGGTTGGAAATCAGTGCACAAGTCAAAAAGGCCAGTCAAGGTCACCTGAACACTTTCAGCACAAGAGAAAAAATTCAGTTATACATTCTACAGAACTAGGGTAGTTTGAAATTTCTTTATATTCATTTTATTAATTTAAAAGTCTGTAGTCATTGTTAAGTCTATGACATAGACCACAATATAATCTTTTTCAAAGCAGAATTTACCAAGTTAGTTTTTATTTAATCACCTATCACAATATTTCCCTTCAACAAATACAAAGGCTTCTTTTAAGTACATCCCTGGGCTTGATGGCAGCCTAGCCTGTTCAACATGTTCCAGAGCAGTGTCTCAAAACCAAAATAGATAATACTTGAGAAATGACATCCAAGGTTGGCCTTTGACCTCCAAATGTGTGCATTTGTGCACATACTCATTGAGGAGGATGTATTGGTGTTAGGATAGAAGTAATAAGTTTGTCTCAAACATAGTTCTTAAGTTAAATATAAGTGAGTGAGGAGATGGTTCAATGGATAAAAACTCTTGGTGCATAGGATGAGGATATGAGTTTGGATCACAACACCCACCAAGAAAGCCAGGCAAGACCACATGCACCTGAAACGCAGTTGGGGGCAGATACAGGAGGATTTCTGGGACTTGCTAGCCTCCAGCCTAGGTCCAAGTTCAGTGAGAAACCCAGTTTCAAAGGCATAAGGTAATAGAGGATAATACATCAAGGTGCCCAATAGATAAATCCTCCTCTGTCCTCCAAATGCAAGGACAAATACAGACACCTGCACATGTACTTACATGTGAGACCCCTTCCACAAAACAAACAAACAAAACAAAACAGGTTTTATTTTGTGGTTTTGGCCCCTGGGCTTTCCTAAGAGCAAGTTTACTATATGTCGTGTGTGTGTGTGTGTGTGTGTGTGTGTGTGTGTATGTGTGTGTGTGATACATACATATATATTATATATATATATGTATTATTATCTGATATATATATCAAATATCAAATATCAGATATTGTTTGAACATTTACATTAGCAAATATTTTCTGTCCTGTAGGATTTCAGATAAAAAAAAGTCTAGGCATTTCTAAAACAAATTTGCTCATCAGAGAAGCATGGCTGTGTAAAAGTAATTGGAATTAATTCTTCACACTTAAAAATTAACACAAATTCTTATTGACACACAGAATTGGCTAACTTACAAAATAATTTTGCATAAATATTGAGTTTGGTGGCATACAAAAAAAGTATTTGGTTTGCATACAAGGCTAATTGTCAATATCCTAGAAACACGAATAAAATCCAAATAAAAAATAAAAATCATTTTTAATGTTATGCTACCTTAAGACTGCCTTTATTAAATTCTTTCATAGTACAGTTAAGTCATCATATAAAAAAATTAAATCATCCATAATACTGTCTACATTAAGCCATTTTCCTGGAAACTACTCAATTTATGCCTTTGGTGTCAGCTTTTCCATTTCAGCAAACAGTTCAGCTGTAAATCAGATGTATTGAGGACTTCTGAGCTGTAAAATGCTGAGTATTTTTTTCTTACCTCTTCCAATAGATAGAAAATTATCACTTTGGCTAAGCATGCAGTTTTGAACCCACATTTAGAGTGCCCTGCGATCCCCTTTGTAGCAACATCAGGTCTTTGTGAAATCTTGGCATTGGTGGAATCTGAGTTTAGGACTCAGTGAAGTTCGCAAAAGCATGCCTCTGCTGCTGGGCATGAGCAAGGCCCTGCTGGGAAGATTAAATTCCAAGCAACTGGCCCTCCTTTTAATCTTAAAGATTTTCTCTCCATTCCATGTCAATGACAGCATTACACAGGAACCCATCACAGGCAATGAAACCAGAGTCTCTTCCTGGATTGCCTTCCCCATGGAAGTACGGGGCTGATAATGAGGTATTTGTACAGAATGGAGAGGCAGACCTCAGAGCAAACTGGCTGCCTTCCTTCTGCTTGCAAAGTCCTCATCAGGCTACAAGGTATTCAAAAAAGAGACTGCACTAGTGAGAACCACTCAGTTGTTACTGTTTAACCAAGGAACACAAGTTATGTTAGCTGGCATTAAGTTATCAGCTCACTTTTAAGCTTTGCTTATTAAAAGAAATAGCTTTATTTTGTTCTACTAAACCCCATGTAATTTATAAAAATTCATTTTAACAAAAAACAATTAGGGCATTTCTGACTTTGAATTAAACAGTGCTGCAATGGGCCCTTATATAGCTTGCTTAGATGGGAGGAGAAATTCACACAAGTGGACTTCCTGGGTTACATGATACACAGTTTTTCTCAAGACTTGATTAATGTGACAAAATCCCCTCCCAGAACAGTTGCAGCAACTTCTATGTCCACCAGCATTTTGAGTGATCATTTTATCTGTTGTCTTTACCTGATATCACCATTAGTTCTTCATAATTTTTTAAGTTCTAGTTTAATAGAGAAAAATTAGAATTTCATTTTACCTCAATTCGTGTCTCTCTGATTTCCTTCAGTGCCATTCAAGATATTATTCTATGTCCTGCAGGATGGTTGGTGTCTTGAAATTTTTTCCCCCAGAATTTTAAAGAGCCGACATTCTAATTACTACTGGTGGCAAGTTTCTTTCCTGGGTTCATCTCCTAGAACCTCTGTCCTCGCCATCATTGACATTTCTCTAAGAACTTGACCACTGCAAAGCACATGGGTCCACCTTACAATTAGGGAGAAAGGAAAAATGTTTACAGTTATGTCTTAAACGTTCCCTGGTGACACACCACAGCTATCTCATCCGGGAAATTTTCACTAGCTGTCTGTCGACTCAGGTTCTAACTTCTGCCAAAGTGTGGGATCCCCGTCTCTATGGCGAGACATTTCTGTTCTCTTAGCTATGAAGTGTGATCATAAGCAAATCTCATCCTCTCAGCGTAGGTGGGAACAATTACCAACCCTGTCATTCTCTCCGTGAGTATTTCCCCTTTTAAAACAGTATTCAAATACTTCCAACCCCATCTCAATGACATAAAGTTTCAACTGAGTAAACTTTTCTGTTAATATTCAAAAGTGTGAATGGAGACATTTTTAGAAAGGGGCGGTGAGGAAAAATTGAGAAAATTTCCCAGGAAGTGAACTGTGAAGTGGTGAGAATGAAACTTGTTTCAGATAGACTTCAACCTGGATCAGACTTGGGGAATCTGATGCCAGGTGGTTCACTGTCAGCATATTTAAAACAAAGAACAATTTGGGCAAAAGTTTCCAGGCAACAATCATTCTAATTCCAGGTACACAGTAAAACCTAGGTGCAGCTCTTTACAAACTTCTTTACAAAGTACATTTCACCAAGAGGGTGGGTTCTATAGCTAAAAGGCCTAGAATCTAATATGGTCTCTGGCAAAGATAGCAGAGAGGTCAGTAGTATATGTGACATTCCCCCTAAGGATGGGAGCTAAGGAAAACAGTCTAGAGACTGAAGAGCCTGAGACAAACATTCTGAGTAAAGTCTACCTCTGTAGCACAACATGGGTGAGGTCTGTCCTCAGATAGCGAAACGGTCACCAGGTCATTGACAATATTCATTCCCAGCCTTCTGGGTGGGAAAATTAATTCCAAAAGGCCCCTGCATGTTTAATATTCCTATGTGGGTGTAAGGACCTTTGTGCCCCAACAAGTGGAGATGGTTGCTTCAGAATGTGCAACTTGCTTAGATGTTGTAGAAATGTGTTCACTTCCTAAACAAGATCGTACCTAACAGTGGAAGGAGCTAAGGTACTTCTACATTTGTTTCTGTTTCCTCCCTGTTTCATAACATATGTGACGTTTGGTGCCAAAAACCATTCAAATGAGAAATTCTAAGATGTGGTGCTGAAGGTGGATTCAGTTATGAATGTTAAGTGAGACCCAGTGATGTGACAAACAAGAGTACTGATAGCTATTTCATGCCACCTAAGCCATTCTACAGTGACATTATTACTCCAACTTCCATGGACTATAAACAAGGATAGTATCTTTGAAAAAGGATATGGTGATAGGTGCCATTTCATAATTTTGAAAAGGTATAAAAATGTAGTAATTATGAGGACAGTTGAATATAAACACTTTTATTGGATGTCATCTATATATTAAATGACAAAAAGGAAGTCTGAGCATGATTTATAACCAATTTAGCAAAATATAAATACCATTGAACTAGGCAGCACATGAAGACTCAGATCTCCCAAAGGGCCTAAATCTGTCAGTCCCAGGAATTATTAGGTATAGTGGAGAAGTTGGGAGGTTGAGTCCCCATTAATCTGCTAGGCTAGGTGCTACTGTACCAACCTATGAGCAGCGGCTAGGAGGCGACAGGTGTGTGAGACTGCAATGGGAATAGCTGGCTCACTACATGTAACAAACGTGAACATCAGAGGTTCTTGAGCTCTTCAGATAGCCCAGCCTCTCCAGCACTTCCCTGTTGGCCAACGACAACATACAAAACTCTTAGTAGCAACATAACCTTCTTCTTCCTCTTCCTTTCCCAGTAGGCTCTACCAACCTCTCCTTGCATTAATGCTTCATCAATAATTTGGATCATGTCACAATACTCTAACAAGGACCTTAGAAAATTAGGATGACATGCTGTTGAAATAAGTCTCAGAAGTCTAGAGAACGTGATAGCCCACATTTTGTAAAGTAGAAACTATAAAGAAGCTACTGCAGATGGTAAACAGGAATCAAATGGTCCAAGGGCATGGATGTGATAAGTGGATCTTCTAAGTCCTAAAAACCAATCAATGATGAAATTTCTTCAGAGGTTCTGATAGAGACTCATTTAACGAAAGGACAAGAAAAGTATCTGCAAGCAGAATACCCTGGAGGTACTCTATACCGTGGGGGAGGAGTCTGTGGCTGTTTGTAGAGATGTTGTTGTAGAAGTAAGCTGCATGATAGCAATATCAATTATCACAGGTGTCTTCCATACCTGGAGATCTTCAAACATTATTGATGCCTGGCTCCCATCCTAGACACTGTTATGTTATTTCAGTGGGCTGCAAGTACAGCATAAGGATTGTTAACAAAGACTTTCCAGATGGTTCCAGCAAGTAGTAGTTTGGATTAAATGATATTAAATAATAGAATTCAAGTGCTATTATTTAACTGAGAGAAGATGGGTGTTATTGTCATAAATTACTGGCAAGCAAGGGTGATGTCTAATGGACTCTGAGCTGCAGAGAGCTGTGGACATGGTATGTAAATGAGACATTGTTGGTTAAGACATATCCATACCCAAAAAGTGAAATGTAAAAGAAATCAAATGTAGATGAACAAAAATCTGAGATCAGTCAACCTAACAAAAAGTAATGATTGCTTACATAGTCTCCAAATCCCAACCAATGCTCAGCTCCATAGACTGTACTGACGGGTCAGCCATTGAGTAGAAGGACTCTTCTTAATCAGCTTGGCATCTCCCACTTTCCTCGAAGGATTTGGGTTATTTATTTGAATAAGCTTGGAATAGTTAAAGGGAATACTCAAACATCGGAAGGACTGTCGGGCAGATTCTTACCAGCTTTGATACCTAGAGACAAGAACTATCATAATCCTTCCCTTGTCATGAAATTGGAGCTCAGGGGAGTCAAGTAATAAGTAAAGCTTAGCATTAGCTCCTGCTCACAGCCATCTACTGGGTCAACAGACCCCATGTCCACTCTGGTGATGATTGCTCAGGCCCTGTCTTGCATAACTAGGTGCTCACTTGGCAGTGAGCATCTCCTCACATGCTTCTTTTTTTTTTTCACTGTAAAAACTTAAATATTTTATTTTATTTTTTTACAGGATTTTTAATTAAGAATTTTTTTCATTCATTTTTCACACCAAAGACCCCACTCTTTCCTCCTCCCACCCACCAGCCTCCCCCTCCTAACCTCCCCCACCTCCCTCCCCCACAAGAAGGCAAGGGCTTCCCATAAGGAGGCACATCCAATAGAGGCAAGTCCAAGCTCTTCCTCCTGCCTCAAGGCTGCATGAGGTGTCCCATCATAGGTAGTGAGCTCCAAAAAGCCTGTTCATGAACTAGGGATGGTTTCCAAACCTATTGCCAGGGAGGCCCCCAGGCAGATCAAGCTACACAACTGTCTCACCATGCAGAGGCACATGCTTCTTTTTATCTGAAGGATTAGACCATTGTCATGGCAAGGTCATACCCAAAATGAACTCACTTACTCTAGTCAATAAAAATATCAGACTTCAGAGATAATTTAAGGACCTAAGGAAGGCTAAGGGAATAATCCCTGTTGTATCCTAATTTAATTCACTAGCATACTTCCCCTAAAATTGAGTGACAATAGAAGTCTCTTATATGCATACTTAAGGAAAATTATCAACTATATCTGTCATGCTATATGTAACATCATTGTTTAAAGAGATTAACATGATATACAATACACAGAATTGAGAAACGTACTTTTTCATATCCATATCAAGAAGAAAGACTGGAAGCAGCTTTCATTAACAAGATTTATAATGTAATCTCAAGACTGGTAACCTTATAGATCTCTGTCATAACACAGTCTGAAGGGATCTGGATCATTCTTTTTTCATAAGAAAATATCACAGGGTCCACTAATTCAGTGAGATCATGTCAACTGCACTCAAATCTTCAGTAAGTTATATGTTGGATAGTAGAAAATAAAATATGGAAATTCAGAATCAAACATATTAGTGAAGATTTTAAAGATTTAATCATCTGGATCATAGCAGGATATCCATTCACTCCAAAGGAAAAGACAAAATTGTTTATTGCATTCTTTCACCAGAAGGAAGCAAACTATCTGATAGGCCAGTCTGAGTTCTTAAGGCAACATATCCCACACTTGACAATTCTTGATCCATTCATTAAGTAATGCAGAAGACTGAATTTGTAAGTGCAATGCAGGGAGAGGAAGGGCCCCTTCATCAGGCCTGCTCCTCAAAATATGTCTTAGTCCTTCAGATTAAAAGCAACAATATGGGAACAAAGGCAATTGGCAGGTATATTCATTGAAATTATATATCCAGTGATTTATCTGTGGTTGGCATGAGCATGTCTTGAGAGCAAGGTAAGCCAGTAGACCAACGTGTAGGTTCTCAGACTCCCATGTCACCCACTGAGATTTCTTCTCACACACTTATATGTCACCAAATGGGTGATACTTTATGATTAAGCAATGAGAGAGGAACCAGAGCTGAGTTTGGGTGAGAAGTAAGTTGACTCAGAATGCAAGTGAGAAGTGAGACAGGACTAACCAGAAGTGGCTTTGAATTATAGCAATGAGGGAAAGTCCTGCCTTTCATCTACTTTTGATGGTATACTTGATCATCAGTTTGTAGACACAAGTAGCCTGAGATGTATGTGGATGTGGTGATATTTTATTGCCTGGCAAGCTCAGTTGGTAGGACATAAGACTCGTAATCCCAGGGTCGTGGGTTCAAGCCCCATGTTGGGCACCAGATGTAGACGAATTGATAAATGGTTTTATTAATAAAAAACCCAGGAGCCAGATATTGGGGTGAATGCTGATAGATCAGAGAAGCAGTCAAGCCACAGCTAACCTCACCTTGCCTACTTCTCAGCCAATCCTGTTTCCACAAACTGGAAGCCTCTGAGTCCTCAACCAAATGGATCTCAGCTGAACTGCTTCTAAAAACCTAAAAGCTTAAAGCCTCTAGTTTCTGGTCCTTACACCTTATATACCTTTCCGGTTCCTGCCATCACTTCCTGGGATTAAAGGCATGTATCAGCATGCCTGGCTGTTTCCAGTGTGGCCTTGAATTCACAGAGATCCAGATGGATTTCTGCCTCCCAAGTGATAGGATTAAAGGTATGTGTGCCACCATTTTCTGGCTTCTATGTCTATCTAGTGACTGTTCTGTTCTCTGACCCCAGATAAGTTTATTAGGGTGCACAATATATTGAGGGACAGAATATCACCACACATAAACCTGTAGACAATGTGCTCAATGACCTATGCTGTTTGTCTAGCTTTCTTCTTAGTCTTTCTAGAACTGTCATACAAAAATATCATAGACTAGCTTTAAACAATACACCTTTGTTAATGTTCTACATGCTGTAAGTCAGAGGTGAAGGTGCCAGCAGAGCTGTTTTTTTCCTTGAGATGTCTGTCTATAGCTTACAGATGACCATTCTTTTGCTGACAAATGACAGTTGATCAGTTTGTACCTACACACCCTTGGTGTTTCTTTGTGTTTCATAAGAAGACCCCAGATACATTGGAGAACCCACCCAAGTATTTTCAGTTTAACTTATTTTTGAAAGCTCTATATCCAAATGCAAATATATTATTAAGCATGATGAACTAAAACTTCAACATAGGAGCAAGAGGAAAGGAAAGCAATTATGCTCATAATATCTAAGGGTCTGTAGCTGGAAGTTTTCCTATGTCCCGCCTAGCCCGCGGTCAGGACAAATCTCTCTCACCAGCCAGTCCTGCAGCCGCTCAGACCCAAATAAACACACACAGGCTAATATTATTTTTAAACTATGGCCACGGCAGGATTCTTGTTAACTAGTTCTTACATCTTAAATTAACCCATTTCTATAAATCTATACTTTGCCACGTGGCTAGTGGCTTACTGGTATCTTTATATCTTGCTTCTTATGGTGGTGGCTGGTAGTGTCTCCCCTGCTCTGTCTTCTTCCTTTCTCTCTCTCTCTTTAGAACGTCCTGCCTAACCTTATTCTGCCTCACCATTGGCCAAACAGCTTTATTTATCAACCAATCAGAGCAACATATTTTCACAGTATACAGAAAGACATTCCCCCATCAAGGGTCCAGATGGAAAGCCCCTTTGACTAAAAGATCAAGGCAGATAGATCCAAGGAAAGACATATGAACAAGCCTTTAAAAAAACGTACCCCAATTTTAAAGACTTTTCTTCTCTGTATCCATTCACCTTCCAAATGTTGCAGGAAATGCTGTTTCTGAACCATTTCATAGGCACAATGCTTTAGCCAAATGGTTTTGGTTAGATTCTTCTGATACCATTCCAGTGATAGCAAGTGGAAAAATGATTGCAAAATTGTGAAAAGGGATGAAAATTATACATGGTGCAACAAACGTGGATAGTAACTAAAAAAAAAATTTGGGCTAGCTACTGCCACTGAATGTTCAACTTGCTAGCAAGGAACATCCATACTGGGATCCTGATTAGAAAAACTAATCAAAGACAGCAAACACCCATAGGGTAGCAAGTGGCTTACACTGTAATCCATTCATTCTGGAAAGTGTAGATACTCGCCTGGAAGCCACACATACTCCAGGTGTTAATTTTGATTTCTTACCCATAAGATGTCAACCAAAACTAATGAGGACTTAGGGAGTTGTTAATCCACCTATGTGAGATCTTGCATAAGAATGCATCAGACCAAAGACTATACCACACAGAAGCAGACACAGGAAAACTTGAGTTCCAATCACCTATCATCATATAGCACTCCGTAGAAGATCCCTTGCGAACCCAGAACTCATGTCTCTGACTATTCGCGTAGTGCTAAAGAGTGTTCTACCTGAATCATACCACAAGAAGGAAAAGAAAGCTTCCGTTGTGGAGGTTAAGTTCCTCACAGTAGATTGCCAACATCTTTCCAGAGCAGCTTAGAAGGACCATCTATCTCATTTTAGAACACTCATTGATGGTGGCTTGAAGCCTTCAGACACATGCATCACATTTCAGCTCTCTGCTCAATGCTCCCTCCCCAGGTGCCATAGGTAAACATGCCTCAGTCAACTTCCTGTATCTTTCTCTGTTATGGTCTACTTTTTGAGGAACCTGAGATGTTAGGGAAGAAGGAAACCTAACCATGTCAGTGGAAGTGATTGAAGTCTAGCAGAGTGCAAGGTCCTGGTCACCTAAAACATCACGATTGCTTCAATTGTGGCTTTTATCTAAAATGTCTCCAAAATTATGAGGCCTCTTCACTGCCAACAATCCTTCCTGTAAGATTTTTAATAAGGTGGTGCTGGATCTGTAGTTGCCCCAGGTACCACATGACACAATGTGGATATCGTTTTTTTCTTCAAGAAATAAGTGTGTGTGTGTGTGTGTGTGTGTGTGTGTGTGTGTATACAAAGTGCATGCATGTTTCTCTATAAATGTATATAATCACATTTATGATAATGAGCCCCCTACTCTATTGAATTTACTAAATTCGACAGTCAACTGGATTCTGTGAGTAACTGGTCATTACAGGGAAACCTCAAAGATAGAATTAAACCATATAAGTTAAAATAGCTCTGATGCATATGCCAGTGGATTTGTCTACTGGATTTGACTGAATCTTCCCCTCTGATTTCCCACAAGACTTTGCCTAAGCAGAGGCTAAACTTCTGTTTGCCAAGCAAAGTCTGCAAGGCTGAGTGAGAGGTCCAGTTCAAAGACTGACAGGAAGATGTTTGAGGATAGTACAGTAGAGAGATGAAGGGGAATCCCTTGGAGCATCCTTCCCCATGGGCATGGTTTTGTGCAACCAAGAGAAAAAGGAGGTTAAAGAGATTAAGGTGCAGTTCACAGGTTGGTTTCCACCCCACTGTGAAGCCAGGTATGTGTAACACATAAGTACTCCCGAATTCCCCTTCCTGAGCTCCCCTACTTGCGAAGGCACACAGTAGAAAAGCCATCAATAGACTGTCTCCAGATCACTTAGCACTTAAGGAACTGTGGACCGTTTAAATAACTTACCTTTATTCACACCAGATCAACTGATTCTGGTTGCCAGGGAGACTGCTATGTGATGCTCTGGGAATGACCTCCTTTCTCCACCCTGAAGAACAAGGGTCACATGGCATTATGGGTGCTAACATTTATTTCATCTACTCCACATATCTTTTCACACTGCCACATTGTAAAGGCACAAGAGAGGAAGGAGTCTGAATTCGTGTCCTTCTGCAGACCTCCATGGCCATGTATTGGTATGGCCTGGGAAAATGGAGCAGCTTTTATTTGGTGTTTGTGAACCATTATGACATGCCCTAGGTAATGAGAGATTTCATAGGTAAAATATTTTCCTAAATTAGGACAATCATAACAACCACAGAATATGATTGATAATTATAATAAACGACTTTTTCATAGACAGCTTCAAGACTTCTAGAAGATCCCATTTCATCTGTCACTTGCTTACCATGACCAGTGTCAAGCACTAAGTTGGGATCTAGATATATAAAGAAAGAAATCAAAGCAGATGCCATTCAATAAACTCTGGTTGAGGAAAAAAAATAAGTGCTAAAGAAAAACAGAAGAGGCAGCAGATGTTTGGGACCCAGGCTCTGGGTGAGTGTTATGTGGTTTCTCCTAGGGGATGTAAATCCAGTCACCACAGAAAGGGAAGACAACAGACCAAAGGAACAATCTTACTGGTCTGGCTTGCTGCGGCAATGAGCGGCTTTCTTGTGCCTATACTACTGAACAAGTCTCCCCTTGCCCTGAAGACTGTTGTCCACGTATCCCCAGAGGAGGGAGGGAGGGGCCTCATGACAATCCTGCCTTGGAAGTCTCTTGTGCATCATGACTTTTGTGCCATCTATGTAGATGTGAGTGAGCACCCACTGTCACCGCCTCGAGCCACACTTGCTGCCATGGGTTCTCCGCCAGGATGACTTCCCTGCCAGGATCCACAAACTTTGAGCTAAAATGAACCTGTCCTCCTTCAGTTTGCCTCTCACCAGGGCTGTGGTCACTATAAGGCAAAAAGTAGCCAAGACAGTAAGGAAAACAGATAAAGAAGGTGTCTGGAACCACTGCAGACAGCTCCATGTCCTGAATGCCTACACAGTCTTCATTTTAGGTTCTTTCTAGCTCATTCTAATCTGGATTGAAATCATGAGACAAGCAAAATACACAGCTATGCTAACCCCTAATAGATAAAATATTCTCATTTGAACAATGGCCTTGTTTGTATATGTTCTGTTTTAAAGTGATAGCTTGTTAGAATTCTGAGTTTTTCTTTGTATGAGAATGTCGCTAACACTCTTTAAATCACAGTATGTAACCATTGTCTCTTTCGCCTAGCCCTTTTTCATAAGGTCTAATTCTCTAAAATTACAGCATACAAAGAAATCAAGGAACACTTTTTTTTTAATGTGTAGAGACCATGAGCAAATACAGCTCTGATGTCCATGGTCATTCAGCCAGTGAGCATTTTGTTAATTGTTCACAGGATATGCAATGCTTATAATGCTTGTATAATATATTATAATTGAACAAAAAAGCCCTGTAAGCAAAGAAACAGTTCAATACAGAAAAATATACTCCATCAGGATCAAATATCATAAAGGAAAAATGTACAGCAAAATCTTCAGATGTGGAAATGTGGGTTTTGCCCCCCTAATTCTACCCCAGCTTTGTAATTAACAATTAGACGTGTCTTAGCAATAACAAGCATGTCCTTAAGACCTTGGAGTGTTTGCTGCAAAATGATGATTTGATTTAGCAATTGCTTCAGACAGTCCACCAAGATGTATGCCTTGAAAAACAGCCTCATGTCCAGACTATAACCTTTAAAAGATGAGAGGAATTATCTGAACCTGTAACAGCACCGACTGCTGTGTTCCGAAGTATAAATATTCCTGTCTTTGACTGGCATTTAGCATTATAAAAGAAGAATGATGTCCTCCATTACAGCAAGGAAAGAATCATCAATTCAGTTTACATGAAGATTTTCTAGGCTCTTGCGTCAATCATTTCATAAAATTATTGATTAAAAGAAGTCAAAAAGAATAGCATAAATAATGGAAACACATGGAAAACCTGCACACACTCTGTGCTTTTGGGGCTTATGATGCAGGTCTCAATTCAAATTTAACCTTCAAGCACAAATGTCATTGAATGTATTATCATTTTACTGAGCATCCAAGGACCATCAATACTTCTGTCTACTTAATACACATTTAGACAGACAGACAACATTATAGGAAGTGTGAAAACCTCAGATCAGATGCTTTTAATTTTTTTTTGAATGTTAAATTTGTCTGAATATTAAAAAGAGAATTTATTTTACAAACAGAGCATAAATAATTAGCACCCAGTGAATAAATATGCAAAGTGGATATATAAGAAATAGGTATCATCACCCAGAAGCCTTTTGGATACCCCTTGTGAGTCAGCAGTTTTCTCAGTATACTGAAAATAATGTCTTATTTTAGCACCATAAATATTCTTTGCCTGTCTACAACTCCCTATAAATCAAATCCTGTAGATTGCATAAGTTGTTCTACTGCTTAGCTGTGTTAATACCAACAACAATTATCTGAATCCATTTATAACAGCTAAAATATAAAATTAAATATCTATGAATTTCACTAAACAAGAGGCAAAAGTCTATAATGAAGACCATAACACATTGATGAGAGAAATCAAAGCGACTACAAAAAATGGAAAGATAGCCTGTGTTCATGGAGTAAAAAACCAATAAAATATTTAAACACCCAAAGTGATCTCAAAGTTCAATGCAATCTCTATCATAATGCTTAAAGCATTGACCACCGAGTTAGAAAAACAAACAAATACTGAGACTCATATTCTTCACACACACACACACACACACACACACACACACACACACACACACACACACTGGCCAAGACATCTTGAACAAAAGAACAAACCAAGAGGTATCATACCAATTAACTTCAAAATATATGCAAAGCTATGATCACTAAACTCCATAGTATTGACTTAACAACAGAAACAGACTGCACTGTAACTGAACAAAGAATATGGAAGCCAACTCAAACACATATGGTCAACTTGTTTTCAACAATAGCACTAAATGTACACTGGAGAAGAAATAGTTCTTTCAATAAATAATTCTAGATAGCATATCTACACACAGGAGAAAGAAACTGAACCCTATCTCATCACTACAAAAATCAACTAAAAATGGGATGAAAACTTAAATGTGAAAACAAGACAGTATGAAACAATCTGAAGAAAATGTAAGGAAAGAATTTTGGTCATTGGTAAGGGCAAAAAGTTTCTGATAAGACCCCAAGGGCACAGAAGACAGAAGCAGTAAAAAGCCAAATGGAATTTAATCAAGCTTTGAAACAGAGGTTCTTAATTCTAATAATCTGAAAAACAAACAAACAAAAACCTCATCCTTGGCAGTTACAATGTTTATATTCTTTTTTTGTTAAGCCCAGCACCATAAAGATAGGTGCGGAATTAACATTTCTAGTTGACATGAGTTTTCGCCTTTCTCTGTCACGTCTATGGTGTAAACGGGACTAATTTCCTTTATCTTGTGAAGTAATTGTCCACGTCAGTATCCAAATGATACTGGAAATGCGCCTTTCTTCATGGCTTTGTAGGCAGAGTTCCTTTCATCCCAAGTCATGTCTGAATGTGTAGGCCGTCCCTGCTTTTCTTTCCACGGGCTCTGTGGGTTTCCATCGAGTCATGTGCTAACAAGTATGATTGTCTATAAGGACAGCTTTGGTTTTTTGTTTTTGTTTTTTGTTTTTTGTTTTTTTTGTTTTTTTGTTTTTTTTGGTTTTTCGAGACAGGGTTTCTCTGTGTAGCTTTGCGCCTTTCCTGGGACTCACTTGGTAGACCAGGCTGGCCTCGAACTCACAGAGATCCACCTGGCTCTGCCTCCCGAGTGCTGGGATTAAAGGCGTGCGCCACCACCGCCCGGCAAGGACAGCTTTGTGAAAGACTAGTTACCTAGTCTCTAGTTTTTTCCATTTGACCTTCTTCAAGTTTATTTTTGCTGTTCCTTCTTTGTTTACCATGAGAAGTTTGAAGGAGACTAGCGATTTGTATAAAACAATTCTGCTTACATTTTGATTTCGGTTTCATTGAATACACAGATCTGGGAGATGAGTATCATATTAGGAGTATGGAACATCATTTATTTAAGTCACTTTTAATTTATCTTCAGTGATATTTTAATTTATCTCTATAGTATTCTTGGAGGTATTAGACTTAATGCAATTATATACAAGCTTTATTATGTAGATTTAATTCTAGCTGTTGACCAAATTTAATCTAGACTTAATCCCAGCTCAGAATGCAACCATCATGACATTTTTGAAGTTCATTTTCTGTTTAGTTTTGATGAGTGACTTTCATGGGTTGACTTGTCCCTGGTAATATATTCAATTTCACGTGAGTTCTAATACCTTGGCTGCAGGCTCCTGCTGGTGTTTGCATTCACAACTGTATTAAGCAGTGTCACTTAGTGAAAATTACAATTGCTAAGTCCAAAATCTTGTAATTTTCCTTTACTCCTTTCTTTCCTTATTTTCCACATTCTGCTCATTGAAAACATCGCTAGAAATTCCTACTTTCCATGGCTTTCCACAGAGTCATCACCATTCACTAGAAGGGCTGCATTATACTCCTAATGGCTTTTCTGCGACCACATGTCCTCTCTCAACCAGTGTGCAACGGTGTTTCAGCAGTGCGGTTTCAAAGCCAAAGGAAATCGTGACATTCATTTGCTCAAAGCACTCCATTTTGCATTTAGTAAAAATCAAAGCTGTCACATGTCACAGAGGTCTTACTTGATGGGCATCTTCATTACTTCTCTTATTCTCTTCTCTGGCTATTCTGTCCTCTGCTCAAACCTGATTGCCTTATTCCTCCTCTGTTGCTATCACAAACACCCAAGGTTGGGTCATTTATAGAGAAAAGAGGTTAATTTGACTCATAGTTCTGCCTCATGAGCATAGTGCTGACATCAGCCCAGCTCTGACGAGGGGCTCTTGGTCACATCACAAGATGAAGAGCTCAATGTGAGATGGCTACATGCAAAAAGCCAACCACAGAGACTGGCCTCATTTTAACAATTCACTCCCAGGACTAACTCGGTCCTTGAGGCCAGCATTAATTCCTTCCCAGGAATGCTCAGGCTAGCATTATTTCCTTCCCAGGAATCTTCCACTGATCTATGCTGCACCTCCTGCACAGGACACTTGTAGTGAGTTATTCTCTGTCTGGCCAGCCAGCTCCCAAATAACCACACAGAGATTTATTATTAATTGTGAAATCTCAGCCAACAGCTTAGGCTTATTTCTAATTAGCTTTTATGACATAAATTAACCCATTTCTATTAATCTATGTGCCACCTCAACGCTGTGTACTGTCCATCTTGCTTTCTTGCTTCTTCCGTGTCTCCTCACATCTCCACACTTCTTCTTCCCAGAGTTCTTTCTGCCCTGATAATCTTGCCTAGCTATCAATCATTTAGTTTTTTCATTAAACCAATCACAGTGACATAGCTTCACACAGTGTAAAGGAATATTCCACCACAGACACCACCTCAACACTTCCACCCTGAGGACCAGGGAGTAAAACAGGAACCATGCTCAAACCTCAACACAGCCTCACTCCTATGTCACTGTTTTTTAGGTAAATACAAAACCCTCTGTCACAGGACACTTGTGTTTATATTTTTTGCTGGGAACATTGCCCCATTCCCTCCTAACATTTTTCCAGAGAGGCACTCCCTTATATGCTTAAGGTTTAAAGTTCTTTGTATCATGAACATTGCCCATTTCTGGACTATGCTCAGTTTCAGCATTTGTCACTGGCTAAGCACAGTTCACATCTGATTTATTTTTTAGTGACCTCTCTCTGTCAGAGTTAAATATCCCTACGGAATGTGTCAGTGACAACTCTTGCCTCTCTTCTCTGCTAAGCCTTAGTGTCCAGTACAATGTGGGAATACACATGAAGCATTCCAAATGTGTAAATACTTACTTAGTCAGCTGATAGGACATATGGTTTTTCAGCATTCTACTAATCCTAGAATGAGCTCCAGTGGGATTTATCAGGGAAAACTTCCGAGAGGAGGCAAAGTTACAGAAAATTTGGTAAACTAATTGAAAATATTTATTAAGCATTAACTCTATATTAAAGACTATGACCCCAATCTAATAGATTGGGGAGGAAAGAGTAAGATATAGTCTCCAACTTGGGGCAAACAAGCTGGTTGCATTTGCCCTTCCTCTGTTTTGTTCCTAAGTCTTGCCTCTACTCCAAAGAGACAAAGAACTTGGAAAGTTGCATGGCTTGCGGGAGCTCCATGAATGCACACTAAATTGCTTTTACATTTCCCTGTATCATTCTTCATCCCTCAAATTATACTGTTATAAGAGTATACTTCTAGTTCAGCATGGTGGTAAACACCTATCAATCCCAGAATTTCCAGAGGTCGAAGCAAGGAGATTGTTAAATTCAAGGTTAACCTAGACTTCATAGCAAAACTCTGTATTATGTGTCAGTATGAATATATTATTTAAATGTTTTGTTTTTCAGAAGAGTTCTAAATATTATCTGTTAAATTGAAAGCAGGTAAATTATAAAGCTCAGATCGGATCTCAAGTGTTCTGTGTAGAATTGGTCTTATTATTAAACAAGGAAGCAGCCCCACCTAGTATGTACTACACAGGACACAAACATACTCTCTAGAAAATGAGGGTAGTCATGGCAGCAATGTGTCTTTTCATCACTTCTTTCTTTCTTTCTTTCTTTCTTTCTTTCTTTCTTTCTTTCTTTCTTTCTTTCTTTCTTCCTTTCATCCTAACAGAATATTTGTAGAAAGACAGAGTTTGTGAAAGCCAGAGAGTTGTCTCAACAGTTCAGAGAACTTGTTGCTCTTGCAAGAGGACTTGGCTTTGATGCCCAGCACCTCCGTGGTTGCTCACCTATAGCTCCAGTTCTGGGGATCCAGTGCCCTCTTCTGGCCTCCAGAGGTACCCCCGTACTCAGACATATATGCAAGGCAAGCTCTCTTAGAAATAAGATAAATAAATCTAATAATCTTTTGAATGGACTTTGTGATTCAAACCCACAATGGTGTCTAGCAGCTGCTTGACCAGTGCAGAGAGCTTCATCCCACAGTCGTAGAGGATCCGAATGTCAGCAAAGGTTGAACTGTATCACTCACTCTCATTAGCATCTCCTTATTCGTAGAGAATTTTGACTTATTCAACTCTGATGAGATCTATAAAAATGGGTTAACATTTCTTCTTCTTTGAATATTTTAATTGGTTGAATGTCTTGTTTCTTTCAGTGTGTTGTAGACTGAATTTTCTCCAGTCCTGCCTTCTCCAACAGTCTGGATGAATGTTCCTCTCCTCAATCCCAGCGGTCCCACAGCTGCTTATAAAATAATTAATCAGATGCTTTTAATTACAAACTGTATGGCATATGGCTTCAGCTTCTTGCTATCAAGCTCTTTCGTCTTAAATTAACCCATTCTTATTAATCTATATGTTGCCACGTGGCCATGGTGTTACCGGTCTGCTGGCATCTTGTTGCTCCTTTGGCAGCAGGGTCTCTCCTGACTCCACCCTTCTTCTCTCTGTATCTCTGCTTGGATTTCTTGCCTGGCTGTAAGCTTTCTTGCCATAGGCAAAACTGCTTTATTTATTATCCAATGGGAGCCACACATATTCACAGCATATAGACATCTCACAGCACTTCCCCTTTTCTATTTAGTCAAAAAGAAAGGACTTAATTTTAACATAGTAAAATTATACATAACAAAACAGTTATCAAGCAAGAATGACAGTTACACTATCTAGTCTAGTGTGTAAAGAATCTTTTTAATAAGTTAACTCCTTGAATCCATTAATCACATAGTGAAGTTGACATGATGGGCCAGTGGTACAAAAGGGAGAGTTGAGTCTTAGGAGAGGTGATTGAGATTTGGGAAGGCAAAATGGCAAAAAAATACAAAAGCTATGACTTGAAACTGTTCCTGATACTGTGAGACCAGAGCTCTTTTTACTGGCCTGATGTGCAGCCAAAGTCCTAGGAAGTGGCTGAATTAAATAGTGTGAGGTGAGAAATTCTCATTTGCTCATTGACCATAACATTTGGTTGGTCCTTAAAAAGTCAAAATGAATGAATGAGTAAGTGAAGCTCTGTTCTCTACCTTGCCCTGAGGCAGCCATTTTCTCCTTGTGATCTTGTTGCTTGGGAGGAAATGGTATAATCATATATTTTTTTAATTAGTGTCATATTTTAAATTTTATAAATGCATTATCTTATTACAAGGTATAATTTGGAGTTCACAAAACCTAAAACAGAAGCCTTAATATGCTTACTGTATTTTAAATATTTTTATCTTGTTTCTATTGAGCAAACTGCAAATTATCATGATGACAAATGAATATTATCAATTGATACGTGGAAAATCCCTTCTGTGAGGATTAACCATTTCAATTATGAATCGGACAGAGAGCTGAGTTCCTCCCTCATTGCTTTTCTCTGGAAACCTATGGAAGAGAATATCCATGGGAGGAGCATTACCACAAAATGTAGTGTCTGTGACTTCATCTGCCAAAAGAAGGGAATTTGAGGAAACTGTGTTGACTGAAATTATCATGATTTCATTAAAACCTATAGAGAATTAAAGATCTGCAAAAGAGCAACTTGAACCCTATATTTGGGAACTGGAGGAACTTGTGAAAACACATTTGCTTCTTGGATGAGGAAATTAAGCCATTGTAAGGCAAATCATAATCTACATAATTTATCTATATTGTGTGAAAGTAGGTTCTTTTCCAGCCTAATTCATCAGAGACATTTCCAAAATTGCTGTGTTTTTTTAAAAGTCACTGCCATTGGCAATGTTATTGTTTCGGCACTCCAACTGAGCAGTATTTCCTAAGACTAGGTGAATATATGGCAAAAACAAAAAGAATTGAATTTCTGCTTTGTTTCTAGAAGATTGCCAAAATAAACAGTGATGAATTTGAATAAACAGCATATCAGAATTGCAGTAATTGTTAGGACAAGTTGAAACCCTTAGAATATATGGCCTGTCAAAGACCAGATTGTAAGATCTGCTTTGAAAGTACTCTGCTTAGTACTTTCAAGAAATAGAAACTTTGAATAGAATAGATGTACTGTTTTTAAATAGATGTCTGTATGTATGGGGCTGGGAAATGGCTGCTGATGAAAAGTTTGCCCCACAAGCCCGAGAAACAAAGTTCAGATCCCTAGAACAAACATTAAAGCCAGATAGGCATGGGGGCCACCTTTCACCCCAGCAGTCTGCAGGCAGAGACAGGAGACTTGCTAGTTAGTGATGCAACCCGGGAATTGACAAGCTCCAGGTTTAGCAAATGCCCTGCCTCAAATCAGTACAGAGTGACTGACGAAGACATTCAACATCAACTTTGAGCCTCCACCCCCGCATGCACACATGCACGTGTACATGCCCCCATACCAACAAGCAAACAATCACGTGCTATACATACACCAACCAAACGTACACACAAAACACCATTTGCCTATATTTTTTTCCTATGTACATGTGATAAGAATTACTTACTAGGAGGACGTGCAAAGATGACTGGCCACACTAGTGGAAGCCCATGAACTGTGGACAGGTGGCTGTGGAGCCCCCATGGAACTGGACTAGGCCCTCTAGATATGGAAGACGGTTGTTTGGCTCGAACTGTTTGAAAGGCACCCAGGCAGGGAGATCGGGATCTGTCCCTGGTCTATGGGTAGGCTTCTGGAATCCAGTGCTTGTGGTGTGACACCTTGCGCAGCCTTGGTGCAGTGGGAAGGAGCTTGGACCTGCCTAGGCTCAGTGTGCTGGGCTTTGCTGACTTCCCATGGGAGACTTCGACTTGGGGGATGTGAGGATGTGGGGTGGCTTGGGAAATAGGGCTGGGGGGTGGGAGGAGGGAGGAGGGTTTCTGTGGGTAGCATGTGGAGTGAGTAGAAAATTTCTTAATAAAGAAAAATGAAAAAAAAATTACTTACTATGCATTTATCTTCTATAGACACATGAAAATTGACCAGCCGTAGAAAAGCATTGTGGTTCAGTGAGATATCTCAGTGGGCAAAGGCACTGGGTACAGCAGGTCTAACCCCTAAATCCAAGCTTGGACCTCATAAGGGGGTAGAAAGGACTCTGTAGTTGTCATCGGCCTCTCTGGATGAATACTAGGGCACGCATGTGCCTAGCATTAGGCACACACACAACAATTAAAAGGGAAAAAAAGAAAGATGAGAGAGGGTGGGGAGTAAGGGAAAAAACTGTCATTGTTAAGGGAATTTAAGAAGCACTGATCTCGGAGGGAGGGAAGATGACATAAGGGAGGGAATGTAGCTGGAGAGCTTCTCTCCAGGTCCCATCAAGCCCCGCAGTCCCACAACCCACGTATAAAATAATCACTCAGATGCTTATATTACTTATAAACTGTATGGCCGTGGAAGGCTTCTTGCTAACTTTTCTTATATCTTAAATTAACCCATTTCTATAAATCTATACTTTATCACATGGCTCGTGGCTTACCGGCATCTTTACATGCTGCTTGTCCTGGCGGCGGCTGGCAGTGTCTCCTCCTCCTTCTTCCTGTTCCCCCAATTCTCCTCTCTCCTTGTCCTGCCTATACTTCCTGCCTGGTCACTGGCCAATCAGTGTTTTATTTATATAGAACGATATCCACAGCAGGAAATACAGGGGGGAACAGCTAAAACGAAGGGCCATTTGAGGGATCATATGGAAACCTACTACAGTAGAAGCTTCTTAAAGCATATACATATATGAAAGAAATCTAAATGGAATCAGCAAATAATCTCACTGCCAAATGAAACCTCTAGTGCAAGGAATGGATTACATACATCTAATTGAATTGTTAGATAGAGGGGCCTCATGGAAACCCCCAAACAACCCAGGCCATTGCCAAGGTTATTGATTGCTTTCCACAAACTTACGGTAAGGTCCCAATGCTGCAGAGAACACCTACATAACTCGTTGAACATGGAGAGGATGAGCTGATGCCTACCTAGAGCCTTCACGCCTACTGATTAGTGGTATTGGAAGGTATTCTAGATGCTACCAGAGGAGAAAGGCAAACACCAACCAGGCTACAAACCAATCTACAATGGTTGCCTGCCTGCATCATGTACTAATACAATGGTGGCACAAAGGTTGTGGGAGTAACTAACCACTATTTGGTTGGATTTAAGGCCCACTCCATGAGATGGAAGCCATGTCTGATACTGCTTGGGTGACCAATAGCCTGATACTAGATAGGCCAGGGACATAGGAAAAAAAAACAAATACCACTGTTCTTCTAAAGTATGACTCCTAACAACATTCTACTATACTCACATATCAGTCCCTTGCTCAACCATCATCAGAGAAGCTTCCTCCTGCAGCATATGGGAACAAACACAGCTACCCACAACTGGACAATGCGCAGAGAGTGAGCAACCTTAGAATACTCAGTCCTAAATGAGATGTCTCCTTTAAATCCCTCCCTGCAGGGCTCTGGGAACTTTGCAGAAGAAGAGGAAAGATTGTAAGAGCCAGACAGGATGGAAGACACCAAGGAAACAAGGCCTTCTAGACACAACAGGGTTGACAAACCTATGAAATCACAGACACCATGGCAACATACCATGAGCCTACATAGGTCTAGCCAGATAGGGTACCAGCACTGAGTGGGAAAGTGGACATAAGCTCCCACCCCTCACCCAGAAGGTATCTCCAGTTGACGACTGCTCTCAAAGAAAAATTAGTTTCAGCAGAATCTTAGTGGATATTTAAACTACTACACTGAGGGGCAAGCCCCATACTCACAAGTTAATGGCCAACACAAAATTAACTCCATGGTATTCTTGGAGTTTTTTTGTTCGTTTATTTCATAATGTTTATCCTAGGCTTTTTGTTTTGTTTTGTTTTGTTTTTAACTTTACAGGTATTTTGCCTCTGTATTATGGTTTCTGATTTTGCGTTTGTAGTGGATTTCTGTGTGTGGGAGTGTGTGCATCTCCATATCTGTGTTTCTTGTGTTTGTTTTTTTTCTGGAGCTTTTGTTTGTTTGTTTGTTTTGTTCTATTCTTGTTTGTTTGTTTGTTGTTGTTGCTACCTGTTTGTGTTCTAATGAGAGAGAGAAAGAAAGGATGTGGATTTGGGTGAGGGGGAAGGTGGGAAAGACTGGAAGGAATTGGAGAGGGGAAATCTGTGATCAGAACATATTGTAAGAAAAAGGTAAACAAACAAACAAACAAAACCATTTATCTCACCAAATGGATGCACCCTCCCATAACCTTTGTAAATGGTTCAGTC
Source organism: Peromyscus eremicus (assembly GCF_949786415.1). Classification (NCBI taxonomy): domain Eukaryota; kingdom Metazoa; phylum Chordata; class Mammalia; order Rodentia; family Cricetidae; genus Peromyscus; species Peromyscus eremicus. Next base: position 29,794,816 of record NC_081419.1, on the reverse strand, counting down.
CCTGCTTGGACACTTCCACTGAGGGAAATCAACAAGTTAAGAATCGAGGCAGCTGCTGAAGGCGCGCACCTGAGAAGAGAGTTCCCAGAAGAATAATAAGCATGTTTTAAGGGTCCCTGGGAGGAGTCAGCAGGTAGAATAGTTCAAGAGGTTGAACAACACACGCACAATGGGGACATGGAGCCTAGATGCGGTAGGCTCCACCGGACCTTCAGAGCTGAGCTGGGGCCTGACCATAATCAGAAAAGAATGTCAGGAAAGTGATTTTTTACTTCCTTCTAGGAGCAATGAGAGGAATGGGAATTTCAGTCATGCAGAGCATAAAGAGAATTACAGTTTCAAATGGTCTGTGGTGTGGAGTACAGGTTAGAGTGAGGAAAGGGATCTAAGAATCCCATCAGAAATGGCTGAGGAAGCCACAGGAAGATACAGGATGATGACCCACATGGCAGAGCTAATACAGGATAACAAGAAGACAATAGGCTCATGAGAAACAAGAGTGAAGGTTGGTGTCCTCCCAGACCGTGTCTCAGGCTCACCGCTCACGGTCCTGTTGAACAGAGCCACTGGCTGATGGGAGATGCTCATGCAAGCCCAGCATCAGTCTTCATAGTTATTAACTGTAAGTGGGATGCTCTGGTTCCGGTCACACTCTCCATTCCACACTACACACAGCTGATTGCACAAGAGGCTGGGGGAGGAAGAACTAGTGGTATGTCACAACACATGTACTCTGCCTCCTGGAGCTGGCACATGACAGACAGTGGGAGGAATGAGACTGCCAGCAGGCCACAGGTGCAAAGGAAAAGGTTCACCCACTCCCCATGGGCCCTGGGTTTAAAAGCTTTAAACATCTGCCAAGTCTGCTGCCGGAACTAGCCTTGTCTAGCTGAGCAGACATCTCTCCCACCTGCTGGAAACACTGCTGCAATCAATAAATAAACAGACTCCATCCAAACTTCCCTATAAGCAGGCCTGGGAAATGCACCATGGCCTTAGAAAGAATGCATTCACCTTTTTACTTGCTGTACCAATGACAGACATAAAGCCAGGTGTAGTTATCCTGGGACTAAATGATCTTTTTTTTTTTTTTTTTTTTTTTTTTAGAAGCAACACAGAGATGTTTTCCAATTAGAGAAATACCAGAGCTATGTTTTGTACTTGCTGTCCTAGACTTTCTGGAGTTAACTGGGTTGGCACATCACAACCTGCACTCTCAGGGCAATCTCTCATCCGGGTTCTTTAGTGTATTGACATGCAGCCACATCTGTTGGTTTAGGTAGGGTCTGCCTTTGTTCTCAAGCTGAGACATAGCACATAGTTACTGCAATAGATTGAGTCACAAAGCCTAAAATATTCATTACCTCTCCATTTAGGAAAAAAAGTGCACCATCCACTTCCATTTTCATGAGACTCGTTTCGAGAGAGTAGTGGGCTTCTTCCACAGCTAGTTCTTGATGACCATGCATGGTTACTAGTCATGTAAAAACCATTGGGTCTGTAGTCCATTGTGAACTAACAAGAGATGGAAATGGGATTGTGATCTTTTTAAAGTGAAAAACTATATTTTATGTATAGTCCAATAAAGTGAAATAGACATATGAATGAGGTACTTGCATGTCTGTGTTAACTATAGCGTTATTCAAGATAGCTAGGATACAAAATTAGCCTAGGATTACCTATCCATAGACAAGCAGATAAAAAAATGCAGTGCAAGTACCCAGTGGAGTATTAGTGAGTCATAGAGGAAGAAATGCTACTACTTGAAACAAAATAGAGAAAAACTGGAGCATATTATTTTAAGCCAAATCAACTAGAAACAAAAAGTCTTGTGTCCCCGTGTTCATCCTCACCTGTGGGACCCAGAAGCCAGCAGAAAAGGAACATGCTGATTGCTAGGGACTGGGTGGTGCAGATGTGAAGGGGAGAGGGTACAAGAAAGGTTACAGCAACTGATAAATGCACACCACATGCACACATAGAAATACCTGAACGAAACCCATTAAAATCCATCATTAATGTGCATTTTTAAATAGGACAATGCTCTTAAAGTACAATTTTTTTGTGGTTTTGAATAGTATTACTTTTCACTTTATTAAAATGCTATTAAATTCATCACTCTTTTAAATAGTGATATTAAAAATTACTTTTAAGAAATTCAGAAAAGGCTTCTTTTGAGATTTTATTAGTGTATATTAGTTGCACAAAATAATGTTTCACTGTGAACCTTTCATGATGTGCATATAATGTATTTTGGTCATAGTCATCAACTTTACTCTCTTGCTCCCTCTCCTTCCTGCCATTTCTCTCGCTTTCCCCAAGAAGATCCCTCTACTTTCTTATCTTCTAATTTTTTTCTGTGTATGTGTATATAAATATCATTAGTTGGGGCTAGAGAGATGGCTCAGCACTGGTTGCTCTTCCTGAGGATCTGGGTTCAATTTCCAGCACCCACATGGCAGCTCAGAATTGTCTGTAACTCCACTTCTGGGGATCTGACACCCTAACACAGACATGCACACAGGCAAAACACCAATGCACGTAAAATAAAAATAAATTTAAAAAAATATTAAAAATAAATAAATATCATTAGCATATTTATGAAAATAGGCCTTCATTATGGTGTTTCACAGACTTCTGTTGTCTATAATGCCCTTTAATGGTAATTGCTCTTCTAATGCTATACCTTGTCACTCCTACCCTCTTCTGCTGACTCCCATCCTCTGCCCAAACAATCCTGCTTCTGCTTTCATGCTTTTAAACATATTCATTCTCAGCATGTGAGAAAACCTGGGTTTTCCTTCTTCTGAGTCCAGTTTATCCTGTTTAACATGATAATCTCCAATACCATCCACTTTTCTAGAAAAAAATACCATCCAATTTCTAGACATAATTTCTTCATTTTTTTTTAATGAGTGAATGAAACTCCATGGTGTAACTTGTATCACATTTGCATTAGCCATTGGTCTGCTAATGGTACCTAGCTAGGCTGGGCCCATGGCATGGCTGTTGTGGACAGGGCTATGGTATACATGGAATTACAGGTGTCTTTGCTGGACTCTTATATTCCTTTGCTGAACACTCAGAAGCAGTGTTTCTTGCTCATGTGGTAGCTCTATTTTTGTATCTTTGAAGGAACTTCTGTACTGATTCCCAGAGGGACTGGACTAATTTACATTCCTACCAATAGTGTAAAAGTCTTCTTAAAACTCATAATTAAGCAAAGCTCACAGATTTTCCAGCTCCACCCAACTGCCCTTAGTTCTTTTAAATTTATGGCCCTCTCATAAAAAAGGTTAAATAATAACAAGCCCAACTGCAATACAATATTTCAAGGGATTTTATAATATCTATTTACTTTAACATGAAAAATTCAGCTGCAATCAGCCTTGCCTTAGGCAAATTGTAATTCTACTCCCACACAGCTGCCCTTGTGCAAAAACAACCATATTGGAGAGGCTCCTGTCTTAGAGAATGACCTCTTAGTTGCCTGACAAGCTCTGGCTCTTTCCCCCAGTGAATAACTTGAGCCTGGTTAAATTAAACCTGGAACACCTGTTGGGGCACAAAACACTGATGCAAATTTGATTTGCCTTCTAATGCCTCTCTGAATTGTTTGAAAAAAGTGGTAAAGATAGGACAATTTAGAACTGGAAGAACCCTTATAATTTAGTGATTTTAAAATGAGCACACCATATTTTATAGATTTAGTGAAAAAATACAATATCCTAAAATGTGTAGACATAAAAAGTCTGAAAAGATTAAAATGGAGCACAAAAGAGCATGCATACCACTCACAGATGGTGAGAGTGGACATGGCCTCATTAATTTGATAACAATTTGCTGTTGCTATGTAAGTTGAACAGGTGTATGCCTCATGCCCCAGTAACTGACATACTTCCAAGTATGTCCTATGCTAACAATCTGAAGTTGCTCTTGCACATCAAATGTAGGAATCATTATCTTATAGTTGGAAGTTTTCCTGGTCCTGCCCAGGCCCTGCAGTTGGGACAAATCTCTCCCACCTGGTCCCATAGCCGCTCAGACCCAAATAAACATACAGAGGCTTAATGTTATTTATAACTGCTTGGCCATTAGCTCAGGCTTATTACTGACTAGCTCTTACATTTATATTAACCCATAATTCTTATATACGTTTAGCCATGTGGCTTGGTACCTTTTCTCAGTTCTGCCTTCAATCTTGCTTCCTCTGTTTCTGGCTGGTGACTCCTGACTCAGCTCTTCTTCCCAAAATTCTCCTCTTTTCCTCACCCCACCTATTCTTCCTGCCTAGCTACTGGCCAATCAGCATTTTATTTATCAACCAATTAGAGAAACACATATGCACAGCATAGAGAATGACATTCCACAGCATTATCTCTTCAGAGCAATTGTAAAAGGAAAAATAAAAGAATAGTTCACAGATTTTTTTCTACAAGAACAAATGGAAAAATAAATCAAATCATGATTCAACAAGAATGGAAATCTAGTCTATGGGTATAAGGATAAGATTTAGAATGTAGTAAGGAATTATGCTGGTCTAACGAAGTGGTAGCAATAGGTACTTTCTCATGTCCATGACCTCACTAGCCCAAAAAAGTTGGCTAGATTTCTGGTATCAAGTCCAATTCAACAGCTGTTGGTCATTACCAACATGTGATTGTCACTTATTGCACCTTTACAGATACCTTGTCATGCTGGTCTTTGTCATTGTTCATAGACATTGCAGTTGTCTACTTGTTTGCCTCCCTTGCCAGCTTGCATAATATTTTCTGCTACCATGAAGGCTAGATTGCACAAAAGATACTTTAAGGTCGCATCCAGCACAAATTAGGAGCCTTATGTTCTGGGTGTGTAGTGTCCTCAACGATAGGGTTCAACTCTCAAGCCCTGAGAAGCAGCCAGGGGTTACATCAATAGTCTATATTGTTTTGGAAGGCACATGGACTACCTTGAGCAATCATCCAAAAGGAGGTTTCTTGGTGTTGGTACTGAGGTTTTGAATAGTCTGTGGTTCTTCTGGGGAAGGGGAACCATCATCAACCCAAGTAGATTAGCTTTCTTTAAGATGTGTGTGTGTGTGTGTGTGTGTATGTGTGTGTGTGTGTGTACATATATATTATAATTTTAGGTTAAGTATAAAATAATATGATTCCTTGAGTCATTATCAAACAACCTTGGCATTATTTGCCCCATGTCCCTTTCTGTCTGTAGTGACCTCCCTCATTCCTCCCCAGTAAGACCCCTCCCTGTTTTTCCATTTGCTCTCCTATTATCAATAAGTAAGAATGAAATAAAATAAAACAAAGTCCACAAGAATGTATATAGCATAATTGTGAGTTTCATGTGTCAGTCTAGCTTTGTATCCGTACAGCTATTGCTGTGAAAGAATGTTCTTAGATGTGATTAATATTTGAGGCAGCAGTCAGAGGAAAGCAGACTTCTCTCCACAATGTAGGTGATACACTTCTCATTATAGAATTTCTTTCATAAGCTAACAATTTCCTATGGAAGAAGAAATTCTCCTCCAGAATGCCCTTTGAGTGGAGCTACCATGGCACCTGATGGGTCTCAGATTGCCCTACACAGCAAATTTCAGACATTCCAGATTCCACACTGTATGTCAGTTTCTTTAAAAAAAAAATAGTATCTATATCTACTTCTATGTTTATTTCTCTCTCTATCATTTATGTGTCTATCATCTATCTGTCTGTCCATCCATCAGTCCATCCATCCATCATCTAATTACCTATCCATCTATCCACCCATTCATCCATTCTATATCTGTTATCTATCATCTCTCTACCTATCATCTACATATCTAGCTATCTGCTTGTATAGGCATATTTATGTTGACTACCTACCTGACTGCCTAACTACCTGCCTGCCTACCTAGGCGATTTTATCAAGTGTCAAGTGCAGTATTGACCACAGCTAAGAATCCCACTCATTAGACTTTGTGACTGTGGAGAGCTGAATGAAACAGAGTAGAGTTGAATTGCTACTCCAGTAATTTATAATTTGTATGGTTATTTTTTACATCAATGACTGTGGATCTATGAGATCTCCATTGAATGGAGATTATAATAGGGTTTTCTGAAGATAGATCATATAATGTATGTATGAATGTGGCCAATATACTAAAACTGAGTTACTCTTATTATTGGATGTTCTACGATTTTTATTTAGCAGGTGAAATAGAGGTGTGCATGTGTGTGTGGTGCGTGTGTGTGTGTGTGTGTGTGTGTCAGAAAGACCTGCCAAACCTATTCTAATATGAAACCAGTATTCCATGAGAGTATTCTTCTCTTCTTTAAAACTGAGATACTAACCACATGATGCTGCACACCTTTAATCCCAGTACTCTGGAGGGAGAGGTGGAAGGATCTCTGAGTTCAAGGCTAGCCTGGTCTACAGTTCGAGTTTCAGGACAGCCAGGGCTACATAGAGAAACTCAGTCTCAAAAAAACAATCAACCTAATTATCAATCAATTAATAAATGAATAAATACTAAGGTACTGTTCTTTCCCTAATAAACTAAGCAAATTAAAAAAGACTGAATCCTATGTAACAATGGTAAAGAGAAGACGCATGCTCATACTTTCTGTGGCTGTGTGGATTACTATAGGTCTTAGAAAATCAGGAGACTATAGTCACATCAATATTAAAGCAACAGTGTGTAAAGGATATATACTATCATAATTTTTGTAGTAGCAGAAACCTGAAAATAACTCATATGTCTATTAGTAGTAGAAAGATGAGAGTACATATGTACCATGAAACTTTGTGCAAATGTAAAACATGTAAATGAAAAAAAATGAATACAATTACACTACAGCTACATGTTCAGTTGGAGTTTTTTTAATACATGTACATGTGTACCAAAATATACATTTGCACACAATTGAATAAACACCAAGATCATGTCAAAATAAAGATACAGAGCATAAAATTAATCAGGTTTAATTAACCAAGGGAGTTGAAAATCATGGCTTTTCATTTACATATTTTTTTGTTGACTTTTACAATAATCTTGCATCACCATGGTTAAGTGAAACAATTACAATTAAGAAAATGAGCTCCAAGATCCCATTGGGTATGTCCAGCCTTTAAGTGTATAGAAGCTCCCTAATTATGTATATAGACTTGCTTATAATATTTTTCTTAGTTATTGCTCTTAAATCACCAATCTGCATCAAGACTCTTCCAATTAGGTCTACCACCTTTTTTCAGTCACTGAGTCTTGAATATAAACATGTGCGAAAATTTCAGCCAGGCCTCTTATACCTAGCAGTTAGCACCAGAAAGAGATCACAACACAAAAGAATAATGTTTATATTTTTCTTCATTTACCTTAGAACACCTATTTTATAGACATTGATGTTCACCAAGAAAATATACACCAACCTTAAAAACAGAACAAAATATAAGAATAATAACTAAGTTTTAATCCTGACATTACTTAAAAGTGTGTATGTGTGTGTGTGTGTATGCGTGTGTGTGTGTGTGTGTGTGTGTGTGTGTGTATTTAGGAGGAGGGTGCATGCCAAGTGAAAATGTGTAGGTCAGAGAACAACCTACAGGAGTTATCTGTCTCTGCTGTGTGGATCCTAGGACCTGAACTCACGTTGTCAGGATTGACAGCAAGGAGCTTTATCTGCTCAACCATTCATCTTTCTGGCCCCCAATTCTTTTCTCTATGAGTCAGTCCCATTACACAGTAATATTTCTCAAATTTTTCCATCTCTAAGTAAATAAATAAATAAATAAAGCCACATATTTAGCATGCCCCCACTTTCTACCCCCGCCCAGATGTGTGTCATAAATCATCAGAAAAGTTTTCCACATTAAGTTTGCTATTCCCTTCCAAAGACATGCTCTAAGAAGTTAGCATCTGCTACACATTTAAAATGTAAACATCAGAGCCCGGTGGGGTGGTGCACGCCTTTAATCCCAGGACTTGGGAGACATTAAGTAAGCAGATCTCTGAGTTGAAGGCCAGCCTGTTATAGAGTGAGTTCCAGGACAACCAGGGCTACACAGAGAAACTCTGTCTTGAAAAACAAAACAAAAATAAATAAATGAATAAATAAAATTAAAAATAAATAAATAAATAAATAAAAGTAGACATCAGGGGCCAGAGAAATGGCTCATCATTTAAGAACACAGGTTTGATTCTCAGCACCCACTTGATGGCTCACAACCACCTATAACTTCAGTTCCAGGGGGTCCAGTGCCCTCTTTTTGCCTACATGGGCAGCAGGAATACAAGTAGTACATAGAGACACACATAGTCAAAATACCAAACACATAATAAAATAAAATAAAATGACAATATTGCAAACAGCCATACTTCTGTTGTCTAATCTACAATGTGCTTTGAAACTACAGCTTATAATGTAGTTCATTGTATGATACACTTCAAAATATTTAGAATACGATGTGTTTTATATCTAAATTTAGTGACATAAAAAGATACCTGAATTTAGTTATTATTGTGCATGTTCAGACATTCTGTTTTGGGTCAATAATATTTAGTAGAACAAAAATGAAATCATCTTTAATTCATAATTATGAAATATTTTACAAGAGAAAGCATTTTTTTCTTTTTAAGCAAAATCACTAATGATTTTCACATAATTAAGAATAATTTTCACACCCAGGCAGTAGTGGTGCATACCTTTAATTCCAGCACTTGGGAGCCAGAAGCAGGTGGATCTACGAGCTTGAGGCCAGCCTGGTCTACAAAGTGAGTTCTAGGATAGCCAGGGCTATTCAGAGAAACCTTGTCTCGAAAAACAAAAACAAACAAACAAATAAAAAGAATAATTCTCACAATATAATTTCTGTTGACAAGCTTAATTTTTTCTTAAACTATTATTGTTCTTAGATGTTTAATTGATGTCCTTTGAAAAGTTCATGATGTGTCTTTATCCCATTCACTCCTGTTCCCTCCTTCCAACTCACCCAGGCCCCCAACACAACTTCCTCCATACTTTATTTCCTCTTTTTGTTTTTTAATAACCTATAGGGACCAGTTAGTACTGTTATAAGCACAGGGGGTCAGGGGCATCTACTGGGCCATGGGGAAAAACTATTAGTCACCCCCCAAAAAAGAAAATGACTGACTCAGCAGCCATTGATGTCAAATACCCCTCAGCTCCAGCCTCAGGAGCTCCTCAAGCCTCCTGCTTGGATTTTAATTGACCAGGTCTTCTGTGTGTCGTACACAGGTGACCACAGCTTCTATGAGTTCACAGCAACTGGACTATCACTTGTCAACTTTAGCACAGATTTTGTATATTATGTTTAAGTATTGTAAAAGAGTTGCGTTTCAGTATTAGTAGAGCAAAATATTAAAAAGTATGCTAATTGTATATATTACAGTTTCATATCTTTTAAATATTCCATATATACAAATGTTAATACACGATGTAAATTTCCTTTCTTAGATGTGAAAATCAACTCAAAAGCCTCAATATGTAACATGGCACACCTAAAGGATAGGTGTAAATCTCTGTGACCAGAGGTTATAAAGAGCATTAATTTTGGCGTGAAAAGCACAAACAACAATGAATGACAATTATTATTTCATCAAACTAAAGCAGTTTTGTTTCAAAAGATACTGTCAGGAATGTGAAATAATAGACACACAAGAGGAAGAAATATTTACAAATCATAGATCAACTAAATGATCACTACCTAGCATATATCAAGAAGTCTTAGGCTTAGTAATAAAAATTACAAATGACCAAGTTTTCAAATGAATAAAATACATATAATAGACAGTAATCACAAGAAAAGATGTTTAAATAACTAGTCCTTAGGAAAATGCAAATAAAAACTGTTGTGAGAGGCCACATTATAACCAATGTCTGAACAAAAACTTGAGGCTTTTTTTTTTCTTTTTGGCCAATATAAGAAGAAATTGGACCCCTCGTACATAGTGATGGTAGAACTATAAAATACTGATGATATTTTGGAAAATTATCTATCTCTTCAAGGTGTTAAGTAGAGAACTAATGATTCTACCCAAAAGTATGCAACTGTGGCTGGAGAGTTGGTTCAGTGGTTAAGAGCACTTGCTGTTCACCAAAGGACCAAGTTTTTTTCCAGTATCCACATGGCAGCTCTCTGATTCCAGAAGGATCTGATGCCCTCTTCTGGCTTCCTTAGGTACCAGGCATGCACATACATACATGCAGACAAAACATTCACAAAAAATACATACAAAACATACATTAAAAATAATCTTTTATAAAATGCATAGTATATAGCCAAGAATAATAAAAGCTTGTGTGTCCCCACAAAAGCCTTGTATATTAATATAATAGAAGCATTATTTGAATATATTAACAAGTAGAAATAAATCATGTTTATTAATTAATAAAGAGATTTTAAAAAGGTGATGCACACAGTGAAATATTATCAGCAATTCCTATGAAATAGTAATTCATGTTACCAAATAGACAAGACTTGGAAGCAGTCTGCTGAGCAAAGAATTGGTGGCAATCCTTTATAGAGAAGCAGGCTCTCCTTCAGCCTTGAGCTTCCTAGAGTCTTGTGGAGTCCCTGCCTGGCAAGTCTGTTGAAGGCTTTGTCCAGTGTCGTAACTTGTTGTGGAATATTTGATTACGCTGTGAAGATGTGTTTTTGCCAAGGTGTCTTCTGATTGGCTTAATAGAAAGCTAAATGGTCAATAGCTAGGAAAGACTAAGTTAGGTGGGAGTTCTGGGGACAGAGAGGACTCTGGGATGGAAAAGGGGGAGAAGAACCAGATGCTGAACAAATTGGACACACAGATCAGGATAGAGATAAAAGCCAGCTGGTAGAATATAGATTAATAAAAATAGGAGTTAATTTAAGTTATAAGAGCTAGTTGAAAACAGGTCTAAGCTGAAGGCTGAGTTTTCATAATGAATAATATTATTTGGGAGCTGGCTGGCAGGACAGAGAAAGACTTACTACACAACTCCTACTGCCCAGTCACTTTTCCTCTCTAGTGTCATGGATGTCACAGGGGCTACTCTAGTTTATTGGCTCCCAAATTTGCTGCATATTTGTCCTTCCCATGACATTCATCATATGCCTTTCTTCCATTTACCCAGCTTTCCTGGGTGCAGGGGAAGGATGTGTCTGATTGTTCTCCCATCTGTTGCTAGCTGCCTCTCTTCTAGGATTCTCTTGGAGCAGATGCACACGCCGCGTTCATCACACCATCCCTCTGCTTCAGTGGCTTTTCACTGACCTTGGGATTCCTTCAGAAACCTTTTCAGTTGAGTCCTAGTGTCTGGACACTTTTGTCCTGTGGTGTCAGTCAAGGTGCTCTCTTCTTGTTTTCTGGGTTTTCCAGTGAAACGTTTGTCCCCTGAAGACATTGGCCTAGATCATCTCTTCACCTTTCTGTCTAAGCAGTTTTTCTGTGTTAATTGTACAGATACTGGTCAGGGTGCAAAGGGCCTTCTTAATAAGTGTCCCTGAAAATATTAAGAACCAAGCCAGAAATTGATCTTCTGAATTTACAGGGTTCAAGTTGGCCTCAGAAGACCATAGATGTTTTTAAGAACTCTTGTGATCTGGAATATCTGCTCATCTCTTCCCAGGACAGTAACCAGTCTGCAGTGTCTCCCAGAGTTTTCTACATCAGGGACTGGCATAGAAAGCCACTGGTGGCACTCATCACTGTGCCTATGTTAGTTAATTTTCTGCTGCTGTGATAACATACTATGACCAAAGCAACTTATAGAAACAAGCGTTTCCTTTGGCTAGGGTTCCAGACGGTAAGAGTCCATCATGGCAGGAGGCATATAGGCATGGTGAAAGGAGGAGAAAGCTGGGACTCAATTCTCAACTGCAAGCAGGAAGCAGAGAAAGTAAACTGAAAGTACATTGGGGACTTTAAGTCCCAATGCCTGCTTCCAATGGCATAATTCCCTCTAGCAAGGCCTAAACCTCCCTAAAGCACCACATCTGGAGACCAAGCATTTGCATACCAAAGTCTGTGGGAGACATATTTCATTCAAAGCAGCACAGTACCAAACATATTCAATGATCGTTTATTATGTTCTGGTTGTGCAACGTCCAGTCCTGTTTCTTATAGGAGCAGAACTCAGGTTCCTCTGGAGGAATTGCCTCTCTCTCATCGTGAACAGCATCATCTTATTATCAAGCTTCTTCTGCAGGGCCTGACTAGCCCACTTAAGGCATGGAAACATGACTGAAGCAGGTTAGACTCCATCTGAGTGTTGGAAATTTTGAGCAGGGCAGGATAGAGAGCAGAGCTGACTCACCCAGCAACATCCTTCACAAGAGGCTTAGAAAGATCACTTTATACTGTGATGTCAGACCTTCTTTACATTAGTTTTTCCTATAACAAAGTGAATCCTGCAGCAACAGTGTTCAGTCACACAACAGGAATGTTATTCAACTCCATGTTTTCCATTAAATTAGCTGACTGCATCAAAGATAATCAATAATATGATGAATTCCTTCTTTCTGAAAATAATAAGATAATAAGGCTTCTAGCTTAGACCTATAGAAAAACAAAGTGATAACTTGTTAGAATTGGAATACAGTGTAATATATATACACATATATGTATATGTACACGTATACATGCACACACACACACACACACACACACACACACATATATATATATATATATATATACACACACATACATACATACACATATATTTCATTTTTCACTTATGGTAAGTCTTACTGATTTTCTACATATGATGGTCATGTAAAATTGTCTTAAATGAAATAGAATTTAAGTAAAATATTAAATTGAGAAACTGAACATCTGTGGGCTGATATGGGAAAAGTCAGGCACATATTGTGAGAACACTGCTTGGGAAGCCCAGCTCGAGCGAGGAGTCTGGGCTGGAGCCAGATCAGTGCTTGGCGCAGCCTCTGTTCCCTCTCACTCCCACGCCAGATTCCCAGCTTTTCTTACTTCCTTTCCAAAAGAAGCTCAACTTTTTTCCCCCATTAAACTTATTCCCTGCTCCTTGGATTTCTTTCTGGTCATCTGCTTTGGGGTTCTTAGACTGTCTTTGCTCACATTTTAAAGCTATGAAAGGCTCAGGACACATTCTGCCCTGGAAGGCGTGAAACAGCAGGAACTCCAAAGCCACCAAAAAGTAAGGACCTCTGTGACAGTTCCTTTTTAATATATGGATTAGTCAGAGAAAAGTGACTAAAACTGTGTTTGTGTGCACAAGACCACAGTGCCATGCTGGATGACGCCCACCATCCAGAAACAGCCAGCTTGGAACCTTGTCATGTGAAACTCTCAGCGCACTTCAGTGAAAGCCCTGGGCTTCGAATCTAAGAAAGCTCTCTCTGGAAATGGAAGTGGCGGCAGACTCTATCGTTTGGGTCATGGAAAGCTCTTTAGAAGGCGGTATCTTTTTGTTTTACACTGTTTTTGTGTTTCCTCCACACATATAGTATTGTTTAGTCATGTCTACGCTCTCATCAGCTTCTCTCTCCCACTGAAGCCCCTCTTTCCCAAGAACCTGAGGTGGCTGTTCAGTATATCTGTCATCCATAACTTCTATACAGGCTGTCTACCCGCTCCACTCTTCCATGTTTTTATTGGCTCTTGTCCTCCTACAGTCCTTCTGTTTTCCATTTGTGGTGATGAAATCAATAATTAGACTATGATGTGAATCCAAACAGCGTTGCCTTTTTTTATTAAGAGAATAAAATCGGCACTTGGTTCTCATTCATATTCCTCAGCAGGCTTTAGCTGCCTTTCCGTAGTGAAATTTCACCAGCATTTGCAGTATGATAATGCTGCCAATCTTCTTTCCAAAGTTGAGCGTTTCATGTGGGCTGTGCTGGCACTGGACCTATCCTGATTTGGACTCTGCCTAATCATTTTGGCTTCAACAACACTGGGAGGCAAAGAAACCCACCAACCAGCCTGCAAGAAATTTGCCATGGTACCACATGCTGTTGCAGAAACAACCATGGAAATTTGCTGAGGAAAGACAAGTTCACAGCAGACAGATTGCAGCAGGCTGGCCCCAGACACTATCTGGGCCCTGGGGAGAGGGAGGCTTGATGCACCAAATGAGGGGGTGCCAGAGAGAGAGGAGTGTGTGCTTCCCACATACTGGCATCAACAGGGGAAAGAAGGCATCCTTATGATGAGGCACTAGCACTAGACTAGAAACCATGAAGCTTGAATCGGAGACTGTGGTCAGCTTTGAAACTGCTGTGTGCTTTTGGGAAGGCATGCCAGCCATGGGATCTGCTCTTAGGGATTACTATTATTGCTGACACAAACTCAGAACAATTGTGAAGGTCAAATACAACTTTAGCAGATTTCTCAAGAAGTACAAAATGTCCAGATGAATCATTATGCTCATGACATTAATAAAATAAACACCTTGCCCCCAGCCAGCCAGAGACAACATTCAAGCACTGTAAGTGTGGGAGTTCATTTGAGTGGCAGCAAAATCTCTGAGATTTCTGTGCATCTGTTTTCAAAGATAGTTTCCTCATGACAGACTGTTATTGGAGACTTTCAAGGGAGAGGGTAGAAAGTTACTCTTAAGAAAGACTGAAGTGAAATCCACTGATTTTCACATGTGGATGGCTATTTCGGTGCCCTAGCTCCTTCTCTACCTACTCTCCCTTTTTCTTCCCAGAGAGCCCTGCTTACTTTCTAAAATTGGTGTGTGTGTGTGTGTGTGTGTGTGTGTGTGTGTGTGTGTGTATGTGTGCATGTAGGCCAAAAATCAACTTTGGGTATCAGTCGCTATTACCTTCCACCTATTTTTTGAAGGCAAATCTCTCATTAAACTATTTGTTCATCATTTCAGCTGGACATGATGGACAGACACTCCCAGGATATTCCCGTCCCTGCCCTGTACCCGGCATGAGGGGTACAGGCTTACAGTTCCACACCTGGCTTTTATGGTATCTGGGGATAGTGATACTATATGTTTTCTTCATACATTATTGATACCAGGAGAATGAAAATGAAATTAATAGAAATATCCGTAAAATAGAAGCATGCCTGATAATAGAACAAATGAGTGAGCTTAAACCAGGTTAGATGCTGACCCCAATGCCCTTGCACACTCAGTCTACAGGACAGGTAGGGACAGAATGTGACAATAATAGTGAAAACATGTCACAGCCATGTGTCTAGAATAATTTGGCTCAAGAGACTAAAATCACCATGGGGTAAGGCACAAAATACAACACACTACCAATATTTTGTTACTTAAATGTTAAGTTGATGTTAAAGTAAATTATTATTATGTGTTCTCTCTATCTCTCTCCTCTCCCCATCTCTATCCCTCTATATGTCTCTTTCTCTCAGTTTTTAGGTATCAGTTATTGTTTAGGTAATAGTTATTTGCCATCAATGTAGTAGAAATATTTGTTTGTTTATCCATTTATTTATTACAGCTGTAGTGGCATTCCAGAACATGAATGTAGATGTAACTAACCATCTAATTAAATAAGAAACACAAAGCCAGTACAGAGATGAAAGCCAAGAGGTCAGAGCAACAACTAAGAGCTAAAAACCTTACCCTTCACTGTCTCAGTGGTCCTACCTCTCTGAAAGAGACCTACTTCCTGTGTCTGTCTTTTTTTTTATAGAATTTCTGTTTTGCCTTCTCATTGGTTGTAAACCCAACCAAATGACCTCCTAGTCACTGCCTGTCTGTACAGACATCCAGGTCTTCTATGGTTGGTATTGAGATTAAAAGCGTGTGTCTCCAATGCTGGCTGTATCCTTGAACACACAGAGATCTACCTAGCTCTGCCTACCAAGTGCTGGGATTAAAGGCGTGCACCACCACTGCCCAGCTTTCGCTATGGCTTGCAAATAGCTCTGACCCCCAGGCAACTTTATTTATTAACATACAAATAAAATCACATTTCAGTACAAATAAAATATCACCATACATGAACATTAACAAACAAACAAAAGCAGATTTAAGCCACCTTGCTCTTCATTAACCATTTGGTCGCACTCTTTGGTAATAGTATCAAAGGTCAGCAGTTCTTTGTTTATTATTCTAACGTTTATACTCTAGCACTTTAACAAAATTAGACTTCAAAAGTAAATCTAATCTGGTCATCACCACCTTAGAATTAGATCCCTGGTCCTACTTTTGTAGTTAATGCCTTTAGTAATGATTTGTGGGGGGAGAGTCATTCTTGGAGTTGGGAGATAGAGTGTCAGTGGAAAGTGCAGGGCTGTGCAGAAAGAAAGGGCCTCGGTGCTTCTGCTCAGCTCACATCATTCCTACCTGTGCTGCAGTACCAAAGCCAGACATCTGACATGGCTACAGTGTGTGTCCAAAGCATGTGACTTTATCAGGTATAGAGTTGTTTAACCACCATGGCATTCAATCAGAGCTACCCCAGTCCCACAGATTCACCTCTTCATAGTCACACACAGCCTCCAGAGCTACCCTAGTCCCACGGATTTGCCCCTTCATAGTCACACATAGCATCCAGAGCTACCCCAGTCCCACAGATTCACCCCTTCATAGTCACACACAGCCTCCAGAGCTACCCCAGTTCCACAGATTTGCTCCTTCATAGTCATACACAGCCTCCAGAGCTACTCCAGTCCCACAGATTTGCTCCTTCATAGTCACACACAGCCTCCAGAGCTACCCCAGTCCCACAGATTTGCTCCTTCATAGTCACACAAGCCTTGCCCTCCATCCCTAACCCATGTTAGTCATCAATATGTTTTCCATCCTTTTTATTCTATTATTTGACAGTGTTACAAAATAAAATCAGATACTATGAACCTTCTGATATATATTTTTAACGAGAATTGATTATTTCTAGTTTGGGGCTATTATAAATATAGCTTCCATAAATATCATCTTTAGATCTTTGTGTGGACATTCATTTTCCTTTCTCTAGCATAAACATCCAGCAAGTTGCAGAATTTAATACTAAGTACATACTTAATTTTTGAAAAACTATTTTCCAGAGAGAAATAAATGTGTATGACATTTTTATATTTAAGAAAGTTAGTTTTCAGCCTTATTTTTTGGTCCTTTACATTTACTTTATACGATCACCAGAAGCATTCATAATCCTTTTCTTTTTGCCTTTTTAATTTGATGATTTTATAATTATGCATTTAGATATACCTTCTTTCTTATTTATACTACATAGTATTTGCAGGATAAATTGATGAAACTTGGCATTTCCACCAGTTTTGAAAGTGAAAACCTTTAGAAAACAAGGTCCATGGGTATTTGTCCCTTAACATAAGCTTAAGTCCCTTAAGAATCACTTAGATTATTCACCTTTTTAAATTGCCAGATGGCTTATTCAGCCTATTATCTGTCCATCTGAAGTAGGATAAAAAAGACTTTTGTTCAGAATCTTGTGCTCCTCCACTGTTCATTCCACTGTTTTAGGGGTTCACTGTCTACATGAGGCTTCCAAGGTCTTCCTCCCACTCCCTCAACTACGGTTCATGCTTTCTTCTCCCGTTATTTTACTGAGGGATATTTAAAGAGTCTTGCCTTCTCTTGTCATCTTCTTGTTCCTTTATCTGGCTTTTCTTCTCATCCCTCTTCCTTTCTTCCTTTGGGAAGAATGGGTCAGTTTGATGTGAGTTTGGGGGAAGGACCTTGTGAGCTGAGACCTTCATCCCCCAGATGGATGGAGGAATGTCCAGATAGAGAAGTTCTAGGTTCTGTTTTCAGATACATGGGTATACCATCCTGTCAATAGCAATGTTCCCAGCTTTGTGGAGATAGAGATGACAGAAGACGCCATATGATCTCATGGCAAAGCTGTCTCATTTCCCAAGATGTTTGCCATTAACAACAGTAATAATTTGATCTGCTTTTGTTTGTCTTATGTGTTTTTTAAATGGATTCCAAACTGAGGAAGGGGTTAAATGGACGCCAAGTGTCCCACCACATTACACTTGCCAGTGGCAGTGAGCATCTATCAATCAAACAAACAAACAAATAAAAAGGAGGATGGGAAGGAATTTTTTTTGGAAAAGAGACCTAACATGATGGAATGAAGCAAAATCTACTGATTCAGCTACACGTTCTTCCCACAGTTGTAATAGCAGAGTTTGCTTTTTCTAGGCAAAGGAGCCACATTTTCATCTGTACTTTACTTTCTTATGAGACACTTTGTAGCCCAGACCAGCCTCAAACTCAGTGACCTTTCTGCTTCTGAATCCTGCCTTTTGAGACTGCAGGCATGCAATACAATCCCAAGTATAGGATATACTTCTTTTTATTATTTTTGTGGGTTTTTTCCCTTTGTTAAGACAAAGTCTTGCTATGTAGTTCAGGATACCTTTGAAGTCACTATGAATTTGGACTTGAATTTGTGGCAATCGCCTGCTTTGGCCTCTTGAATAATGGCATTATAGATGTCACTATGCTCATCTCAAATTTGTCAGTTAAATATCATATGACAGTATGGCTTGAGATGTGGCTTCAGGGGCAGAGTATTTACCCCATATGTACAAGATTCTACATTCAAATCCAAGCTCAGAAAGTAATTCTCATAAAATAATAACACACTACAGAGTTACAGAGCCACTAGCCCATCCCTGATGTCATGTAAGCCAGGGAAAGGTTTCCCTGAGCTACTTGGAACTCCCTGGGTAATTCGAACAATCATGTGAACTTGGTCCCTGAACCAACAAGCTGTTTATTAGACATAATCACAGATTAAGCTCCTTTATCTGAAATTGCTTCCATGAGCTTTCAGCTTGTTTTTTCTCTGAGAATATCTTCTCATTTGCAAGGATTTCTGGGCCCCAGCAGCTCTCCAGCAGAACGCTTGGCAACAGTCCATACCGTGGTCAGCAGCTCCTTCTGCAGCTGGGATTTCTTCAAGGAAGTAAGTATCATTTGCCTTTTATTGTGTCCAAAACAAAACAAGCAAAGCTTGCCTGGGAATAGGATCTCCACTATCTTCCCTCCTCTTCCTTCACATGACTGAGGAGGTGAGAGCCATTATGTGTACCTGGGCAGGAACAGCCTTCACTTGGAACTGCTCTCATGCACCACCCCACCACCACCACCAAGGCTGCAACAGATCCTGGGAATCTGCCTGACTGAAGTGTGAGAAAAATCTTAGACATCTCAGGTTAGGAGACAAGATTGTGTCCCCTAAAATGAACACTTGCCTTTAGGTCTGCGTGTGTGCGTGCATGCGTGCATGCGTGTGTGCGTGTTATTGAAGAGTGAAGGATCCAGATAAAGAATTTGTCCAAAGACCATAAGGTCATGGGTTGAGTAAACACAAACACAAGTGGAAGCATCCAGCTTTGTCTTAACTAGAGCCAACAAAACAGAGAAAAACCAAACAACAGATGATATGGCTCAGTGGGCCAGTGCTTGCGCAGCATGTATGAGGCCCTGATTTCCATCCCCTGCTCCGCAAAGCACAAACCCATCAGTAGCAACGCACAGAAAACCCAAACATACAAGTTTTCATAGCTTGTCAGAAGTTCATGGCAAGAATCCAGAGACAAAAGAAATCCTGTATAAAAACCTAAGTATCATCTAACAGTGCAGAAGTCTTGCCCGACTCATCCAAGTGGAAAAAAGAGCTGGCGGAGGTCACCCTGAACATTGGGAAGATGCCTTGGTATTTGGGCCGTGAAAGTGGACCATGAAAGCACATTACCAACTGACATTCAACCCGACAGCCCAAGATTTGCCATTTCCTAATGATCTTCAAACAAAATAGCCAAGCAGGTTTCACTGAGCCTCCGCAACTTTAAATACCCCACAAGGGTATTGTGGGATATTTGTGCACTGTATGAAGATGTATTGCTATGATTGGTGTAGTAGGAAGCTGAATGGCCAATAGCTAGGTAGGAGGTAGAGGTGAGACTTCTGGAGGGAGAACGGAAGAGGAGGAGGAATCTAGGTGCACAGGAGTAGCCAGACAAAGAGAGGAACCAGGAGGTGCAAGGCGGAAGAGAGATAACTCCACATGGCAGAACGTAGATGAATATAAATGGGTTAATTTAAGTTATAAGTGCTAGATGAGACAAGCCTAAGCTAAATGCCAAGCTTTCATAATTAGTAAGACATCTCAATGTCGTTATTTGGGAGCTAGCTGGCCGGACAGAAAATGGCTCACTACACAAGTGAATCTTGGAAAACACCTGTGAGAGCCGTGTTTGGCCATCTCACACCAGCCCTCGAAGAAGCCTGAAAAGGTGGGCTGTGGACTTTCATCTCTTTAAAATAAGAACCTTTTATTCATAATATTTGATGTGTTCCTATAAGACTTCCTCGGCATTGACTCATCCCTGCGCTTCACTCAGAGAAACGGGTGAGGCTTCTGCTGATACGTGGAGGGAATGCTTGCCAGGGTTCTGCCCACACTCCCATTTCTGATGAGCCCCACTTTCAAGCCCCTCATTAGGCAAACGGGCATTTCTCACAGAAAACAGCAAGCCAAGGGCTGTCTGTGAGATAGGCTCTTATGTGACTCCAGACTGGGCCTAGTGCTGGGAAGAGGGAAGTTCAAGAACTATGGGAAGCCAGATCTATTTCTGCCTGCTTGGTCTGTTTGCTTCCAACACAGTTGCGTACACCAAGACAGAGAGCAAAGAGTTCACCCAGGCTGCCGTCAGAAAATCTTCTCAGGGACCCCTGACATCAAAGACATGTCACCTTCCCTACAGACCTTCGCTCCAAAAGTGAAATTTATACAATGTCCTGATGCAGGAAATTAATGCTCCAATTCAGTAGGAATATGAGGAAATAACTTAGGCAAGAAGGTAACACTCACAAAAAGTCCTTCCCAAAATTCAGATGTTGTCTCTTAACCAGTTTTCCTTTTAACTAGTCAAATAGACACCAAGACTTGGTAAGTGCTGGTTCAGAGGAGAACACCCAAGAGTAGGAACTAAGTCTTACGAGTTTTGTGTTTTAACTCCAACTCTGTAAGACTTCAGAGAGGTGATTACATTTACTTCATCACTGAAAAAGAGAATTGAACTTGGTACTCACTAGGTTTATGGGGATTTATGTCTGATCTACCACGTGACATTAATATATTCCAGTTACTGATTATGCCCGACCAATATTCCCTTCTCAACTAATCCTTACTGAGACTAGACTGCCATTTCTATAGCCAAAAGCTGACAGTCATCCTTGGCCTTTCTGCTTTTTCTAACACAGTTGTCCTGTCAGCAGCTTGACTGGGCTCCTGTTCACTGCCTACTTGTAAGGTGTGGAATCATCCATCAGCTTAGTACCCAGGAAGATCTCTTGCTGAGCTTTCATTTCCAGCCTTCTCAGCCTGCCCTTTAGCAGAGATCTGTGGTTTCTTCTCAAAGCGTTGGCAGTGGCTCCAAGCTGTTCTTTTTGCCTTGCTCTGCTTTGTAGTATACACTCAGCAACTTTTCAAAGTCATCTGGGCACATTCTTTTTTTTTCTTTCAGATTTTCTTTCCTCTTTTCTTTCTTTCTATCTATCTATTTTTCTTTCTTTTTTAAAGATAGGGTCTTACTACATAACCCAGGCCACCCTCAAATTGCTCTGTAGCTCAAACGGCTACAATGTGCGATCCTCCTGCCTCAACTCTCCCAGATGCAGAGATTACAGGTGTGTGCCACCACACCCCACCTAGTGCTTTCCTAAAAGCTGTGTATTATCCATCTCTCTTCTATTCAAAGTTATCAAGTTATTCCCACAGGAAGCAGAATGAAGTCCGTTCCCTTAGCCCATTGCATGGGATCCTTCAGTACCATTCCTTGTGGACACTTCACTCATCTGAAGAACCCTCAATTTCCAGTGTTATTCTAATTGCTCTGAATCCTCTATGTACTGTCCTAGAGACACTTTTGATATAAGTCTGTCCCTCAACACTTGGCTTAAATATGGCACCTGGTGACCTTAACTTAAATTCAGCCCTCTGTTCCTCAGATTCATTTCATTAATCGCTTTTAAGGGATTAAGGGATAGGATTTCAACAGTAACAGAAGACTCAAATGTTGCTTTTTTTTCTTATACACTAACAAAATCAAATTCCACCCAAGAAGTAGAAAGATGACACCATTCAGAAGTGCTGGTTAGTGGACAAACAAAGCCTTGAAGACATTAACCATGGGTATCCTGAACAGATTTAGCTTATCTTCTGTGCTCATGAACGACATGTTTCAACTTCAAGGTTGAATATCATTCCAAATACAGTGACATTCCAGACAATCATGTCTTGAGATATAGAATATTGGTGGCATACATAAACTCTGGATGCTGGGGACACAAAATTGCCCTCTTTAAATTCATCCCTGGGTGTGTTACTATTGTAGTTAGTCCCAGAGAGGTGACAGGAAGCACTCCTGCAGATATGGGAACAAGGAATAGAATTTCTAGAACACAAGAAAAAGATTGTTGTGAGCTTGTGAGGAAATTTCTTAGATTTATTGGGCCTCAGATATGAAAATGTAAGGCCTAATGATCTGAGTTGCACAGTGACTCAGCTCCAAGAAGCCAGCTGAAGCAATCTGAAGAAATATTCACAGCCATGGTTCCAGAACCATTGTGTACACCTATAAGATGGATGTATAGATAAGGGGCATGCCTCTAGCTATTCAGTTTGCTTAGACATACTGTCTAGGTTCTGTCTGTTGTTTTAAGGTAATTCTGTTTTTAAGTGTCCATTATGTCTTTGCAATAGTTGCACTTTGTATGGTAAGTTTAGCATAAGTTGACAAGTTGTTCCCTGGAACGTCGTTATGGATTGCATACTTCTGGGTGTTGGTGAATGCACTGAATATGGGAAGATGGAGATCTATACTCAGACTAGACAATTTGTCCTAAAAGTTCCTTAGAAACATGCAGCTGCCGCTTTATGCTTTCCAATCTTGTAGCATGAGAGACTCATTGGGCTTTAGAATGCTAGTTTTGAGGTATCATTTACTTTGAATTAAATTTCCAGACTCCATTAAGCCCTTATCTTTCTTCAAAGTGCAGCACTCTTCTTGAACTCTGAACAAAAGTCTGTTTGCTTGGGGAATTTGGCAAGAAGTAGCCATCACCTGTCACCACCTGCAGGGGTGGTGGCATTTAATTAGGAAAAACTAGGGGTTCTGGGGGACTTTTCCAAAGCCGTACCTCCGCTAAGAGCCCCTCCCTGTCTCTGCCACTGCTAATGGTTTTGTGGCTCATTTTATGCTCATTGCTTCACAGAATTTACCCCCAGAGACTGTGAGGTTCAAATCAGAAGAGCAGGCACTCACAAATCACTGTATCTGAATACCTGCAGCGAACACACAGATGGGTAGAGAGGAATCAAGACTGACTGAGAAGAAACAGAGTTTGGAAGCATCCATGTCTGGGTTTTCCCCTTAGCATTTCCCATCTTCAAGGACTCCTTGCCCTCCTCCAGGTCGCTGGCACTACCCACCACTAAATACTGTCTCCTCCACCCTCTCCATTTCCATATGCACAATATTCTCTCCACATCAACAGAAAAATGGGTTTGTGAAAGATATGTTTTCAGATGCCAAAAGTCAGTTGCTCTTTCTCCCGCTCTTCACACTTATAGAGTTCGTTCTAGTATCTTGGCTAGGAGCAGAACTTCTAACTAAGGGATCTTGACACTTTTAGGCTGCACCTCAAAAAGTAGAGACAGTGGCTGTCCCTGGATTCAGTTATCTCAGCCCTAGGATCCAGATTCCTAGCCTTGACTCCAATCAAAATGTGTCCTTCGGTTCCCCAAGCCCACTGTGAATTAATTTTCACACAGAAAATAGTTCAAGCTCCGTGTGCAAGTGTGCCTGACGAGGACACACATCTACAGCTTGATGTTTTATATTTCTAAAAAAGGTCACCCCAGTCAGAAAGGCTATCATCAAGAAAATAAGTAACAGATACCAGTGAGGCTATGGGAAAGAGGAGTCTTATTCACTGTCACTGAGGACATAAACTTGTATAGCCAGGGCAGGAATGATTGTGACATTTTCTCAAAAGACTAGAGCTACCATATGACCTAGCTATATCATTTGGGGTGCATACCTAAAAGATGCTCTATCCCACCATAAAGGTACTTGCTTGTCCATGTGTATTGCTGTTCCATTCACAATAGCAAGGTAATGGGATTATCCTAGCTGTCCACCAATTGATGGATGGATGGTTGATATAAGTGTCATGTGCATACACAATAGAATTGCATTCAGCCATAAAGAAAAACGAAATTTTGAAGTGTGCAAGAATATGAATGGAACTGAAAAATACATTAAATGAGGTCAACCAGCCCCCCCAAAGATGATGGCATGTGTTTTCTCATATGCTTTTAATTTTTACATGTGTGTATTTACAGGAGAATGAGTTAGTCTAGATCATGAAACTGGAAAGAGGCCCAGGAGAGAGAAAAAGGTTTTTTTTGGTTGAGGGGAAAAGATGGGGTGGATAGTAGAACATATAAGACAAGTTGAAAGAGGAATACTGGGACTAAAGGCTACAAGCATGTAAAGGGTACAGGCAGACAGAGGTAGATCAACCAAAAATAAATATATATGAAAAGTCTCCTAAGAAAATCTGTTATATTGTGTTCTAATTTACAATAAAATAAATAAGTAAATAAATGAGGTCTCATCAAAAAATTAATCTTTCCATAGGAGATATTGTATTACAACAATCTCGAGGAGCCATGCCTTTGAGGGGAAAAATTAAATATGTATTAGGTGTCAGTGGCTCAGTACATGTAGCCATAGGCAGCTATAAGCACTGCAATAAACATACTCTTGGCATATTTTGTTTCTTTCCATTTTCCTTCCCCAGTACAATTTTTAAAACACACTCTATTTTAGTAAATAGCATAATGATTTGTAATCTTTGCTACAGCAATTATAGAGCATTATAAGCGCCCACATGTCTGCCCGACCCCATCATTCTTCACGTCACTTTCTTTCAGTCATGAAACAATGGTTCTACTGTCCCAGCCTGTTTTTGCACCGGTTTCAGCAGATCTGCATTATCTCTGGAGAGTCATTCTTCATCTGCTCATCAGCTTCCGAGAACCTTGACGGTGTACTTAGCTGTGTGACTGCATGAGGTAAGGGCTCTCAACCTCTTCTTGTCAGGCTTGTCATAGCCAGAGACTCTCCATCAGAGATTTTTCTCTGGGCGTATTCTTAGCCAGGCCACACAACAGGGAAATGTTAGAATTCAATATGCAACATCATATTCTCTAAATTGAGTCGTGTCAACAAAATTTCCAGCATTGTAAAATTGTGGAGCATAAAAAATAAACAAGAAAATAGTGGCCTGCTTCACCTAGTCTGCCTCAATGTGGAAAACTCAATTTGTGGCAAGATCTCTTTTATGATGGTAGGGGGTTGGTAGTAGAAGGAGGGTGTGAGTATAAAAGCCACATTTGCTCTAGCTATTCAGAAAACATCTTTGTTTACCATTGTCATGTTGCCAAGGCAACACCAGCTACTTATAGCATCACATTAAGCAGGCTATGGCAGGCTGGATCACACTGTTGTTTAAATGCTGCACTGATTCTTGTCTCTTCTCTGGCTTGTTTACTCCTCATGGGAAAGGTGAAAGATCATTGGTAGCTAGTAGCTGAAATAAAAAAGAGAAATAAGATTGTAACTTATATGTAGCAACATTTTCATAGTCTATTCCTTACATTTATTCCAATTTAATAGTGCTTTGGGGTTAACAGATGCACTATTCATACATCTATACCCTAACCTCTTCTTCTGTCTTCTCTTTTCCCCAAATCCCTTGACCAGAGGTCCCTAGGTATAGTAGGATGTGAATATATATATAGTATACATGATATATATAAATATTAAATAAACAGATAGATGGATAGATTTGCCTAGGTGTGTTTGTGTGTGCCACATATACACTTGGTTCCTGTGAAGACCAGAAGTCGGCACTAGATACCTTGGAACTAAAGTTATGCATGTTTCTGAGCCACCATGTGGGTAGTAAAAACCAAACCCGGGTCCTCTGCAAGAGCAGTAAGTACTCTTAACTGTTGACCCATCTCTTCAGCCCCTGGAAAATATTTTTGAAAGACTTGTCTGTTCAGAAATTATACAGGTTTTTTTTCTTGGTATTATTTCCTAAATGATATAACTAATAATATAGCATTTATATTAGGTAAAAACACAGTCTAGGGACAATTTAAAGTGTGTACGAGGCTGTAGATTCTGTGGAAACTATGCACCATTTTTATATCAGAGAGTTGAGCATCTATAGGTCTGTGGTGTAGCGAGTGGACCTAGAACCAATGCACTGCAGATAGCAAGAGATAACAGTATATGCAAATATCCCCATTCTACCCACTCCCCTGGAGAAGTAGAGAGGACTTCAGTGAGCTGTCAGGAGGAAGTGCTCAGACGTAAAACTTTTCAACAGCGTGTGCATGTGCCTGGGCATGAGGGCAGAGGAGGCAGCCATGTCGAAGTCCTGCTGAGCTGAAGTACAGGTTTCTGCACAGAGTCCATCAACTTGCTTCCTGTACCCAGTCTTTTAGATTGCTTTGTAATTTCTGGCACAGTTTCATATAGGAAAACGCTTATATTCCTACTTGGCTCTCTGAGGGAAAGCTAGCTTATGTACTATAGGAACTCTCTCTAGCACATTTGCAAACAAGCTGGCACACTAAATAATCACATCCTACTCCAGAGGCTTGGAAAGGAAAGGAAGCAGAGTGTGCTTGCGGTCTCGTGCCCAAGGGCATGCACACACACACACACACACACACACACACACACACACACACACATTCATGCATATTAGCATATGCAAGTGCACACACACACACACACACACACACACACACACACACACACACCCCTCTCATAGCTTGCAGTGTGCTCAGCTTCTCTGTACAAGGGCCCAGGCAGAGGACCCACAAAAAGAAAAGAAACTGTTCACAAAGCTTTAGATGCAGAAGAAAAATAGGTGGTGAGATTTTTGCATGCCAAAATAACTGTCATCACCGATGGTGTATATTTCTCAATAGCTAAGAGAGTACATTGCAAATGTCTCACACAGAAAATGATAGGCAATCAAGATGATGGATGTGCTCATTACCCAGTCTTAATTGGACTGTATATGTTTATGTGTGTATCAAAACATCACTGAACCTCATAAATGTATGTAATTATGATTTACCAATCAAAATAATACTGTTGATTAAAAAGTCCAGGTTGTCTAATATTCTAAAAGCTATTTCAGCTTATTGATAAAGAAAGGTGCTTTTTTGAGATTATAATTATATTTCTCCCTTTCCTTTCCTCTCTTCAAACTTTCCCATATACCTGTCCCTGCTCTCCTTCAAATTAATGGCCTCTTTCTTTCATTGTTATTGCATGCATTTGTATATACATAGACAATCCTAAATATAACCTGCTTAGTTGTATAATGTTACTTGTATGTATGTTTTTAGGGATTGTCCACTTGGCACTGGACAGCCAATTTTTGTGCTCTTTCCTGGGGAAGACTGCCTCTCTCACTCCTGGCCTTCCTCGGTTGCCTGTGGAGCTTTGTGTAGAGCTGAGGTCTTACAGGGTTTACACTGTCCATTTTGGCGTGTCTATTGGTGGTGTTCTTGATAAGATCACATTTGGGCAGACACATTGATGAGACTTTAGGGGTGTAACATATCTGGTGTTACTAGAAGACGCAATCTCGGCAAATTCACAGGTCCTCTGACTCTCATAATCTTCCAACTCCATCTTCCACAATGCCCCTGAGTTTTAGGTGTGGGAGTGTTTTTGTAGATGAATCCTTTGGGCCTGGACTCTAGAAATCTGCATTTTGTTTGGTGTGGTGTTCTGCAGTGGTCTCCATCTGTTGCAAAGAGAAGTTTTCTTGATGAGGAGTTAAGACTACACTTATCTGTGGCTATAAAGGCAAATGTTTATAGATTGCTGTTAGGGATTGCGCTTGTTTATTAAATTAGTGATTGTAGATTCTCCTCCAGTACCCATGACTTTACTAGCTCTGAGTAGTTAGCTAGGTTTCCAGCACCAGGCATTTTTCCTTCTTGTTGAGTGGGCCTTAAGACCAATTAGAGAGCTGTTGGTTACCTCCAAGGTATGTGTGCCACTGCTGTACCCATAGGGTTATTGTGCCATGCTGGTCATTGATGTGGTTCTTAGGCAGCACAGCTGGGTAAGACTGTTGGTTGCCTCCCTCCTTTAGAAGCTTGCATGGAAAACATATGTTACTTTGATATCCATGTGTAAGAAAACCAACATGATAAATGTGGAAAAGTTATAGAAAGCTTTAGGTTAAAAGTAAAGTACATATAATAGTCCTTTAGAAGACAAAATGTTACTTCTGTAAGTCACATTATGTTTTAGTAAAGAATCATACAGTAGGCAGTCATGTCTTCAGGAAGATGGCCAATACAGTGGCAGGGATAGCAGCTGATGATGTGAGGTGGCTCTACTTTCCATACCATATGCTGGGCAGAGCCTACTCAAATTATACATCAATTACTCTCGTCATCACTTTCTCTTGCTACCCTGGGCATTCTGGGGATACCAATTGCTCTCCTCCTGTCAACATATATCTCACCAGAGAACCTAGCCTTTCTCACTCCTATGTCCATACAAAGAAAAAGTCATGGGTGCCCACAGCAGGAAAGATGTGGCTGACCACATCCAACTATACAGGCATTCTAATATCACCTCCAGTCCTGTACCTGGCATTTCAGCCAATGAGTCTATAGTATTTCATATGGCTGCCAAATCAACTGACTCCGAACCAGAGTCCATGCTTCATTTTTTCATTGCACTAATAAAGTCATTTACAGATATTTTCTGTTCCTCCATTCAGCATCCAACTCAGGAACATACATTTAATTATTTGTTGAATTTCCTCTCTAACTTTCTTCCATCTGTTATTTCTTTGTGGGTTTTTTTTTTTTTTTTGCCATTCTACTGACAATAAAAGCCACTTTCCCTTCTCTGTTTGTTTGTTTGTTTTAAAGATGAATATAAGAACAGATTCAAGAATTCTTATTCTTACATAGCACATTACAATCACTACTCCTATTGTTCTATTTTGATACTCAAAGTATCACTAAGTCTGTCCAGTGCAAGGTTCTTCAACCTGGCTTCCATATCCTTTTGACATGTCTTGTCATTCTTCAGACATATGTTAATCAAATTTCCATTGCTATAATGAAATATCTGGCACAACTAACTTAGAAAAGGTTTACTTCAACTACTGCTTTGGGGGTTGTAACCTATGAGTTAGTGGTACAGTGTCTCTGAGCCTCTGGTGAGGACAGCACAGCCTGGAAAGGGTGGGTAGCAAAGAAAACCACTCACTTCATGAGACAGAATACAAACAGTACAGAGATAGAGGTTCCCCCTTGAGGGCGTACAGACCCACTCATAAGGGTTACTCCCCAAAAGGCTCTACCGCCTCTTAAAATAACCAACTAGGGTACAGCGATGGTTTGAATGAGACATATTCCTCATAGTCTCAGACAACACTCCCTTCTTGGTTGGTGGCACTGTTGGGGTAGTTTGAAAGACATGGCCTTACAGAAGTCAGTAGTATGTCACTGGGAGCGTGGGGGGGTGTGTGTGTGTGTGAGAATTTAAAGAGTCACAATACATCCAGTTCACTGTTTTGGGTTGGTGGTTCAAGTTCTCAGCTTACTATGCCAACTGTCATGCTGCTGCTTCTCCACCGTAACGGGCTCCTTTCCTTCTGAGACCATAAACCCCAAATGAACCCTTCCTCTTATAAGTTGCATTGGTTGTGGGATTTTATCACAGCAATAGAAAGGCAAGCAACATGGGTGCTGACGTTTGGAGCACAGTCGCCCAAACCACAGCAGACACAGCCTACACAGCCTCACATTCTATGACAGCAGAATGGCCCTGGCTCATCTTCTTCTGTCCTGATCAGCTTTTCAAACCAGCTCTCTTCCACAAACTCAGCTCTGGATCCCGTCGTTGAGACTCCTACATTAGATCAAGACCATTTGGGGTCTAGATGTGCTCTGCCCTAGGCAGGCAGCTTTACACATACATGCACACCTATTGTGCACATATATAGATAGGTGCAGATAGAGATATCTTCATGTGTTTGGCAATAATAAATTTATTTCCTTCTATGGTATTCAAAATTGAACTTATTAATTTTTTCTCCATTTCCTTTTCTCCTCTTTTCCTCCTCTGGCTGTCCTTCTCTCTTTATCTTTGTCTAGACACAGAAAACATGTTCCCCTCTCCTACACTACAGGAAAACTGGAGTATTAGGAGAGGTGCTGAAGAGAAGAAGTGTCCTGTGAGGAGGTACAGTCCCACTAGCCTTCCTTGTTCCCTCCTCCACACCTCCATCACCAATGAGGGATGTTCTTCCTGGCAACTGTCCTTCACAGCATCCAAATTCTGGTTATAGTTACTTCCAAAAACAAGGAATGTTTTTAATTAAAGATAATTAAGGATAGGATTAAGAATAAAAATATGTCACAGTTTAAAGAAATTATGCTTAGATACTTAAATGTGTTTTATGCTACTTAAATATCTATAGATCACAACAGTACTAAAGAAGAAAAATATTTAAGATTCATTATTTGATGTAAGATGTTTTCTATTTTAACTTCCTAGTTATAAAGTTAATTAAGGAGAGCATTTAATCCTTTCTTCTCTATGTGTCCTGACTAATGGGATGAAGAGAAAACACAGCTTTCTATGACAAATGCAGAGCACAATTCAGCCTTCCCAATAAAGATACTGGGTTTATATGGCTGTTTCCCTGTGTTCATCTAAGTTAATTTTATGTTTTATGGCCTTAGAAAAATCATGAACTCATAGAGTTTTGTCATCTGAAGGATCTTTCAAAATTATACAGGCCTATTTTTACATCCTGTGCCCACTTCTGAAGGAATTCTTCTATGGCTATTTTTTTTTTTTTTTTTTTTTTTTTTTTTGGTTTTTCGAGACAGGGTTTCTCTGTGTAGCTTTGTGCCTTTCCTGGAACTCACTTGGTAGCCCAGGCTGGCCTCGAACTCACAGAGATCCGCCTGGCTCTGCCTCCCGAGTGCTGGGATTAAAGGCGTGCGCCACCACCGCCCGGCCTTCTATGGCTATTTTAAAGGAAAGACTTTAGACTTTTACATCACTTTAAATGAAGTGTTCTAGCTGCCTATGAAAATCTTGTAAGTCCAATAGCTTCCAAATGTTCCATTCACACTTTCCTTTAGTGAGACGACTGACCCTTTTACCATGTGCCAGGAAGCAAGTCTGTACTTTGGATAGACCTGACTGGTGTGGAGAGAACAGACGTGAGGCGTTTGCAGGTAGAGGAAGGAAGACCACACAGGAGACTGTCCCACCAGCGATGTAAGCAGAAGGGAGCGGTGATACTGCCTAGCATTCAGGGGGGGCATTTTTGTTGGGTTTAGACACACTCTGTTAAACTTCTAGAAAATTCTGTGGGCTGTTAACAAGAAAAATAGAACTTGGTGATGACATCAAGATCGAATTTGTTTTCATCCTGAAAGAAATGGAAGAATAAAATTGCCTTTTGTATTGGATTGGAAAAGACTGGGAGAATAGTTTGAAGAGGGAAAAAAATTAGTGATTGTGTGGGTACAATCACTTTGAGATGAGAACATGATTTCCAAGTGAAATGTGTAAGTATTTTAAGTAGATGACTTACAGGGGGCTCAGTGGGGGATCAAAACAGGAGACATCAACAGCTCATAAATAGAACTTCATAGCATCAGAATAGGACCCAGAGGCATATTTTTACATATCATTTATTAAAGGCTCATTGTGTGCCACCAACTGTTGTGAGTGTCTGTGCTCATTCCTCATTTAGCTACCACCATGGTCCAACTCAACCTGTGAAACACTAGCATTATCGTTGTTGGCAGGTGTGTGAGCTGTGAGCACAAAGACATCGTTTAGTCTGCCCCAAGTTGCACTGCTAGTACATTCCAAAGCAGATTTTGAACCCCAGAAGTCTGGCCCACAGCCGTGTTCCTAACTATTCTGCTGCTCTTATTGATGTATTATACCCCTGCTCAAAAGAAATGTATGATTCGTTTGAACAAATAAATGTAGCAGCCATGAAACACACTAACGATTGGTTAAGTAGTACCATGCCATAACATTGATTGTGTGACTACAGAGTTTAGAATATGTATGAATTTCCAAGATAATAGGATGATAATAGGACATAACAATAATTAGCTGCTTCTTTGTGATTCAATTACACATTGGAGATCAGAAAGAATTTACCAGACTATGTAGATTTCTAATTCATAGTCATAGATTGGCTTAGTCATGGGCATTATCAAGATGATAATGGCTAATCATTCAGATATTGTTCATACCTTGCCCTACTGCCTGACACTTTCCTAAAATCTCACTATCATTTAAGGTTTACTTAATCAACCTTCATGAAGCAGCAGTAAAGAGTGCTACTAGAAAGTTCATTTCATTAACCCCTTGTCTCCTAAATAGATGGTGGCAATCTACCTTCAGCTAATTCTACATAATGAGCAAGAACTCAGAAACTTTGTGGAAATTGCAAGCCACTCAACAGATATTTATTGAATACTAGATTGAGAATGCTAAAGGGCTTTGCCCTGTGGAAATCTGAACGTCTTTGCCTTGAGTTTGTAAGCTTTATGCCAAACATGCTAATCAACTTGCCTCCGTTGAGTAAAGAGCCAGGTTCCCAGACTTCCTAGAGAGGAAATACTACTGCTTTTGTTAAACTGGGAAAGGAATTGCCTTTGCTGACTTTAGAACTAGAAATTTAAGCTGTAAGAAAAGTCGTCCTTGAAAATTCTTATCCAGTTCAAGGAATCATGTGACCCAAAGAACATCTACAGCAGCAGTAATGAGCAACTGTCCTGTGATATAGTATTGAGCCAGGCCGTGGGCGCTGGATATCTTCCTAGAGATGGACTTAAAATGAGAATGATTTTCCTTTTTCAAGTGGATTAGAAAAAAATAAAAGATTAATAGTATTTCATGACATTTGCAAATTACATGAAATGGATAATTCCATGTCTATGAGTAAATAGTTTTATTGGATCATATTCAGTATATATACTATCCATAACTTATTTTTGCTTATCTAAAACTCATTGAATATTTATGATATTGATGTACGTCCTGATATTATAAACTTTTGCAGAAAAAAAATCTCTCTAATCTAGGGTTTATATTTTTTTTAAAAAAAATGAACTTTATTCAATATTTTGGAATATAGAACTGCTATTTGTTCTATGCTTTTGTCTTGAAAACTATATCCCCTTCTATATTACAGAGCTTAATCAAATAAAGAAAAGTGTCATTGAAGCAAAACATCAAGTATCATTGTAAAGTTTTAAGTTTAATAATAGTGTGTGGAGCGAGCCAAACTGTAGTTGTCGTTTAAATGGACAGCCTCATTTCCTTTAAAGGACTGTATTCCTCAACATTTAGAGGTTGAATAGATGGAAATTCTCTGCTGAAGGAAGTAGAGTAAGGTTTTTGTATTGATATTATTTCTAAGAAAATTTGGGCCTAACAAAAGGAAGGTTTTATAACCATATATGTCTTTGACTACTCACAGTATTTAAAACTCAACTCTTCATTGTCATCCCTACAATAACTTGGTTGTAGCTGGAGAGTTTTCTCTCCAGGTCCCACCAATCCCCGGCAGTTCCTTAGCCCACTTACAAAATAAACATACAGATGCTTATATTATTTAAACTGCTTGGCCATTAGCTCAGGCCTATCATTGTCTATATCTATATCTATATTTTGCCACGTGGCTTGTGGCTTACTGGTACCTTACATCTTCCTTGTCCTGGCAGCAGCTCCAGGCAGTCTCCTCCTTTCCCTTCCTGTTTCCACAATTCTCCTCTCTGTTAGTTCCGCCTATACTTCCTGTCTGGCTACTGGCCAATCAATGTTTTATTTATTAACATATTTGTCATACAGAACATCCCACAGCACTTCCCCTTTTCTTTTTTTTTAAAAAAGGAAGGTTTTAACTTTTACATAGTAAAATTACAGATAACAAAACAATTATCAAGCAAGAATTACAGTTATAATATCTAGTATATTTATAATAACTAGTCTATTTGGCAAAATTAAAGAAGATATCCTATCTATCTTATATTTGTGAGTCTAAGGTTTCATATCTAACTTACCTTTTATCATAACTAAGGAAAATTATAACTATCTAGCTTCAACTACATCAAAGACCTCAGAAGGATATAATATTACCCGAGAAATGGAGGAATGATGTAAGCAACTTTCGGGAGTCTTGCAGGGTAGACAGAGACAGCTGGCAGCCTGGACAGTCATCCAAAGTTCTCTTGTAAAGTTGGGGCATCTGTCTTCAGCCCATAGGCCTAGAGTCTCTCAGTCACTTTTCTCTGTGTCCTGTAGAATGTCCGGCAGTTTCCTCTGCAAAGCAGGAACCTGAAGGACCATTTTGTCAAGCAAAGTTCAGTGGTTACCTTCCTATGGGTCCTGCATGTCCAGTCAATCAAGCAGTCCAGGAAAGAACAGTTTCTTGCCCAAATAGCTATTTTTGCCAAGGTGAAGATAAACTCCATATGGAGTGTCTTCGATGCCCATCCTCCTCTCTGAAGTAAATCAGTGCTGCCAGGAGCAGACACGTCCCACTGTCCAGAAAGTCTAAATTTTTAAAACATTTTAAATGCCATATTCTGTAGGTCTTTGAAGTGTTTGAAGATTACCTATCTATATGAAATATATCTATGTATACCTAGAAGACTTAACTAACATGGCTACAAATATGATTATCATAGATGACTAATTATTAATCTATTTTTAATTATCCATTACAATTTTAAATGAGCTGTACAAACATAACACCTTAAACAAGAGTAGAAATATACACACAGTATAACAAAATCAACTTTAAGTTTGTATCAATAAACTAAAATTTATACCAATGTAAAACATTTTAAACATAAACTAAAATCTATACCAATGTAAAACACTTTAAACAAGTTGTTGCTCTTTAAAAGTAGGTTCATTAATCTACCCTTTTATCCTATCATCTCTATATCCTATATATCTATATCATATCCCCTTTTCTTTTTTAGAAAGAGATTGCATTTATAATCAGCCTTTTTTAAATAAAAATATTGGTTTTTTTCTGTCCCACACCAGAGGGCTTTTCTGATTTGGGACACAAGAATCTCTTAACCTTTTATTTTAGCAATATGCCTGGGTTTAGAGGGGGAGTAAGCTAATTCCATCTTCAAAGCCAGCTTGGTATATTTGGGAATTTGGGCATAGCTTCTCTTACTACTTCCTGCTGGAAGGGGGCACTGTATCTTATGGCGACACAAAGAAAATTTTAGGATTATGGAGTAGTCCGTGAGGGTGTATCATCTGAGCCAGTTACCTTGAAATGGTTCTGGATGTTGGATCATCTGGGCCATGGTGTCATCGGAGACCTTTCAGGTGGTCTTGGCTGGTCAAACCTGATGTATCTTAATCTGGAACAAATCCAGAGCCTCCTTTCCAAAGCAACAAATCCTTACATCCAAGTTTTGAAGTCAAGGTACCTTTAAAGTATACATTTTGGCATAACTCAACAGCTTTTACAATCAAATATTTTTCTTCAGTTACGAATATCAAAGACAACATAATCCAGATTCTCTGTGTGATAGCCATCTTTACATGGCTTATTACCTTTACTGTTTCTTTAAAGACTTTATTTTTAAAAACTATTTGTTTATATAACTGTATATATTTCTTTTTCTCTCTCTTTCAAGCCTACATACATTTTTACATACATTGTAAACTATTCCATCTGAATCAGTCTTATTGTGAACCTATTGCTTTAAGCTGCAGCATTCTAAGACTGAAATGGCACTGTGGCTGCTGGCTCTGCCCACTTTGGCTTCCCAACATGGCAGTGGTATGTTTTCCACCAGTGGGTCTATGCTTCTATCAAAGCAGTGTGTAGCCCAGAAACCTCTTTTTGTTTTGTACTAGTAAAGGCTAAATCCACCGTGCAGCTTAATGTGCCACTTGCAGAGGCCTTATTCTCGCCATACAGCAGGTTGAGCGCATGCCAGGAACCCACCATAGTAGACAGTAGCTCAAACATGCAGGCTGCCGCTAACTTGAAAGAGACAACTAGGATAACTTGAAAGAGACAACTAGGAACTGCTTTTAGCTCCATTTTAGTATCTTTTTACTCAGGTTCTAGGTGGAAACTCTTGCCAACATGTTGGACACCATTTGTAGCTGGAGAGTTTTCCCTCCAGGTCCTGCCAAGACCTGACAGTCCATTAGCCCACTTATAAAATAAACATACAGACGCTTATATTATTTAAACTACTTGGCCATTAGCTCAGGTCTATCATTGCCTAGCTCTTACCCTTATATTCAGCCCATTTCTATTAATCTATATTTTGCCATGTGGCTTGTGGCTTACTGGTACCTTACATCTTCCTTGTCCTGGCAGCAGCTCCAGGCAGTCTCCTCCTTTCACTTCCTGTTTCCTCAATTCTCCACTCTGTTAGTTCCATCTATACTTCCTGTCTGGCTACTGGCCAAACAGAGTTTTATTTATTAATGTATTTGCCATACAGAACATCCCACAGCACTTGGTTAAGCTGGAAAAGTGGGAATGTTGGTCTTTGGGTTGAAATTAGAAGGCAGAAGTTAGAGTTTCATTGTTGCTTAATGAAAAAGGTGCTGTGCTCAGAGTCAAGATCCCAGCCTTCTTTCCCCATAACTCCTCAGGACCATATCTAGAAACGGAAGTAAGAACTCTTGACCAACTATCTTTCCAGAGATATAAAGATCAGAGAAGATGTCTATAATCACTCTCTGTAAACTCTAAAAGTCATCTTCTTGAGGCACTGGGGAAAAGATCAGTGATTTACTTAAATCAGTCAATGCTTGAGTAGCTGGCAGAGTTCAAGTCCACAATGGGATGAACTTAGGCATGCTTGACCATGTCTTTCCCATTTGCTGAGATCAGTGGTGATTAAAATACAAGCTATTTGCTAGAGAAATCCATGCCTTGAAGGTCCAATGCTTTGAGGTTAAGTATGAATTTTTCACCAGAAGCTGTGTGATGGGCAACAATATGGCTCTAACATCTTTTCTTTAGCAAGCAGTAAAGCTATATACCTGGCAAAGCCAAGCCCAGCAATTTAAGATTATACCACAGCTGTTAATAGCATGAGTGCCAATATGCCAGCGCTCCAGATGTCACTCAATCTGTGTGCTTTTTAAAATAAATTGCAAATTTACTCTACTGAATAATATAATTGATAAAAATCAGCCTATCTTTGGGTTTCAGCAAACTGTTTGTGTGATTGTGTTCTTCATTACATGCCTGAATGCACTCATTAAACACAGAGAGAATGATAAGCCTAAAAAATCATGGAGACAATGTCATAAAGCAGCAGGAGGTAAGTGTCCACCACCCCAGGACCTGCCGCTCCTCCTTGAAAAGAGAGTGTTCCCAGCTATGCGCCTACATTTCATATGCAAGAGGTGACTGCATTTTTGCTCACCTGTAAGGAACAAGACCCGCATACACTTGACTTCAAAGATAGTCTGACGTGACAATTCTTGAATGCAAGAGTTGTGTTTTTCAAATCATTGACACTGTTTGCCTGTGTTGTTTAAGAGTCTAAACTCATTTTTAAGCTCATTTTTCCTCAGGGTATATATATCCTTGCTTTAACTAGCACCGCATTCCTGGGGCACTTCTGAGCTTTTTCATCCTTGCCTGGCTGTCTGCTAGCAAAGACTGCGCTTGCCCAGTCTGACAAAGACGACACAAGCTTAGCGCAGCTTCATCTCTGCTGGAGACTGCTTCTGAGCCCAACAGAGCTGACAGAAAAAGTTCAAACAACAATTCCATTTTGTTTTTCAAAGTTCTCAGAATTTAAACAAAGAAATATCTACTAATTCATTAGCCAAATATGTCCTGAGCCCTGGAATAATCTGGACTCGGGGGAGAAAATAAGAACAGAATAGACATGGTTTCTATTCCTGTGGTGCTCACACTGATAAAGGGGGAAAAAAGAGACAAACAGCAAACAGAGCTTCTGGTGTGATAAGCATGTTTACAGTGCATTATGGTCTAATATGATTCTATGAAATTTGGAGGAGAACATATGATGTAGTGAGAGAGAGCAATGGACGTAGTTAGAAACATCATCTTACAAAGTGCACTCTGGTTTCCATCATTAACAGCCTCCAATGATGATTCTGGTTCTTCTCCCCTCCCACAAAGAATGGTTATATGTCCTTAGATATTAAAGCTCAGGCATGACCCTATGATTTAAGTCAGGCAATGAACTCTGTAAAGAGGGGGGGCATCACGAGCAAGGTGAGGAATTAGGAATCAGTGTGCAACCCTTGGAGGGCTTTCTCATTGCTTTGCAAAGCTTTGAGTCTAGCGATTTCTGGCCCAGCAGGATAAGGTTCTTGGAAACACTCACTCTTGTCCATACAACAAGATAAAGGTTTAAAAAAAATTAGAAAGAAACTGATTGGTATGGAAATAAATGTCTTCTTAGATTGCTCAGAGAATCACCATGATGAGGTAAACAACTGTCTCCAGATTTGGAGGGACAGAAGGTGATACCAGGTATTGCTACATGTTGGAGCAGACGTTAGTAAGTAGAAGTGTAAGTATAGGCAAGTTTTGTCCTTCCAGGAGGCAGCAGGCTGCCTACCGGATGACACATCACCCTGATTGCTGGAAAGTTCTTGGGCTCTCTAAATGTCTCTTGGTTAGTTCCTGCTCAGGCCCACTCAAAATAATTTTCTTTTTGATTATCTCAGATCAAGTTTTGATCTGGGTACCTCAGCTGCAACAGCAAAGTCGATTTTTCCAGGTAATGCAACAATCACAAGAATAAAATGCCAAATTTACAAGTTCTGTTCACAGCGAGGCATTGTTCTAAGTAACTAGACACCTGAAGCCCAATAACAGGAGATGGGGTGGGAAAATTGTAAGAGCAGAACGTTGGCCGTGAGATAGTGTCTTCTATATATAACAGGGAAGCTGCCCCATGAAATCTCAACAGTATGGTCATTTAAACAAGACCTATACAACAACAGCAGTTGATATGCCAGTGTGGATGGAGAAATCCACAAGGCCCTAAACCTAGATAACAAGCCATATGCAATTAGTGACTGCTGAGAAAGAGAGATAAGCCTCAATGATGAACTCTGTGGTGGTTTGAAAAGGAATGATCCCCATAGGCTCATAAATTTGAATGCCTGGTCATTAGAGAGTGGTGCTACTTGACAGGGTTAAGAGGTGTGGCCTTGTTGGAGTAGGTGTGGCCTTGTTGGAGAAAGTATGTCACTGGGGATGGATTTGGGTTTCAAATGCTCAAGCCAGGCCCAGTGTCTGTCTGTCTCTGTCTCTGTCTCTGTCTCTCTCTCTCTCTCTCTCTCTCTCTCTCTCTCTCTCTCTCTGTCTTTCTTCCACCTGCTGATCTGGATACAGAACTCTCAGCTACCTCTCTAGCGGTACCATGTCTGCCTGCATGCAGCCATGCTTCCTATCTTGACAATAATGGACTAAACCTCTGGAACTGTAAGCCAGCCCTAATTAAATGTTTCCCTTTTTAAGAGTTACCGTGGTGAAGGTGTCTCTTCGCAACAATAGAACTTTAACTAAGTTAAGCCCCCTGATAGTTTATCCAGTCCCAAAGGGTCAGCCTTAAACACATATACATATGAGCAACACCCAACAGACTCAACAAACACGTGTGTGTGTGTGTGTGTGTGTGTGTGTGTGTGTGTGTACAGCAATAAAGAAGAGTTCATGAATTTGAGAAGAGATGAAGGGGGATACAAGAGGAGTCACAGGGAATAAAAAAGGGTAGAAATTATGTAAACTCAATACCCGCATAAAGTCTCAAAAATTTTCTCGCCCAAATGGCTGCCCAAACATGAACTGAACTGAGGCCTCAACTCTGGTCAAAGAAGTACGAGAAGCTAAGGAATGCTAGCAGCAGGAGAATAGTCTCCCTAGGAAGAGTACACCAATTAATTACCAACACCAAATGACCAGCCCTGAAAATGTATGTACAAGTAACATTATACAGACTGGACAGATTGTGTTTATATACTTAGAAATGTATAAGTATATATATGTGTGTGTGTGTGTGTGTGTGTGTGTGTGTGTGTGTGTATACATGTACATATATATGTATATATATATAATTAATGAAAAGAGAAGCCATTAATTTGAAAGAGAAAGGAGGAATTTGAAGAGAGGAGGAAAGAGGAAATGATATAACTGCATTATAATCTCATTTTAAAAATAATCCTAATAAAAATAAACTTAAAATATCTGCTGGAAATCAGAGCAGAAACATGCTCAGCAAAGATAAATTTTCTCTGAAATGCTGACAGTAGTAATAATGTTGGTATCTATTTCATCATTAGTTCTGGAGTGCTGAAATCACTGGTTCTAAATAGTAATTGGAATAAAAAATTATATGCATGAAATATAAAACCTTTTGGGTAGCTGGGCGGTGGTGGCGCATGCCTTTAATCCCAGCACTCGGGAGGCAGAGCCAGGCGGATCTCTGTGAGTTCAAGGCCAGCCTGGTCTACCAAGTGAGTTCCAGGAAAAGGCGCAAAGCTACACAGAGAAACCCTGTCTCGAAAAACCAAAAAAAAAAAAAAACAAAAACAAAAAACAAAAAAACCCTTTGGGTAGTCTTATCTGGAGTTACTATTGCTGTGACAAAAACACCTGCTGCAGGCCGGGGACACCGCCCACAGTGAGTGAGTGGGGGGCCCTCTCACATCAATCATCAGTCAAGAAAATGCACCACAGGGCCCACAGGCCAGTCTAGTGGGCTGTTTTCTCAGTTGAAGTTCCCGCTTTCAAAATGATTCCAGCTTGTGTCCAGTTGATATCAAACTGCCCAGCAGACAGAGTAACTGGAACAGTTCTGGTTCTTCCTACATATGAATAAACGGCTGCTGAAGTTAAATGTGGAGAGCCAGAAAGCCTAGGCTTCCAGATGGAAGCTCTGGGTAACATCTCCACTTCATCATCATTCACAAGGTTTTCTTTTGTTTCCACTGCTTTCTTATGGAAATTACCCAGAACACCTTTTCTTATGTCTGGGCTGGCCCTTGAGACACCTGCCCTCTCTTCTCTGGGAGAATAGGTTAAAAACCATTGTCACGTATTGGCTTTGGATTATGAATGGAGGCATTAGTTATCATTTTCTTCTTGCTTGCTTAAGTCTTCTTTCACTGTTGTTGATAGAGACTCCCTGGTCAGGAACTCCCTGTGTAGCCCAGGCTGGCCTTTGGCTTGTGCTTCTCCAGGTATGGCCACCACACCAGGCTAGTTATCCATTTCTCTATGCTTTCTCCCTTTTCCATTTCAGAAATGGCTTTGGTTACCACCCAACTTGAATTAAAATTTTAACTCTCAAATCCTGAAAATTACAGGGCTCCAATTTTAGTTTATCCCCTGACTGGTGGCAAAGGACATTAAAAAATTTTGTTTACTTAAACATCAAAATCACATTTGCTTATTAAGTATTTATACACCGTGCTTTTCACACAACACAAAGATCCAGAATCT
Source organism: Peromyscus eremicus (assembly GCF_949786415.1). Lineage (NCBI taxonomy): Eukaryota > Metazoa > Chordata > Mammalia > Rodentia > Cricetidae > Peromyscus > Peromyscus eremicus. The sequence goes on along the minus strand of NC_081419.1, from coordinate 29,753,225 downwards.
GTTGAGGACAAGTATTTTGAAATAATTCGTTTTTTGCCATTGCCTTAATAACCATTGTCATGTGCCCTTCCCCAAGATCAACGTGGGTGGGCTGGTCCCACAAAGGGTCAGCCTGTGCTCCTGTCGCCTGCCACACAGCTTTGGAAAATGTTGTACTCCACAGGGTCCTGAGTCAAGCTTAGTTTGCCCAGTACTTGCTAAACTTTCTCAGGTACAAGTGTCATGGGCTACATCATTCCAGCAAAGAATTGATAAGGGCACCAAATTCCTAAATTATTATTTCTATTTTCTGACTAAAGGAGAAAATGCAATGTTAGTTCGAAAGCATTCTCCATTAGTGAAAGGAGAGCCTGGCTTCTGACCTACACTCTCCTGAGGACCCAGCCTTTCCAGCAGGCTGCCCTTGCTGGTGATGCGTTGCCTAGAGATGAAGTGGGCATATGTGTGGTATTTGTACAAGAGGCAAAGGGCTCTCAATGCAATGGAGGACTGTCATTTTTCACTTGCTAGGAAAATGGACCCCCTTTTCCTGCTCCTTTTTAATCATACCTGCAAAACTGTGAAATGTCTGAACTTCTCAGAGAAAGACCCTATCAAGTCTCTCTTCTCTAGCAATTACAAAAGCTCAGAAGAAAATTCAGCTGGATCAAATTCTCAGCTCACCCTGTTTACTTCTGTGTTTGTCACTGAACAGTGTCCCCCAGTCATTGAAAGCTGGTAAGGGTCAGCTCTGCAGAGCTACCATCTAAGCTCACACCTCAGGCTGTATGTCCAAGGTGCCTGCTCCAGGAAGCAAAAGTCCTTCCTGTTACAAAGGAATACAAGCAGGACAGGTGTAATGCCTTTAATAAAAGACAAATCTTCCAGATCCTACACACTTGTCAGCTTCTATGTCTGTGCCTCCCTCATCAAGATTAAATCTTCAGAAAAAAAAAAAAAACTGTAAAACAAGTACAGAGTTTTTTCTTCTCATGATTCCCCAAACAAAACAGAGTGACAACTATTTATAGAAACTCTACATTCTAAGGCTCAGGGTATGGCTCTGCAGTAGAGCACTCATACTTCCAGGGGACAGGAGTTCACATCCTAGGACACAGTCAGGCAGTTCACAACCACCTGTAACTCCAGCTGCAGGAGATCCAATGCCCTCTTCTTGCCCCCCCCCCCAATACATGACATACAGAAAAGAAAAGTAAATAAATCTTTTAAAAAGGATTTTACATTGTTTGGTTATACATCTAGAGCTGAAGAGTACAGGTATGAAGCATGCAAGAGAATGTGTGCAGGATATATGTAAATACTACACTGTACACAAGCAGCCTGTGTACCCACGGATCTGTCTCCCCTCCCCCCATCTCCTCAGATACCAAGGAATGACTGTAACTGCCTGGCAGACCCAGAGTTTGCCTCTGGCTCTTTCTCTGTTACTTGGTTGTGTATTCAAGAACCAATGCTGTTTATATATGTAACTTTTCTTCTTTTATAATAATATTTAGTGGTTGCATGATTTGCCTTAAATCTCACAGCAGAGTAAAAAAGAAGCAAGCCTATAAAGCTGCCTCTCTTAGAATAATTTACAAAGGTTTGTACATTAGATCAATCTCTTTCAGCAGTAGCAAGGAAGTATATTCTTGGTATATAAATTAAAAAGTGAAACATGGTAAAGGAACACACTAACCCCTCTGGGCATGTGAACTGAATGCTGCATTCTAGAAAAACAACATAATAAGGTGTCTGTTATTTGGATAGGAACACATGCATTATATATTTAATGTTGGCCATGGCAGATTGTATTGTCAACAAAGGTATGGCATGGCCTTCCTGGGAGCTGAGAAAACTGAGAACAATTCTTTTTTCATCCCCAAGCTTATCATTTAGCTTTACTAAGTTGGACTTCCAGAATATTCTGCATGGGTTGCTCCAGGACAGTTCACTAAGCAACTCCACACTTAATAGAGATAGAGCCAGCGGTCATACCACAAGCAATGACAAGATGCTCTGTCGCGGTGAAACAAACTTGTGGTGTTTTTTAAACATTTATCAGTCACAGTTCTTTGTTTAGTTTCCTGGATTCAAACACAACATGTTGACAATTCCTCAAACCTTGTTCAAGTAGCAGATAGTCATATCGAACAGCAAATATTTTGTTTTCTGTGTTGATGTTCTAGTTAAATGAAGTGTGACATATTATCTGGGTGACAGGAAGTCTGTGAAATACAAGGTGATTTCTTTTTTTTTCATTATTCCAGAGTGAATGGAATGGCATGCATGTGTTTTTTATGTGTAACCAGTCCCTGCTTACTCAGTGCGGTAAGCTTGTTTGCTTTAAACATCCCTTGGATTAGACAAAGAAAGAACTGGCCTTCAGTGCGGTGTCAGAATGGAATCTTCACAGAAAAGTGATATTAAAAAGAGTCCCAGTGTCATTCTTTGGGATAATGACACTAACTGTTTGCACTGGTCTGTATTTACAAAATTTGTCATATAATGTAGAGGCCCTTCCCTATTGTAGAATATTATTTTAACTAGGCAAAGATGTGTTACATTTGTTTATGCTGCAGAATATTACTTTAACTGTGTAAAGATGTGTTACTTTTGTTTATGCTGAATTTGTTTAACAATGTAAGGATGTGTGTTTAATTATGTAAAGATATGTTGCATCTGTTCAACTTGCCTGCCTAAGGCACCTGATTGGTCTAGTAAAAGCTGAATGGTCAATAGCTAGGCAGGAGAAAGGATAGGTGGGGCTGGAGGGCAGAGAGAATAAATAGGAGAAATCTAGGCTTGAGAGAGAAGGAAGAACAAGAGAAGAAAGAGGAGAGAATGAGAGACATGGTGGGGGCAAGAAGACAGGCAGATGCCAGACAGACAGACAGAAGCAGTGAATGTAAGATACACAGAAGTAAGAAAGGTAATAAACCCTGAGGCAAAAGGTAGATAAAGAGAAACAGGTTAATTTAAGTTAAAAGAGCTAGCCAGAAATGAGCCTAAGCTAAGCCAAGCATTCAAAACTAATAAGTTTCTGCATCATGATTTGGGAGCTAGTTAGTGACCCAAAAGACAAAGCCTGCTACACTTCCTTCTTCAGTGGGCATCAACTTTGGTGTGACTGATGAAATACAGCCAGAGGCTTGAAATGGACTTCCACATCTCTGATGTCACCTTGTTCTCTAATATTACTGTGAGAAAGCTTTCACCGTCTCTCCTGTTAGCCCTAACAGGAGGCTCAATGTCAGAAGCAACAGACTTCAGTTCACAAATTTGTGAGTGAGCTGTGAATCGTAGAGACTTGGGGCCCCAGCAAACAGCCAGGTGACATTTCCAACATTTAGAGAAATGTAGCTACAGTCAGAAGAGATGCCCTACCCTGTCCCTGCTGGCTCCAAAACTGTGTACTACTGTGAACTTGTGGCCACCCATGACACAGTGTAACTGCCACTAAATGGATTATCCCGGCTTAGAGCTCCTCGTTCTTCCCAGACCCTGTGTCGTATCCTGGACCACACTCAGAGCTTTTGCAATAATAAGAAACATTGTTCAGTAGCAGTCATAATTCCAGCACCACAGGGAGAGACACAAGAAAACAAGAAGTTTACAGTTTTGCTGATAAAGACAATCTCATACCCACAGAAGAAGAGATCATTTTGATCACTGTATCTTGATCAGGCATTTATATGTGCTTGGTTGGAGAGCTTGCTCAAAATATATTTTGGCACAATCCAGGAGTCACTGCATGTAAAACCCTAAGGGTTGGACCTAGAGATATCAGAATCCTAATGCCATCTTCCTGACTAAGAGCCAATGGTGAGGAGTAAATGAATTAGATGCTGTGTTTGTGCAGATGTATGACAGAGTATGGAGGGGAGGAGAGGTTGGGATGGACAGGAGTTATCAGGAAAGATCTGGAAAGACAGAATTTGAATGTGATAAGAATCATAGGGATGTAGTGTAAAGGAAAGAGAGGTGAGGATGGCACCAAGAAAGTATTATAATGTCTAGCATGAAGATTATAACTCATATGACAAGTAGGGGAGAGTTACTGATGTATTCATTTGTTCACTCAAACAATTCTTCAGCGTTTATTATTAGTCAAACTCTAGCCAGAGTTCCTTAGAAGCATGATATTCATAGCAATACTATGAGATACACACTGATGTCATTACTTCATAACACAAACTAATTGTACTAAACAAAGTGACATTATTTGGGATGTCAAGAGTAATTTCCTGTTGCAAACAAGACCAATTTTTCTGTCTACTCCTTTGAAATCAGATAACATTATTATTAGTATTGTATTATTAGTTTGCTTACATGCATTTGGGTGCACAAAGCGCTATGGTACCATTTTGTATATTAACTATGATTGAAGGTTTGCTAATATTAGGTTGAATAAGTTTGGGGCTTGATTGTTTGTTTCTTTGTTTGCATAGAATTGTAGATTGAACCCAGGGAAAATGCTGTACCACTGAACTGTGCCTCTAACCACAGATAAACCAATTTGATTATAATAGAGAAGATCCCTGTTCCTGTGAAAGAAGATGTGTTTCATTCTCTTTGCAGAAGTGTGAACAGAAAGTCCTTTTCATTCAGTGAAAAGACCCTAGGATTCTGTCTGGATGTGAAGCAGGCATACAGATAGTAGCTAAGAAAAGAGCTGTGTACTATGTTTCCAAAGTTTCACACTGAATTTGATGAAATCCTTTCCAGGCTCAATTTTCATCATTAAAACCCAAAGCTCTATATAGCTCTATATAGAATAAATATTTTTGCACATGCTATCTCTTCTCGCTAATATATATATATATATATATATATATATATATATATATATATATATATATATATTCTGCAAATTTTTTCCAAACTCCTGCATCACACTCTGGAAGTCTCTACACAAGTCATACTGTGTGAGGAAGTCTGCAAATCTAGACATGCTTCATCCACATTTCTTTGTCTTACAGAAAGCTTCTAGCTATTTTAAATCCATCTTGGTGATTCCTGTCAGTATCTATCCAATAAGCAGAGAACCCTGAGCTTATATAAGCAAACATAGCTCCTAAGTTTATCCTGCTAGAATAATCAACTATGAAACTCCATCAAATTTTAAGTAGCATTTTACTTGTATTAACTTAACCACTTACCTCCCTCATAGTTTCAGGAACAATTAATAAAATTTCTTTCAGTAATGCATTTTCTATGTTGTTTATTTTTAAAAAATTTTAATTACACTTATCAATTAATTATTTAATTGTGTGTAGGTGGGGATGTGCATGAGCACCATGTCATGGCTTGCATGTGGAGGTCAGAGGACATGTCAGAGGTCAGGAACTGGCTTCTTCCTTCTATCCTGTGGGACCCTGAGATTGAACTCACATTGCCAGGATCAATGGTGAGTGACTTTACTAACTGATATATCACCTTGACCTCCCATTTTCTGAGTTTTATATTCATCCAACAAATGCTAATGAAGAGATGAATAAAACTGCAAATCTGACTTCACAATGATCTGAAACAAGAGTGCTGAGCAGGAGAGAGGTCTCAGCAGTTAAGAGTACTTGCTACTCTTGCAGAGGACCAGTGTTCAGTTCCCAGCATTCACGTGGCAACTAACAATCATCTGTAGCTAAGGTAGGTTTGACACCCTTTTCTGACCTTTTTGGGCACAGCATACATGTCATGCACTTACAGACAGGCAAGCAGGCAAATCACTCATATATGCAAAATTTTTTAAATGGAAAAATAAATATTGTTGAGAACTAATCAAAGAATTATTCTTCTCAACTAACAACATTTTGGAGTCCATGATCAGTACAATATGGTGACTATAATTCCTACAAATGTATTATACATTTTATAGGAAAAAAAACTAGGAACAGAAGGTTCCTCATCAAAGGAAATAATAAACATTTTAAAAGGAAGTGTTAACTATCATGATTTGATGATTATACATTATATACTCATACTGAATCATCACATTGATCTGCAAATATGTAAAATTTTTATGTGGCAACTTAAATAAAACAGTGAGGGGGGATGACATTCATTCAAACTTAAAATGAACAGAGCTTATTAAAGAAAACTGAGCCAGTCTTGTATCTGTAGTCAGTTTGCCTCCTCTAGAGGATGCTGTGAATATGAATGAAAGATTGTATTGATTGCTCTCTCCTTCCCTTCTTTGTCCTGCATACTTAGAGATCTGTCCAGTTTTCTTCCTCTGCTGTCAGTGTCACAGGGTCCTGACCCCAGCAAGGCCCCTTTCCCAGGACTGTGTGTGCTGGCTTCTGGCAGGATTTGGTCTAAAGGAGCAACCGGCAGTAGATGTGTGGACAGGGAGTGGTGGAGACATAGGTGAAAGCAGGATATTTCCCTCTCTTCCTTTCCAAGTTAGTAATTTGCATAGAAGTTGGTGCAAACTCTATCAAACAGGTCTACCAGATGACGAGGTGTGGGGTTCTGGTGAACTACCTCTTCCATTGCTGATAGCCCTTTACATCTAGGTTTGGTAACTGCTTCCTGCTGTTACTCATTCCTTGCTTTCCCTTGTTTCTTACTTTGCTTGTATTGGTTAACTCTTCTCGTTGCTGTGACCAAATGCCTGGCAGAAAACAACCTGAGAGAGGAAAGATGTGTTTGGGTCCAAGGTCCAGGCATCATAGCTGAGAAGGTGGGATATGCAGACTGAGTCTTATCCAGGCTTCTAGCTGGAGGCTGTTGGCTCACATTTCATTGATCAGAAAGGAGAAAAAGAGAAAAAGCAGTATTCAGCTGGCTTTCCTCTTCTCTTTTGATTAACTCCAAGACCCATTGCTTGATACCACACACATTCAGAGCTTGCCTCTCCCCTTAGGCAATCTTCTCTGGAAATGCCTTCAAATACATACAAAAAATATGCCTCTCTATGACCAGAGCCTTAAATTAGTCCAATTAAGTTAATACTCAAAACTGATTGTGCAGAATTGTAAACTCACTTTTAACACATTGGGCACAGTTTGTGTGTTTTTAAACATTACCAAAAAAGAAAACTAGAATGTACAATATATTATAGACTAGTGGTCATGGACACATGTGCATTCCATGGTAACAACATCTGGAAATGAAATGAACAATGATTCCATCGATGCTTTACAAACTATCAAAACATTGGCTTTTGGGGAGACTTTACACAGATTATATGACTAATAAGTTCCAGATTCACTATTAAAAAAAATCTACAATGAATGGCTGTAAAATAGAAGTTTACATCTCCATTAAAAAAAAGTAAGTTTAAAAAGAGCAGGCTGATAGACTTTTACATCATTATGAATATTCAATAACCTCAAATTCCTAAGGACCAGAACAAGAATACAGCTACAGAACTCCACCTGCTTGCTGTAAGTGTAGAATAAATAAGTCACTGTGGGAAGCTGTCTTTCCTAAGCTAACAGTAGTGTGGGGACTAACAATACCAGAGTCCACAGTCTGAAACAGCCTTGATCCTATGACAAGTGAATCAGAAACGCAGGCAATACATGAATCAACAAAAGCATACTGCAACCCACAGACAGAGGTCGTAATCACCGGAGCTGCTGAGCATGAACTCAGCCTTTCCCACTTGTAGCAGAAAGCGTAGTGCTATCAAAATTTCTGGTAATTAGCCGAGACTCCAGAAGGTGAAAGGTCCATGAAAGCAAGCAAAACCTTTTTCATTTTACTCACTTGGTCTCACAAATACCTCTGCCTGCAGCTCAAAGGATGCTCAGTGAATTATGTGTTGGGTGGATAAATAAATAAATAATGCTGATGTTTTAATTTTAATGTCTCAGGTGCTTAATGACAATGTAAATTGCTGATTTATTAAGAATGTCATTTAAATTAGTCTACATGAATGAAATTCCAACCCTGTCTTCGAGGCTGTTAAGAAGGCTAAATCACCACCACAGAGTCCCTCAAATCCAGCATGACTTCCCTTCCCAGTAGAATAAGCAGGAACAGTGAGACCTTTTTTCACTTGCTGGATCTCAGGACAGGTTTCCTGCTTAAAAGTTGCATTCTTTTTCTTCCTTGTGTGAAGAGCTTGTAAATGAGAGTGTTATAAAAGAAAAGTCGAACAGTTTCCACAGACAAGACATTTCTTTCGGCCATGTACAGTAGAGCCAGTCAAGCATCCCTGTGTTTGAGTAAGCAAATTTCCCTGGAAAAGGTCAACAAATATAATAGGAAACTGACCCATGCCCTGGCAGCTTCATTCTTTTCCAGGAACGAACTCAAATGCAACCCTTAAGCATGAACTCCCAAGCAACATGCCCTAACAATTAATCTAATTCCCTTCTCATAAAAAAGGGAAGAAACGCCAGCCCCACAGCCTTGAAGAGACTGACACTTTACCAGAACCAATAAAACTTAAGAGTCCTTGAAACACCTCCAGATTCTAAACATGTGCTCTTTTCCCTCTTCTGTCACAACCACCCAACTTCCACTCAAATGTTTGGTAGAACACTGCAATCAAGATTGCGCTGATGTTCCTGATTAGTTGTTTGATTAAACATCAGTGTAGCAGAAGCAAGAATATATCTGCAAACAGATATATCACTCACACAACAAAGCTTGTAGTCAGAATTTTAAAGCATCCGAATGTGTTCTTGTCCGAGCTTTTGTGTGCTGTCCATCGATCACCTGCTTCTCTGCTAAAGCCTCCGGTTGGAAGTGAGCAGAACAGAAGAAATCATTTCCGGCTCTGCCAGCAGCACAAACTGTGCTTCTCCTTTCTTCACTCCTTGCCTGAAAGCCACAGTAACCAGCAGGATCTGCCCAGCTGTGCTCTGTGGTAGGAGGCCTCCTGCTATAATCAAATGCAAAAGAAACAGACACTTGCTTCTAGAACATCAAATACAAAGAGGCTGCTTTTCTGCAGAAAATAAATAAGCAGATATCAAAGATTTATAGAAATTTTGATTAAGAAACGCTCTCCATCTTCCCACTTGATACTACTAACATGTGCCACAGCTAGAGATAAGCAATGGGGTTTTCTTTTTGCCTGTAGGTCTTCTGTTATTAATTTAGACACTACAATCGTGAACTGACAAAATAATGATCATTTTATGAACTTGGTCTTTAAATCCAAAACCTCATTCATGTAAGAACATCAAAATATTTGTATTCAGCACTTCATTTGAGAGAGCAGTTTAAAATTCCTTAGAGAAATTGAAAAATAAGTAATTCCTAATCAAAAAGTGCTTACTTTGGGGAAATATCAAGGCAAAACTGTTTCCTCGCTCAAGGTCATTATAGTACATTTAATCACAATAAAACAATTGCCCAGGAAAGAAGACAAATTGTGAAAATAATTGTCCTTCCTTATTTCTTCACCAATTCATTTAGGTCTAAAGTGTTGATGAATTAATCAATGGGAAAGAAATCTTGAAGCAAAATTGTAACAATATCAGGCCTACACGGCCATACTTCTGATCAAAGACACCTAGCTACAAGCATACCAATAAGTCAACTCTGTAAAAATCACTCCGTGGAAGAGAAAAACCTGTTCAGCAAATGGCGGTCTCTGAAAAATGACATCACGTGACTGCATTGGCCTTCAGTGCTGGTTTCCACTTTGATACAATGTTTCCATTTTGCCCAGAAGTATTCTTCTCCTTCTGCTTTGAGCTTCTTCTTTACTCTTAAGTCTGGGCCCCACGTGACAGGCAAGGAAATCTGAAAATAAATTAGAGTGTGTTTGTGGAAGGTACCAGACCTTGTGAAAGATGTGCTTCCGACTGAAATTTTGAAGTGGATAACCTCCACTTTGAATACTTCACCTTTGGTTACATAATATGGGTGCACTAACACACACACACACACACACACACACACACACACACCTGAAATTCATTCATTTCCCTGATATAAGGTATGTATACTGTGTTGACTTACTATCAACTACAAGCAAGGAACAAGCCCCTTGTCCTAGTTACCTACTCAGGTTAACTCAAAGTCCAGAACAGAAAACGTAAAATTCTCAGCACTCAGGACATTTTCTTTTTCAATTTGATATGTAGCAGAGACTATAAAATGTTAAGCCACTCAATTCATAGACAATTCATAAAAAATTAAGAAAATAATCACTAGTAGAGCTCTACAAAATTTTCAAGGACAAGTTTTAATGTATAATTTTTATAGTTAGTATGTTACTGAATAGTTAAAAGTCCTAATATAAATTCTAGTTTTAGTACCATGAGCTAAAATAACCCTTGACTATTCATCAAGAAAACTATTATTTTTTTACTTGTAACGGAACACTCATAGCAGGAACTACTCAGAGGGTTATTGTGAATACTAAGTAAGATGTAAGAGTATGCCAAGGACATAATCATATAAACAAATGAACTGTTGAGTTTTTGTTTTTTGTTTAGTTTGGTTTTGATTTTTCAAGACAAGGTTTCTCTATGTATTCCTGGCTCCCCTGAAACTCATTCTGTAGACCAGGCTGGCCTCAAACTGAGAGATTCTCTTGCTTCTGGCTCCCAAGTGCTTGGATTAAGGGGGTATGCCACCACTGCCTGGTTATTGTTATTTTTTAAGAGTTGTGTTTATGAGCTTAAATGTTCTCTCTGCTGTCTAGATTTCATAGTGTTGACAGGTACTGTGCAGGCAGGCCACTGGAGTAGAAAAGTCAGAAATTACCCAGTGGTGCACAATAAAGACCTGCCAGCCAGTATGTGCCAAATGATGCAATAGTGGCATGGAGGGTATGGAGTAACCAACTACTTTGTTTGGACTTGAGACTTGTACCACAGCATGAAATACATGACTGGTTCTGTAAACCAAGTCAAAAGCCCATGGATCAAAGATCACAGGCCATAAAGGGTAACTCACTGCTGACATTTTGAAAAAAATGGAAATATTGTCAAACTGCCTTCTGAAAATTTATTTTTATATTGATAGATTGCTGCTGCTCTCAGCCTTGGTAAATGCAGAAACTCCTAACAGTTCAAAGTACTGGAAATAAGTATCCAGAAGTATTCTTTCTAAATGAGTGACCCATGTCACCCTTTCCAAGGCTCAGGAAACATCTGGAAGAAGAGACAGAAGGAATGTAAGAGCTGTATATAAGGGAGAGTGCCATGAAACATGTGCCCTGGACACTACATGGTATGGCACTCACAAACCCACAGCAGCTGTGCTTATCTGCCAAAGACCCACACAAGATTGAACCTGTCAACATTCCAACATAGACAGGGGAGGGGTCATGAGACCCGACTCTTAGCTGAGGTGTATTGAGATTTGACCATTGCTGGGTGGAGAAGAGTCATTTTTCTTCAGTGATATGGACACTTGCAAGTTGCCTGTGCTCCAACAAACAACTGTGCAAACAACCCTAACAAAATTCAGTGGGTCAAAAAATGTTAAGAATATAAGAGAGGAACTTTTTGGGAGTAAAAAGGGACTCAAAGCAAGGGAGAGAAAAAGAGACAAGAAAGAGCATATATTTTCAAAATGTCTTATATACATATATAAATTTCTCAAAGAATAAATTTTAATATTATTAAAAGAATATAATTAATATTGACTGAGAACATTATTATTATTTTATGATAATTTAAATTATAAATTATTAAAAGTAGGAATAATTTAATGCAACTTATATATGCTTCATGTCCACAAGCTATATAATTTCTATAATAATACTTGATGAGCTTGTTGTTTCAATCAACTACTGTTAATTTGTTTTCAACTGCATTTTATCCTTCAGTTTTGAAGACTGTTTTAGCTCTTCAGGAGGTGGGAACATTATGTTCTTTTTCCCTGATTAATAGGAAATGACCAATATTAATGAATAATCAGTATCAGGAGACTGAACCTCAAGACTGATAGTTTTCAGGACCTACACTGTTAGACCTAAATCAGACATTAAATTGCAATTGACCCAGTCTCTATTCTGATATAATAATAATCCTGAAGGCCTTAGTTGATGACCAGCTGACTGCTTCTTGAACATTTTCAATGATGGTCAACAAGTGACTTGTGAGACATGGAAGTCCACCATTCAGTACTTGTTAAAATTCCTTCTGTCTAATGCCTACTGTAACTTGTATCCACCAGAAAGCTCCAATCTCAGGGGAAAAAAAAAAAATCAAGAATGGTATTCATTCCTTTATCTACACAAGAATACCCGAATATGGTGAGATAGCCCCAGTCCACTCCAAGTAGTTTGCTGTTCCCTTGACTTACATCATTGGTGGCTCTAGCTGTTCCTCATATATCATCTTGTTTCTTCTTAGACTTGTAATTTCTTTATTTAAATCATCCCAATCCACATCAGGTTCCCACAACGTTCTAAATGTGGTATGACCCAGGCAAAGTGAAAGCTTTATCTTTCACAGTTTAGGCCCTGAAATTTTATCTAGGTAGCCTAACTTTGCATTGTGAATAACATCTTATACACCCTATAAAGCTAAGTTCTATTGGGTTGGGCATGTGCTTAGCAAAGCTGTGATATATTCTTGATATTTCTGAGCAATGATTTATTTGCCTCATATTTTACCCTTGTTGCCTTGCTATATGTATGTCTGTGTCTGGTGCATGTATGTGAAGTGTCTTAAAGCTATGCCATCCATAACTAGCACAATAAAGAATATGTGAGTGATTGTTGGTTATTTTTCTTTTCCTTTCTTTCTGGACACTTCCATTTGCTTCAAGACAACAAAATTAGACTGAGTCTGTTATATGACCACTACTCTTACACTGTAAACATTTCCTGAGGAGAACAGACATTTATCTACCCCAGACAGGGTACTGATAGTAGACCAAAGAAACCCTAGCATTTGAATCAAGCTTGGTGAACTGAGTTTATTTGGGTTCACTGACAAGAGCATGGGTGAGCAGTTTACCACAGGAGCATGAGCAGCTTTCATGAAGCTCTACTGCTGAAGAGCATGTCTTCTCCACCCTGGGAACCATGAGCTGCTCATATATCCTCTGGGAGGATGCTCATGAGGTCCCATCCCCTTGCTGTGATGGAACATCATGGAACCCAAAGTTATACAGGTCTCCTATGGGTAATCACAGCAACGGAAACTTCAAGAAAACAATAGCTATGTTGGGTCCTGGGACAGCACTTCACAACTCCAGATGACTGAATTCTAAACAACTGCTTTGCTCTGCACAAGCAGAGTTTTTATTTTTTGCAGTGATATTATATCCAGGCTTTTGAAAACCATGTTTCTATTATCTTCTACATCGATGTGGCTACACACCTGACAGATTTGCTTTGGAACATGGCTTTAGAAGGACTTCAGGCTATCACAGCAGGGAAGGCAGAACAAGTTCACAGAGCGGGAAGGTATTGTATGGCTGGGGCTTCTCATATGGGAAGTAAAAAGAGCTAGGCTGGCACCAGGGGCGGGTATAACCATCAAAGGTCCAACTCTAGGGACCCACTGCAGCCAGGCCCACTTCCTAAATGCTCCATAGCCTTCAAAATACTACGCACAAGCTGGGAACTAAGCATTCAAAACAAAAGCCTGTGAGAGACATTTCCGAGTCACACCATAACAAAGTTCAGGAAAGAGATCAGTGAAGCGTCTGGCTCCGGCCGCATAGCCATGTTGGGTCACTGACTTTCAGTCCCACCAGGGGCCCATCACACAAGTGTTTTCTGCCAAGCTCTCAGATCTCTGAGCACAAAGAATAGCGTACCATATCCATGGCTCACCTCTCTGCAAGTTATGTAGTATGAACTGTTCTGGAAAAATAGACCATCTTTTTCTAAGTTGGAAAATGGCCATGCTTCTCTAGTGAGAACTACTCTGCTTTTTTCCCCCTTAGTTCCTGTAGCTTTAACTGCTGTCTTTTGCTCCTGTTGATACAAGCATCAACACTATGATGTATAATTTTGATTGTCAGCCTGATTAGATTAATAAATGCCTAGGAGATGAGCGAAGCACGTCTCTGGCTATGTCTGTGAGAATTTTTCCAGGTATTTCATGTTAGAAATACCTGGAAAAATTCATGTATCTCTGCCTTGATAATGTCATGTGATGGCTGATTTGTCAGTGTTCTATTGCTGTGAAGAGATACCATGACCAAAAAGCAAGTTGGGGAGGAAAAGGTTTACTCACATATCACTTTTCACCACTGGAGGAAGTCAGGCCAGGAACTCAAATGGTGCAGGAATCTGGAGGCAGGAGCTGATGTAGAGGCCATGGAAGGGTGCCGCTTACTGGCTTGCTCTATGTTCAGCCTGCTTCCTTATAGAACTCAGGACCACCAGCCCAGGAATGAAACCACCCTCAGTGGGCTAGGCCCTTCCCCATTGATCACATTGAGATCAATTGCCTACAGCCCAACCTTATGGGGGCATTTTCTCAGTTGAGGCTCCCTTCTCTCTAAGGACTCTAGCTTGTGTGAAGTTGACATAAAACTAGCCAGCACAATGGCATTGTTAGGAGGGCTAAAAGCTATGTGGGGCCTAGCAGAAGGAAGCTTTCAGCAAGTGCTCTATCTTCCTCTGGCTTCTTCCTGAATTGCCTGTTTTTCTCTGCTTCCCGGCCCCTACAATGTGAGCTGTGCTCCTCAGTGGTCACACTCTCCCTGACATAAGGGAACGAGACCTCTGAAACCATCCACCAAATTAATCTTTCTTCTTTAGGACCCTTTTGGGGTCATTTGGCCACAGAAATGTAAAAACAAAACACATCGGAATGAGCTGAGTTTTGTCTGTTTATCTCTTGAATTGTTTGTTCAACTACTTATTGTAAAGTAATATATGTGCATACTTTGAAAAGTCAAATAGCTTATATAAAACCAGCTTGACAAGCACAAGCCACCATCTTTATCTTTGTTAGGTCTCAAACCGGGGACAAACAGGCTAACTAAGATGTCTACTTAACATATCAATGTGAACTGGCTGCCAGATTCAGATTCCCCCAGCATCTTTCAGTCCCCACCTGAAAGTCCCCACAGGTTGGCATACCCTGCCCCTTACCCTAAACTTCTCCAGCCCAGGGCCTGAGCTGCCCTTCCCAGCTATCCTTCCCTATGTAATACAGCCATTTGTGTAACCCGGCCCTTTTGTCTACCCCTTACTCTCCTGGACTCCTGGCTCTCCCCTTCCCCTTCCTGCTTTCTCCACATAGCCCAGCTCAGGGTCTCGGCCTCTGGCTACGCTCTCCCTCATATCTACAATAAAAATCTTCTCCATACTATCAGAGTAGTGGTGTCCTTTCATTTCATTTTTCAATCTCTCTCCATTTGTTTTTTCTACTCCTAACACCTCTTAATAAACAAATATCATATACCTGTGCCCCTTCCTCAGTCTATATGTCTATACTCTATATAGTCTATATGTCTATACTCTATATAGTCTATATGTCTATAGTCTATTGGTCTATATGGTAGTCTATATGGCCTATGTGCCTATATGCCTATAGTCTATATAGTCTATATGGTCTAATGCTTCCTAGTGATAAGGGAAGAAGACAGGATTCTGTTGCTGGATTGCTGTTTTTCTCTAACTTTTCCTTTCATTTTTCATCTTTTTCTCTCTTGATGTCCCTGGAAATGCCACCTCTCATATATTTGCATGCATCTGATTGCTTTTCAGATTTTTGTTACCTTGACTGTAGTTCGCCAAGCTGTTTTCTTGCCCAGGGGATGCTCCCGTGTTGGAGAATCCTGCTGTTTTCAGGTCAGTATCATATCTTACTAACATTAAATTCCAACTGTTTTTCAAGGTTTACTCTTTGCTTTATCAGGAAAGTGTCCTCTGAATTTCCATTTTCTGTTTTTTCTTATTGGTCAGTCACATTGGAGAGTTCACATGCAGGGCTTTTTCCTCTGGCAGGAATTTTTAAGACTGTGGTTTAAATAGAACTGAAAACTGTGGGTTCCAAAGGCTGTGAACTGATAGCTCTGTGATGGGTGGGTGATGGGTGGGTGATGGTAGAGCCTTGGTCTTTTCACCTCAAGTGCCCTCAAGATATCCTTTTATAAGTTTTTTGTTTGGGATCTGGTTTTTGATCCAAGGGTGGGAGCCCATCCAGTTTCTGGCTAAATCAGTCTCCATCAGCATTCTAAGAGTCAAAGGGGGAAGAGGGCCAGCCCGAGGACTCCCAGGACTCAACACAGAATGTCTTTCCAAGTCAAGGGAAACCTGCTGCTCGTTTGTGTTTGTTTAGTTTCACGGTGTCTTTTGTTGTTTTCAATTTTGCAGTGCTTGGGTTTAAGCCCAGAGACTCACATATATGATGCCACCTAAACATTCTATCACTGAGCTATACAGCCCCAACCTCCTGACTTTAGATTCATCAGCTGAGTTTCTCTATATCAACAATATGAGAACAGGATTTCTCCTCTGCTGGGAGGGTCAGAGAATTCTTTCTGGGATAGAGATTTGAAATTGTGGTCCAGGCACCTTAAATGGAGCTTTGCCCCAGTCTTACTGATTCCAGCCTCACCTTCTAGGCATAATAGAGAGCTGATGTGCCAGCTTCCTAGGACTTGGAGGCTTACGCAAGAACTGAGTGGCCTTCTCCTTCCTCCTCCTCCTCCTTCTCCTCCTCCTCCTCCTCCTCCTTCTCCTCCTTCCCCTCCTCCTCCTCCTCCTCCTCCTCCTCTTATTCTTCTTCTCCTTCTTCTTTTTGAGACAGGGTTTCACTATATAATCCTCTTAGCTGAGCTGGAATACACCATGTAGACCAGGCTAGGCTGAAACTTACAAATATCAGGCTATCTCTGCCTCCCAGTGATATTTTTTATATCTCATCAATAGAATTTGTACACATGTAAATAATTATTCAAACACTATTAATCTGATTATTTTAACAGATGAACATTTTTAAATAGTGTTATTTATCACAAAAAAATTAGGACACACACTAAAAGATTAGTGCTATTTAGCAAATGTAATATCTCATATTTTATCTTGCTACTAAATGAGGGGAAACAGGTTAAGAAAATGTTAGTAACACTGATATTGTCATACCATGAAAAATCAGGAAATAGTATATGAATGTGACAATAAAAATTAGTATTTTAAATTTAAGACAAATATCATAGTTATTAGGAAAATATTTTAGGCATGTAAATAGGATATGAGAAGCAATGAACTAATGTATTTACCTAATATATTTTTAAATCTCACTAGCTTTCTATTAATACCTAATACTGAGAAACAGGAAAAGCAATCCAACCTGAAAATAATGGCCAGAAACCTTAAAGGTGGAAGCAATTGAGTAACAATTCTCTCTGGGTCCCAGGAACCTGCTACAGTGACATTTGGAGACGGTATGTTTTCATCACAAAACGCTGTTATACCTTTTCCTTTTACAAATAAGCCATTAACTTAGACTGACATTTCCAAATATTTTAGGTGAATAGTTCTACTTCGAGTGCAACATTTATTTTTGTGTAAAAGCAAAAGTATCACATCAATTCTGTCTAGGCCTTGACTTACACCTTACCTTGTGAGATTTCTGAGCCAGGATAATTTTTCAAGGTGAGGAGCCTACTGAACAAGTAGGGTTTTTCTCTTCCTAGTAAAAGGAAACCCTTTCCAGGAAAAATGTTTAATATGAAAGCAAAACTCCCAGCAGTTGATAATAATCTTACTTTCATGAAAGAGCAGTCAAGAAAAACACACTCATTTATCTATTTCCAAGGCTTACTGCAGTTACTGTCAGATAGCTGAGCAATGTTCCCATTTTCAATAATGATTAAATAAGTAATTGTTTCATTAGTCTTAATCTTGGGGTTTACTGTAATCTAGGTTTCATGAATAAGCATACTAATTTGTCTGATTAATTTCCTTCCTGCAGTAATTTCAGTTAATAAGAGTGATAAAGGCAATATACAGAAAATGTAACATTCCTGTAATTACCAGCTAAAGTTATGAATATAAAAATATGCAATTGTCAAAATGGAGAATGAAAAATAATAGAGTAGCACAGATTTAGTAATTTACATAATAATATTAAACAAACTTGATACATAATGTATGGTCAATGAATCTGCTTCAAATAAAACTAGCTGACCTCAAACACAAAAAAATGTTGTAGCCTTTATGTTTAATACTATAAGGCCTCTGATTGCATTTCTGTTATTAAGAAAATAAAATTACCTAATATCCACTATACACCGTGATCTTATAAATAATTGGTACTTCCTAGAGGCGGGCATCCAAATCTGTGATGGAAGTCCTTTCTATAAAATATTGAAACCAATTTTCATGGCACACAAATGTAGTCAGATCTCCTTCCTTTCTAGTCGCATATGGAGTGCTTGCTCATCTCAGTTGTATTTACTCAAGTACATCTCGAGGAAAGCACAGCAACGCTGAAATCAGGATTCACATGAATTATTTATGCCTAAAGGTTTACTCTATTTAGGATTCATAATATACCTTATTTTACAACAGAAAGAGAAATTATGGCTCAATTTACTAAAATAATTATAATCATAATCACATCTGCTCTTGAAGACTGTCAAACATCTCCAGAGTGCACTGCTTATATTTCCTTTACTAGGTTCGCTCTTTTATGAGTTAATTAAACAATTTCACAGCATTATTTGTACAACTATCCTGCGTGGCATATTGTCTGTGCAGAACATTCCCTTTAATAGCTCTATTCTTCAAACAGATGTTCATTTAAATTTTTCACAGATTTTATTTGAAGAACAATTAGTACATTTATTCCAGTCTGCTGTCACCTTCCTTGGGATGGGAAGTGTTTCCCTTTCTACCTTGTGGAAATCCTAATGTGGCTCTTCAGTTTTGAAAGAAAAAAGGAAAAAAAGAAAATCACTTGGGCGACTGTCTCGGGTCAGTGCGCAAACAAACCAGCAGAGATGGTGCCCACACGGGGCCTTCTGGGTGTCACTATGTCCTAGAAGACTAAGTCAGTAATGTCCATCCTTAACGGCAAGGAGAAATGAAACCATCAATGGTACATTTCCTCATTCTACTTGGATTTTAGGATTTGTTTTTTCTTAAAGCTCCACATGTATTAGACTTGCTGTATGCTGGAATAAATTGACAGGTTAAAGTTAATGAAAAATCACTTTGTTAATCAAGACAAGTGAGCCAGCCATTCCTCACATATTTCCTATATGGTGTCATGAATTGACTTATTTGAGCATCCGCCATGTATATTAGGGAGGAAGGAGATGCCATCCACCAAACATATTGAAGAGGAAGCTATTCTTTGTGCTTGACTTAAATCCTATTGTGCAGCCTTTGAGTCCCAGGCCAGGTTTGTTCCTGAAGCTCATGGTTTTAAATCCTCTTCACTTTCTATGTCCTAAGAGGCTGTAATAGAGAGAAAAGAGTAAGCTGCATTCACTAGTCGCAATGCTGCAACCCCTGAGCAGAGAAGTCATTGTGTTTCTTTTTGTGAGTAATCTCACTGCAGTAAATTTGTACTTACACCTTCCCTCTATGCATTTGTCCTTGGCTTGAACTATAGACTTTGGACCTCTGTCTACTGCTTTGAAAATCTATACTCACTTTCATAGAAGTATAGGGATGAGAAAAATTAGATTCTCATGTCCTTTTCTTTCACTTTTCAACCTGGAATTCAGCTCTGCTGGAATAAGAAAACTTGAAAAGGGAGGTCATGATGAGGAATTTAAATAATGCTCACTTAATGAAAATCTGAAAATATTTAGGTTAAAAGTATGCAAGAGGTTAACCACTAGAACATTTTGGAACAATTGCGCCATGGCATTCCAGTCTCCTGAGCTAACACAGAGAGATTAAGAAATGCACCTTAAAGCATTGCTTTCTCTGGAACTTCTCAAGTCTTAAAACAGTATGTCTCTAAGAACACTGTTTCAGAGCAAACCTAGGAAGGACCATTTTGAGAAAGTCTCAGAAGATTAAGGATCTGGGCTGTGCTGGGAGAACTTTCTAGCCATCATGTGAATAAATAGCATGTGGCTAGCAGAGTGATGGTGGAGTATGTTAGAGATTGTTGGAAGCTGTTCCTTAGTTACATTTTAATTGCTGTGATAAAAACATCATGACCAAGGTAACTTACAAAAGGAAGGATTTATTTGGGCTTACAGTCCCACAGAGATAGGAGTCCATCATGGCAGGGAAGCAGGCTGGTGCAGGATG
This sequence comes from Peromyscus eremicus, assembly GCF_949786415.1. Classification (NCBI taxonomy): domain Eukaryota; kingdom Metazoa; phylum Chordata; class Mammalia; order Rodentia; family Cricetidae; genus Peromyscus; species Peromyscus eremicus. The sequence continues at coordinate 29,733,136 of NC_081419.1, read as the reverse complement.
CTGAGGGATCACATCTCAAAATGTAAGCAGGAAGCAGAGAGCAATCAGAAAGTCTTTAAACTTTCAAAGCACACTCCCAAGGGCATGCTTCCTCTGACAAGGACATACCTCCTAAGCCTTCCTAAATAGTACTACCCACTGGGGAGCAAGCCAAGGACTATGGAGGACATTTACCATTCAAATCACCACAAAAGCCAAGCACCACAAGGTCTTTTAACTAGAGGGAGCTCATGTAAGTATTATTAAAATGGTTTGAAAACCACATAAGCTATTTAGATAAGGGTAGCCTTTTAAATGGATTATGATGTATCTATATAATAACTGCTTTGAAAAATTAAAGATGATAATGTGAATTTTATTTATTGGTATCAGGAAATGATTATAACATAATCACTTATCCAATTTCCTTGAAAGGCATAATTATTTAGGTTGACTATGCCTAAGTGTGATTTCTTATGAGATTCCTTTACTTCCTCTACATCCTGAATAACTTAAGGTTTCTCAGTATTGACATTTTAACCATAGTATACATATTGACAACTACTTTTTTTATATTATTTCTGGCATTGTTAGCATTTGCTTCTTTTGGTATGTATGTGGTATGTGTACTGTTGTTATACACACACGTGTGTGCACACTCACAGTCAGAGGCCAAAGAAGGATGTCAACTGTCCTCATCTTTCACTCTCCACCTTACTTTTTCCTCAACACAGGAGCTCAGGTCTGTCCCCACTTGCCCCTCATACTACTAGGTTGGTAACCAGCATGTCCAGTGGTCATAGTGTGTCTATTTTCCTCACTGGAGTTATAGGTACATGCACGACCATGCTGGGCTGGTTTTGTGGGGACTCGCATCTAAACTCAGGTCTTCATAGTTTCCATCAAGGACTCTTAACAACCGAGCCATGTCTGCGAACTTGTGTTTTATTTTTCCCCTTTTTCCCTGGCTCAGCTTTGTTAGAGATTAACCAACACTTGGGCCTTTTAATAAATCCAATTTGGTTTGTCCACTTTTTCTATTTCATATTTTTCTTCTATGTCATCAATTTCATTAAATTTTATGTTTTTAAGAACTCTGTTTCTTTGATTTTTGTTGTTTTGTTTTTAGAATTTTCTTCAACCTACTTTGTTGGCTTTGGTTAGCTCACCTTTTCCCCTGTGGTTTTTGATATGAGATTAAATTATTTACTGTCAGTTTTTCTTTTTTTTGTGATAACTTTCTGCTAAAAAATGATAATTGAATGTATTTTTTACAATTTATGTTTGAAAAACCTTAGCTGATAAGTTTCAAGCATAGAAAAGAGTAACAGTATAAATATTAGTGTCACAGGGGCAGTAAAGGTCCATTAAGGGAAAACTGTTCTTTTCAGGTCAAAAGAATTGGATTTCTGGCCTGGTTGGAGACCTAGCATCCCATGTGGGCAGGTCAACCACTTGGCTAAAGCATCATCCCTCAGGAAGGACCTCAAGCCGTGCTAGATAGGAAGAATTGTTATCCCTTAATGAGATAATACACTTTTCCTTTGCAGAGTTCTGGCTCCCTAGTGAAGTCACTTCATAGCCTGCACAAGGTTCTATTGGGCTAAGACCCGGAAAGGCATAACTTTTCCTTTTCCTTCTCTTCTGTCTTTCTTTTTGATACTGGCCAGAGCCTAAGGGTGCTTTTTTCTGGTACTTTGGGCTTCCTAACTCTTTCCCTGTGGCCTCCTTCCCAATCACTTTATGGCTGCTTGTCTGTTGTGGGGTTGATGCCCTTGCCTAACTCAAATGGCATGGCTTTCTCTCCCCTGCTCTGGGCAGGTGTCAAGATTTGCAAACTGCATGCCTTGAAATTTTGTTTCCTTTTTTTTTTTTTTAAAAAAAAAAAAAAACACCTCTGTTAAAATTGTTCCTTTTCAGTCTGTTTTTAATTCTTTTATTAACGAGATTGAAATCCCCTAAGAGAGCCCAACTTCCCTGGTAACGTGTGCCTTTACCAGGACTCCCCAAAATTTCCAGTAACATTAAGTACCGTAAAACTGCCACTCATTGAGCTGTACAACAAATGTCTGCTGTGTTTCTACCACAGACAAGGAGCTGAAGACAATGGTGAATAGGAGACATTCTTGATGTTCATGAAACTCATAATAATGGGTGCTCGCTGATGGTAATCACATACACACACAAACATGGGAGATGATGCGAGGCATCTAGGTACTGACTGAGTGCTCACTATTTTCTGGCATTTATTCAACAATTGTAATATCAGTTTTGAAATTAAGAAGGGCCAGGATGAACATCCAGACTTAGTACTTCAGTATGCTCAGACATTGTCATTATGAACCGCATTTTACTAAGGAGTCAGCAATGATTACAAAAGTCAAGGAAACAAATTCATGAGCAAGGAATGGATGGAGATTTCAAATGACGAATTCTTCCCAATTCATCAAGACCTCTTTTAGACAGCCATACATTCTTATTCATTCTGTTATGCTCTGTGATTCCAAGATACTGGTAAGCCACAAACAGGAGAAGATATTTCCAAGAAACACTGTCACCTTTCCAATGGCCTGTTGGTTGTAACACTAGCATTCCAGGATTAATTTACATTCTCTAGCTGGAAGATACAGTTACAGAAAGATGTGCAAACATGATTTTATTTACTTCTATGATTCACCGAAAGATATACAAAGACAATTATATTTATTTTTGAAATTTATAGAATGGTCACAAGCAAGATGGGAGGAAATGTTCAAATGACCAATGTAAAGCTACTAGAAAAATCCATAAGCTCAACCAAAGTACATGCCTTAGAGAGCATGACCACAACATCCTAGAAAACCTATACTATACAAACAAGAATTTCTTGCAGACTCAAAATGTAAAATCTTGTTATCCTGCATCCCATTTTCTTTCTTCTAAGTGGTGTCTTGTTGCAGACTCCTTTTCATGCACACAGAGCCCTTCCCTGCAGATAAACAAAAGGCACTGTATGGGCTTCCTCCACAAACAAGCTCCTAGCAGGAATTTCTTTCCACTGCTCTGTTTCTCTTTGCTTTGCTGTTCCAGGCAGACAGCAGACAGTCTGCCCAGCTGGGCTGTCAGCAGATGAAACTGAACAAAGGAATCTCAGAACCCAAACTGTTCACAAGAGCATCTGCAAACATTTCAGGGCTGGAGGGGTTCAAAACCTGTGACTTCTGCTTTAAAATCAAGACAAGCCAAGAAGGACACCAAGACAGATGCCTGAGGGTTGATAGAGTAACAATGAATAAAGAGAGAGGGCTTCTGCAGACACCTGCAAGGTTCTGATACAGGAGTGGGATGCTGTTCTCTGAGGAACACTGAAGAACAGGGCTGGCATCTCTTTGGCATACACACACACTCACTTCTTCCAAATTCTTCTCCAGAGCTAACTAACCTAAATGGCTGATGCCTAGTTTTCTCTCTGATGGGTTTAGTCTGTATGGTAGGTTTTTTAATTCTCTGTGCAACAGAAGAATGGAGCCTAATTAGGACCCCCCTCCCAATAACTTGCAAATAACAAAACCTGCTGTGGGGGGAATAAAAACACATTTACACTTCCTTATCAAATTAGGGCCCACAAATGCTCCTAATTAGCTAAAAATCAATTATCAGGACAGCTAACTAAATGGATATATCCCATCAGTGAAAGGATTACTCAAGCAGTGGGTGAAATACAACAGAGCCACTGGCCTTGCTTAAGGCAGTCAGTGAAGGGCTGATGCCTACATCTTAGGAGTGGCCCCAGAATCTGAAGGTGATTTGTCACAGCAGTGGCCTCTGTCCCACACCACCAGAGAGGACTTGGTGGTTCTAACTCTGCTTGTACATTAAATCCCAGGTGTGGGGACCAAGTAGGACATCAATGATGTTCATGCAGCTCTTGGTGTTCACTTGAAACCACACATACAGTGCCAATACAGGGTAAGCAAGAGAGGTGTTTCGGGCAGCTTGTTGGAATCTCTTTGTAAGTTACTGGTTCTAGTGTTGTGAGGCCTTTGTAGCCAGCAACTATTTAATAGTTATTTCCTTTAGGACTATATGTAGCTCGAAACTTAAGATTTCAAAAAGACAGGAAAGTGTTCCATATCCAAGGAACCCAGACTCAAGGGTGTGGGGGACAAACATTCTAGTTTCTGTTTTGTTCCTGGTGTGGTATTTTATTCTAAAAGTGCTGGATAAATGAAGTGGATTAACAGTTAATAGTAGACACCTCAGCTCATGGCAACTAGTTAAATGAAACATAAAATAACAATAATGACACTGACCATGACCACCTTCCATACTAGAGCAACTCCACTCTTTTACTGGGCATCAGAGCACCCTCTGTCATGAGGTTAAGCACTTCCTCGAATTACAGCTGAAATCTGAAATCGAGAGTGTCGTTAGTTCCTCCCCATGTCAGTGGATTCTCCGCCCCTCCTGAGCAGACTGTCAGGATCTTGGTATGTTTGTTTACTTAATGAAGTATCTGGGGGCCTCTACTGGTGCTTAGGAAAATACCAAGTGATATAGAACCAGATCTTTAAAGGAATCTAAACAGGTAAGTCTTGTTTTCATGTGAGCATCATTCAAAATCCCAATCACACATTTTTCTTCACCTTCTCAATGCTGTAAACACAGGCAAGCTGATCATTATCACCTCCAATGTCACCTTTCCTAAGTGCATGGTGTTACTTCAGGTTACTCTGTGTCCTCTGCTCTGGCAAATGCCACCTAGCCCTGTTCATCATTGCTGCACTCAGTTATCAGCCTGGAGATTATTTTTTTTTTCACCCTCTGTCAGCTTATATCACATCTGAACTCACTGTTCTCCAGGGATTAAGAAAGCTTTTCCATCAAACCAGCTGCCTGCTTTATTTGCTTCCTAGCAATGGCAAAACAGCTTTGTTATAAATTAACAGTGTCCACATCAGATGGAGCGGGGAATCAGTTGCTGTTTTATATCTGCTGTATTTCCAGTCTGGTACAACCGACAGACACATAAAACACAGCTAGACTCTGCCAGCAGGAGAAATGGGGAGCAGACAATAAAACCTGAAGCAGGCAGACACAAAGGTGGTTACAAAATGACTTCCAAACCACACAAGAAGAAAGGAGGTAAGAGCCACAAATCGTGGTTTTGCTATGTGCCATAACTGTTAGTAATTTCTTCCAAAATCACAATAATATGAGAGCTCGGTGTCGTACAAATTCATTATAGCAACATTTTCATTGTCTGAACCCAACATTCTTCCACCAGCAGAAGACCACAGAGGAAAAAACAAAAACAGTCATGAAACACAACCAGCCAATGGATAGAGCTGTCTGTGAGTCTCCCGGTGGGTTCCAGGCACACGCTAAAGCACAGGCATGGGAGAGAACTTCTGCTGGCTAAACTGTAGAATGTCTCAGTCCACTTCCCTGAGAGCAGAGAGTGAGTCTAGAAGCCTTTTAAGAGACAGCTCCCAGAAGAGACCAATAGGAAGAAAGGAGAGGAAAAGTAAGCAGAGAAGCTGTATTCAGATTGGTTTTTGGCACACCTGCCCAGAGCCTGGTCATGTGGGCTTCTCAGAGGGGAGGCTGCATGCGATTACAGAGGTAAGACAGTGGCTGTTTCCCACCCCAGCCAGCCAGGAAGCCACTATGGAATAGCCTCAGCTCCTCTGTATGAGGTAGCTCAGCTCGTCGAAGGATTTAAGTATGAGTTCTTCGTTTACTGCAAATTTAGCAATCAGGGAAGAGATGTGGGGTTCTGAGGGAGACACTGACAGACTCTGCCAAAATATATGATTTTTGTTTTGTTCTTGATATTTATTGAGAATCAGTGTTCCAATGCATATGAGACAAAATTTTATGACGGTAGGGTAAACATAAGGACCAATGAGGACCCATAGGCCCTTCTATAGTCAAGCACACCTTCTTCCCTAGCAGAACATTTATCATCTAGGCAATGTTACAAAGGAGTTTCTGGAAGAGTCTTCTCAATATTTTTTGTTTTTTTGTTGTTTTGTTTTTCGAGACAGGGTTTCTCTGTGTAGCTTTGCACCCTTCCTGGAATTCACTCTCTATATAGCCCAAGCTGGCCTCGAACTCACAGAAATCCGCCTGCCTCTGCCTCCCGAGTGCTGGGATTAAAGGCGTGTGCCACCACCGCCCGGCCCCAGTATTTTTAATACAGCATGACTCTTGCTGTTCCTCCCCCTCAGCTCAGCATTCTGAAGATTACCAACCTGGCCCATACAAGATCCCAGCTGTGGATCCAGATACTCCCAGGACTGAGTACGGTCTAGGGTATGTCGCTTCTCATGGCAAATGAGAACTTCATTCTCTATTTTAAAATAAAGCATGGATAACCTTACCTGCCTCACAGAAATATTATGAAGAGTAAGGAAAAACGTGTGATAAAGACAACAATGCATCTTTTCAAATAATAATAATAAATGTATTTTCCAAAGATTCAACAGTCATTCAAAAACAGTGTTAGGTAAATCTCACTGTTTTGTTAGTCTTTAAAAATAGAAAACTTTCTGACATGTTTATCTCAAAAAGTCTAGACTAGGGGCTGGAGAGATGGCTCAGCTTTTAAGAGTACATACGGCTCTCACAGAGGACCTGAGTCTAGTTACCAGGACCCATGTCAGGCAGCTGGCTATTGCCTGTACACCCAGCTCCAAGGGACCCAACACCCTCTTCCAGCTTCTGTGGGCTCCTGTACTCACGTGGACCGACACATACACACAACACCTAGTTCAAAATAGAAGCAAGTCTTATAAAACAAATAAAGGAAAACAAGAAAAGTTTAACTAAAGGAATGTTGAGAGTTCTGTCTTTCTTTGCTGGTCAGTGGAGAACAGCGAGAGTCGGAAGTCAAGTCCTGCCTCCCTGTCTTTCCTTGAAGTGTCTGGGAAGGGGGTGATAGTGGATTTCACAGTGCGCGCTCACTGAAGGCATCCTGTGATATTATGCATATGAACCCTTGATATTTCATTATATAACCTAGTCTAAAGCATAGAAATGTGATAGAAGGACAAGCTGCTTCAGAAAAGAATAGTCCTGTAGTCATCAGTATCAAAACTACTCGATATTTTTTAACCTAGTATTGACATTTTTTTTTTTCTGAGCAAAGGAAGACAGTTACAAATATCATTTTATTTTTATATGTTTCTTTAATATTGGCATTTTATTCATGTGTATGTGTCTGTGTGAGTGTATGCCATGAGTGTGCAGGTGTCTGAGGATGTCCAAAGAGGGTATTGGAGTTCCTGGAGCAGCTACCTCATGTGGGTTCTGGGAGATGAGAAGGAGCCAAACTCTCTCAGCCTTCTGCCACAAAACACTGTAGGTCAGTGCCCCACATTCCCATAGTGGGTAATGTACATGGCCACCCAGCTCTCATGAAATAATTCAATGGAAGAAATTAACTTTTAAAAAAATAAAACCAAGTAAAACCAAGTCCAGAGTTTTACAACATCCAAAAAATGTCTGAGAAACTCAATTGCCACTCATCAAACCAAGTCCCATCCCCCCAAAAATTTTTTCTGCAGTAAGAAAAGAATCCACAAATGCCAAAATAGGAACAAATAATTTAAAACTATCTAACAAGGACTCTACAGCTACCATCAAAAACTACTTCAAAAAGCACTTAGAAATTCTTTGGAACAAATGAAAACACTACACAAGGTCAAAAATAACCACATATGCAAAAAACCAACCAGGTGAAAATTTTAGAGCCATAAAATCTAAAAATTAAAAATCTCACTGGATAAACTCAATTCATTAGATCAAGTAAAGGAAAGGGAACAGGATCACTATGAGAACAGATCAGTGTGAACAAAAGAGGACAGACAGATTAGAAAAGTCTCTGGATCCTACATGCCTGAGACTGTCCAAGCCAGCATTCACATTGTCAGACTTTTGTAAGAGAAGACATTAGATGGAACTTGGAGAAAAAAATAACTCATTTATAGGAAGGGGGAGATGGCTCAGCAGTTAAGAGCAGTGGCTACTTTGCAGAGAACCCAGGTTCTGTTCCTAGCACCCACATGATGGTTCTCAATTATCTATAACCATAGTTCCAAGGGATCTGGTGCCCTCTTTTGGCCTCTGAGGACACCAGACATATATAAAGTGCACATACATACAGGCAGCCAAAACACTCCTACACACAAAAACAAACAACAGCAATAAAAATTAAATTTATTTTTATAAGGAAAAAGTATTTGAAGCTTGAAATGCCTTAATTTACAAAATGCATAAACTTCTAGATTCTAGAGGCCAAGAAAACCCCATGTAAGATAAGTTCAAATCATCCCAAAATGTACCATAATTAACCACCTGAAAATCAAAAATGAAGCTTTTTGATTTTTAAGCCATACCTTACTCATAGAATACCACCAGTAGCTCCATATTTTTTAGGAACTGAAAGGAGAAAACTGTCAATCACAAATTTTATATCTGAACAAAAATATTCTTCAGGAATAACAAGGAAGTTCCTATAGTTTTAGGCAAAGGAAAGCTACAATAATATGTACTGGCAAGTCAACCTTAAGGAATGGCTATGGAGAGTCACTACAGTAGAAACAGAGTGCTAAAGGATGACTGTGGCAGACACACAACAGCACTCAATGAGTATCTAACATGTATGTACAGAAAATGCTAAGATAACTAAAGTTTAGGAAGGAAGTAGGTTAAATGGAATTAATACTTCCATGCTTCATTTGAAAGGTATCAGTTGACTACCATAAATTAGGCACTGATTCTGAAATATCTAGGCCATCCACTACAAAAGTTATATAGAGTAATATCTGTAGATTTAAATGCACTATAAATGATGATTGAACCCCCAAATATCCATGTATCTTCAAAGAAGGCAATAAAAGAGAACTTGAGAAATGAGAAAAAAAAGGAAGAGGAAACAGTAAAATGGCTTATGTTAATTGCTGTGGATATTGCTCTGTATAAATAAAATGCTGATTGGCCAGTAGCCAGGCAGGAAGTATAGGCAGGACAAGGAGAAAGGAGAATTCTGGGAAGTGGAAGGCTGAGGCAGAGAGACACTGCCAGCTGCCACCATGACAAACAAAATGTAAGGTACCAGTAAGCCACGAGCCACATGGCAACTTATAGATTAATAGAAATGGGTTAATTTAAGATGTAAGAACTAGATAACAAGAAGCCTGCTACAGTCATACAGTTTGTAAGCAATATAAGTCTCTGTGTGTTTATTTGGTTGGGTCTAAGTGGCTGCAGGACTGGTGGGTGAGAGAGATTTGTCCTGACTGTGGATCAGGCAGGACTGGAGAAAACTCAAGCTACAGTTAATTGCACATACATCCAAGTTTCTCAGTATCACCCTATGTACACTTAAGATAACTAGAAGGTAATTACACCACCATGGACTTCAAGAAAGTATTTGCAGAATCTTCATTTATATTTGTATGTTTCTTTAGTGGACTTACATCATCATATTCAAAATATGGAGGAATTCTTACAATTCAGTTATTAAGAAAAGCATCAAATGTGGCCAAATAATTAGACAGATACTTATAAAAAGTAAACCCCAGGCAAAAAGTTAACATAAAAAATTGTGCTCAGCTTGTTACTCATCAGGGAAGAGAAAATTAAAATCCCACAGAGAGAATGGCTGAGATCACAGAGACTGGCAGTGCTCTGGTGCTCTGGTAGCAGTCAACACATCTAGTGCTCGGATCTTGGTTTCTAATACAATGTAAAAATAAAAAGAATGAGGGCTTCTTAGACACAAGGCTGTTCTAAGACTGAGACAGAAAATACACACAATAATATAGAGTATTACATACATACATACATACATACATACATACACATACACACACAACAGAGAGAGAGAGAGAGACAGAGAGATTGTAAGTCTGCCAAAAGCACACCGGTGCCAACTTGATGAGCTGCAATTGGTCCAGCCTAGAACAATTTGAGCAACAAAATGAAGTAGAATTGGATTAGAACTAAAAGAATGATGTATACATCTATGAATGCAATCTAATATGCTAGTAATTGAATAAATAAATTGGGGATAAGAGACAACTTTCCATGCAGAAAAAAATTATAAAGAAATGTGGCCACTCCACTCTCTGGGAAGTCAGATCTAGCTCTCTACTCCCTAAGTACTGTCATGTGTACTGACTTCCCTCCAGAGTACATCACAGAAAGAGTGAATAGTTCCAAGAGTAACTTTTTGTCAGTGAAATCCGGCCAACTCTTTCAACCTGGTCATCACAATTAACATCAGTGGTTCTAAGTCTTGTTGATAATGTGTGTCCTTGACACAACATGCAGAAAATGGCTTTATGTTTCTGTAGACCTCATCCCCCAAACCACTGGCCTCAATCTAATCATGAGGAAAACAGCAGATGTATCCTGAAGCCCTGTGTTAAGAATGGTTTCTCTCATTACTGTGAGCTTGGCAATCAGCTGGAGGACCCCAGGGCAACCGCCCCCCTTTAGCCTGCCAATTATGGATTATGTCAGAAATTGCACATGGGCAACATAATCAGTGGTAAGAACAGCCCGAGGAAATAATGGCACTGGTCCTTGAGACTTACAAAACCTATGCTGACAAGAATGAAATGTGCATCGTCTGGTCTGTCATTTGAGAATGCCCCCAGCTCCCCGAGCTGAGACAACCCATTAGCCACCTATATAAACCACTCCTAAATCAGCTGCCTGCCAAGATGGACCCTGGTCAAGAGTCTTCCACTGTCTTGCTGAGTTGGCTTTTCTAATGATGTCACATTTTCCTTGCCTCGATGTCTCTCCACTTTATTGACCTATTTTGTATTGTGCAGAATGACTTCAGTTCAGTAACTGTCCCAACATGGGAACATTGGATGAAAGAGCTAAAGCTAAGAGCTTTATTCAAAACAGACAAGTTCAGCCAACGTGAAGCAGGTCTGAGAACTTGCCATACATAACTAAAAGGAGACTAAGGAGGGGCCAGTACCTTACGAAAATCAGATCCCAGAAAAACAAGGGCATTAGGTTGCAACTAAGGGAACTGAAAAAAAATCAGGTGTCCAGAGGTATATGGATTTACATCTGGGTCTTCAATTTTGATTCCATTGATCAATGTGTCTGTTTTTATGCCAATACTGTGTAGTTTTTATTACTATAGCTCTGTAGTAGAACTTGAAATCAGGGTGGTGATACCTCTGGAAGTTCCAAAAGCAATCTGCAGATTCAATGCAATCCCATCAAAATTCCAACACAATTCTTTACAGACCTTGAAAGATAATACTCAACTTCATATGAAAAACAACAACAACAACAAAACAATAGCTAAAACAATCCTATACAATAAAACTGAAGTAATGAAATCTGTTCTAGCTAAAACTTGGAGCACTATATTGAGTAAATATGGAGAGAGTGGACAGCTTTGTCTTGTTCCTGATTTTAGTGGAATTGCTTTGAGTTTCTCTCCATTAATTTGATGTTGGCAATTATCTTGCTGTATATTGCTTTTATTATGATTAGGTATGTCCATTTAATCCCTAATCTCTCCAAGACTTGTATAATGCAGGGTGTTGGATTTTGTCACAGGGTTTTTCAGCATCTAATGAGATGACCATGTGGTTTTTCTTTCAGTTTCTTCATACGGTGACTTAAAAAAATCATTGACTGATTTTCATATATTGGACCATCCCTGCATCTCTGAGATGAAGCCTACTTGACCACAGTGGATCAATTCATGAAGGAAATTGGTCTGTGATTCTCTTTCTTCATTGAATCTTTGTGTGGTTTGGGTATCAGGGTGACTGTGACCCCATAAAGTGAATTTGGTAATGTTTCCTTCTATTTTTATTTTGTGGAATAATTGAGGAGTATTGGTATTTGGAAATTGAGAAGGCTAAAATAGCATAGACATTTCTTCATAAAATAAAATTAGCATACACTCTGGGAGAAAGCAGATCATATCTATGAGCAGTATAAACATCTCATAATACTATTTTTACTTATACTATTCTTTCAATGTAAAAACACTCATAGTGTATCAACAGCAGTATCTCCACAGATGGAGACTTTAAAAGTTGGCAGATACCACCTCTCTCCTGGTACTCACCTCCAATGATTATACCTCATGATCTGCTCCATGGATTCAGAGAGGGTCTTTCCTGTGCTCAGATCAAAACAGGGCAACTAAGCATTTTGATCTCTGTGTGCATCTGATTGCAAACTGTGTATATAATCTCGTACTTTATAAATATAATGATCTTGTAATAGACCTGCTGAGCGTAAGTGGGCAGCTTAATGCTCACAGTCTTGGGATCTTCATGTTAATTACTTCGGCTCCCAAACTGTGTGTAGTGGAGAAAGAACTAGATAGATGTTAGAATCTTGCCCCTACGACTTACCAGGAGGATGTCAACAGTCACTTAGCCTCTTACAGTGTCAGTTTGCTTATCTGCAAAATGAGGATTAAATATTTACTTCAGAGTTGCCTTTGTGGCTTAATGAGATATAAAGAACTTGGAAAACTACTTACTTGGTGTTAAGCACATAATAAGCCCACAATAAGTGCTAATTAATTCCAAATTTGATCCAGAAAGAAAATGCATGTGAAGAATCAGATTATACTTTGACAGCTGAGGATAAAACTGAGACTGTCCTCCGCCACACACACACACAGACACACACACACACACACACACACACACACACACACACACACACAGAGCTGTACTGGTGCTGGCAACTTTTGCTGTGAAGTGGGATGTGAGTAAGATTCTAGGCTGTCTCTTAACACTTTAAGAAACGTTCCCTTTAATTTGGCACAGTCAAGTGTCCCCTGGCAAAAGTAATCGATTGCCCAGGTAACATGCAAAGAGGAATTTGGTTTTCCCCATAACGAATTTATACCCACTTCCTGTAATTAGCTAAGTTAAAAACTGGGACAGACAAGTAGCAGGAGAAAGTGCTGAATGTTGAAGCATGGAGTAGAGAGCAGCTCAAACCAAGAGAAAGAAGGATAGACAAAAGCATCAGCTTGCTTATCTTTCTCACTCAGGGACCATGTGAGCCTCTGTTGCAACACTTGCAAGCTGCATGCAACAGTTTCACAGTCAGTGAGGCTTGTTTAAGGTATGATGGCATCTCAGGCCTGGTTCTCAGGCCTGCAAAGTAGGAGTGAGAGAATTTAGTAATACAGGAGTGCCAATGAAGGTACTGGAAGCTGTACTGTACCCAATGCTGCTCCCTGAAGTGGCACAGGCTTTGCCAGACATCATCAGTTTGCAAGTCAGAATTGTATGGGCTTTACAACCTTGATTTAAAATGATGATGAATGGGCCTGTGTCTGCCATAGCAAGGAAGGAAAGTGTAGAGAATCAATTATCTTAGAGGATAGATTAACCCTTTTCCAGGAAGAGCAGGGAACAGTGTAAATGGAATTCATAAAGCTGTATCATGGACATCACTGACTGTACACCACAAAGTATCCACTCAGATCCTCTAAAACATCCCTTTCATATCATCATTTTTCTGATACAAAAAGTCTAAACATGCAAAACATAAGTGAGTTTTATTCCTCTTAATTAGATACCAGGATTGCCACTCAGCCAGCATTTCTTACTTACTAGGGGATTAAATGGGAGTCTTGATGATAATGAAATAGACACAGTGTTGCCCATGTGATGGGCTTATTGTGCAATATGAGCAGGCAGTGTATGTGAGCTGGTGCCACCTTTATAGGGTTTCTAAGTTATACTGTGTTCTGAGCTTTCTGGCTAAGATGTGGACCACTGTAGTAGTAGAAATGAGTCACCTATCTTAGTTAGGAGTTTAGGTCTTTTCCCAAGTGTAACAAGTGAATGCTTAGGAGAGGCCAAGGAAGAGAAAAAGAATGGGGGTGTCTACTCTACATATAGAAAATGTACATCCCGGGTCAATTTCATGAAGACTTTTCCATTGCTCCAAAGCAGTACAACTTCACTTAGAATACTCGCTATTAGTCCACAAGATGATTCCAAGTTAGCCCAGACAGATACACATGTTAGATTCACTCCACTTGTGAAAAACGGAAAAACATGCAATAAAAATCAAGACTGTTTTTAACTGCATCTAGCCAAGATGAAAAGCAGGGACCAATGCCAACCATTAGCAACCAAAAGTACACAAAAGAAACAGGAAAACTCTGGATCTTAGCAATAACCATCCTCAAAGGAGAAGCATCCAAGTGGAGTCCTTGCTCTCTCTAACTTACCATATGAAGTTTCCCAGCTCCAGTAGACAGATTGAGTCACAAATAGTCATGTTGAGCTCATATGATAAGGACGAATATGAAGAGAGATATAAATATAAAGTCTCTCACTCAAACTTTGCAGACCTAAGCACTATAATTTATTGTCCAGATTCCTGGAGTAGAAAATCCTGCACAGAGAGAGACAGATCTCCAGGTATCTGGAAAGGCTTGCCCCTTGGATCATGTGCTGTGGGATGTTCTGTATGGCAAATGTGTTGCTGATTAGTCAATAAATAAAACACTGATTGGCCATTGGCTAGGCAGGAAGTGTAGGCGAGACAAGGAGGAGAATAAATCTGGGAAGTAGAAGGCTGAGTCAGAGAGACACTGCCAGCCGCCACCATGACAAGCTGCATGTGAAGATCCCGGTAAGCCATGAGCCATGTGGCAAGGTATAGATTTATGGAAATGGATTAATTTAGGCTGTAAGAACAGTTAGCAA